>NC_135886.1:38448448-39648448 GCF_964194155.1 Cetorhinus maximus | reverse complement strand
GGGTGCATCAGCAGGCGGTCAATTTTCTGAAAATTTAAAGCTAACTGCACAGTTTAAAGGGAACATGCATTGTGGCTGGAGCAGATGCTGGCAGATGTGCAGGAAAAGAATCTGACCAGGGAAATATTGAATAATAGCACAACATAGGAGAGACTGGGCATCAAGATGCACTGGAGGCCTTTGAGGAGGAAGTGGAAAGGAGGATGGCTTGTATCTGTAAATGACCAGGATGCCCTCCAGGCATACACTTAGAAGGCAGTGGCAACAGATTGCCATGCAGGTCAATGCCAGGAGTCAAGCCCTGAGGGCTGGGATGCAGTTACTCAAGGAGTTCAATGACCTCACGTGAGCAGTCAAAGTCAGCGAATGATATTTAAATACCATATTCTACCAACTGCACCATTAGCCTCAACACTGCTTATTCATCATATCCCCTCACTCACCTATTAATCATGTCTATCAAGTAAGACCGATATCCAGCATTCACTGCACCCTCACACCCACATCTCACAGCCGCCACACATTGCCAGCTATTCAGCCATGACAGCCATACCAACCAAACAATTTGCACCACACTCACTGCCACACTTCCCTCTCCCTTGCAGGACAAGGTGGCACAAAACCAGAGCAGCAGAAACTAACCAGAAGGAGATGTGTGCACTTGCATGTCCCTGTGGAAGAAATGGTGCTGACTATTATTGAAACAGCCATTGCTAAGGGCATTGATGCAGAGAGGCTGAAACCATTAATGTTGACACTATCCTCATATCTAATCCCCCTTTCACATCCCACCTTCCCTCATCCAACACACTCTCCTGATTTGCAAAGTGTGGATGTGTAAGTGTTCACCCCTTACTTCCCCAACACACCCTACCCCACCCCCACTCCTCTCCAGGCCACAGCCTTGGGCTTTCTCCTTTGAGATACCCAAGAAGTACAACCTGGCCAGGCAGTGGAGGAACAGCAAGATGACAGTGATGATGAAGACGCAGCATCACTCAATTCCCCACTTGTAGCCACCAACTCAGATACTGATACTATGTAATTCAGAGGACAGCATAGAGGCATTCTGCACATGGTGAGAGACAGGGCATGTCACCCAGGCAGTGGGCAAGGAATTCCAGGTGCCATGTTGCTGGACACTAGGTTCACACACAAGCTCTGATGTAGAGGACTCAGATGGACACTTCAACAGGGCAGCTTACAGAAAGATGCTGATGGGTGCGCACAATGAATTGCTTGTTGCATTGTAGAAGCCTACCAGACAGCCTAGGGTCAATGTCAAAGAACGTTAAGGAACCCATCGCTAACTTGGCACAGGACTTTGTGCAGAGCTTGCAGCCAATTCTTTCCAGCATGGAAGTTGTGGCTAATTCCAACGGGACACTAGGAACCATGATGCAGTGTCTAATGGCTGATATCTCAGCTTCCATTGCAGCACAAGCAGCTTCCCCCAGAAGTCTGACTGCTCCAGTGCAAGTTCAGAGTGAAGTCATCTTTCACGGCTGTGGATCTCAGTGTTCTAAGGGGAATGCAGGTTCTCACAGCAGTCCAGATTTCCATGCTCTATCAGATTACTAGGCTTGCCAAGGGGAGTGCAAGTGGCTTTGTGGAGCACAAACCTGCTGCTGTCCTCTCTCAGGAAGTGAGTGTTTGTCCTACCACCCCTGTCGTTCTGTCAGTTCCCCTGCTGTAGTCTGAGGGTCAGCCAGTGCAGACCATGCTGAAATAGTGCAAACACACATACATATGCATACAGACATGCACACAGCTTTCACACACCTTCCAATCATGCCAGCCACGCACATACGTCTGCACAGACTGGCAGTTACTCAGCTACAGAAAGTGCATCACCCAACCACACTGACATACATTCACTGACAATCTGCCCTCTCTCTTCTTGGAGAAAGTGGCCCACAACAGGAAAAAGATATAGAGGACCAGATGGAGAAATGCAGAAGATCATCACTAATACATCCCCTCAGCAACCTTGAGGAAATGGTCCACTGAATTAATCAGGGGCACTAATAACATAGAGCCAGTGGCACCCACACTGCTGAGCGTGAGGGTAAGTTGATGCTTTATGCACCTTCTCCATTTACTCCTCACCCTCATCCTGAAAGTTGCCATAAAATAGAAAACTGCCAATGGAATGACTGTGGATCTTGTACTTTCCTTCCCATGGCCCCCTTCCCTCACCACCCCACTTTCCGTACCCACTTCCTTCACTCCTACCCTTTCCTTATGCTTTTCTGCTTTCAGATTATCAAGGAATGTTGGATGCTCAACCCTTACAAACTTGACCGGGATGGTGTGACAAAGGACACACCTCTGAGGAAGAAGCTCCATCACTTAGTCAAGCACTTGCAGCCACCAGGTTACATAGTGGCGCTGCATGAACATTAGACGGTCATTTAGAGTTGGGATCTGAATGTGGTGAGTCATCGGGTATGAGTGGGCTGCAGTCAGGAAGAGGAATTGTAGCATGCAAACTCCCCAGGGGGCAAAGTCACACCCCAGTTCTTCTGCAGGGCCCAGATGAGGACCTCACAGGGCGAGCAATTGAAAAATCCTGATGACAATGCACACCGAGATGCAGTGTATTTCCAGTTGTATAAACCTGGGAGATAGCTTACATAGAGAAGTGCAACTCCACAGCGGCAGAGCACATCATGCAGAACTTGCACCTTTTTTATCATGGCAATGGTGGGCACCTTCATGGCAGCATTGCCAGACTAACCCACAATGAAGTGCCTGATGGCTACTGTCTCAGATTCCACAGCAGCACGGATGGAGGCCTCTCAATGCATCAGTGCCACAATGGAAGGTCAGACAGAAGTATTGAGAACCAGGATGCTGTCATCCAGGCACAGCTTGCTGTGAATGGCTGGAGATACCAGTGTTCAAAGGGGCACACAGACCTTCGCAGTAGTCCAGCAATCTGTCTCTGTAGTAATTATGGTTTCATTTAGTTGTAATGTATCTTTACGATTAATGCTTGTTAAGGAAGATCACAAGACCTGTAGTCACCAATAGGAGAGTAGTGTGGGCTACATCAGCAGCCAGTGTAGAGTTAGAGTTGGAGTTGAAAGCACACGTGTATGGAAGCCAATCGGCAAAACTAACCTTGATGGCAGTAGCAGGTGAAGGGCCAAGCCTCCTGGGGCAAAATTGGTTAAAGGAGATTAAGTTAGAATGGTCTGAAATTCTCCATTTGGGAGCAAATGAGCTACCATTTTACAAAGTATGCCACCATCTTTAAGGATGAACTAGGGAAAATCCAGGGCCTGCAGGCCAAGATTTATGTGGGTCCGGAAGCAATCCATCGCTTCGTGAAGGTGAGAGCAGTGCCACACACCCTGAGAGAAAAACTCAACACTGAGCTGAACAGGCTAGGGAAACTGGGCATTATACCACCTGTTCAGTTCTCAGAATAGGCAGCACCCATTGTCCCCGTCCTTAAACCTGACCAAAGCGTCCGAATTTGTGGAGACTACAAATTGACGGTTAATAAAGTAGCTAAACTAGACAGACACCCCATTCCAAAAGTCTAAGACCTGTATGCCAAGCTGGCAGGAGGGACAACGTACACAAAGCTTGACATGAGTCATGCTTATCAACAACTAGAGTTGGATAATGCCTCCTGGGAATTTGTCACAATTAATACCCACAAAGGGTTGTACCAATATACACAATTGCCTTTCGGTGTCTCCTCCTCTTGTGCCATCTTTCAGAGAACAATGAAAAGCTTACTGCAGGCACTGCCCCAGGTTGTAGTCTATTTATACGAGGCACTGGTGACAGGATTCACTGAAAAAGAGCATTTGACAAACTTAGAAGAATTCTTAAAATGTTTCTTGCAAGCTGGTGTGCGTTTAAAAAAAGATAAGCGCACGTTCCAATTGAAGGAGGTAATCTATTTGGATCACCGGGTAGGTTAACAGGGCCTCCACCCTGTTGAGGGGAAAGTGAGAGCCATAAGAGACGCACCAGCGCCAAAGAATGTAGCAGAGCTCAATTCATTCCTAGGAATGATCAACTGTTATCGGCGGTTCTTACTCCCGGTGCTGTTCCCCCTCCATTCTCTACTCAAAAAGAACCAACGTTGGTCTTGGGAGGTGCCCCAGAAAGAAGCTTTCACAAAGGTGAAACAATTGTTGCACTCGTCCAATCTATTAGTGCATTATGACCAGACGAAAGAATTGGTGCTGACATGTGATGCATCTCCCTACAGAGTGGGAGCAGTGCTCTCTCATCGGATGGACGACGGCACAGAACAGCCAATAGGATACGTATCAAGGACGCACACCACAATGGAAAAGGGATACTTGCAGATAGAAAAGAAGGCCTGTCCATCATCTTTGCTGTCAAGAAATTTCACCAGTATGTACATGGCCGCCATTTTACAATAGTTTCAGACCACAAACCATTGCTAGGTTTGTTTAGTGAGGACAAGGCTATCACCAATAGCCTCAGCAAGAATTCAACGATGGGCTTTAATTCTGGCAGCATACGAATACGCTTTTGCACATAGGCCTGGCAATCAAATCGCAAATGCCGATGCCCTTAGTCATTTGCCTTTACAAGAAAATGCTGAGCACGTCCCAGTTCCACAGGATAAAAGCAAAATACTGCAGACACTGGAAATCTGAAACAAAAACAAAAATTGCTGGAAAAACTCAGCAGGTCTGATGCCATATATATTTTTCTTTTCCCATTGGCCATTGACAGGTCAGCGGGCCTGCAGCTGATTTTGCTGCACCTCCGCCTTCCTGAAAATTTAAATGGAGCGGGGTGATGTCGGGGGTTCTGCTCGACGTTATCGAGCGTCATTTTACGAGTCGGCGAGCAGGCCCCGCCCCCTGCTTGCCAACGGCAAAATTCTGCCCTTGGAGTTGAAAGCACATATGTAGTTGCTGCTGAGTATATTGTTAAATAAACTTACATTTTCCACCCAAGAAGTGTCTGCAGATCAACGCTATCATTAATAGTACAACTCAGCCACCCTACAACAATCTCCAACAGATTAGTAGGATTGGTGAGGCTCCCCGCTGTGTTTGACAGTAGCACTGTGGAGCATGAACCTGCTGTGCCCTCTCAGGATGGCAGCATTCATACTCCTACCACTGCCACTTTACCAGTGCCCTTGTTGTTGCCTGTCAGACAGCCAGACCAGTCTGTCATCACCCATGCTGAGGTGGTGCAATCCAAAGCTGGACCCTCAGGGCCTGGAGCTGCTTGAGAGTGTCCTCCAAGACCATCTGCAGTCTCCCCCACTGAAAGTCAGCAGCTTCCGACCAGCCATGCTGCAGCCACTGGGCGAGCATTGCATAGGAGCGCTAGGATAGACAAGGGCACACTCAAGCCAAGCAATAAGGTGATTCATAAGGGTGATTGGTTCTGCTTTTTATTTCTGGATAAAGTTGTTGTCCATTGTTGAATCATGTTGACTAAAGGGAGCTTATGAAGGGGAGTCTGAAATGGAAGATAATGTTTCCATCCATAATGGGGTAGACAAGTTCCTTTTAACTCACATTGCAGTCCCTCTCACTCAGTCCAGTTGCACATGGTGGATGTCATCTCTTCCCTTCTTCCTGCTCCTCCTCCTCTTCCTCCTCATCTGCATCCTTCTTCGAAGGTGACCTCTGGATACTAGGAAGTAGTGGCTGGGCCCTCATAAATGCTAGGTTGCAGCAAATTCTATTCTTTGTCCCTTCCTATTTTTTATCTACATGCTGACCCTCAGCAACATTATTCAAAAACACAGCGTCAGTTTCCACATGTATTCTGATGACAAGCAGTGCTACCTCATCACCACCTCCCTCAACCCCTTCGCTGTCTCTAAGGCCACATCAAGTAATTTCCTCCAAACAGATATTGGGAATGTTGAACTTGAGGTAATCAAAAATGCTATTGACTTGATTTTAAAATTCTCATCTTAGTTTTCAAACCCTTCCATGGCCTTACCACCCTGCCATCACAACCCACCCCACCACCCCCGCCCTATGCCCCTGTAATCTCCTCCAGCCCTACAACTATCAACCCTCCAAGATCTCTGTACTCCTCAACTCTACCATCTTGAGTATCCCCAGTTATAAGCATTCCACCATTTAGAGGCCTTGCTTTCTGTTTCCAAGGTCTTCCTAAACCTCTCCACCTGTCTTCCACTCTTTCCTCCTTTAAGGCAATCCTTAAAATTTACATCTTTGCCAAAGATTTGTTCATCTGCCATAATATCTCCTTGTGTGGCTTAGTGCCCAATTGTGTTTGATAATGCCACTGTCAAGTGACTTGGGATGTTTTAGTATATTGGAAATGCTACATGAATACAAGTTGTTGTCCTTGTTGTTCAGGTAATTTATATTGATTGTGGCTTTGGGCAGGCCATTCATCCATCCAGACATTGGCCATACAACAGTATGGGTGGGCATGTATTGATTTTATTTATCCTATTGATTTTTCTTTCTGTTGTGCCCGCAATAACTGAGTGTAAGGTGCACAAGAGTGTCAGGCTTGGTCAATGGAAGGAACCGTAGGTTTTATAAGTAATGCACTGATATCATGTTGCATTAGTAGTTGAGAAGAGAAGCTTGGCAGCAGGTGCAGAATGCAGTGAGTGCCAGTGGCATTGAATGGAGAATCTGTGTGTAGTGCAGAGAAAAGGATTAGGAAATGCATAGGAGAATGAACTCTATACTATTCTCTTCCCAATGCTGTTTGCAGATGTTGAAGGTGTGTTATTCCTTCCATCCTCTGCTTCTTCAGCCTGTTCCAGGAAAAATAACCTACAGAAAAGACTTTAAGTATGTGCTTCATCTACCTCATACATCTCTGAATGCAGGAATTTTTCTAAGTTTAAGTCGACTTCTTCAGCACCCCACCTCACCAATATTTACCCTTCAAACAACATCACGAAAAGAAATTATACGGTCATTGTCACATTGCAGTTTGTGGGATCTTGCTGTACGCAGATGCTCCTGATCCTTCAGAAGGTTCTTGCTCTGGGGGCTTCTTGTGGACATCTTTTTGAATAACGAGGCAATGAAAGAATATTGAATATTGCAATAATCCTTGTATTTCTTGGATTGCACGAAAGATTCTTTACTCCAACCTGTTTTTTTAAAATTCATTTATGGGATGTGGGCTTCGCTGGCTGGGCCAGCATTTATTGCCCATCCCTAATTGCCCTTGAGAAGGTGGTGGTAAGCTGCCTTCTTGAACCGCTGCAGTCCATGTGGTGTAGGTACACCCACAGTGCTGTTCAGGGGAGCACACTAGGATTTTGACCCAGCAACAGTGAAGGAACAGCGATATATTTCCAAGTCAGGATGGTGAGTGGCTTGAAGGGAAACTTCCAGGTAATGGTGTCCCCATGTATCTGCTGCTACTTTAACATGTCAGTGCTGTTTTGATCGCACTCTGACTCTAAAACAGAAGGTTGTGGGTTCAAGTGTCACTCCAGAGACTTGAACAAAAAATTCCAGAGTGACATACTCCTGTGCAATAATACGGCAGTGCAGCATTGTTGGTAGTGTTGTCTTTTGGATAAAATGTTAAATGTCTGCTCTCTAAGGTGATGTAACAGATCTCACAGCATTAGTTTGAAAAGAATAGGTTGTTATCCTTGGTGCCCTGACCAATATTTATCCTTCAAACAACATCACGAAAAGAAATGATCTGGTCATTGTCATATTGCAGTTTGTGGGATCTTGCTGTGCACAGAATTGGTTGCTGCATTTCCTACATTACGACAGTGGCTACATTTCAGAAGTCCTAATTGGCTGTAAAGCACTTTCAGACATCCTGAGGCCATGAAAGGTGCTATATAGATGCAATTCTTTCTTTTTGCTGATCATGCGTTTCAGGGAGATGTTCACTTCAGTTTACTTTCCTGCTAGATTAACAGGTTGTTGCAGAGGATGTGGCTGCGATTGCACTGGAGGGGGTGCAGAGGAGATTTACCAGGATGTTGCCTGGGATGAAACATTTAAGTTATGAAGAGAGGTTGGATAGAATTGGATTGTTTTCGGTGGAGCAGAGAAGACTGAGGGGCGACCTGATGGAGGTGTACAAGGTTATGAGGGGCATGGACAGGGTGGATAGGGAGCAGCTGTTCCCCTTAGTTGAAGGATCAGTCACAAGGGGGCATAGGTTCAAGGTGAGGGGCAGGAGGTTTAGGGGGGATGTGAGGAAAAACCTTTTTACCCAGAGGGTGGTGACGGTTAACCAGTTGCTAATCCCTGACCATGGGGGCAGGGTGGACTGCCATAAAATGAGGAGACTGTGACTACAGCCAGAGCAGTGTAGGTAGGTTTGGGTGGTTCTTTATATGGTGAAACAGTTTTATTTTATATCACTATGTTAAGAGCAATCAATCAGTTACAATTAATCTTGAAACGTTGATTGAGTTATGTACATGATTGAATTACGCATGTTTTGATTAGGTTACAGCAGTGATTAATCAGCTTTAGTGATGCAGAATTTTAAACACCCAGGGCTGAGTCGGGGCACGTATCCCGCAAGTGGGGGGCACATAAAATAAGATGGGTGCCCATCCCACCACCTTCCTGCCCTCCTCTAACACTGGGAGGGGGGGGGTGGTGGGGGGTTGCAGGCGCCTAATTTAAATGAATATTGAAGGGTTAATTAGGTTTGTTATCAAGCCAGTTGACCCTGATAATATGCTACCCACACCAGTAGGGTGTGGGCAGCAGGATGAGAACGTGAAAGGCCAATTTTTAAACTGAAATATTTAAAGGGTGGGAAGAAAGTTGGGTGGAAGGGCTCTTTGGGAGCTGCCTTGCCGTTTGTTGGATGGCTCCACCTTCGGTCAAACCCACCCTTCCTTACTACGGCTCCCTCCCTTGAACCCATTGCCTGCCCCTGCCATGCTCCCTAGCCTACCCAAGGCCTGGGTCTGATTCTTATGTTCCGAGCATGGGTGTGCGCCTGACCCCAATGAATGGGAAATTGAGTGAAAAGATGTCGGGCGTGTGTTCCGATGTCATCACGCACATGTGTAATATTGAGGTCAGTGGGCGCACGTGGGAGTTGGAGCAGTGCCCGCTGACAATTAAAGGGCCAATTAAGGTCATTAAAAGCCTATTGACCGTGATTTTACTTGGCATGTGCGATTTTTAGCTTGTCGCACGGGGCATAACGGATGGGCAGAAAATACGTTTTCATCATTTCCTCATCCATCGGCAGGATAAAAAGCCACAGCCGCAAAAGGAGCAGCAGCAGTTTGTCATTGCCAGTCCTTTGCTGTCTGAGTACAGAGTTGTCACAGTGTTTCTTGGCATCTTGTTTGATTGTCAAGCCTGCCTTTCAGCATCTCAGGTCCTCATCTTCCCTGGAAGGTTCCCCTGAGTATTTCAGCACAGCGCTCCTTCATTTTCAAGGCAATGCTCTTCTGCATCCCATCTAATGGGGATAATGTATTCCTCAGATGGAACCCGCTCTGAAGAGGAAGAGAGGGGCAGGAGGGAGAGGAGGCCAGGTGGACGTGGCCAGCAACCCAGGGACAGACCTTCAAGAGAAGAGACTCAGACTCAGTTGGTGCAGGGCAGTAGGGAGGCCAGGGCAGGAGGGCAAGCCAAAGACGCCGCTACCCAGCATCTAGAGTGTTCAGGCAGCGCTCCAACTACCCCCAGATGTCCGAGGTCCAGTGCTGCAGGAGGCTCCGCCTCTCCAGGGACAGCAATAAGCCACATGATAGGTCTAGAAATCATCTCTGGTGGCTTTGAAGGTCATAGTGGCCCTCAATGTCTCTGCCTCCGGTCCTTTGCAGGCCTCAGTAGGGGGTCTGTGCGGTGTTTCTCAATCAGCTGCACACAGTTGTGTCAAGCTCATGACTGATGTTATCTTTAGACACGTCCGCACATTCATCCACTCCCAGACAGATGTGGCGAGCCAGGCAGAGAGAGCACGAGGCTTCGCTGTGATGACTGGGTTCCCCCGTGTAATAGGTTGCACTCATGTGGTCATCAAGGTGCCAGCAGGTGAGCCTGGAGCTTTCGTAAACAGAAAGAGGTTCCACTCAATGAATGTTCAGATCGTCTGCGACCACAGGACACAGATTCTCCAAGTTTGTGGCCGTTACCTTGGGAGCTCACATGATGTTTACATTTTGCAGCACTCACAGGTACCAGGGCTGTTCATGGCTCCTGCCCAAATGGATGGATGACTTTTAGGTGACAAGGGCTATCCCTTGAAGAGGTGGCCGATACCCCCACTCCATTATCCACGAACTGAAGCCGAGAAGAGATGCAACAGGAGTCATGCCTCCACAAGGGCAGTGGTGGAGAGGACCATCGGGCTGCTGGAGATGCGTGTCAGATGCCTGGACTGGTCAGGGGAAGCATTGCTGTATCCTCCAAGGCATATCTCCCTCATAGTCATTGCATGCCGTGCTCTGCACAGCCTGGGTCTGGTAAGGGGGTCCCACTGGAGGCTGAGGAAAGCGAGTCAGCTCCACAGGCCACAGAGGATGACTCAAGTTATGGCTCAGTGGAAGAGCCAGGGGAGGTGCAGGGTGAGGACATCGAGGCAGAGGACAGGAATCTTCCTCAGCTAGGCATCCAAGGTATCGATGCTTCGTTAACCCAATAACACTGTCTCCATTGCTAACAACCAATAAATGAGAACCCAACACATAACGCCAGCACCACACAATGCCAGCCTTATACAAGCCGGAGCTGCATCTGGCACCTATTCAAACCACCCAGACTACTCAGCCCATTAAGTCAAATACATATTTATGTTACTTCACATGAACAAAGGACAAACAAAGTGTCCATCCATAACACAAACGTCACAATAATTAGAGCAAAAAATGTCACCCGTGACATGCCCCTGTTGTGTTCAAGGTGCCTTCAATGCACGTCTGCGAGTGCTGCGTCTTGGTGCCCCCCCCACACTCACTGGCAGTGGCGTTGGAGGCAGCTGCTGACTCTGCTGTCCTGGTGGCCCTGATGACTTTGGCAGTCATCCTCTGGCCACCGGAGCCTGAGTAGGCTGCGCCTGGGAGGCTGCATCCAGCCCCATGGCTGGGCACTCCTCAATCATCACGGCGTCATCAGATGCAGCAGATAGTGGCAGAGGGGTGGAGGAACTGGTGCCCTCATCAAGGGCACCCTGAGAGAAGCCCATGGAAGTGACAGGCAGCTCGTCTGCCAGTGTAGGGGGTGTTTGCACCTCCCTGTTTACCATTGATGGACGGGGACCTAGCAGGGAGACTAGGTGCCTCATCCATCTTTCACACTGGAAGTGACCTCCTGAGGTCACTGACTGTGTGAGTTCTTGCAGGTTCGAGTGCAACCCCAGGGACCCCTGAGTCTACACGTGAAGCTGCCTCTCCATGAGAGTCGTCACTCGCTCAATGGAGGAGGCTGTGCGCTCGGTGTTAAAGGTCAACGCAGAACTCATGCTCTGCATGGACTCCTCCATGACGATGACCATGGCACGAAGACCCCGATGGATCTCCACCAGTTCTCCCCACGCATCCTGCTGGTCATCCAGCATCTGCCACTTGATGGACGACTCCAGAGGCTCATCATCTGCCTTGGATGCAGCATGGTCCTGGTCTCCAGCTGTGCTCCCATTGTCTGCTCCTTGGGGCCTCTCTGCCTCTGCCAGCTCCTCAAGCGAGTGTGATGTGCCCTCACCGCTCTGCATTACCCGTGGAGCCGAATAGCTAATGCCACCGACATGTGCACTGGAGCCTGTTTCAGAGACACAGTGTGACGCTGATACAGGTATTTAGTCTTCCTTGGAGCTCAGTGGGGGGTCCTCAGGGTCGCTGCCAGTCCCTGCGGATGACACATCCGCGGGAGGAAGGCAAAAGATCAGGACATTCAATCATCAAAGTCACTATGCACGCTAGGCGGGCTGAGGAGACAGTGGAGACCTGCTGCATGGTGCCATCTGCATTGGAGCTTCAATGGGCTCTCTGGCTACAACAGTTCAGTTTCTGATGAGAGGAGCCCATTATGTTTCCAGTACCCACCGTACACGCATCTGTCACCTGCACTCTTACCTTCATCTGAGACCCCCGCCTCACCACGACCAGAGGAACAAGCTGGCCGGTGGCATTCCAGCTCCAGTGCATCAGTCTCGAGCTTCTTGAGGATGCACAGATTTTTCACTCCTCTACCCATTCTGCAGCGCTCCACAACGTTATGACTCCTTTTCTCCTGACAGGGAAAAGTAGCCTCATTATTGTTCTGTCTCCCTGAAGGTCCTTTCCTGGTTCCCACTTGCCCTCTTAACTGAGCATTAGGTGACCATGTCACTGTGGCACATCTCACCCTGCAATGCTTGAGACCAGTTGTGCTGACATCCCAGCCTTGGCAGGGCAGGCTTAAGTGCCAGTTGACATACACATTCTTAGGCCCCTGAACGTCCCGAGCAATAGGCACCCGATTAAAGGTCCATGCCATTTCTGCACTTACCCTTGCTGACCACAGCAAATCATTGAACCTTTTGCGTCACTGAAGCCACGTGTGATGCTCCACGTCGTGTCCACTGACCTTGGCGGCGACCTCTGTCCAGGCCTTCTTGGTCAGGTGGGGCAACCTTCTCTTGCCATCGCTGGGCATTAGGATATGCCACCTGGCATTGACCTCCTCAACCAGCATTCTCAGGCACTCATCTGGGGAACGGGGGGCAGAGTGCCCAACTGACTTACCCTACCGCCTTCTATGACCACCAGGTGCAGAGGCCATGACTGTACACCAGGACATTTGTTGACTGCTTCCAGACAGCTCCCTCAGCCTCCCACACAACTCCTGGCAGCCTTCAGGGAGCTGCCTCTTCCATTTTTTGAACACCCCGCCGGGTCCCCATTGGACCTGGTGCCCGATGCGTTCCCACCCACACCCCCTCATGCATGGAAAACACATCCGGCAGTTGCATTTCACGGTGTGGAAACCGTGGCCACCCAGCGTAAGATCGTGTTCACAGCGCAAACTCGACCGGGAGAGGGTTTTACATCCACTTCCGGCCGCGCCGACTTCCGGCGCACCCCGAGGGTAGAATTTAGGCCCTGGACTTACCTGCTGCAGGGATCTATGGGCCCTGGCCTTATTCTTCTTCCACAGTCCCAGCAGCAGCCGCTGGCGCCTTCCCGGTGCTGCTGGGACTGAGGGAGCTGCTGGCTAATCGGATTGGCCAGCAGCTCCAGAGGGCAGCACCTCCTCCACAATGACAGGCGGATGTCCCGCTCTGCCCTTGTCAGTCTGCCCTGCAGCGCTTTATGGCTGCGGGTCAGGTGGGCGTGTAACATATTCGGCACCTTGCCGACGTTGTTTGCGGGGTTGAGGGGGGGGGCGGTTCCATCCGTCCCCACCCCATGTTATTCAGCCCTCAGTTTTTGTGGTTTGCTGTAATGCAGGCACACGGCTGCCTGTGTTACACAAAGGCATTTGCGAACCCCAGTAATCCCTGTGAGCTTAAAACTAGTGACCACGGTACAGCCAACACTAATCAGGTTGTATCAGTGGAAGTGAATATATACAGCATGAAGAGGACTCTGATTACTGCTGCATAGGTATCTTATCAATTAGGAGTTACAATTAAAAACCAATCAAGTTAACCTAGTAACAGACAGAGCTAATTATTAGCCCAGTTTGACTCTGCAAGGTGGTGTGATGGTCAGAATGGAGTTAAAAATTGGGTTTTGTAAAGCCTTGATGTGCAGCAACAATAGAACATACGAACATATGTACAAGGAACAGGAGTAGACCATTCAGTGCCTCGAGCCTGCTCCGCCATTTAATAAAATCATGGCTGGCCTGATAGTAACCTGAAATCTGCATCCTGCCTACTCCTGATAACCTATCACCCCCTTGCTTACCAAGAATCTATCCATCTCTGCCTTAAATAGATTCGAAGACTCTGCTTCCACCGCCTTTTCAGGAAGAGAGTTCCAAAGACTCACGACCCTCTGAGGTAAAGATTTCAACCCATCTGACCCCTTATTTTTAAACAGTGACCCCTAGTTCTAGATTCTCCCACAAGATGAAACACCCTCTCCATGTCCATCCTGTCAAGATCCCTCAGGATCTTATAAGTTTTGATCATGTTGCCTCTTACTCTTCTAAACTCTAGTGGATACATGCCTAGTCTGTCTAACCTTTCCTCATAAGAAAACCCACCCATTCCAGGTATTAGTCTGGTAAACCTTCTCTGAACTACTTCCAGTGCATTTACATCCTCCCTTAAATAAGGTGACCAATATTGTACACACTACTCCAAATGTGGTCTCACTAGTGCCCTGTACAACTGAAGCATAACCTCCATACTATTGTATTCAATTCCCTTCGCAATAAATGTTAACATTCCATTAGCTTTCCGAATTACTTCTGCACCTGCATACTAGCCTTTTGTGATTCATGCACTAAGACACCCAGATCCCTCTGCATCTCAGAGCTCTGCAATCTCTCACCATTTAGATAACATGCTTCTCTTTTACTTTCCCTGCCAAAATGGATAATTTCACATTTCCCTCATTATACTCCATTTGCCAGATCTTTTCCCACTCACTTATGTCTTTTTGTAGCCTCCTATGTCCTCTTTACAACTTACTTTCCTACCTATCTTTGTGTCATCAGCAAATTTGGCAACCATCCCATCCATCCCTTCATCCAAGTCATTTATATAAATTGTAAACAGTTGAGGTCCCAACATTGATCACTGTGGCACACCACTTGTTACATCTTGCCCACCTGAAAAAGACCCATTTATGCTTACTCTCTGCTTCCTGCTAGCCAGCCAATTTTCTATCTACACCAATATGTTAACCCCCATACCATGAGCTTTTATTTTCTGCAATAACCTTTTATTTGGTACTTTATCAAATGCCTTCTGGAAATCTAAGTACAGTACATCCACCGGTTCCCTTTTATCCACAGCTCATGTTACTCCCTCAAAGAACTCCAAAAAGCTGGTTAAACACAATGTCCCTTTCACAAAACCATGTTGACTCTGCCTGATGACCTTGAGCTTATCCAAGTGCCCTGCTATAATGTCTTTAATAATAGTTTCTAAAATTTTCCCTCCGACAGATATTAAGCTAACTGGCCTGTAGTTTCCCACTGTTGTGTCAACTGTGACAAAACCTTGATTGTAAAGTGCAACCTAAAGAGTTGTAAATTATCACCTGAAGTTTGTGAAGTATAGTTTCTCTTTCCAATAAACTTTCTGGAATTACTATCCAAGTATCTTGTTGCCATAATTGGTTTTAGTTTTGCTGGGCAAGAAATTTGGGTGAATTCACCTTCAGTAATGGGCATTCACATACATAATTCTGCGCTGATGGCCACACACAAATTGAGCATTGATTGAGTGGAATAATTGTCGTTCTTCTATGGGATGCTGCTACCGATTGGAGCATGTATAGCTAAATGTATCATTGGTGTCACATTGCGTTTTGAGGAAACCTGGCACTGAGGAAAATCTTTGCGTTGTTTCCAATTGTTCTCTTGCCATTGGAGGAAATAATGAGATTGTTAACTTGGGGTTAGAGTGCACCAGAAGCTGATTTATAGCAGTGTGTTGCAGGTAGATTGATGTTCCCCCAGTACCCCAGACATCTCAGAAGGATCCCAAGGAGAATAATTTCAGGGTGGGTGTTGTCTGCATGGTCACAGATAGTATCATGTTGATGATGCTGTTCAAAAGCAAATACTTTTTGTACAAATATGCACTAGCTTCATGGTGAATTAGAGCCTGAGAAAATATTGCTCCATCGTATATAAAAAAGGGAAAAATCTGTTGGACGTAATTGATTGCAGTTGGTAGGCTAACTGTGGCCATGTGCCCTCGTTCTCTCATGTTGTCCTTCTTCCCTGGCATCCAGCAGTTCTGAGTCATCCCCTTCCTTCTCCTTCTCCTCCTCCTCTTCTAGTACAAGTGCCTTGTGATTCAAAGGGAGAACCCATTGTTTATCGGGAATAGCGGCAAGTGATAAATGAGCCTTTCTCCCGCATACCGAAGGATAAAGTTTATGGACTAGACCCTTAAACTTGAGAAGCAATTTCAGAAATGATTAGCATGAGGAAATATAAGCCCTGATTTTCATCTTTTGCCCAATGAGTTCCACTTTGATTATGTTCACTTACCTTTAGTGTCATGTTTATGTGGAAGAGTATGGCACATGATTGCTGCTTAGTAGAATCACAGGAAAATGAGAGGGAAGCTTTAAATAGATCACTCTACACCATAATTACATCAAATTCTCTGTGTCAAACTCCAGCATTGAGCACCGCTCCCATCTCTGACCTTGCGCATCATGCATTACTGGGATGCAGAACTGGCATAACAAGCCTCAAATTGTTTTTCCTTCTCTCAGAAGCAATGCAATTGAGCACAAGCATGAGGAAAAACACTTATCTCAATGCCTGGAAGCAAATCCTACACAATTCTTTCCGAATTGTTTCTGTGACATTGTACACAACTCCCCAACTCCTGACCTAATCTCTTCCTTGCAACAGCATAACTTTCAAAATCACTGAGTAGTGCCACAGTTGGTCTGATAGTTTCTTCATTTTTTTTAGTGCAGGTAGCTGCAGTTATCACATTCTGTTGAATTACTTCTTACTTCACAGCTATTCTTTGCCAATCATTTAGGCTATTTTTCTGTCAAGTTTTGTTTGCAGCTGATATTAATTCATATGACTATTGATCATTGAGCCTTGAACATTTTTGATCGTGTGCCATCTAATCTCAGTGATGTATCTTGCTTCAGCTCTACCTTAGAGCCCACTGCTGCCACTGTTTGTCTTCCCTTTCCCATCAATTCACTCAAGCGATGTCTCCAAGTGCTGATCTTCTTTCACCTGTCGATCGGTCTACTTTTTTCTTGTCACTCCTTTGCCCTCCAAAGACCCACTCTCACACTAAGATACTTTGATTTAGTTCCTGCTTCTATGGGCGAAATTTTCCATGTCCGTTGGCATCGGGCATTGTGGTGGGCATGAGCGGACAATATGGTGGAAAGGCCAAAAATCGGTTTCAAGCCATCGCGATACCAGTTTGTGATCGTCCGCTCTGCCTGTCAAAGGCGGGCCATGTTTCCCGCCTTCGGACATTGGAAATTTCATTTTAATACATCAGCAAAACATTAAAAGCCCTGCTCGCCAGAATCATTCCCCCACCTCAAATTTACTGCCCAAGTCGGTGGGAAAACACACTAGTGCAGGGCACATCTTGACAAGCGTTACGTACAGAAGTTGGGACTTACCGTCAGAGCCTTGCTCAAATCATGGACACCTGAGGAGCAGCAGATGCTGGAGCCCTACAGCAACGGGACCCTGGAGGAGCACATGCATTGCATGCTGGGTGAGTGAAGCGGCTCATGGAAGGTGGAAGGTCACCGTTGAGAGTCTGCTTCAGGGCATCAGCATCTTGGCCATGGGCTGCTATGGATGATCGTCGAGGGGGTGGAGAGAAAGGTCCATCTTTGAGTGGGAGAGGAAGGTGTACCGCTGGAGTTGAGGTGGGGGAGGGCGGGGGGGGCGGGAGGTGGATGATGTCCTGGCATTTGGGTGTCTTTTCATCCTCTTTTTCTGTTCTTTGGCATTGAATCGCTCTTTGTCGATTCCCCAGTTGCAGTGATAGGTGACAGTTGGTTTATGGCACTCCTTACTGGGCAGACAAACTCTGGGCTCATCTCTATAGTGTTTTTTCTCTTCTTCCTTCATGTGGCTCACCATGACGCATGCTGGGATGGAAGATGGCTCTTCCTGTTGTGAGGGTGTGTCTTGGTAGTAAGCTCACCTTTGCATTTGGCTGTGTAGTGTGCAGTCGTCAATGGATGGTGGCTATTTGGTTCCAGCATTGTTATGGCTGGCTGGGAATTGCAGCGTCTGCTCTGTGGTCCTAGGGTTAATCTCTCCAGTTTATGTTGGAGCCAGAAGTTGGGGCTCTTCTCGTTGCTGGTCCCTCTCTTGACTGTCATTTACTTGAGGTGTCATGGTAACCGTCTGAGTGGTTGGCTGGTCTCACCAACGAGGGGCTGCTGGTACTCTTAGCAAAACTGGAAAAACCCGCTCTGCAAATAGAGAAGACAGTTCAGAGCTGAAGCCCCAGTCGAGAGAACTCTGCTGTTGGAGTTCTCAGGAACTTGCAGTTTTGTATTTTGAGGAGATTCAGGGCTACACAGACATCTCTGCTTAAAAGAGAAAAAGACTAGGAAGGCCTACATCAGCTCGAGGATTTATTTACCGCCACACCTTAATGCTTCCAGAATTATGCCTATGACCGGGAGTTGGCTTCTTCTGGGTTAATAAAGCAGGACTGGGATTAGGGCCATGGAGATGAAAGACCGCATCCATGGCTGAAACGAATTCTCCTGAGGGGCTTTCCCTCCACTTCAATGACCCTACCAGTTTTAGGCCTCTTCATTTTTGTAATTGTATTGACACTTCTAGGGGGTGCCTCCATTTTGAGGCTACCTTGTGCTCTCCTTTCTATCTGAGCAGCGCCCACCTCCCCCAGTAGGGCTGCCAGCAGCAGGCCCTATGATTGGGCCTCATGAACCTACCCACCATCATTAATTGGATTGCCTACATGGAGACAGCCAATTAGGAGCCTACCTCCCAGAAGATTGCGTTGGAGGATGAACTGCAGATCCATGGGGGGCAGGATCTGGAAATGGTCCCAACTCCTGTAAAAAATATCATCATAGGCATCTGTCTCTGGACTCCAAGGGGGGAGATTACACAAAGAGGGATGTATCCCCTGGAATTTAGACGGTTAAGGGGTGATTTGTTTGAATTTTTCAAGCCATTAAGCAGAACAAATAGGGTATATAGATAAAGTATTTCTGCTAATTGTGGAGTCTAAGACTAAGAAGCATATTCAAAAAAATAGACATCTTTCAGGGGTGACTTTAGGAAACACTTCTACACATAAAGAGTGGCAGGAGTTTGGAACTCTTTTCCGCAAATGATAATTAATGCCACATCAATTGTAAATTTTAAATCTGAGATTGATAGATTCTTGTTATTCAAATATATTAAAGGAAATGGGGGAAAGGTGGGTATATGGAGTTAGGTCACAGATCAGCCATGTTCTCAATGAATGGTGGAACAGGCTTGAAGGCTTAATGGTCTACTTTTGTTCCTATAAAAAATTAACAACATATTTAAAAAGATGCACATATGGAAAGTGTACGAAATGCAATTGAACCACTGCTCTTAAATCTCCTTAAGTAATCCTTCCTATTTATTTTTTATTTGTTCATGGGATGTGGGCATTGCTGGCTAGGGTGGCATTTATTGCCCTTGAGTAGATGGTGGTGAGCTGCCTTCTTGAACCACTGCAGTCCATGTCATGTAAGTACACCCACAGTGCTGTTAGGGAGGGAGTTTCAGGATTTTGACCCAGCGACAGTGAAGGAATGGCACTGCATTTAAGCATGTGGTGTGTCAGTAATTATTTTTCGTTCAAATAAGAACAAAAATAACTGGAAAAACCTAGCAGGTCAGGCAGCATCTTTGTTTTGATGAAAGGTCACTTACCTGAAGTGTTAACCTTGATTCTCCATGGGTGCTGCCTGGCCTGCTGAGTTTTTCCATCATTTTTTTTCCCACTTCACATTTTCAGTACCCGCAGTATTTTTGCTTTTGTATTATTTTTAGTTCATTGATAAACATTTCCACCTGAGAAGCAACGAAGTTCCCCAATGCTAAGCTCTGCTGACTCTAACGCACAGTATCTGAGCTGCGATTGCCAGATCAAGTGACGGTTCTCCTTCATCCAAGATCTGGTGTTACTCTCGCTGCACCACTTGGTCAGGTGGCAAATCAAGGGTTAGGGAGATAAATCATGGGCCCCGGTGCTTCTCCTGTTTTCTCCCGTTTCTGGGGCCCTTATTCTTTCCCCCCACCCCCACCCCACCCCCTCCCTTTAACACTTTCCTTCAATCATGCATGATATCTTTCTCCTTTCATGATTCACCAAACAATCACAGAAAGGTCTGAGTCAAATACTGACGCTGTTGTTGCCATCTGATTACAAATATCACCCGATATATATGCTGCATGGGTCGTTGATATTAAGAGCAGCAATTGTATAATGCATTTTGAGGAAGGCCTTGCTGCAAGGCAGGTTATCCGAGATAAGTCCCCTGTTCTTCATCGATAGAGTGTCAAGGGATCTTTTAAGTCCGCCTGAGATGGAGGAGGGGGCCTTTGTTTAATGAGAAACAACAAATCCGACAGTGCAGCACTTCCTCAACACTGCACTGGGGGGGGTTAGCCTAAATTAGGTAGTCAAGTCATGTAACACAGGTAAGAGATGCTGAGAGATGAAAGGGCACAGTAATAACTTCCAGGTATATAAAAAAAAATGTTGAGAACGACATCAAAGCCAATAGCGCTTTAAAAAATAGAAGGAATAAATTCTTGTGACAACAAAAAATAAATCTGTTAGGTGATGTATAGAGGGAAGGAGGCCACCTGAGATTCCGGATCAGATCAAGATGAATGTAGCAAAAAAAAACAAATCTTTTCTCATGGACATGTCCATCAACATAAACTTTTGAAGAAAAGATTTTAAATAAAGCAGTAAATGGGTGGGTAAAGGTACGCTCACATGTCTAAGAAATGGAATTAGCAATCTGAATTTTGTTATACTAAAATTGGCCATACTCTGAGTTCAAACACAAAAGTTATTTACAACACACAGGCAACACAAATCAATGCCTCCAGGGCACTTGGAGCCAACATAAGGAGCCTGTACTGTGCTCTGTACAAATCTATACCTACCTGCGCACTTCTCCTGCGTTCTGCTGCCCCTCCGTAATTATGCACTCGCCACCACTGCTACTCCACCATCTCTGCTCTCATCCTTTCAGACCTGCCAAAGTTCTCTAAATTGGCTCAATTTCCTTCCTGTTCCATTCTTGAACTGCAGTCCCTCACAGTCTGTGGTTTAAACTGTGCCTCCTCGCATTAGAATTTGAACAGTAGAAAATAAGAAATAGCAGGAGTGGGCCATTGGGTCCCTCAATCCTGCTCCACCATTCAATAAGATCATGGTTGTCTGATTGTGGCTATAACTCCACTTTCCTGTCTGCCCCCACCGCCATAACCCTTCTCCCTCTTGTTGGTCAGAAATCTAACTCAACCTTGAATATATTCAAAGACCCAGCATCCACTGCTCTCTGGGGTAGTGAATTCCATAGACTAACAACCCAATGGGAGAAAAACAAAAATTGTCCATATCTCAGTCTTACATGCATGACCCCTTTTTATTGTGCCCCTAAGTTTAAGATTCCCCCACAAATGGAAACATCTTCTCAGCACCTAGCCTGTCAAGACCCCTCTGAATCTTTTCAACAAGATCACTTCTCATTCTTCTAAACTCCAACGTGTATAGGCCCAACCTGCTCAACCTTTCCTCATAAGACAACCCTTCATCCCAGGGATCAACCTAGTGAACATTCTCTTCACTGCTTTCAATCGATTATATCCCTCCTTAAATAGGGAGATCAAAACTGTACACAGTACACCAGGTGCAGTCTCAATAATGCCCTGTACAGTTGTAGCAAGACTTCCCTACTTTTGTATTCTATGCCTCCTACATTCCATTTGCATTCCTAGTTGCTGTGCCTATGCGCTAACTTTTTGTGATTCATTTATGTGGACACCCAGACCCCTCTGTACTAAAGCATTCTGCATTCTCTTTCCATTTAAATAATATTCTGGCTTTTCTATTCTTTCCACCAAAGTGGACAACCTCACATTTTCCCACATTCTACTCCACACGCTAAATTTTTTGCCATCTCAGTTAACCCATCTGTATCCCTTTGTGTCCACCTTAAAGCTTGCTTTCCTACCTATCTTTCTATCATCAGAAAATGTGGCTGCAATACACTGAGTCCCTTCATCCATGTCATTAAATTTGATTGTAAATAGTTCAGACCCCAGCACTGATCCCTGTGGCACTCCACTAGCCACAGTTTGCCAAATTGAAAATGACGCATTTATCCTGGCTCTCTGTTTCCTGATGGTTAGATAATCTTTTATCCAAAACCATGAGCTATTATGTTGCGATTCCTTATTGAATGACTTTTGGACATCCAAATGCGCTATATCTACTGATTCCCCTTTATCCACCCTGCTTGTTACTCTAATAAACTTGTCAAACATGATTTCTCTTTGGTAATGGCTGTCCAAATTTTCCTGTCCTACCCATAGCGATGCCCGCCAGTGTTGGGATTAGAAAATTGTGCCCCATGTTGATTCTGCTTGATTGTATTATTTTCTAAATGTCCTGCCTAAATGTCCACCTTAACAATAGATTTTAGCATTTTCCCAATGTCAGATGTTAGGCTAACTGGCCTATAGTTTCCTGCTTTCAGTCTCCCTCCTCCCTTAAATGGTGGTGTTACATTTATGGCTTTCAATTCGCTGGGACCTTTCAAGAATCTAGGAGATTTTGAAAGATCATAAATAAGGAATCCATTATCTCTGCAGCCACTTCTTTTAAGACCCTAAGATCTGGGTCCATGGGACTTATAAGCCTTTAATCCTGTTAGTTAACTTTGTACATTTTCTCTAGCTATAATAATTGTTTTAAGTTCTTTCCTCCCTTTTTCCCCTTGATTTTCTACTATTCCATCCTTAACTTCCTTAGTTAGACATGGATGGTGCATCCCTCTTGTAGAGCCTTTCTTTCTGAATGAAATATATTTTTGATAAAACTTTTGAAATATCTCCATAAATAACTGCCACTGCTTATCTACAGTCTTATCTTTTCACCTATTTTTCCAGTCTACAGTAGCTAACTGTGCCTTCACACCTTTGTAATTGTCTTTATTTAGCTTTAAGGTACCTTCCAAACCCACGACCATTACCATTTAGAAGGACAAGGGCAGCAGATAGATGGGAACACCACCACCTGGAAGTTCCATTCCAAGTCACTCACCTTCCTGACTTGGAAATATATTGCCATACCTTCACTGTCGCTGGGTCAAAATCCTGGAACTTCCTCCCTAACAGCACTCTGGGTGTACCTACACCACATGGACTGCAGCGGTTCAAGAAGGCAGCTCACCACCGCCTTCTCAAGCATAATTAGGAATGGGCAATAAATGCTGGCCCAGCCAGCGAAGCCCACATCCCGTGAATGAATATAAAAAAAAGCTAGTTTCAGACACGTTTTCCCCTCAAACTGGATGTGAAATTCTGCCCTATTATGGTCACTCTTACCTAGAGGATCCTTTACTATGAAATCATTCGTTAATCCTGTCTCATTACACATTACGGGTCTAAAATAGCCTGTTCCCTGGTTGGTTTCAGAACTCATCCTCAAGGCTACTTTTGGTTCAGCACACGTGGATTAAAAGAAATCCCGTTCTGACTTTTGATGCTCACCAGCTTATGAGCCAGAGCAGAGGAAAGGAGAGGCCAAGTATTCCAACGAGGTTATTGCCAGTAAGATATATGGGAACCTTAGCAAAATTTGAACCCTGTCTGTGTTTCAAATGCATTGTTATGACTATTTTAAGGATTTAGAGTTAGAATTTTTCAAAAGGTAACTCATGGCCCAGGACAGGGGGAACCTCAGATGGACTGTCTGTAGTTGACATGCACAGCTCAAACATTCAAATGACCCCATCCTTGAGATTTAAAATAGGGTCTCCAGATTTAGACTAGGAAATTTAGGTAAGGAATTATGATATTATTATTTCTCCTATAAGACAGCAAGGGGGCTGAAGCAATGAAGAACCTCAGGAGTAGGTGTGGATGGAGTTTTATTTAGAGAGTAGTTCAGCAGGCCATCCCAGCTGCCAGCCTGGGCACAAAAACATAAGCGTCTCAGTATCTTAAAAAAAAGAGGTTCACATTTTAAATGATAAAATGGAAAAACAGTAAATCCTGGAAATCTGCACAAATAGAACCAGCTGAAAATACAGTCAATCAATGAAGAGATAATTCAACTTTCAAAGTTTCACCCCATCATTAGAAATTAAGCTTGAGCAAATGTTAGGATTTTGGGTGGAAGACTTTGCAAAAACTGCAGAGGTTGAGCCAAAGGAAAAAGGAAAGGCAAACTTATATAAAGGTTGGAATATTTTGATGGAGTCATTTAAATTTTTAAAATTATTTTCTCTTGACAACTTCCATTATGCTGTGGTCACAGTCGCTGATCTGAGTGACGTCACTGCATCTCAGGTTTCAGGTGTTCACACTCTTCATTCGTGCGACATCGCTTTAATTATTGCAAAATATTGCTTCAGTGCATCATAGAAGCAGAATGAACATTCAGCACTGCTACCAGACTGGCCAATGAAGGAGCACTGCTTCAAACCACAATTGACCATTTATAAAGTCAGTCATTTGTTGAGTCCTTTATCTTCAGCATCAGTATTGATTAAGTACATAGTGACAAAATGTGCAGCCAAGCAATTTCATTATGAAGCAATACCACTGACAGCTCCTCTTTCACATACGTCTTGTACATATGGGAGTGCGTTGAATCAAACACTCACTGCAGAACTTACATCATTCTGCTTAACCTTGATGATACTTTTCTTGCTGCATTGAGTGATTTGATGCCTGGAACATCTATAATTCATCATGCTGCTTCATCCCATGCATAAAAATTGTACTCTACTAACCTATGGCTTAACTTCGAAGCATCATGCTTGAACTAAGAAAAATTAGCAGAAGGCAGGAATTTAAGTGGAGACCTCCTCTCTGGTTCACCAGTAGCGGGGCAGGAAATCAGCTGCTGAATGTAAGGATGCATTGGGAATTCATGCTGCTTGATGTTCTATAATGGGTAGTGCCAGAGGGCTCAGTAAACTCATGCTGCTGGAATGAGATAACCTCGTTAAAGGTTTAAGGGATATAAATTAAGGCAGATTACTTATTCCAATGTTACCTGATAGTTGGAGCTGAAGCTCTGTTTCATTGATGTTTACCTGCATAAAATGGATCCAAACTGACCTTCTGGTCTTCAGCTCCTGGATTCTTAAAAGTGCATGTTGCCTAGCTTTGCTAGTGAGAGTGAAGTTGATCATTTTACAGCCACTTTAGTTTGGTATTGTCAATTTTTTAAGTGCATCTTTTCCATTTTGCTGTTTACCTTCGAATTTATCTTTTTTTTGGTGTTACTGTTCAGCAGACTTGTTCTCCAAATGGATGGAAGGTGTATTTTTTTGAGAATTCTCTTGCCCCCTGGGAAAGCAAGGGCTAGCAAAGGCAAGAGCATTGCATCAGGGGCAGGGTCAACAGACCTGTTCAGATCCAAATATGCAATTAGTGTCATATTGGTTCAGATAAGTCCAAGGAACTTTGTCACTGTCACTTACGCTTCATCAGGGAGACAGTTTCAGAATTACGCCAATAGTATGAACTCTGACTCTTATCCTGGACTGGAAAAGCTCAGCCAGTAACTAGTTTCTGGAACTTCTGAACAACATTAAGTGTCCTCAGGGTGTGTCTGATTGATCATTAGGTATGAAGTGCAACACTAGCATCCATTTGATACCAATGTTGCATCCTTTAGGCCAGGGTGAAAAACTTCATTGCATTTGCAAAGGTGAGTGACCAGAAGCAAGAAAGAGGATCCTCACTTTTATAAGTGACTGACTTCTCATCAGTGGAATCATTGAGTCTCATCATTGTGCCATGCCCAGTACGGAGATGCCATAGTATGAACTTCCAGTCAATAATTTTAAAACTGGACACGAACAAGCTATTAAAATGGCTTCTGTGAATCATGTGACCTTTGCTATAAAAACAGAAAATGCTGGGGAAACTCAGAGGCCGGAATTTTCCATCCCCGTTGGTGTTGGGCGTCAAAGCAGGCGTAAGTGGATAATATGGCAGGAAGGCCAAAAATCGGTTTCATGCCAGCATGAAACTAGTTTGCGATCGTTCGCTCCACCCCGTCAATGACTGGCCGCCCTACCCACCGCCACACGTTGAGAACATTGTTTTAATATATTTGCATCTAATTATAAGCTCTGCTCGCCGGAATCGTGCCCCCACATCAAATTTACCGCACACATTGGTGGGAAAGCACACCGGCCCAGAACACATCTTGATATGTGTGACGTACAGAAGTCGGGACTTACTGTTAGAGCCTTGCCCACATTGCAGACATCCCAGGAGCACAAAATGCTGGAGCCCTACAGCTACCGGAGCCTGGAGGAGCACATGCATTGCATGCTGGGTGGATTCTGATTTACATGGCTCCGCCGCGAAGCAGCTCATGGAGGGCGGAAGTTTACCGTTGATGTCTGGGGTCTGCTTCAGGACATCAGTGTCTTGGCCATGGTCCGCTATGGACGATCAACAAAGGGATGGAGAGCAAGGTCTAGGTTTGACTGGGAGATGAAGGTATACTAGGGTGGATGGGAGAGGAAGGTTTTGGGTTGACTGGAAGAATAAGGTGTGCTCGGGAGGGGGGGTTGAAGTTGGGAGGGGGGAACAATGGTGTTGGGAGGAGTGAGTATTGGGAGGGAGGGAACGATGTTGTCGGGGCCAGGGTGAGGAAGTATGGGAGAGGAGGGTGTAACAGAGGTGAATGCGGCAACTGAGGAGGTAGGTGTAAGGGGGGAGCAAGGTGAATGGGAAGGAGTCGGGGGGGGAGGGGGTAGGTGGGAGTTCGGAGAGGGGAAGGATTCCAGGGGGAGGAAGGAGCTCAGATGGGGAAATGAATACAGGTGGAGGAGGGAGTTAGGGGGGAGGAAGAAGTAAGTGGGGGGAGATCCAGGTGAACATGCAAGGGAGGGGTCTATGGAGTCGATGACTGCCTCCTGGGGAGCGAACTGAGGGTAGGCGTGGTGGGAGGGAATGGTGAGAATAAGAGAGGGCAGAGTGAGCCAGTAGGGTGGGAGGGTGAGCGTGTTATGGTAGCAGTAGAAGGGACGGCAAGGGTGGTTGGTGGGGACTCAGAGGCAGACACAGAATCTGAGGGTGGGGAGGAGGATATTGGGGAGGTCAATGTGGATGAGGGTGGGGTTCTCAGAAAGATAGGGAACGTACATGTTCACCTGGACATCCCAGAAAGAAAAGGGTTCTGGCTGGTAGGTGATGGTGGGGAGGTGGAAGGTGATGCCAGGGGGGTCGGCAGTGAATGGGGAAAGAACATGGGTGACTGGGGGAAGGGAAAGCATGGGGGAGCTGAAGATGTACTTAACAACCACCATGCTTCTAAAATTGAAAGTGAGTGGAGCCTTGCATTGGACGGGTACAGATGCTACATGGGAGTGTGATCAATGGGTGGGCAGAGATGCAGATCAGCTCAGATGAACAACTGAAAGAGAACCTCAGCAGGTAGCATTGATAATGCTCTGGATAATGAGTGTGATTGATGTGTGGGAGAGTACTTGCACAAGGCCCTGCCATACACAGACTTCTCCCTCCAGAATCACTTGTGATCCAGTTATGTGCAGCTGAACTGCTAATAGGGTGTGGATGCAGATGGAGTACCCGTGAAGCCTGTAATTGAAGCTGATAGACACCATTACACCTTATTCAGTGAAAGTGAATATATTTTCCGACTATAAAGTGACAAAATGTGTTCACCTGTACAACGACTTGTGATCAGAAATTCATAACTTTTCTAGGCCTACCATTTCTTCTAGGTGCTGCCCTGACATCCGCAGAAGGGGTGGAGATGACCTGTGCAATGCTTGGCCCTGTTGTCTCTGATGACTTTGGCATGGGTCCTCTGGAGAGCTGAGGCCTTGAGGGCCCCAGTTTGCTTTAGCTGTCCTCCTGTGGGCCAGCTGCTCCCTTTGCGGTGACAGAGGATGAGGTTGAAGGTGTCACAGGCAAAGGCGACTCGAAGGGAGCAGACAGCCCCTGAGATTCCTAGTGGATGACCCAGGGGTGTCCAGCTGCCGCTCTTCCTCCCTTCGGGTGCCTGATGGCCCTGGCCTGACTCCATGAGGGGATGTTGAGGGTCTTGTTTCCCTCTCACGTTGTTACTGTAGGAACTCACCCATGGCTACCATGATGGAGTGCAGGTCTGCGCACATCTCCACATTCTACTGGACCAGTGCCTTCATGGCATCCACCATCCTTCCCATGGAGAATTCCAAATGCGCACATATGGGCACTTTATCATACAGCAGGCAGACCTACTCCTCCGATTGGCATGCCACTCTGTTGAGGGTCTCAAACATCTCTGTGTGATGTTCCCCAGCCTTCTGCTGACTCTCCATGATGAGTTGAAATCCGAATCCAGAGGCTCGTCAACTGACTCAGACCTCACAGATGCCTCTTCCCTAGCAGTCCTACACGTGTTGGGGAGCTTGGCTGAACCTGCCTCCTCCAGCCACGGACTGGTGTCCATGCGGTGACCACCATATTGTGAACCCAAGCCTGCTCTAGACCTAGGACCCACTGAGGCATGTGTCTCTGCGCTGGTAGGGGGTGTGGACAAGTGTTGTGATGTGTTTTCCAGGCTGCTTATTTCCAGCTCTTCAATGGAGGAGGTGTCGTCTTCGCTGAAGGAGCAGACTTGGATGGAGCTGAGGGATTGGCTGGCTGTGGGTGTCAGTCGCTTGGCAGAGCTTGCTGTGAGCCAAGGAAGAGATAATTAGTGCATGTCAGCAGAGTCAAAAGGAGGAGAGAAGGCTTTCACAGTTGTGTTGAGAGAGGGATGATGTGGTGCAGGATCATCACGAGGGTATTCACCTCTGACCTCACTATCACCACAGGCATGGTCCATGTCCTCACCAGTCAGCACAATGGCACACTCCTCAAAGTGAGTGAAGGGCCTAATGTGGGCTTCTCCACCCCCCAGTGTTATGACATGGCAGATGATGTGTGCCAGGCGCACCAAATCCACGAGGGAAATTTGATTGCGCTATCATAACCGTTTTGCAATTAGTATTCATTACAAGATGTGTGCACTGAATTCAGAAGTAATAAGTCCGCCAGGACCTTTAGAGATTTAAAAAAATTAATTAAAATATTTATTAACAAAAGAAGAGATTTCAAGTAAGACTACAATTATTATAATAAATCCTAAAATTCCTAATTAACCTGATTCCCAGTTACACTCCTTTTAAGGCAATGGTCTGAAATAGATTTTAGGTTCAAACAGATTCAGCAAGTTAACACAATACCCTGGACAGTGGAATGTGAATTTCAAATGGCTTTTCTCCAGCTTCAGTTTCGGTAGACAGCAGACTTATGCACAAATGCTGGAGGCTTCATTAAGGCTATTTCACACACTCCTGTTAGATCTTACATTGCCCTTTCCTTCCACATGGACTTTCATTTTTCTTTGTATATGTTTCTCTCTTTTTAATATGTAACTTCTATTGTTTCATAAGTCTTTGAAATTGTATCTTCCTCATAACATAAAAAAAATTTCATGGCACCAATAATTCCAGTAACCTTTGGGAAAAATAAACACATTCCTTAGATTTGCTTATCTGGCTAGTTGTAAACAGGCTAAAACCACTTTGAAATCAAAATAGCCCTTCATTTGCCTAAACATGCAAATTCCCTTCACACCTTACATGCTAAGCCAGCACCCATGTTTGCTCATTAGCATGTCAAGCACCTAACTTCTTTTGATTATTTAAACTTGCAGTCTACTTGACTGCAAACATAATTAAATCACACACAGGCAAACCCAATTATATTTAGCCCCATAAACCTGCTTCACAATAAATCAGAAAAATATTATGAAAATTATTATACTTTCATGATACTCAGTCTGGGACCTCTCCCTGCTGTTGTAAGCCAGTTTCTCCTGCATGAAAATAGATGGAGAGAGTGTGAGCAGGACTCATGGCACTGTGTGGAATGTTGGTGTGGTAAGCGGAGCCATGGACGGGATGAGGATGTGAAGTCCAGAGGATATGAGCCTGCTGGAGATGTGAGGGTGTGTGTGAGAGTTAGTGGTGTTGGCTCTTGAGGTGTGAGATCCTTGTGGATGTGTGATGGGTTTGAGCATGCTGAGAAGAGTGACTTACCCTAGCAGAACAGATGAGACTATTCATCCTCTTTCTGCACTGGGTGGCTGTCCTCCTTTGCAGGTCATTGGGACAGACCGCCGCTACCAATGCCTTCCATGCTGGATTGGTGACCTTGCTTGCTGGCCTTTGCCCAGGGTGGGGGTTGAGGACTTCATGGAGGGCCTCCATTTTGTCCATTAGGCACTGCAGGGAGGCATCACTAAATCTGGGGGCAGCATGTTTCCTCCCTTTGGCAGCCATCGCTTCCTAGCAGCTTCCTATCCCTTGTACAGTGCTAGATCTTTGCAGGGGCAGCATTTAAATATGGCGCCTGGTTTACTGAAGGCCTAAGGTGACGGCGGGGCAGACGAATCAGAGGATGCCCCACCAGTGACCTGGTGTGTTTCCCGGGATTGCGTAATTATCGAGGCAGGAATGGGACGAGAAGGCATGAAAACCTGCCATTGTGGCCAGCAGTAAGACATTCTTTTTTCCCGCCTGCTACCCCACTTAGTGCAAATCTGGCACAATTCTATCCAGAAGGTCTGGCAGCATTTGTGGAGAGAGAAACAGAGTTAACGTTTCGAGTCCAATATGACTTCTTCGCAAATCTGTTCCGAAGAAGAGTCATATGGACTCGAAATGTTAACTCTGTTTCTCTCTCCACAGATGCTGCCAGACTGTCTGAGTTGTCTCATTTCCAGCAACCATAGTATTTTGCTTTTGAGATTTGAGCTACAGGCTGTACCAAATCTCAGGCCAATACCTGTATTAAATATGGACATTCATAGCCATCCGGGGAATTCACACAACTCTTTGTTTAAGCATGGTCCAATACAGAAGACTATGAAGATTTCCAGACTGCCTGTCTCCCAATTTCCTAATAAAAAAGGGATGATTGAAACTCAATTGGTGGCAGTTGGAAATGAATGGCCCATATCGCTGTCCCATTGTATCATGATGGTTTTGACCTTGGAGTTGTTACTGCATAATACAGGATGTGGTGTCAACATGAACACCATTTCTTTATTTGGAAAAGGACTTGAACTTAGTGAGGGAGCTATGTTGTTGTCTGTTTTTAAAAACCAGCCAAGAGGTGTTTGCAGTTAGTCATCAGCCATCCGTTGGTCAGAAAGCCAGATCATGAACTAATTGCAAGCCATCAAGCAGCCACGGTAATTAACAGCAATACCTTGAAAGTGGGAGATCCAGGCAGAATGACACCCACATCCACTGTCCCAGTTTAAAGTTCACCTGAGAACCAATCTCCTAGCTATTCAACTACAAGACACCTCAAAACCTGCTAGGAACCCTTCACTTTGCAAGACCCTCACTTCAACTTTACATCATCAAAATTATTGAAGAAACCGGACTTGCAATGTGGGAGACCAGAAATCGTGAATCAGAGACAACTATAATCTGGAAAAGTACATTGCCTTCACCTGTATCCAATCTTTGTGTGTGTTTATGTGCGAGAGAGATTGAGAGGGTAAAGTTGCGTTAATTCAGCGTGAATGTGTGAGAATAACGAACCTTTTTATTTTTTTAACTCACAAAAGCTTGCTGCTGAAATTAATTACCAGGGATCTTGAAGACTGTTATCCTGCATTTCTCTACACCAGTCAACAGCCTCACCATTATTTCATAAAATTTCTGCCCCACATGAATCCTGAGTGATCAAGGGCTCTTTTCCAGCTGTGGTTGATTCTAAATCCACAAGGGAAATACAACGAGGTACATGTCCCCAAATAGAACAGATGATAATGAACCCTGCACCTTCTCAGCCTATTGCCTTCATGTACAGTAAGTGCAGCAGGGATTGCCATTCCATAGTGGGTCTCCATAGTGGATGCAGCAGGAAACAAAGTAATTTTTTCTGGTTGTTTAAATGCAACTTTTGAGAGCTTTTTAAAAAAATTTAAATTAACCTCACTGAGATCTACTCTATATTATCTGTATTTTTAATGTATTTTCTTAGGATCAGTATAAGGCATATGAAAAATTGAAAAGCTTCCCCAATTGTAGGCCATTAAATATGCTGTGCCTGACCCTCATGATTGATGGTTAAATTTATGAGTTGAAATTTAAATTTAAAAACTCAATGGTTTGGATTCAATGGTTCCTAGAGTTGCAATTATTTTCATTGATTTCCACCCATATAATTTCAGGCACATTTTAATGAGGTTGGCAGGATATCTGAGCATAACATGACATCAGCAAAATGGGTTTAGCTTCTGTCAGGTCCATTGTTTCATAAAGCGCTTCTACTAGATGCTATCTGCATGGGAGGAGGAAATGTAATGTGGCGCTCAATATCTCTGATAAATCAGTTATGCCATTCTTGAGAGAACCTACAGCAACACACCCTTTGCATCAAATGCCACTTGCTAACATGTGCAGTGCTATGATATTCTGGCACTCGCTAAGTTTCTTGTGGACAAATCTTCAAAATGCGTTCCAAATTTATTAAATAAGGAATATTTTCCTTCCCAAAATGAAAGTGCACCAAAATGTAATGCCCAGGTGGATATTAGTGGATTGTTTACTCTACCAGCTTTTTCCGATAATGTGGTACCTGAAGAATCCTGCTTCAGATACCATGAAGTTGGTTTCATTGTCTAGAGTATGTTAACAGCAAGTCTTTACCGACAGCTCATAACCTTCGAAATACAGGCACCGGACACCGTATCTGGGACGCGCGGGACTGGATGTGTTCCGGATTTGGGGATTTGACGGATTTTGGTTCCTGTGCGATGCACTTATAAAACATGAAAAAGGTGTGAGAAATAAAGGCTAAAAGGCTTTTATTTTCTTTTATAGTTTTATTATTTTACTTTTTATTTTCATAAATTATATCTCAGCAGAATCAGCTGCTATACAGACACAGGCCACAGACGTTAAATGTTCAGGCTCCGTTGTACTTCTTTTAAGCACGTCCTCCAGCTTAAGTTGTTTCAAATATGTGGGTAAAAACAAAAAACTGCGGATGCTGGAAATCCAAAACAAAAACAGAAATACCTGGAAAAACTCAGCAGGTCTGGCAGCATCGGCGGAGAGGAACAAAGTTGACATTTCGAGTCCTCATGACCCTTCAACAGAACTAAGTAAAAATAGGAGAGGGGTGAATTATATTTATATTTCACCCCTCTCCTATTTTAACTTAGTTCTGTTGAAGGGTCATGAGGACTCGAAACGTCAACTTTGTTCTTCTCCGCCGATGCTGCCAGACCTGCTGAGTTTTTCCAGGTATTTCTGTTTTTGTTTCAAATATGTGGGCCTTTCTTTCAGGAACACCTCCTGTATTTTGTAATATGCGGCTCTGTAATGAAGTTCTTATGCTTCAGCCTGCGAGCCAATTCCTCCGTGTTGCTTATGCACCTGGCAATGGACACTGTTTCCTGTTCATCCAGTGCACCATTTTCATCGCCATCATTATCATTCTCATTCTCTTTATTCTTATTCATGATCATGTCGCATATTTCACTGTCTGTGAGTTGGTGGTGAACTGGAGCATCATTGTCAATATTCAGATAATCCTTGACAGCTTCTTTGCCCAAGACCTTGGCTTCAGCACCTGACAAACCTTTCGAGTACGCCAATAAATCTGCAACAACTTTTTTTTGTCAGATACACGGAAGCCACTAAAATGAGGCTTATTTGCACCGTCATCATTTAGGAACATAGTAACTGGCCACAAATTGCGCTATCCATTTATCTAAATATCTTGGGTACATTTGCCCAGGCCTTTGCAGCACTCCAGAATGCATCTTTCATATTGAATTCTTTTTGAAATTCCTTAAATTTCAAGCCTCTGTTTCATGTAGTGAGCATTCTGTGCATGAATTCAGCCTTGTACCTGGTCTTGAATGCCCGCAGAACGTCTTGATCCATGGGCATTAAGTTTGGGGCAAATAAATTCCAACGAAATTGTCCCTGATGAGGAGTCCTGTATCAGGGTGTGCAGCACAATTATCAGGGAGTAACATAATTTTTCAGCCCCTGGGAAGACCTGCAGACTGACAATGAGCCCTGGTTTTAGGGACAAAATTGTTCTTGTACCAATCAAGGAAAATTGGTCTGGTCATCCACACGCGCTTATTGGCATAATAAACAACAGGAAAATCCCTGATCCCCTTGAAAGACCTAGGATTCTGACTTTTACCAATAACAAGCAATTTACACCTGTTGGTACCTGCTGTATTTGAACATCTGAGTACAAGAAGCAGTTCCTTAGAATCTTCGAATCCCATTGGTGCTGTCTCATCCGCTGTTACATAGGTTTTCCTGGGAACATATCTCCAAGATAATGAGGTCTCATTAGCATTGTACACTTGCTTTGCTGTTAGACTTTCTTCCAATATCATTGCGAAAAATTCATCCAGTTTGCCTCTGCAGCTTCATAGTCAACTGAAACTTTTTCACCACATCCTTTCAGCAGACGTACAACCCAGGCGTTTTTTAAATTTGTTATACCATCCTGAGGAGAATTCACATGGTTGTTAGACCTAGCTGTCTGTTCATGGAACACTTTCGCTTGGGCCATGATACTGAAGCAATACAATGGATATTTCTTGCTCCAACACTTCCTGAAGTACTCTAGTAACAATCTGTCTGCATGGAAAGTCTTTGTCTGATGGAGTGTTTTCCTATTATCCATTAATTTGGGCAAATCGCTGTCAGCATAAAATTTAATTAACTTCTCATTTTGCTTCTTCAAATCATAGGTGGTTGATGTACCAACACCGTACTCTTCACTTAGGGGAGGATTTCTCCCTCGATGAGCGGGCTTGGCGGGGGCAGTCGGGAAGCTGACCCGCAATTGGGGCCGGACTGCAATTTCAGCACTGCCTGTGTGGTGGGGGGAGGAGGGCAGGAGCACAAGTTCGTGCATGCGTGCCAGTGTATGCTGATAAAGCTCCCTGAAGCACAGAGCTGCCTCAGGGAGATGAAGAGTTTATAACATTAAAATTAAAGATTTCTAAAATGTTATAAAGCATGTCGTCTTATGTGACTCTATCTCATGAGCAGGAACGTATATATAATTAAATGTTAAAATTTTTATTTTATTTTTATTTGCTGTTGGAAACCTCATCCCGCCTTTTCGCCTGCCCGCCAACTGCAAAACAGCGAAAAATTGAATTCAATTACCTTCTCAATGGCCCTAACAGACCTTTTAATTGTCAGCAGGTACACTGCTGACTCCCGTGCGCACCCACCGACTGAAATATCGTGCGAGTGTGCGATGACGTCGGGATGCTCGTCCGATGTCATTGAGTGTCATTTTACGCTCGGTCGGGTCGGGTGTGTGCCTGTCCGATGAACGTTATATTCTGGCCTTAACCTTTTCACTGAGGCGCCCTTCTCTAGGCACATTAGTAACTCTGCTTTCTGCTTAATACTCAGTGACAAATGTTTCTTCCTGGCGCTCTTGTCAGCCACAGGACTTCCTATAGGCCTTTTCGACATGATAATACAGTAAAGACTTGAACTATAGAGCGACACTTGTTCAAACAGTGTTCAAACTGTGTGGTGCCACCAAATAAAGCAGGAACTCGGCAAAGCACTCTGCATGCCGATATCAAATTGTTACACATGACGCCATTGTCAAGTATAGCTCGTATTCTTGTCCTTCTGGTTTTTGGGATGCCAGGTAAGGCTTTCTGTACCTGTATTTACAGTAGAGGGTATAAGTATGGAGCTAACTCCAAGTCAAGGTCTTCATCCATCTCTATCCAACTCTAGACTGACCCTGGCTCTGGGTCATGTGTCTTCTTACATCACTGTGTGGGTGGTACTGTACTCGGACCCACATTAACCCTTTACCATTATTAAAAAGTATGTCTAGAATTTGGGAGTTGTGTGACAATGAATGAATATGGCTGCCTTGAACTTGTTCATGAAGGCATAATTCTGAAATGAGCAGCACTTGCCCCCATGTGAGGATACAACTGATTGAGGTAAAGGTGTATATTTTTGTCGTACTATACCATACCAATGAGAACAAGAACATTTTGCAAATATTTAGCTTGGCAAATATGTTAAATGTATTTTATAACTGAGCCATTGTCATGAAGCTATTAATATATGTAATATTATTGGAAAATATTTTATTTTAAAATAGAGGTTCAGTCTGCAGGTATGTCTTAATTGGATTAAAGCCAGCTAGTCTGGGTGCTTTGATGTGTACTAGTTTTGATATGTGGGAGAGGTAGAGTGGATTTGCATTTTTTGAATAGAAAATTCAAGAAGTGGGGTGAAAACTGACACCTAGCTAGCAGAGACCAAGCAATATATTACCAATAAAATTGGTACTATGAAGGAGGTTCTATTGTTATAAGAGGCTGGTGATACAATGAGAATTTATATTTAATGAGCAGTGCTAGGTATAACTTCAGCAGTTTTCGGGTGTGCAGAGCAGAGGCAATGTGAGATCAAAAGGAAGCTGTAAGCCTCCAACTGTCTCCACAGGAACCAAAGTGAAAAGAACCTCATTTTGAATTTGTAAGGTGAAAATGCTTTGCCTGGTGTCTGGTTAAGTCTATGGGTTGCTGTTGCCTTAATGGAGATTAGTTTGGGAATTTGTTAAAAGTTATGATAGTAATAATTTGAAGCCATGTGTGCATATATTTTAACTTGTGTAAATTAATAAAATGTTTCATTTAGTTTCATGTAAAACCTCGAGAACTGGTGGTCTGATTCCCGAATTTAGAGTCGCATCTCAAACATAACACTTAAAATTATAGGTTATGACAGTTGTTTAAAATTTCTCTCTGGGATTTTTAAATAACTCCGCTTTACCAACTGCATCGGTCATAACAGCCATGGAGCTCTTCATTTCAGAAACTGTATGTGCCTGTTCTGCCACCTTTTTCCATTCTGCCCCGTTCTGAGAAGAGTGGCTCTACAAACTAAAGATGGCAACCGTTCATTGCTTCAATAACCACTGCACTATCTGCAACGTTCTCTGAAAAAGCAGCAGTCCTCCCTGGACCCTTGGAGTCTGCTCAGCCATACCTAACACACCACTGAAACACAGCACAGGCAAAGCACTGAGCGTGCAGATGCCAATTTTTCAAGCACAACAGCAGCTGCTCTATGCTGCTGTGTCAGATTCCATCCTTTCCCACCTGGTCTCATAATCCATGGACCAACCTGCACTGGGAGGTTGTCAAATTAGCTAAATTAAAGGACCTTGGAGAATATGCTTGCTCCACACATGATCCTGCAAAACAAGATGTGCTCACAACATTTGGATGCAGTGACATTGTACGGCAAGCCTATTTCCCTATAGTTTGAAGGTATGGTAATCTGATGTGTAATATACCTTTAAGAAGAATATTATAATGGAAGATCACATGATCATAGTATCCACTAGAAGAGTAGCACAGGCGACCTCTGTATTTAATGGGCTGGAGTCAGTAGTTAGTAGCAGCAGAGAATAGTTGCTCTGAGTTTCTTTGTAAATAAAAACAGAGGCCAAAATTTTCCATTAGGCAGGCGGGCGGAGCAGGTGCTGACGCGGGCAGCGCCACCATTTTGTGTGGGCGGGCCAATTAAGGACCGCCCAGTGCATTTCCGACTCCCGTGGAGAGCAGGTGTCTGAAGTTTGTGGCGGGCGTGTACAATGGTGACCTGGCAGTCTGTTTAAAAAAAGGCCTGGCAGCCTCCTTTAGGCTGTTCGCTATGGCCAGCTGCATGTGGTACCGCAGGGGGTCTGCACAGCAGGCCAATGTTGAGGGAAGGCCAGAGGAGGAGGGCAGGCTGCAGGGTGTGGCCCAGGAGCAGGGCAGGCTGCAGGGTAGGCCAGTGGGGGGCCAATGTGCCCCTCGCTTTTCTGATGATTGCCTTGCTGCCCCTGGCGAGAAGGTGGCAGCACAGCGGGAGGTGCTGTTTCCCCAGGATGGGAGGAGGAAGCCCCCCCACATGACGAAGCGTGCCTGGGAGGAGGTGGCGGAGGTGGTGAGGTCCCGCGACGTGGTGCGGCACACCTGGATCCAGTGTCATAAGCGCTTCAATGATTTGTTGCGCTCTGGAAGGGTGAGTACCATGTTAGTGTTGGGCATTTAACCCAGCAGGCAGCCTTAGCCTTTGAGGGCCACCTCCCCTCCCCGCAAGTCTTACTGTCATGATTGCATTGACTCCTGTTGGGCATTTGACGCATGCTGGGTGGGCAAGCAGATAGTGCCCATGCTTATATCAGCCTCAGTGGTTCATGAGAAGATGGGTTCTCCTCCGCACCATGTGTTGATCTTAGTTGCACATGACTAGTCTGGGGGCAGCCTGCAGGAGATGCAGCTAGTCACATACTCAGAACTCCAACACATGTCCTGTTCACAGTGATGAGATTGTGGAAGGGAAGCCTCAAGGTCTCATGGCCAAGAGCCATCTGGTGCCCTCGGCGCCACACCTAGTTGTGCCTCCTTGCCATGGGAGCTAAGACCCGTGTATTTCTTAAAGTGATGGACGCAGAATGTGTTCAAGGTGGCCATTTGGTGGAAGGGGGTGGTGGGGGTGGGGGGGCTTTGGAGCAGTCATACTATATTTTTGTGACTGATCACCAGTAGCGTGGAGAGGAGGCACTGGAGGCCTCAGATGGGCCTCTGTGGTTGGGGTGCAGCGTGCGCGTGCAGAGTACATGAGCGATTAGCCCCAGTGAATGGTCTTCACTGTTTCTCAGGAGAAAAATGCGCACAACAATGCCTCTGAGCATTTGTGGACTGGAGGCGGCCAGGCCCAGTTGGTAATTTTGAGCTGTTTTGAGCAGGAGGCCCTGGAGCTTGAAAGGCGCCATGCGCCCAGGTCCACAGGTGTCGGTGAGGCTAGAGTGGAGTGGCCAGGTATTTGAGGTCCACGGTCACATCCGCTCTGCCTTCCCACCATCTAAAGCATTGATAATTGTTTGAATCGTTAATGTCGCAACATTGCTCATTCACAGACTGATAGAGTCAGACGTGTGGGTCATAGACAAAAGTCCCTCGGCCCTTCGAAGATGCACGTGTCCAGCACCTTCCAAAGTCACCTTATCCCATTTCTGACCACTATCCCCATGGCCTTGTATGCCATGGCATCGCTACTGTACATCCAAATACTTATTACATGTTAGGAGGGTTTCTGCGTCCACCAGCCTTTCAGCCAGTGCGTCCCACATTACTGTCTGCAAGAGTTCCTCATCACCTCACCTGTCAATCTCATGCCCCTTACCTTAAATAAATGCCACCAAGTTAGTCATCTCTCTGCAAAGGGGAAAAGTTGTTTTCAGTCCACCCTATCTATGCCACTCATAATGTTATGAAGCTCAATAATGTCACCCCTCAATCTCCTGGGCTCTCCGGCAAATATCCCCAGTCTATGCTATGTGTCATTATAACTCTAACTCTCCAGCCCAGCATGCATCCTGGTCAGTGACCTCTGCACTCCCTCCACTCCAATCACATCCATCCTATGAAGCGCTGATCACAACTGAATGCAGAACTATAGCTGTGGCCTCGGCACCGATTTCACCACTTGCAACATGACCTCCCTGTTCATACATCCTATTCCTTGGCTAATAAAGGTAAGTATGGCATTTACCTTCTTAAACGCCTTATGTACCTGTCCCGCTACCTTAACGGGCCTGTCGACATGCCCAGCAAGGTCCCTCCTTACTTTCCATGGTCCTACCATTCCTTGTGTATTCCTGTATCTTGTTTGTCCTGCCCAAGTGCATCACCTCACACTTATCCACACAACATTCCATTTGGCATTCCTTAGGTCATCTGACCAGCCCATCTGTATCCGTCTGTAATGTTTGGGCCTCCTCCTGACTATTCGCCATCCCACCAATATTCGTCTCCTTGGGTTCTGGAAGGTTGAGCGTATAATGAGCCTGGGGGAAAGGGATAAAATGTGTCACTGTGTGGACACTAACTGATCTACTGTCCTTGTTGTTATTTTCAGCATCATCAGAGGCTGGTGACCAGGCTCCATTACGGATTTCCCCCTCCCACACCTGAGGGCCCTCAACTGTCACCTGCCTCACACCATTTCTGCCAGGCAGGCACCAGCGCAGATACTAACACATTGGTGGGAATTGCAACATTGGCTAGTGTCCATGGGGCACAGTGGAGAGGGCACGTCGCAATCGCTAGAGGAGTTGGCAGAGACAGAGAGTGCCGATGGCGCCAGCAGTCGGAGGACTGCAGGGGACCAGGCACGCGCTGAGTCAGGACAGGATGATGTGCCTCTGGAGTTGTCCGCGATGCAGCAGCTGCAGGAAATGAGGCTGGGTGTGCGGGAGCAGCTGGGAGTGTTGCATGAGACTATGCTTCGCTTGGTGTCCGTGGTGGAGGACTCCACGTGGAGCATCAGTGTCAGACATGAGCGTCATGCTTCCTATGGAGAGTGTGGCGACTCTCCTGGAGAGGGGCTTCCAGGAGAACAAGCAGCTTCTCCTGGGGATATGCTTGGACCTGCAAGCCCTCACAGCGCCAGTCGCCACAGCTGGTCATTGCCAATGTGGGAGTTGGTCTGGGCACCAAGTTTCCCAGCTCGGTGCCCATCCATCTATGGTGAGCACGGAGGTCTGAAGCGACCTCATGTTGGCACAGCAGCTGCCTGTCGTCTCTGCGGGCTCCTCTCAGGGTGCTGTGGATGAGAACAGCAGATCCTCCACCCCTCTGCCACTGACCGTTGCCTACGTTGAGGCTGCGATGACTGGGGAGATGCCAGCTGTGGACCTGGCAGCTCCATCCCAGGCAGGGCCAGCATAGGCTCCACGGGCCAGAGGACGTCCGCCAAGGTCATCGAGGCCAACAGGACAGCAGAGTCAGCAGGCTGTCTCAGATGCCACTCCCAGTGACGAGGCGGCATCAAGACATAGCACCCGCAAATGTAAGCATATTGCATGTTAGGCACTCCACGGGTTTCTTACTGGTGCGTTTGTGTTGGCCCAAGATTAGGGAATTATTATTTATTGCTATTGATGAAGGCACCGGGCTCACCTGCTGGCGCCTTGATGGCCACATGTGTACAGTCTATTGCACCCTGGACGCGAGGGAAGCTAGCAATAGCCGCGAAGCCTCTGGCTCGCTGTGCCTGACTTTCCTGGTCGCAGCCGAAGTGGATGAAGGTCAATACATGCCTGAACAGAGCGTCTGTAAACTGCTTGACACAAGTGTGGACAGCTGATTGGGAGACACCACAAAGATCACCCATCAAGTCCTGGAAGGAGCCAGAGGCATGGAAGTGGAGGGCAACTGTGACCTTCAGAGCCACTGGCATGGGGTGTCCACCCACACAGTTAGGGGAGATCTCAGGGCCAATCATCTGACAGATGTAGTGTACAGTCTCCCTTGACAGGTGGAGCCTCCTTCAGCACTGCACCTCAGTCATATTGAGGTAACTGCTTCTCCGCCTGTATACCCTGGCAGCAGGATAGTGGCGTCTTCTGTGGCCCCTTCCACCTTGGACTACTTCTTGGCCCTGCGCTCTTTGTACCTGCGCCTGTCCTCCCAAAGGTGGCTCCCCTGGAGGCTGATTGTACACTCCTGGCTTCCTCCTTATTCTATCCCTTCCTTCCTCCTCAGAGGAGTTGCCTCCAGTGGACATGTCAGAACCCATACCCAGGATAAAGGGAGGCCTCCGGAAAGCTGCAGGCCTGATAAAGATTCCTGACTGAAGAGTGCTGAGCTGAAGGTTAAAAGTACACAGAAAGCTGCTGGAGTTCATTCTGAACTGCTGCAGATCACACAGGCAAGTTTAAAAAACTTTCTGCAATAAATACTCACAGACCAGATTAACAACCCCACTGTGCCCTCTTATCCCGTCCGTGGATGAGTTTTATTAAAAAGTCGCTTACCTGCCTGCCCGTTGCGCCTGTGCGCCGAGCCGAAGATCACACGGGCGCCTGAAAATCGGCATCGATTGCCAAGTTAAGGGCCTTAAGTAGCCCTTTAATTAATGGCGGGCACGGGTTGCACTTCATCGCGCGCGCGCCCAACGAAATATCGTGATGGTGCGCGATGACATCGGGATGCTCGCCTGGCGTCACCGCGCATCATTTTACACGCTGACGTGTGGGGCCCACCCCCCACATATCATCCAGAAAATTCTGCCCAGAGTTTTTGCCTATGAAGTGGCTGCTACTCAACTGTATCATTCATACCAAATTGGCCACCCCTTACAACAAGCGTGCAAACAGGATCCAACAAACGGGTGACTGGGATCCAACAAATTGACAACAAGGATTCAATAGGTGGGATGAAGTTATCATTGAGAAACAATGCCATCAGTATTACCTTCAGGTTATGCTGTTGGTACAGGTACTCTCTTTCAGGTATTATTTCTAATATGTGACAAACATATCTGCATGATACAGACATTACTCACATCAAAACATGAAAGGTGCCTGACCTTTCACAGGTACCTTGTGCCTTCACTTCATCACTTCATGCATTAGTGAATGTGTTTTTCAGCCCATTGCAGGGTTTTACTTGGAGCTGGTGTACTTGGTCACCGCCTTTGTCCCTTCTGACACGGCGTGCTTGGCCAGTTCCCCGGGCAGCAGCAGGCGCACGGCGGTCTGGATCTCCCGGGAGCTGATGGTGCTGCGCTTGTTGTAATGGGTCAGGCGGGAAGCCTCACCCGCGATGCGCTCGAAAATATTGCTCACGAACGAGTTCATGATGCTCATGGCCTTGGAGGAGATGCCGGTGTCGGGGTGAACCTGCTTCATCACTTTGTAGATGTAGATGGAGTAACTCTCCTTCCTCGACTTTCACCGCTTCTTGCCGCCCTTTCCTGACGGTTTACTCACCGCTTTAGTGAAGTTGCACTGGGAATTTCTCCAATGCCTAATTTGTTCCCAAAGGATTTGGTCTATGACTGAATGTGTTTATTTAAGGATGTTACAGGTTAGCAGTTTCTTCAGTGCATTAACAACAGACATTTAGGTGATTAAGGTTAGGGTGATGAGGCAAGCTTTACTGAATGGTAGTCAAAGTACAATAAAATGCTTCAGAATATCTGAACTAGTGACTGGACAATTTGGCTAAATTCCTGTCTCTTCCCATACCCCATTTTCAAGATACAAAGTACACATGTGGAATAATGAGTAAGGATATGATAGAGCTTGACTATGAAGGAACTCATGAGGAAATAACTTGCTGATTCTTATTATCAAAGCTTACTCATGAAGAATGGATCCTTGGGATGTGTAGGGTGTCTCGTGGTTGTGCTACTAAATCACAGCCTGAGTCAAAGCCTTCAGGAAAAGGAGGAGGAAAGTTAGAGAGGATTTTTTTTTAGAAAGGAAACATTTTTCCCTGTTGTTAATTGTTAAACATTGAAAAAATTACAATTTTTTTTATTATTCATTCATGGGATGTGGGCATCGCTGGCTAGGCCAGTATTTATTGCCTATCTCTAATTGCACTCGTTCAGAGGGCATTTTTAAGAGTCAACCACATTGCTGTGGGTCTGGAGTCACATGTAGGCCAGACCAGGTAAGGACAGCAGACTTCCTTCTCTAGAGGAAATAAGTGAACCAGATGGGTTTCTTACAACAATCATTTCATGTTCATTGTTAGACTTTTTATTTCCAGGTTTTTTATCAAATTCAAATTCCACCATCTGCCATGGCAGGATTCAAACTCAGGTCCCCAGAGCATTACTCTGGGTTTCTGGTTACTAGTCCAGCAACAATACCACTACGCCATCACCTCCCCAGTTTAGCCAGTTTGTCAGTTTTAGCCTGGTTGTGCGGTATAATCTGCCTTGATTTTCTTTTTATTATCCTCATCAGCAAGAACTGAATCATTCTGGATTGTGGTTCCAGGGCTATGATCCTGACACCAGGCTGAATTCTGGGTCAGGAATCTGGGGGCGACCATATGGAGCAGGACCCTGGAGGAGATTTTCAAGGAGGCAGACAACTCAGCAGCGACCTCGGAAACCTGTCCAGTTAAAGTCAGTGGATGGGCTTTGCAGCAGGGAGAGCCAATGGGAATGTCCGAGGTTCTGATGGCTGGCTGCCCAGCCAGGAGAGATGAGCACTGCTGCCATAGGTAGGAAACTGAGAGGACACCTCAAGATGGAGGCACCCTCTGAAAACTTGTTAATAGTGCAAAATATAATGTGTCCACAGCGGCCAGGCCATCACTGCAAAGGGGGAGACCCTGTACAAGATGGCCTCTGACCCGCCAAGTTGAGTGGATTGATGCTGGGCTGCTTTGCAAGATACAGCCCAGCATCCTCAGTCTACTTTTCAGTTACAGGCTCCAGTCACATCGGGGGTCCATCTGCCTTCTTGAAAATTGAGACGATGGGCAGAATCATCCCAGATTTGCACTAAATGCGGTAGCTGGTGAGCAAAATGATGAAAACCGCGATGGCTGGTTTTCACGCCACATTATTGTCCCAAACCTGCCACATTATTTATGCATTCCTGGGAAACACACCGTTTCCATGTTGGGAGGAGCTCTCAATCGCCCACCTGCCATCACCCCGCTGCTGCATCACGCTGGGTGCCATACTTAAAGTCCAGCCGCCAGCGCACATCTCAGTGCTTCTAGACCACTACTGCTGCACGGAAGTCATGGCCCTAAACTGAAGGAGACTGCAGCCTCCAGGTTCGGCGACGCATCCTTTGAGGGCCTTTTGGATGCTGTGCAGGCTCGCTGGGATGTCCTCTACCCCCGCTCTGGCTGCAGGATGGGGAGCAACAGCCCCTAACCCAACTAATCCGGCTTGGGTGGTGGTGATCAGCGCCAACACCCTGCAAAAGAGGAGAGCTACATAGTGCTGCAAGAGGATGAATAATCTCTTCCATTCTGCCAGGGTAAAGTTACTCTTCTCATCACTGAACTCACACACTCACAAACCCATTACACATCCACAGGGATCTCACTCATTGCCCGTTCAAGGGACATCACCATTCACTCTCTCAAACTCACCTTCATTGTCCTCATCTAGTCCATGGGACAGCTCACCACCCACACAGGCCAGGCATACTTATCATCTGGTCTGGCAGGCATCCTGCTTACACTCTCTCCATCTCTATTCATGCAGGACAAGCTGGCATGCAACAACAGGGAGAGGTTGCAGACTGGTGGAGGAATGCCTGAAATAAATGTCCTTATAAACTATGAAAACAGCCATCCAGCTGGCCAGCGACAATCTGCACCAGTCCTGTGCTGATGATGAGGTCAGCGCTGCTCTACCCAAGTGAGGGTCCAGCAGTGCAACATCCATCAGACAACCATGCTGTGATGTGTCCCATTTCACAGGCCACTGCCATGCACTAATTATCTCTCCTTTCTTTCGCAGGCACATCTGCCAAACAGCCATTGGAGTACACAGCCCAGGGCCTCCAATCAGACCCAGAAGAAACCTCTAAAGAGCAATCTGAAGGCATCCTCCTCGAAGCCCTGTCACAGTGCTCACCCACATCCTTCATCGCAGAGACACACACCTCGGTGGGACCTAGCTTCAGAATAGCCCCAGGATCACAATCTGGTGAGCACATTGCACTGTCCTATCCACAGCAGGTGGAGGCAGGGACTTCCCAGGTTCCCAGCACTAGGAGGACTGCTGGAGGCCAGAACTTTGCTGAGTCCGAGTCAAATGATGAACATCTGGACTCGGCCATGTTACAGTTGCTGGAGCTGCAAAGGCAAGTTCGGGAACATCAGGAAGGGATGTCCGCTGCACTCCTCAGATTGCAAGGCACAATGGAGGAGTCTGTCTGCCTTCACTCTGAGGTGATAGCACCGGCATGCCAATACACCTAGGTCAACACTGATAGGATGGTGGCTGCCATGGAGACCTTGGTCCAGGATGCCAGTCCTGCGCTGCTGTGCGGGCTCAATTCCATGGTGCCATAGTTGGCTTCCAACAGTGTGTATGCTAGAAGGGTGTCGAGCAGCTCAGTCTCACTCCAGCTACCACTGCTCCTCAAGGAGTCAGCCTGGGGGTCACTGGGCACCCATAGGGAGGAGGATCAGCAGGTGCACCCTCCGGCCCATCCTATTCCCCTTTTCCTGTGACCTCAGTAGCTTCAGCTCCACAGGCCATGGAGGGTGCCTCTGCCACACAGCAGGACCCGAAAGCAGGCTGAGGCCCTCCAGCGGATGCCCGTCAAGGTCATCATAGTCAGGGCATCACAGTCAGCAGGCTGCCTCTACCTCTGCTGTGGATGTCCGGGGAGCACCAAGACGTAGCAGCAGGGTTAGGGAAGTTAAGGAGAATTAGTTGCACAGCTTGGGCATGGGTGTTAATCACTTGTACATATAGTTCACTACTGTCAATAAACTCCCAAGAATGTCTCCTTGCCTATGGCTCATTGTTCTGATGAGCAGTATTCATGTCATTCAGATGTGAAACCTTTTGCACAAGGAGGCAGGTGTCTCAGTCCAGGGCCTCTTCCCTGTGCTTTGTGCAGCCTTCAGACCACAGTGATGGTCCAGCCTCACACTCCCTGGAAACATTACTGATGCCTGCACCTCGACGATGCTTGTCATTGCTGCCAGAATGTAGTGGGCAGTTGTCACAGAATTCTCTCATTCTTTCTGTGTGCTCTCAGCACCTTTAGGAGGGGATAGCCCCCATCTCTTCAGCATCTGTAACCACTGATGCTGTGCTCCTGAAGGCCTCAGGTGCTAAAGGCGGCCAAGAGATCAGATGCTTCTAAAGTTTCATGGCAGCATCTCCATGATATGACCCTGATACACAGCGCAAGCAATCTGCCCTCAGCCAGACAGGAGTCAGACATTCTCAGAGGCCATGTGAAGATCTATGGAGTGTCCTCACTGCATGTTGTCATCATCCTCCAGCAATCGAGCAACTATTAGAGCCTCCACTGAATCTCCATGACAGGAGCATTCTCACAGAGGGTATTCGCGCTGCCATATGCCAGACTGGAGTCAAACGTTCACAACTACATTGTGAGGATCGATGGAGTCACGTCACTGCATGCCATCATCATCCTCCACAAATCTAGTAGCTATGAGGACCTCCCCAGTGTTCCTGCCTCGTCTAGCCATTGTCAGAGCCTCATCCCTGCCATCATCACCACCGAGGACATCCTCACCCTCATGCCTGTCGGTGTCCTCCTCATTGAAGGAGACGTGCAGCACCTCCTCAGCCAGCTCATCTCCCTGTTGGAGCGCCAAGTTGTAAAGGGCGCAGCAGACAATGTCAATGTGTGACACACTGCAGACTGTATTGCAGGGCTCCACCAGACCGGTCCAGGAACTGGAACCTCATCTTCAGATTCCCGATGGTTTGCTCCACCAATTTGTGAGCTGCAGCATGAGCCTCATTATATCACCAGCCTGCTACAGTCTGAAGCCACCGCACGGGTGTCATCAGCCATGTACTCTGTGGGTAGCCCTTGTCCCTGAGGAGTCAATCTGCAGCTTTTGTGGACCCTGGAAGACTGCAGGAATCGGTGACCAACTGAGGATGTAGGAGTTGTGCACACTCCCTGGTAACCGTGCGCAGACCTGCAGGATGTATTTCTGGTGATCGTACACCAGCTGCATGTTCAGCAAATGGAACCCCTTGTGGTTGATGTTGTCCACCATGTATTGCAATGGAGATCTGAGCACCACGTGAGTGCAGTCGATCGTACCCTGCAACCTATGGAAACCTGAGATCACGGCAAATCCAATGGCCCTTGCATCCTGGCTGTCCTAGTCCTGAGCGAAATGCACAAAGTTGTGTGCCCTCACAAAGATGGCATCCGTGATCTCATGGATGCATTTGTGTGTGGGGTCTTGTGAGATCCCACAGAGGTACCTGTGGAGCCCTGAAAGGAGCCACTGGCATAGGAATTGAGCGCCATGGTCACTTTCACAGTTACTTGCAGTGGATGCCCTCCATGTCCCCTTGGCACCAAATCCTGCAGTAGCTGGCAGATGTGACGGAGCAGTTCCCTACACATTCACAGCCTTTGGCGACACTGGTTCTTGGTCATCTGCAGGAATGACAGGTGGTGTCTATAGACCCTGGGTATCATTAGGTGCTGGCCTGCTTTGGCTCGCTGTGGCTCTTCGGTGGTGTGTGCGGGAGCCCCAGCTGCCACTTCTTCCTGAAGTTGCTGCTCCTCCCTCTGTGCAGCCAGATGCCTCAGTCACTCTCTCCTCCATCGTCTTCATTCTCTGTAGGCCATCAGGCATACAGCTAATTCACTAGACTCCATGATCCTAATGTACTCCTCCTGCAGGATGAAACAAAGAGACAAATGGTTAGCATGGGGGTACTAAGAACCTGTCCAGGTTAAGTGTGATGACACCTTAATGATTCCCAGAGCGTGCTGGCCACCACTTGGATGGCCAGAGATTAGTCCGCTGCATGGCTGCCCGAAACCCCACCATCTCCGCCCTAGTCCACCTGACCGACTAGTGGCAGATTTGCCCATTGGACTACATGCTGTGCTTTCAGCTCAGGCGCAGGCATTCTCCTAACCTACACTGCAAGGCTGCCCTGTTAGCTTGAACCATGGGGGAGACTGGTCCAGACCGGGATGGTGACGTCGCAAGGGGTTGTGAGCGCCCCCACCAGTGACTGCTCCATGGCTGGCTTTAGCAAGGAGATTGTACAATGTGTGCAGTCATCCAATTGTTCTGCTGTCCCCTAAAATGCTTATGACTTTGCAGCTTGTGCTGGGGGGTGGGTGAAAATCTTTGGAGCACTTGGTGGCACTTTGATGCCTCTGGGTTGCTTGAGTGGGCAGATAAGCTAGAAGCCCGACTCCAATCATATCAACGAGGCTGCGCCTGAACTGACTGAGTTGCAGAGGAATGGTCACTTTACACAGTTTTCCCTAATGCTTGGCCACTTCCCTCAACCACCCTACCCACCCCTCTCACCCCAAATGCTTGTGCGCTATATTCAACGACAGGCCCTTGCCCCCCAACAAGTCACCTCAATATGTTCCTCCAGGGTCTGGTTGCTGTAGGGCTCCAGCATCTTGTGCTCCTTGGATGTCCGCGATATGAGCAAGGCCCTAACAGTAAGTCCTGACTTCTGCATGTCACAGGCATTCCGCACGTTTTCCCACTGACGTGGGCAGTAAATTTTACAAGGGGAGATGATTCTGGTGAGCAGGGCTTATAATGATATGCAGCTGTATTGAAATTGAGTTCCCCTGTGCGGCGCTAGGAAACGCTGCCTGCCATTGACCCGTGGAGTGGATGATTGCAAACTGGTTTCACGATGGCGTGAAACCGATTTTCGGCTTTCCCGCCATATTGTCTGCTCACACTCATCATGATGCCCAATGCCAAGGGGCACAGAAAATTCTGTCCTCGGTTTTGACACATGGGGATAGATTTTTGTTTTTACTGCCTGGACTGTAGCAGAAATGCAAAACTAGCAGGGAAGGTCACACACATTGCTGACAGAACTCACTGAATTTTCCTTCCAATAATTTTGAAGGCTTTCATGACGGACATTTGATTTTACCCACCACAATTTCCTTTCTAGGTTCCACCTCGTCTATATTGAACAACTGGATGTATGTATGAATGTGAGTGTGTGTGTTTGTGTGTGAGTGTGTTTGTGAGCATTTGTGCGTCTCAGTGAAACACTTCTTCCATTGTTTGCTATTTTGGCCTGTTTCTGTGGCTCCCCACCAGGCTAAACCTGGCGGGAACAGCAGCCAGGGCAGAAGGCCTAGTAACATAAGTTAAATAAAAGTGATTATTTGTCTGAGTGACAGGAGGAACCAGAGTGCTCCAATGAGTCCCATAAGGAAATCTTGGGCCTCTCCTGCCTCAGGCTTCCAACATGTCTTCTGGTATGCTAACCTTGTGCAATGGACCATTGTCCCATGGCCTTTGACTACTCGATTTTTATTCTTCGTCCCACAGATCTCCCAGTTGCTTAGACGGGAAGTTAGCAGATGGCCCAGCTATTAAAATTAGCCAAGCTTCCCTCTACTAGTCCCTGATGTGTGGCTTCCAGTGCTCCTGCCCGGGGGTTAAAACCAAGCCCATGCATAGTTTTCCCAGATTCATTCTAGCAAAACCCTTCATAATTTTAAATTCCAATCAGACTTTTTTAAATCTTTGCTGCTTTAGCAGAATAGGCCCTGTGTTTATGCTTTATATTCTTTGTGGCTTTAATTTTCTGAATATAATAAGGCACCCAAAGCAGCACTTAGTGCTCTAACTGTGGCCTTACCATTCCCAATGCCAATTTATTACACAGTATTTACAGTACAGAAACAGGTGATTTATCATTGTCTCTTTACTCAAAGTCTCTGATTATAAAATTCAATATTGCAGTGGCCTTGTTGACAGTTTCAGGAATATATATATATCTACACTCTGAGGTTTCTCTCTTCTTCCTCATGTTTCAACATTTTGAAATAAGTTAATATTTTCATACTTTGTGTCTCCTCCCATAGAGTGTGTTACATTTTATAACTATGAAAACTTAAAACAGATCCAGAAATGTTATAAAAGCAAAATACTGCAGATGCTGGAAATCTGAAACAAGAACAAAAATAGCTGGAAAAACTCAGCAGGTCTGACAGCATCTGCGGAGATGAATACAGTTAACGTTTCGAGTCCATATGACTCTTCATCAGAACTAAGGAAATATAGAAATGTGGTGAAATATAAGCTGGTTGAGGGGGGTGGGACAAGTAGAGCTGGATAGAGGGCCAGTGATAGGTGGAGGCAAAGAAGAGATTGCCAAAGATGTCATAGACAAAAGGACAAAAGGGTGTTGACGGTAGTGATATTAGCTAAGGAATATGCTAATGGTGACATTAAGGGTAGAAAGCAGGATGAGCAAGTGACAGATAGCCCTAGTGGGGGTGGGGGGAAGGGATCGAAATAGGCTAGAAGATGGAGATAAAGCAATGGATGAAAATAAATTTTAAAATAATGGAAATAGGTGGGAAAAGAAAAATGTATTTTAAAAATTATAAATTATTGGGAAAAGGGGGATTGGAAAGGGGGTGGGGATGGAGGAGAGATTTCATGATCTGAAATTGTTGAACTCAATGTTAATTCTAGAAGGCTGTAAAGTGCCTAGTCGGAAGATGAGGTGCTGTCCCACCAGTTTGCGTTGAGCTTCACTGGACCATTGCAGCAGGCCAAGGATGGACATGTGGGCATGACAGCAGGATGGTGTGTTGAACTGGCCAGTGACAGGAAGGTCTGGGCATGCTTGCGAACAGACCGAAGGTGTTCCGCAAAGCGGCCACCAAGTCTGCGTTTGGTCTCTCCAATGCAGAGGAGACCGCATTGGGAGTAGTGAATGCAGTAGATTAAATTGAAGGAGGTGCATGTGAAGTGCTGCTTCACTTGAAAGGAGTGTTTGGGCCCTTGGACGGTGAGGAGGGGGGAAGTAAAGGGGCAGGTGTTGCACCTTCTGTGATTGCATGGGAAGGTGCCGTGGGAGGGGGTTGAGGTGTAGGGGTGATGGACAAGTTGACCAGGGTGTCCCGGAGGGAACGATCCCTGCGGAATACTGCCGGGGGTGAAGGGAAGATGTGTTTGGTGGTGGCATCATGCTGGAGATGGCGGAAATGGCAGAGGATGATACTTTGAATGCGGAGGCTGGTGGGGTGATAAGTGAGGACAAGGGGGACCCTATCATGGATCTGGGAGGGAGAGTAAGGTGTGAGGGCGGATGCGTGGGAGATGGGCCGGACATGGTTGAGGGCCCTGTCAACCACCGTGGGTGGGAAACCTCGGTTAAGGAAGAAGGAAGACATGTCAGAGGAACTGTTTTGGAAAGCGGCATCATCAGAACAGATGAGACGGAGGTGAAGGAACTGAGAGAATGGGATGGAGTCCTTACAGGAAGCGGGGTGTGAGGAGCTGTAGTCGAGGTAGTTGTGGGAGTCGGTAGGCTTGCAATGAATATTGGTGGACAGTCTATCACCAGAAATTGAGACAGAGAGGTCAAGGAAGGGAAGGGAAGTGTCAGTGATGGACCATGTGAAAATGATGGAGGGGTGGAAATTGGAAGCAAAATTAATAAAATTTTCCAGGTCCAGACGAGAGCATGAAGGGCACCAAAGCAGTCATCGATGTACCGGAGAAAGAGTTGTGGGAGGGGGCCTGAGTAAGACTGGAACAAGGAATGTTCCACATACCCCATAAAGAGACAGGCATAACTAGGGGCCATGCAGGTGCCCATAGCCACACCTTTTATTTGGAGGAAGTGAGACGAGTTTAAGGAGAAATTGTTCAGCGAGAGAACAAGTTCAGCCAGACGGAGGAGAGTAGTGGTGGATGGGGATTGTTCGGGCCTCTGTTCGAGGAAGAAGCGGAGAGCCCTCAGACCATCCCGGTGGGGTATGGACGTGTAGAGGAATTGGACGTCCATGGTGAAGAGGAGGCAGTTGAGGCCAGGGAACTGGAAATTGTTGATATGATGTAAGAGTGTGAGAGGAATCGCGGATGTAGGTGGGAAGAGACTGGACAAGGGGAGAGAGAATGGAGTCAAGATAGCAAGAAATTAGTTCCGTGGGGCAGGAACAGGCTGACACGATCGGTCTGCCGGGACAGTCCTGTCTGTGGATTTTGGGTAGGAAATAGAAGCGGGCCGTCCGAGGTTGGGAGGCTATGTGATTGGAAGCTGTGGAGGGAAGATGTCCAGAGGAGATGAGGTCAGTGACAGTCCTGGAAACAATGGCTTGATGTTCAATGGTGGGGTCATGGTCCAGGGGGAGGTAGGAGGAAGTGTCTGCGAGTTGACGCTCAGCCTCTGCGAGGTAGAGGTCAGTATGCCAGACAACAACAGCACCACCCTTGTCGGCAGGTTTGATGACAAAGTCAGAGTTGGACCTGAGAGAATGGAGTGCAGCAAGTTCAGAAAGAGACAGGTTAGAGTGGGTGAGAGGAGTAGAGAAATTGAGAAATGTTATGTTGGCCTGCCGTTTTACAGGAGTGAAGTGGGCACCTAAGTGTCCAGTATGGTGGACTGTGTGCATGCACTCAGTCTGGGCAGATGTGCATCACCCGCCATATCGTTAAAGCTCCTATAGGCGTTCAAGGTTTGCATCCGAGATAGGAATTAACCCCTTTGCATATGCAAATAGGGGTCCTCGCTCTATTTTGAGGCCCCATTTTACAAACTGTTGCAGGGGTTGATAGTACAGGTCCTGTATGCTTAGTCACTGATCACACTTGGCACCCAAACCAATGGTCTTTAAAAAGATTGCTAGAGGCTGCTCTATGAAATGTAATCTTTCATTTTTTTACTTACTTTATTCTGGAGCAAGAATGAGCAAGCATGGGCTGTTATAAGCCACAGCTCACTCCCCTCTTAAGTGCATTCCAGGCTCTACCTATGATCCTATTTGGCATCAAGCCAGAAATATTGGTGCTTTCTGAGACTTGTGGTTGACTCCAGGGCCACAACTGACCGCTGTAGCTATTGAGGATTGTCAGAATAATTTCCACTGGTACTCCCGCTATCCTCATTAGCAATGGGACCCAATTTCTCAGCCATCGGGCTTCACTAATACACAGGTAATTTCCTGTTCGAAGGCAATAGGAATTTTGCCTGCATGTATTTTCTCTAAACTCACAATAAAAAATTTATTCCTGGGTGATTGTCTCAATACATTATTTATGGAAATACAACTGCTCCTAAAGGTAAAAGCTTTCCATGCAAGGGATAATGTTTCACCCTGGAGAAATGCTGAAACTTCAGATCCAATGGGTAAATTTTCATTATTGCCCATGTCACTTAAATGTTTCCTGTAATTTCTATGGGTACAACAAATAGGCATCCCAAAAATGAAATTAAAATCTTCCTGAAAGTAACTGTCATGAAAAGATCAAATGCTTTACAAGTTTATTTGGAAATGTAACAAAGGCAAAAAACATTCACATTGAAAATACACTGGCACAGACTGTTCTCTCCTCTCTCTCTCTCTCTCTCTCTGTCATTGCCTTTGATTTTACCCTTTGTAGTTGCCTCTGTTTTTGCATTTAGTAGTTATTAATACTTTCAGATCTTAAGCACATATATCGTCAAGCAGTTTCAGCTCTCCACCTACTGAATGCGAATCCAAAGAGCCTGTTGATAGATAATTACCATTCTCACCGAAAGTAAAAGTTATGTGCGAACCAATGCACCAATGCTTCTTGATGTAGGGAGGGAGGTTTGCTGCCAACTATCAGGGATGTCCTTTTAACTTTCATAGTTATTGATCGCTATTTCTGACTGACCAGTGGACGTGCCTGTTGGAAGCAAAGAACTGAGAATCTATCAAATACTTTGGAAGAAACTTTACTTTTTTTCATAGTAAAAGAAATCTTGGGATGGTGGACAGTTTAATTTACTAAAGATGGGTTCAATAAATAATCCCACCACACAGGTTTAAAACACACAAGCAGTAGGGAGACTGTGAGTTCCTTAATTTGCTTTCCTTTGGTTTATATTGCAGTGAATACAGCAATTACAGAGGGCTGGATTATACATTGAGGGGAGGCTCTCCATGCCTCAGCGCAAATGTCAAGAGTGGGTCCACCTCTGCTTAGCTGGCTCACCCTGCTTTAATTTTTTGTGTGATGGTGCTGTAGTTATTCCGAGGTGAGACTTCCATCTGTCTCCAGGAGGAACTCCCACCTCGTAGAGCTGCCAGCCAATCAAAGACCAGCAGCACCGCACATCAGCAGCGCCAGTGGCTACTGCCGGTATTGCAGGTAGGCCAAGGAGGTGGTGTTCAGTGATGGACCCAGACATTCAGAGCCGTCCAGATCTTGTTGGGGCCAAGCTGAGAGGCGCCAGCGAGGGGGAATGCTGGGGGGCATGTTGGACAGGGCAGGGAGGGAGAGTAGATGTGGGGAGGGAGAACTGTGGGGTGGCCTCCGATTGGCAGCGAAAGGATGAGGCCCTGAATTGGGCATTAAGTGCCCACTTAAGGGCCTCAATTGGACTACAGCTGGCCAACCCATCCACGGCTCTCCTGCTGTTCATGAAATTGTGGTGGGTCAGGGCAGACACACCACTGATGTCACGCTGCCCTAATTTACGGGTTCACCCACCTGCTTTCCCATCCATGGGTGGCCCATAAAATTCATCCCATCGTTCTAGAGAATGAGCTGATTCAGCTAAATTCTGTAACAAATATTTTAAGCTCTGCAGAAATTAAAAACAAGAATGTTATAGAGACAGTAAGTGAGTTTACAAGCAATTTCGGTGTTATGATAATACTCTGGTGTGCTCTTCAGACACAATTTGTGTTTTTGAATAGTCCAAGGTGGAAGGGGCTGCAGAAGACACCACTATCCTGCTGCCAGGGTTTACAGGCAGTGATGCAGCTACCTCAATATGTATTGAGGTGCAATGCCGAAGGAGGTTCCACCTCTCCAAGGATACCGTGGCCTCCATTTGTCAGATGACTGGGCCTGAGATGACCTGCAACTGTATGGGTGGACACCCCATGCCCATGGCTCTGAAGGTCACAGTGGCCCTCAACTTCTATTCCTCTGGCTCTTTCCAGGGGTCAGCGGGGGATCTTTGTGGAGTGTCCCAATCAGCTGCCCACAGTTGCGTCAAGCTGGCGACAGAAGCTCAGTTCAGGTGGGTAATGACATTTATTCATTTCTGTACAGACGAGACCAGCCAGGCAGAGCAAGCCAGAGGCTTTGCAGTGATTGCTGGGTTCCCCCGTGTCCATGGTGCAGTCGACTGCACACATGTGGCCATCAAGGTGCCAGCGGGTCAGCCGGGTGCCTTTGTCAACAGGAAGGGCTTCCACCCCATGAATGTGTAATTAGTGGGCAGAAATTTTCACTCAGCGGGCGGGCACGCTCCCGACCCACTTGAGGATGAAATGACACGCGTTGACATTGGGTGAGCGTGCTGACGTCAATGCACAGTCGCACGATAGTTGGGTCAGCTGACAATTAAAAGGCCTGTTAAGGCCATTAAGTTAGCAATTAACAGAAATTTTTTGCTGCTCGTCCAACCTAATGGTTGGCGAAAAGGCCAAGCAGCCTTTGCATTTTTTTGGAAACCTCATCCACGGGCGGGATGAGGTTTCCAAAAGCAAATAAAAATAAAATAAAAGCTTTATTTTTTCATTAAAAACATGCCCCTGCTCTTTATATTATGATAGAAACAGACCATAAACTTTTAATCAAACTGTTGAATTCGAAAGAGCTTTTACCGATGCCAGCAACAGTTTAAAGGTTTAAGATTGCTAAGGTTTGATACTCATATGATATATGTTTAAAGGAAACAACAGATACAGCAAATACATTATCACACATTGAAACAGAGAATCCAGAGAAATGCAATGTTGAATTTGTGGAAGAAGTTAAGGAGTTTCCTATAATGACAGTCCATACATACTGAAGAGGAGATGCTACACTCTCCGATCCGCAACGATCACAGAGACTTAGGCTTCCTTTTAACCGGTTTTATTCAAGCACATGCAAGGGAGCCGCAATCATTCCTAAGAATGAAGACCCAGCTCCCTGATTGATTACATTTCACTACTTTTGTACTTATTCTTATCGTAACACATTTGAGTATATTTGAATACATCCAATCAGTAACCGACACACCAGTTCCATACTAACTCTATCCTATGAATAGATAAACATGTGATTTTGCTAACCAATTATTCTAAAGGAGGTATACATAATTGTATTATCCAATCAGAATTAAAACACGTACGCAAAGACCTTGGTTCTTACAACTCAAGATTTTTTGTGTTTCATCAAATCCCTCTCTTTGTCCATTGTTCATCTTCCCATATCTAAGCTAAAACCATCTGCTCCTTCCCTATCTGAAAGAGGAGTACACTTAACCTAATTTATGTCATACTTTTGTCTCCAGTCTGACTCTCAATGTTCATCTGGTAATCTTCAACTCTTAATATGTTTAGCAGCCTGTCTGCCTGGAGACTTTAGGTGTTTTTCAATAAATTCTTACTGTATTCTCTTTTAGCTTTTTTAATTTCCCCCTAACACAAATCAAAGAGGCTCAAAAATCAGATAAGGAATGTAAGCAGGTCAGAGAATTTTGCATTAGAGGATGGTCAGCATATATTCCACATAGTCCTATGTTGAGCCCATATTTCGAGTGGTGAGCACCTCTCAATGATTTGCTGGTATACAGTGATGGAGTCACTGGGACTTGAAACCTTACAATGTCTACATCATGGTCATTTAGGAATTATCAAGTGCGGAGCCTGAGCACAGCATTCGGTTTGGTGGCCAGGTGTTTTGAAGTCACTGGAAGAAATAATGTCCAGATGTGGAGGGAGGTGCCATTTTGCGTCTGTATTGCTTTTGAATCTCTTACTGCACTTTCCATGGCCAGTGCTATCTCTAGCGCCTTCATAAAATCCAAATTCACTTTGGACAATAATCTTTTCTGAATAGTGTCTTCTTTCACACCATACAATAAACAATCTCTGAACATCTCCTTTAGAGTCGTAGCGAACTCACGATGTTCCGTTAGCTGCTTCAAATTTGCCACTTAGCATGCAATTGTCTCACCTGGGGCTCTATTTCTCGAATTAAACCTGAACCACTGCATCGTGACTGAAGACTTTGGCTGAAAACAATCCTTCACGAGGTCCACCAACTCATCAAATTTTTTTGAACCTGGGGCAATGGGTGCCACCAAACTTCAAATCAAACCATAGGCTTTGCCCCACATGTACTTAAGAGTATCGCTCACCTCTTCTCTTCCCCCGTAATCTCGTCCACTTGAAAAAAGAAAGTGAGGTATTCTATTTAATGAGACCAATCATCTGTGGCTGGTTCAAAAGGATCAATTCTCCCAAATAGGGCATTTTGAAAGAGGATAACTTCTTCATTCTTATGGAGCTTTCTACTTACAATCACTGGGTGAGGTACAGTGCCGATTTATTTTTAACTTGGTTTCTTTCATTCAATCCTGTTTTATCCTTATCACCAGTTTGTTGTCAGGGTGGCCAAGTTGCTACTATTGATCGAGTTGAACTGCAGACACTTCTTAAGTGGAAACATTACATTTATTTACTGAGCAGCAACTGCTCATGTGCTTTCAACTCCAACTCTGTCTCTACACTCTGAGTCCAGAGGTGGCCCACGCTACTATCCTATTGGTTATTACAGATTGTGTGATCTTCCTTAACAAGTACTATCCTTAAAGGTAAATTACACACTACATGAAACCACAATTACTACAACGGTTCTTATTAATCAGTAACTTAAGATATCACATTGGATGTACCAGAAGTGTTTCTCCAGTTTATTTGGTTCAAGTTGCCTTTCTCACTTTCTTGCAGAGAGGAACTTGCTGAAACACAACTAATTATGGGCTCTGTTAATATTACCTTCAGCATCTGGCAAGATATACTGTCTGATAAACAGCTTCTCTTTCAGGTGGTATCTGGTCAAAGCTACTTTTCTTTTGTCCAACTGCACCTATCTCAGCTTGGTAATGGGTTCATGCCACACCTCTGCTTTTTTATATGTCCAGTCAGCATTCAGATCCAGTGTCTGTGTTGAGAATTCAAAATGAGCATGGAACTATTCCCAGGTGGTTCCCATTAAAACTTTGGGGATCTCACATTGACATGGAGCCGACCCATGAGCTAATGTGCTTCCTTTTTTAATATGCACAGTTAGTTCACATGGATTCATAATTGGTGGAACAGGAAAGATTCATAGCTCATGGAGACAAAGAAAAGCCGGAGTTGTTTGGCAAATGGTGAGTTCCTTATCCTTTTGTGCATCAATTGGAGAAACACAATGAAATAATATTCTCAGCTCTCATATTCTGCAATGTTCAAAGTCTTAGTCATTAATTTTGTTGGTCCACATAATATTCTTGAGGCAATGCTGGCTGTGTAATTATTTATCATTAGTAAACCCACATTGTCCATAAAACTTTATACAATATTTACGTGTCATGACAGCACTTTCCACTGGCCTCAAAACAATGACCCATAATCTGCAGTCAAAATAACACGATCTTAAAGTGCTCACTGTATGTGCAAATGCTATAGCAACTTCAACTGAGAGCAGATACGTGATTAAATGTTGAAATCCCAAGATTTGCTTGATGCCCGAGGTGCGGAAACTGCACTTTGCTGTCTGACTCACTGTTTAAATGTTATTGAGTGGCAGGAAATTGCTGTGCTTAGAATCATATGATCATAGGGGCATACAGCACAGAAAGGGACAGTCCAGCCCATTGTGCCTGTTCCGGTTTCTTTGAAAGAGCTATCCAATTAGGCCCACTCTTCTAGCCTTTCCCCGTAGCTTTTCAAATTTTCCCCTTCAAGTATTTATTCAATGCACTTTTGAAAACTACCGTTGAATCTTTTTTTTTTCATTCATTCATTCATGGGATGTGGGCATCACTGGCTGGGCCAGCATTTATCTCCCATCCCTAATTGCCCTTGAGAAGGTGGTGGTACGTGCACTGTGCTTTCAGGCAGTGCATTCCAGATCACCACAATGTGCTTTATAAAAAAATAGTTTCCTCGTGTCACCCCTCGTTCTTTTGCCAATCACCTTAACTCTGTCTCTGGAAACACTTTCTCCTCATTCACTCCAACAAAACCATTCATGATTTTGAACACCTCTATTAAATCTCTTAATCTTCTCTGGTTTAAGGTTGGCGGTGGGGGAGGGGGAGGGGGGTCGTGGGAGGGCAACCTCAGCATCTCCAGTCTCTCCTCATAACTGAAATTCCTCATCCCTGTACCATTGTAGTAAATCTCCTCTGCACCCTAAGAGCTTGACATTCTTCCTAAAGCATGCGGTGGCCAAGATTGAACATATTGGCCCGGATTTTGCAGTCAGCAGCAAAGTAGAGGTGTACACTGCTGACTGAATTTTAAATTAAATTTTAACCTTTCTCCCAGGCTGCAGCAGGAACTTAACCTCCCAGCTCCAGCAAGGATCCATCGGCGGGATGAGTGGGGAGGCCTAGTGGCGAAGCACAATTCTAAAGTCGAACCCCTTCTGACATCATGAGCTGAAGAAACGTTCCCTCGAGGTCTGTCTCACTGATAAGTGGTTTTAAAATGATTTTAAGTGTTTGAAAAAGACATTTAAAATGTTTTCCTTATTCAACTCTTAATTCCAGTTTCCCCTCCACCCCATGGCACCCCTGCTCCGCTCACAACCCACCTGCCCCCATCACCCACTGCTCACCCTCATCACCCTGAGCTCTCTCCACCCCGCAAAGCAGCCCCCCCTGGTATCAATGGGACTGTCGCCACAGGAAGTGAGGGGCGTTGTGAGTGCTGGTCTGTTTTGACACTTCTCCTGATTAAAAGGACTGCGCTCCTGGAGCAGGCTCTATGCCTGCTAGGCGCAGCCCTAATTAAATCACTATAATTAGTTTTTTTTTTGAAAAATATACTTTACTCATAAAATATCTGAAAGAACGTTACAAAACATTCCTAGATCGCCATCACAAAACGTGCAACCATATTCAACTTTTACACATGGATCACAGGGTGCTTCAATACAATCAATGAATATTACAGTCATTTCAATATGGTCATTACAGACAGTCAGACAGTGCAATGGTATTGGCGTTATCAACATACATCATGTTGCACTCTGAGGTGCTTGAATACAATTATAATACAATTAGTGTTCAATGTATACATTCATTGTGAGCCGTCTAGCCTGAAGAGTCTATACCTTTCCCAGCCCCTCGCTGCACTATGGCAGAAAGGTCTTAGACAGCGACCTTTCCCCATTGCGCCTTTGCAGTGGCTGCCCCAAGCTTTTGGGTGTCCTTCAGCACATAGTCCTGGACCTTGGATTGTGCCAGTTTGTAACACTCGGTCGGGGACAACTCTTTGCACTGGAAGACCAACAAGTTTCAGGCAGACCAAAGAGCGTCACTATAATTAGTAGTGTAAATACAGGGCAATCAGCCTGTTTACAGGCTGACAGACCCCAGCAGAGTTATCAACATGGGTCTCCCCCAGAGCCCTTTCTGGTGAACTGTAGCCTCCAGGTTGCAGATTTAATCGTTTCCCCAGAAGTTGCAGTTCCATTGTAGCCCTCAATAGCAGTGAACACCCCACCGTTCACCGTTATTGATCCTCAAGATCCTGTCCGTTACTCCAGCTGAGCCCTAATCAGTGTTCTATAAATGATTAGCATAACTTCCTTACCTCTATTAGCAAAGCCAAGCATCCCATATGTCTTATTTAACAGCCTCCTTAACTTGACATGTCACCTTCAAAGATTTGTGTACATGTACTCCCAGCTCTCTGTTCCTGCTCTCCCTTTAAAATTGTACCATTTTGTTTATATTCCTGCTGCTCCTTTTTCACGTCAAGATGTTTCACTTCACATGTCTCCCCATTAGATTTCATCTGACATGTGTCTACCAATTTCACCAGTTTGTTTATGCCCTCCCAAAATCTCCTCCTCATTATATGTTACATTTCGATTTTTGCATCATCTTCAAACTTTGAAATTGTTCCCTGTATACCCAAGTCCATGTCACTCATATATGTTAAAAAGAGCAGTGCTCCTAATATTGACCCTTGGGGAATATAACTGTATACTTGCTTCTGGTCTGAAAAACAACCATTCTCCACATTCTGTCCTTCCTAATATTCACAATTCCACTGCCTCTCAATCCCATGGGCTATAATTTTATTAATAATTGCATAAACGTCCTCTGAGAGTGGAGCCTCATTAAGTAGGAAACACAGGTTGAAAAATCAAATGTATATTTTATGTACTTCCGCTCATGAAGCTCAACATAAACACAGAATCACTGAATTTTTACAGGGCAGAAGCAGGCCATTCAGTCCATCGAGTCTGCACTGGCTCCCTGAAAGAGAATTCTACCAAGTCCCACTCCCCTGCCTTATCCCTGTAAGCTTGCACATCATTTCTTTTTTCAGACAGCAATCCTATGGATGTAATCGAGAGTGAAGAGTGCGTGGCTTTAGGTTAGGGTTTTGTGTTTTGACAAAATTGAAAATTACAGAACTGTCCCCTAACAGGTGCAGAACAGGTAACAGAGGCATTTGGTCACATCTCTTTTAAAATGTGCTGAGATTCGGAAGGAGAGGTAAAGAAACTGTAAAGACCACTGTACTCCTCACAAGATGTGGTGACTGCCTCTGAGATGCTTTTTGACCTGTCCACATTTTCTCTTTACTGTTTTTCCTCTGGTGGTTCTTGCAACACCATTCTGTAGGTCACAGTAAAGCAGGATTCATATTGCCAAGAGAAAAGCGAAATACTGCAGATACTGGAAATCTGAAATAAAAGCTGAAAATGCTGGAAGCACTCAGCAGGTGAGGCAGCATCTGTGGTGAGGGAGAAAGAGTGACATTGGACTTGGATACCATTGAAAGGAAAGGTGACCAATTGTATTACTCACATTAAGCCCAAGAGGGTGTGTTTGGTTTTGTTATTGTGTATAATGCATCATTATGATGGTATAATCATGAAAGTAAAGGTTATATATTTATTTGTACCAAAATTTATCGATATTCTAATTGTTCCTTTCTTGAGCATTTATGGCCCATGCAATTTCCTTACACTGATGTGGCCCTCTGGACGAAAAGTTTGCCCGCCCCATTCTGAGGCCAAGAGCTCCTCGAGACTGTCCTCCATGGCCATGCTGCAGCCATTTGGGTAGCACTGCATAGGAGTACTAGAACAAGCAAAGGCACCAGTAATATGCAAAGGTGATTAGTTGACTTTTGGATGTGATATGGCATGATTTAATTTATGAATTTGGCTTATAATGTTTATTTTGCAGTGGATTTTATTTTTGAATCGTGACCAAGAAGAGGCTATGAAGATCAGTAACAGAGTGGAGGCAAGGTGTGAGACTTGATGAATTTGGAATTGGGGATGCATTTACCAATGTCGCAGTCAGTTGAGCCAATCATGGACAGTCCGGCCTGAAAGGGGCTATCTAATCTGCCTGTTCCATTTCTCTTCCCCCTCTATCTTCTCTTCCTCATGCGCCTGCTCCTCAGCTGCTCGCCCTATATCTGTTGGCAGGGGCTGTGCCCTCATGATAGTGAGGTGGTGTGGCATACTGCAGACCACGTTGTAACTTAACACACACCCTCTGAGCGGAATTGTCCAGCCCTGTTGGCGACAGGAATCATGGCGGTAGTGAACGGACAATGTGGCAAGAAGGCCAAAAATCAGTTTCACGCTATCGTGAAACCAGTTTTTGATTGTCCGTCCCACCCGTCAATGGCGGGCTGCATCTCCTGGCGTCGCACTTCAGGACCTAATTTCAATGCTTTAGCATCTCATTATAAGCCTTGCTCACTGGAATCATCCCCCCTTACTATATCATCTGGAACACCAAGGTGTTTCACAACTGTATATAAGCACCTGGCGAGCTGCACTTTACTCATGTCTTCGAGATTTGCTTGGGGAAAGTGAAGGAGTGGCCTCAGGCCAGGGAAGAGGCTGCAGGGCGAGGGCTGTACTGGGGAAGGGCGTTATCCCAGGGTGTGTGTGGGAACACATGTCGATTTGTGCAAGTGCCCTCAAAATGCTAGGGCTGAGGAGGCAGCCTTCAGAGGAAATGAGGCCAGATGGAGATGTGAAGGTGTGTGTGTGAGAGAATGAGTGGTGATGTCCCTTGAGCTGGCAGTGAGTAAGATGCCGGTGAATGTGTGAGCGTGCGAGTTTAGAGTGATACGATGGTCAACTTACCTGGCAGCATGGATGAGATCATTCATCGGTTTCCTGCACTGGATGGCCGACCTCTTGTGTGCAGCATTGTCAATGACCACCTCTGCCACCAACTTCCAAGCCAAAGTGGTGAGACTGATGGGCCTCCTGCAACCTGAGAGGGCGTAGAGGACATTGCGGCAGGCCTCCATGGAGTCCAGAAGGTGTCACTGAATTGGGGAGCTGCACTCTTTTTGGCTTTTGGGGCTATGTCTTCAATGGAGCAGTCCTGGGCTGCAAACATTGAGAAGTGTGCATGAGGCTGCAGTTTAAATATGGTGCCTGGCATGAGGAAGTGGCGAGGTAACGGTGTGGCAGGCAAATTGGAGACTGCCTGCTAGTGAGATGGCATGTTTCCTGTGGTTGCATAATTAATGAGATGGGAAGGGGATGATGCAGCGCGAAAACCTGCTATTGCGGTCGGCGGGTAAAACGTCTTTTTTCACGCCCGCTATCACACTTAATGCAAATCTGGGACGATTCCACCCTCTGTCAGTGCACCTCCAGTCTGGTCCAGGCAGTGGAAGCAATCAAGAGAGGTGGGCCCTGAAGAGGCAGCTAAGATATTGAGAAGGTGCCTTGAAATGCAGGCACCTTTGGACAGGTAAATGAAAATTTAAAATCAGAGGGACCGTGTAGGCAGGCCTCTCCAGATAGTTTGTTGGGGCCATGAGGGTGGCCTTTCCTGCCTGTGTTCCCCCTCCCCCACCTCTTTGGGTCATGGAGCCTCCAATCCAAATGTTCTCCTCACCACCCCCTACCCTCCGCCCCTCCCCGCCCCTCACCATTTGGCTCCACAGAGGTTGCCTTCCTGAAGCCTCCCATGCAGCAGAGGGAAATGGTCTGTGAAAATCTCCCTTTATTGTGCCTTTAATTATTTAAAATGGCTATTCAACGGGCAGCCCATCCACACTCATTCCTGTGTTGGGGAAATTCCCTGCTCCTAGCCCGCTGTCCCAGGGCCAGGAAAACCCACTCCAACATTTCAGCACACTAATTGTCACCTTCACAGTCACTGACAATGTGGTCCCTGCCCTGCTCTGAGGTTGCAATTATGGCTGCAGCATGTAGCACATTTCAGGGAGAACATGCGTTTGGGAGCATGGCCATTTCACACTTTGTTTATCACCAAGGTTCAGGTAGGAGAATTGCTCTCTGAGCACCCTGGGTGGATATGCTGAAAGCCCTTCCCTCCCCCTTCCAGCAGCTTGTCATGCTCTGCATGAACTCGGTTCATTCTCCTAGTCATGCTGTATTCCAAGGAGAATGTCTACTGGTGCACCTTTGTCTGGGAGCAACTGATATGTGCAGGAGCCTTGAAATTAGCAAACACTCCTACAGCAACAACCACAGTATTCGTAGACTTTCGCAACAACTATGGAAAGCTCCAAACACTTGTAGAATAAAAGCAATATCCAGATGAAATTTACCAGCAACTAACCCGCTATTAATTGATGTTTCCTTTAAATGGTGGGGCTCTATCCTGCAGCTGAACGTATATTTGGCTTTGTGAGATTGAGAGGATGTTGACTGGAGTGTTGAGCTCCAAAATGGTGCTGCTGACATCAAATCAGCGTTACACATCATGACCTATCTGCTCTGCAAACTTCCAGTGACTATTCACTGTGCATGCACCTAAAATTCTCACAAATATGGCACCTGGCATTATTCATTCCAAAAGTGTGCACATGTGTTGCAAAAGCCAATTTGGAGTTCTAAGAGCACCCATAAAAGCTGAACTATGAACACAAAGAATCCCAATTTCTCATCCTTGGTTTCTAAAATCATGTTCTAAAATCACTCCCAATTTCTGAAATCTGCTGCCCATTGTTCTGGTTACATACTTGTTGCTCTGTGCAAATCATTAAGGTATGTAGCTAACTTTCTATCAGTCCAGTTATGTAAGATGTGATTAATATGAAATGCACGTTTATCGATGAGACAGGCTACAGGGCCAACAGGGCATGAATCTCCCTGATTTTGTAAATCCTGAAGGACATTAGTTGGTTGTAAATTGATACAATCTTCAAGGTTTATGAGTAATGGGAGTAAATCTGCTTGTTGGCGATAGGGACTGTTTCTAAGATGTTGGAACTGCAATTTCAGCAAGGGCCTGAATCCTTATTTTCACAATATGGAGACTGAAACTGCAGTTCTGTATTCTCAATAGTGAGGGATTTCAGTGATCAGGAGCTAATCTGTTTTCCACTTTGTGAGCTTGAGGTTAGATTTTCCAAGCACTCATCTGTATGAGGTGCATTTCCTGTCACCCATGCATGTCGTAAAATTACGGACAACGTGCTACAATTTTCTGATACCTTCTCAGAGAAAGCGCGGATGAGGAACATTCCCTGGAGTCAGCACCAGGGTCTCTCTGATCAGGCATAGCTTTGTCTGAAGCAGACTCAATCTTCTTGTACCCAATCGCAAAGGGCTTTTTTTCCCCATTTCCCATTTCAGCTATTCAATCTCCAGTAAATTAGAATCATAGAATGGTTACAGCACAGAAGGAGGCCATGCAGCCTTGCATGTCCATGCTGGCTGTCTGCAAAGCAATAATACAGGCAATTATTTTTGTCACAGATGTGAGTTGAAATTCTCAAAGTTTATTGCTGACTGAAAGGGTCTTATGAGAAAATGACGAGCTTTCATCCATTTGATCCCAGGTCCTGGATGTGGGATATTAATTTTCACAAAGATAAATATAACTGGCCTGAATTTTGCAGTCAGTGGCGAAGCAGCTGTGTTGACCCTGAAGAAAGCTGTCCACAAAGACCTAGTGGTCTCCGAGGTGAGGATTCCCCTTTTCCTGACTGTAGCTTAATCTGGCGCCAGTGATGTTTGCTGGGTAGGGTGTGTTGTTCGCATGCCTGACACCAGAATCCTGAAGTAACTGCTCTAGTCGGAACTGAGTTGTGGCAGGAGACTCCCAGGAGGGGAGCGGAAACACTTTAGGGATGTCCTCAAAACATCCCTGAAGAGATCAAACATTCCAGCAATGTTGAGGTGGTGGTTGTAGCGGTAATGTCACTGGACAAGTAATCCAGAGGTACAGGTTGAATGCCCAGGGGACATGGGTTCAAATTGCATCATGGCAGCTGGTGGAATTTGAATTCAATTAATAAATCTGGAACATAGAGCGGTGAAGGAAGTTCCAGTAATGCTGGAACCAGTTCTGAATGGGGAAATAAGAACAGTTCTGAACTGGTGCTCCAGTAGAATTTGCCAGTTAATAGTGGTAATGGACCCAGAAAGCTGAATGGTGGTGCCAATACTAATGGTGATACAGCTACTACTGGTCCGAACTGGTTATTTTTCCAGTTTATCCGCTGTGCTTTATTCTGTTTATTGTTTTATGCATTTATTTATCACAATTGCTGGTAAGCATAAACTGATGTCAATCACTCCCCCTTCCAATGTGTGTTTTTTGGATGGAAATGTTTAAGATTAATAAGAGGGATTCTGCATTTGCACGTCAGATAGAACTCTCAGAATAAAAAAGTATGCATAAAAACTGTGCAAACGTCATTGTGAACAATGCCAAGCTTACAAAATTAAAATTCCTCGTTGATCACAGGCAAAAAGAAACTCAGAATGAAGGTTTCAGTAAATGGTCAACTTTATTACTGTAACAGAAGTAAGAAAACAAATAATTCATGAACGTTATGAAAATGCTGATTGATTTCAAGCTGAATTTGCTCCTGGTTCAGATTCATTATTTTCTCTGTTATATCTGATCAGCTTGCTTTCCCCCTTTGAGAACTCATCTCGCTCAATTCCTTCTTCTTCAAATGATGAGTAAAATATGTTGCAGATGAAGAAGGAAGAGGGAAAACATATGCATTGACTCATCGAAACCATTAAAGTTAAACAAATAGCAAAAAACAATTAAACCAAAAAAATGGAAAAGTAACTGCCTCTCACTGAGCTCCAGCCCTCCCCGCAATTAAACCTGCAAGGGGTAAAAAATGAACATATCAGTGCTCTGCATGCAAAATCCGTAATATAGATTAAATTACAGTGCATATACAGACTGCATGAATGAAGATGATATATATATATATAACACTCCCTGAGATATCCATCACTTTTAAGGATGCTGTGTGTGTGAAATGGCACAGTTTTTATCTTCCACATTCAGAAAATCATACCTTCCCACCTATTGGAGAGTAAAGCACCTCCGCATGTGTGTTTGCCCCAACTATGTGAATAAATACGAGTGGAGCTTCAATCTGTGCAAGCCTGGGCAGGGTTGTTGCTCCGAAAGGCATGGTCATGTGGTCATGGGCTGCCGTGTTCCCACAGGCGATTGCTGTGGTCCTCGAACTGCAACAGGAAGCAAGAGTAATTGTTCAGCTTATAATGACTCCTCAGCACTAAGATAGCTGTTGCATAAGGGTTGCAGTTATCTAAACCAATACTACTCTGCGTGCAGGTGCTGAATTATTGGTCCTGGAGCCTGCAGTTGAGCCTCGATTGCTTGAATTCCAACCTTTCCTGGAGGCCTTGATTGATGCTGGAAAACTCCAGATTCTGCTGGCTGAGGGCTGCCTTCTCCGCCTCCAGCTTCTGAACGGTCAGTAACTTCTCCCAGTTCCGGGAGGGTTTCGCGCAGTCCTCCAGCTGCATTGCTACCCTGGAGACATTAGCTGCACCTGTACCTTGGTCGCAGTAGCATCTTCCAATGCCCTCTTTGCTTGAAGGGTTGCGATGGGTACATTGTCGGCACTGGTGTCACTCTCTACAGTAGTGTCCCAAACCCTTGGGATTTGCATGTGTGTTGATTCTTTCTGCTCCTTGAGGCCTTCGTGGGGCTCTGCAGACGAAGAAAGAAAACCTCAACATGCCTCAAAGACACACTTAATTTGCAACGGCACAAAGCTTCAGCTTTTTCATTGAGATTTACCTCTAAGCAAAAGGATCTGTGCCTCATAAAAGACATTTTTTTTTTGTAAAAATATACTTTATTCATAAAATATCTTCAATCACATTCAAAACCATTTCAAAAACACCATTACAAGGGTACAATCCAGGTTAAACTTTTACAAAATGTATCAGCAGGTGCATCAGTACAAACAATATTACAATCCTTTACAGCCTTTCATTCTGAGCTGTACAGCCCGAGGGGCTCTAAACAGTTCCCAGTACCTCGGTGCGCTGTGGCAGAAAGGTCTTAGACAGCGACCCTTCCCCATTGCGCCTTTGCGGCAGCTGCCCCAAGCTTTAGTGCGTCCCTCAGCACGTAGTCCTGGACTTTGGATTGTGCCAGTCCGCAACAATCGGTCGGGGACAACTCTTTGCGCTGGAAGACCAACAAGTTTCGGGCAGACCAAAGCGCGTCTTTCACCGAGTTGATGATCCTCCAGCTGCAGTTGATGTTTGTCTCGGTGTGTGTCCCTGGGAACAGCCCGTAGAGCACAGAGTCCTGTGTCACAGAACTGCTCGGGATGAACCTCGACAGCAACCACTGCATCTCTCTCCAGACTTTCTTTGCAAAGGCACAATCCACATGGAGGTGAACAACGGTCTCTTCCCCACCACAGCCACCTCGAGGGCAACGTGCAGAGGGGGTGAGACTCCTGGCGTGTAGGAAGGATCTGACGGGGAGGGCCTTTCTCACCACCAGCCAAGCTACGTCTTGGTGCTTGTTGGAAAGTTCTGGCGATGAGGCATTCTGCCAAATGACTTTGACAGTCTGCTCGGAGAACCATCCCACAGGGTCCACCCTCTCCTTTTCCCTCAGGGCCTCTAGGACGTTACGTGCTGACCACTGCCTGATGGACTTGTGGTCAAAGGTGTTTTTCTGCATAAATTTTTCCACCAGGGACAGGTGGTACGGCACGGTCCAACTACTTGGAGCGTTCCGCGGCAGCGTGGCCAGACCCATCCTTCGCAACACCGGGGACAGGTAGAACCTCAGCACGTAGTGACACTTGGTGTTTGCGTACTGAGGGTCTACGCACCGCTTGATGCAGCCACACACAAAGGTGGCCATCAGTATGAGGGCGATGTTGGGCACGTTTTTTCCCCCTTTATCTAGAGGCTTGTACATCGCGTCCCTGCGGACACGATCCATTTTCGACCTCCAGATAAAGCGGAAGATGGCTCGAGTGATCGCCATCGCGCAGGAGTCTGGAATGGGCCAGACCTGCGCCACGTACAGCAACAGCGAGAGTGCCTCACACCTGATGACCAGGTTCTTACCCGCAATGGAGAGGGAGCGTCGCTCCCACATGCCCAGTTTCCTTTTCACCATAGCCACTCGCTCCTTCCAGTTTCTAACGCATGCCCTGGTCCCTCCGAACCATATCCCCAGCACCTTCAGGCCGTCAGCCCTGACAGTGAAGGGGACAAAGGATCGGTCAGCCCAGTTCCCAAAGAACATGGCCTCGCTCTTCCCACGATTTACCTTGGCTCCCGAGGCCAGTTCGAACTGGTCGCAGATGTGCATCAGTCTGCGCACCGACAGCGGATCCGAGCAGAAGACGGCGACGTCGTCCATGTACAGGGAGGCTTTTACCTGAGTGCCTCCACTGCCTGGGATCGTCACTCCTCTTATGCCCGGATCCTTCCTGATGGACTCGGCAAAGGGTTCTATGCAACACACGAAAAGAACAGGCGAGAGAGGACAGCCCTGCCTGACTCCAGATTTAATCGGAAAGCTATCTGTTTCCCACCCATTGATTGAGACTGCGCTACTGATGTTAGTGTAGAGTAGTTGGATCCAGTTTCGAATTCCCTCCCCAAACCCCATTTTGGAGAGCACATCCCCCATGTAGGTGTGCGATATTCTGTCAAAGGCCTTCTCCTGATCCAAGCTGATGAGGCAGGTATCCACACCCCTGTCCTGTACATAGGCAATCGTATCCCTGAGCAGCGCCAGGCTGTCAGAGATCTTCCTGCCTGGCACAGAGCAGGTCTGGTCAGGGTGAATCACCAATTCCAGAGCGGATTTGACCCGATTGGCGATGACCTTGGACAGAATCTTATAGTCCACATTCAACAGTGAAATGGGTCGCCAATTTCTAATTTCCTCCCTTTCCCCCTTGTGCTTGTAGATGAGGGTGATGATGCCTTTCCTCATGGATTCTGACATACTACCAGCCAGGAGCATACTCTCGTACACTCCTAGCAGGTCTGGGCCGATCAAGTCCCACAGAGCCGAATACAACTCCGCCGGCAAGCCGTCGCTTCCGGGAGTTTTACTCTTCTCGAAGGACTCAAGGGCCTTAGTCAGTTCGTCAGGAGTTAGCGGTTTGTCCAGGCTCTCCCGCGTACTGTGGTCTAAGACCTCCGTGATAGAGGACAGGAAGGACTGGGAGGCCGTGCTGTCCGTGGGCTTCACGTCATACAATCCGGCATAAAAGGATTTGCTGATCCTCAAAATGTCGGACCGTGATGACTTTACTGAGCCGTCTTCTTCCTTCAGGCTGCTGATCACTGAGCTCTCTCTATGTACCTTTTGGAAGAAGAAACGTGAGCACGTCTCATCCTGCTCCACGGAGCGGACTCTGGAACGGAAGATGATCTTGGAGGCCTCCGAGGCAAAGTGCGAGGCTTGCTGGCTCTTCACCTCTTGGAGCTCCTCCTTGACATCGACCCCCATCGACTGCAGCCGGAGCAGATTCTGCATCTTTTTCTGGAGTCGGGACATTTCCCTCTGTTCCTTTCTAGCTTTCTGGGTGCCTTTGAGGATGAAAAACCTCTTGATGTTTCCCTTGATCGCTTCCCACCAGTGTGTCAGGGACTCAAAGAGGGGTTTCACGGTTCTCCAACCTTTGTAATCCCTCTTGAGCTCCTCAATGTTCTCTGGGGTCAGCAGTTGCACATTTAGCTTCCATGCCCCCCTGCCCACCCTCAGGTCCTTCTCCAAGTGGCAGTCCGCCAGTAGGAGGCAGTGGTCAGAGAAGAACACCGGCTTGACGTCGGTGGATCTGACTGTGAATGCACGGGACACAAACAGGAAGTCTATCCTGGAACGAATGGACCCGTCTGGCCACGACCAGGTGTATCTACGCTGCGCTCCGTCTGCAGGGTTGCTGAAGACGTCGTGCAGCTTGGCATCCTTAACTGTTTCCATCAGGGATCTGGACGTAGCGTCCAATCTGCTTCCGGCCCTGCCGGATCGTCCAGCCGCATCGATGATGCAGTTGAAGTCACCGCCCAGAATGACCGGCCTGGAGGTCGCCAGCAGCAGTGGGAGCTGCTGAAAAACCTCCAGCCGCTCAGCCCCTTGTGCCGGGCCATACACGTTAATTAACCGGAGTGGAGCGTTCTTGTACATTACGTCTGCTACGAGGAGTCGCCCGCCCACCACCTCCTTAACCTCGGAGACGGTGAAGTTGCCTTCCCGCAGCAGAATACCCAGGCCGGAGGAACGAGAGTCATTTCCGCCCGACCAGATCGATGGCCCATGGGACCACCATCGTGACCATTGCCTGTAGGAGCTGAGGTGCGGTATCGCACACTCCTGCAGAAACAACAGGTCAGCTTTGACCTTGGCTAGGTAGTCCAAGGTCGCAACACATCGCGTAGTAGATTTAATGCTACGCACATTTATGGATACAATCTTTAAACCCATTTTAAAGCATTTATTCTCCTACCAAACCCACTGTCTCTGAGAGTCCCAGACCTTTAGTCTGCTCCTTCATACCCGTAGTGAGCTCAAATTCCTTCACTTTGGATGGGCTGAGATAGATCTCCTTGGCAGTGTTCTGCTCAGGTGGCATCTGGAGGTTCACGTAGAGAGCGGGTTTTGAGATGACCTTTGCTGGAGAAGCTTCTCCAAAACTCACCCCCTCTGGGGTGTTGCTGTTCCCGGCTTCCTGGAACTGGGGTGCGATGATTGCCTCACTGCTCCCAGATTCCAGGGGCTGTGGTGCACTGGCCTCCTCAGGTTGCAGGCAAAGTTGGGGTGCGCTGGTCTCCTTGTTGTCTCCAATTTTCTGGAGCTCGGGTGTCTCGTCCTCCAACGCCCTGGAGCTTTGCCGCCTCTTCTGTCGGTGCCGCCCTGGCACTTCATCATCCGAAGAGCTGCTGCCCTTGTCATCCATGTCGGATGGGAGACGCCTCTTGCCGCTTCTCTGGGAAATGCCTTTGCTTCTTCTTCGCTCCTTCTTACTTTTGTTGTTCTTCACCGTCCGCCACTCCCCCTGCTGCTTTTCCACTGCTGCCTCCTCCTCCATTGATTCGCTGTCCTGAGGACTGGGAGGTTCAGGGGGTAGTGCCGTTGATTTGCTCTCTGTTGCCTCAATCTCTTTCTCCACCTTGTCTCTCTCTGTGTCCTCCTTTGTCCCGTTGAGCTCCCTGGGGGCCTTGGTGGTTGGAGTGACACGAAACATTTCTTCTGCTTCCCCCTCGTCGGCTTTAGCTGCCTGTGCGTAAGTACGGCAGCGTTTGGGGCAGGTCCTGTAGAGGTGACCTGCCTCGCCACACAGGTTGCAGCACTTGGCCTGTTTGCAGTCTTTTGTCTGGTGCCTTTCCTGTTTGCAGATCTTGCAGAGGGAGGCGCTGCAGTTGGCCGCCACATGACCAGCCTTGCCGCATGAGCGACAATGCTTGGGTTGCCCAGCGTAGACCAGGTAGCCACGGTTTCCCCTGATAGCGAAACTGGAAGGAGGGTGGAAAATGGCTCCCTTACCATCGGTCTTTAGCGTGACCTTAAACAGGCGTTTGCCTGTCCAGATCCCCAAGTCGTCTCGAATCTCGGTGCCGCTCCCCACCTTATCGAAGTACCTGGTGAGGAAGGTGACCACGTCGGCGACAGGGACGAAGGGGTTGTACACATGCACCATCACCACACGTTCCCGTTGCAACGGCAGAGAAAAGTGCGGCTCCGCCGTCAGGATCTTCATCTCCGGCAGGTCTCTCTTCTCCTCGAACACCCTCAGGAGCTGGACGCAGTCTGCCACCCGCTTGAACGTCACGTCGAAATAACCAGCTTTGCGGAAGTCCTGCAGGGTGTAGATCTCCGGAGCTTCGAAGCCGCACGCCTTCAATAGGATCCTCCTGGCGAAGAAGTCCCGACCCATAGGTGATCCTCCTTCGCTGTCGTTCACCGTGACTCGGACGGTGATAGGTAACCCACGGTATGGATTTCGATTGGTTATAGCCTTTCCATCCCGACCTTGCCTTGACAGGACCATGGTGTCGCCCCTGCAACACTTGATCTTAGCTAAAAGGCCGAGAAGCGATGTAAAAGACATTATCCTATAACTGGTTCCCATTCCCCAAATCGTAGTCAGTTGGACTGCCAACATTCACCTGGACCCACCCTACTTTGTACACCTTTCAGTCATGGTGGGTCTTGGGATAAAACTTTTTGATATCCTCTTTAATTGACAAATCCTGCAGACTTGCTTATCACCCAGGCACCAAACGTAAGTGAACTTTGCTGCACCAGCCATTCTTGTTCCCAATAGATATGGATTGTGTTGATTTAAGAAATCAGTGGCAAGAACAAGCCTTTTTCTCCTGAGTTGTGAAAAGCATGCCTCCATTAGCCCCACTCTATATCTCCCCTCAGCTAACCAATCCCACCCCCCCAACCCCCTGGAGAGCTCTCTGTCCCCTCTCTCCCTCCAGCCTCCAAACTCTCCCCCTCCCCCCAGCCTCCAAACTCTCCCCCCTCTACCTCCTTCCAGTCTCCAGGCCTTGGGCTCCGCCAGTGCCGCTGACTTCCAGGGCCTGCCTTTCTCCAATGTTCCGGAGCCTCTGTCTCCCCGATGTTCCGGGGCCTCTCTCCGAACCCTCGACTGCCCCACTGCCGCCGAACTCTCTCTCCCCACACCGAAACTTCCCAGTATTCACTCCGGTCCAATGGTCCTCGCTGTTCCCATGCGCACTTCAAACCTATAGTTGGGTCGGCTGGCTGGAAACGTCACTTCAGGTTTCCAGCCAGCTCTTAGCGAAAATCTCCGGCAAAGGGGGAGGTGGGGAGTGACGGGGGGAGGAGTAGGGGAGTGGGGAGTGGGAGAAGGAGGAGGAGTTGGGGAGGGGGAGGAGTAGGGGGGTGAGTGGGGAGTAGGGGGACATAATGGGGACTGGGGGTTGAGAGGGTGTGGGGGCATGGGAGTGGAAGGGGGAGTAGTGGGGTGGGGGGCATTGGGGGGGTGGGAGAAGGGAGTAGGTGGTGCGGGAAGGTGGAGTGGAGGGGTGGGAGGGGGAAGCAGCGGGTGGGAGGACTGTAGCGGAGGGGTGTGATGGGGGGAGCAGGCAGGGTAGGGGGTGTGTGGGGGGAGGGCAGGTATGCAGTTGGGGGAGGGTGGTGGGCGCAGTGAGAGGGGGTTTGGGGAGAGGAGGTATGGGTTGGGAGGAGTGTGAAGGGGAGTCAGGGGGAGCAGGGCAAGAGTAGTGGGAGTGGGGGCAGTAGGGGGAGTGGTGGTAGTAGGGGGTGAAGGGGAGTTGGGGAGTGAGGGGGGAGTAGGGGGAGTGGGGGGAATAGTGGGTTGAGAGGTGAGTATGGGGAGTAGGGGGAATAGGGGGGAGTTGGGGGAGTCAGGGAAGTAGGAGGGGTGGGAGGGGAATTGAGGGAGTTGGGGGATGATGGGGTGTGGGGGGAGTAGGTGGTGTATGAGGGGGGTTTGGGGGGGTGGGATGGAGAAGTAGGGGGTGGAAGAGGGGTGGTGGGGGGTGCGATGGGGGGGAGTAGGCAGGGTAGAGGGTGTGGGAGGAGGGGGCCATGGGGCGAGTGTGTGTGGGGGGAGTGAAGGGAGGGGAAGGGGAGGGGTTTGGGGGAGTAGGAGGGGCAGGTTGGGAGGTAGTGGAGGGGAGTGGGACAGGGGGTAGGGTGGGAGGCGGAGGGTACAGGGGGAAGGGGCAGGGGAAGGGTTGGGGCGAATGTAGGGTCAGATTGGGGGGTGGGGAGGGCTGGGGATAGAAGGCTGTGGCAGGCCTTGGCTTGAGTTCAGCCAGGCCTTCAAGGGTTGTGGGGATGTAGGAGAAAGTCGGGTCTGCCGGGGGTTGGGGGGAAGGAGTCCCATGCGGGTGGGGGCAATACCATGGAGGGATGTAGTCTGGTGGGGTGGCAGGAGACCCCTGGGTTGTTGAGGCATCCCCTGGGGGACTAGTCACGGAGTTGGGGGAGTCCCCTGGGGGGTTAGTCTGGGTTCTTACGATAGTTACCCAGAAATTAGAAGTGGCTTTAATCCTTCTAACTTTTTCTGGGTATCTATTCGTGTAACCCAGTCGGAACCATTCAAAGTTTGTGACTTAAATCCCATTTGCGGATGGTCCCCAGTGCAGGACAATTGCCCGGTGGAGGTTTGTAATTCTGGGCAATTGCCGTGCAATCAATTACCTGGGAACTTCTGAAAGGGATTCCTCAGCGAATCTTTGGGGTACCCCCCTAATCTGACACTGGGGAGCTCGGAAGTTATGGCCCATTATCTGGCCATTATCACATTGCAGTTTGCAGGGGTTTGCTGTGTTCAAGATTCACAGTCTCGTTTCCTGCATTATGTAACGACTATACTTCAAAAGTTGGCTGTAAAGGGCTTTGAGCTATCTGGTGGTCATGGAAAGACAGTGGGCAGAATCATCCCAGATTTGCACTAAGTGTGGTAGCGGGCGGGAAAAGGAATGTTTTACTCACCAGCTGCAATGGCGGCTTTTCACGCTGTAACATCCCAATCCTACTGCATTAATCACGCATTCCCGGGAAACATGCCAGGCCCATGGCAGCCCGTCTCCGATTCGCCTGCCCCGTCCCGCCCTGCCGTCAACTCACTGCTTCCTCACGCTGGGCGCATATTTAAAGCACAGCCGCGCGCACCCCTCTCGGTGCTTCCAGCCCAGGACTGGTGCACAGGAGACATGGTCCCAAAAGGCAAGAAGACTGCAGCCCCTGATTCAGTGACACCTCCCTGGAAAACTTATTGGATGCCATGGAGGCCCACCGTGATGTCCTCTACCCCTGCGCTGGGCGAAGGCCAGCAAGCAAGGTGACAAATCCAGCATGGGAGGCGATGGCAGTGGTGGGCAGTGCCAACACCCTGCAAAAGAGGACAGCCACCCAGTGCAGAAAGAGGATGAATGATCTTATTTCTTCCACTGGTTTAAGTCACTCTTCTCATCACTTTCAACTCACACACTCACAATCCTATCACACATCCACAGGGATCTCGTACCTCAAGGGTTAACACCACTAACTCTCACACACACCCTCACAGCTCCATCAGGCTCATATCCTCTATAAGTCGTGTCCTCGTCCTGTCCATGGCTCCGCTCACCACACTAACACTCCATGCGGTGTCATGTGTCCTGCTCACGCTCTCTCCATGTGTTCCCATGCAGGAGAAGCTGGCTCACATCAGCAGGGAGAGGTCCCAGACTGGGGGTGGAGTGGCCCTCACTCACTTTGAGGAGTGTGCCATTGCGCTGACTGGTTAGGGCATGGGCCTTGCCTGCGGCGATGGTGAGGTTGACAGCGAACACCCACATGAGGATCCTGCACCACATCATCCCTCTCTCAATGCAAATGTGAGTGCTCTCTCTCCTGCTTTTGACTCTGCTGCCATGCACTAATTATCTCTACTTTGGTTCACAGGGAGCTCTGTCAAGCGACCAACACCCTCAGCCAGCCAATCCCTCAGTTCCATCCAGATCCTCACCTCCAGCCAAGAGGGCATCTCCTCCTTTGTAGAGCTGCAAATAAGCAGCCTGGAAGACCCATCACAGTGCTTACCCACACCTTCCACCTGCACAGAGACACACACCTCGGTGGGATCTAGATCTAGATCTAGAGCAGGCTTGGGTTCCCTCTCTGCTGGTCTCCGCACGGACACATGTCAGCAACAGGAGGAGGCAGGTTCAGCTGAACTCCCTGACCCTCGGAGGACTGCTGGAGAAGAGGCATCTGTCAGGTCCAAGTCAGATGATGAGCCTCTGGCATTCCAACTCATCATGGAGAGTCAGCAGAAGGTTGGGGAACATCACGCAGAGCTGCTGGAAGCCCTCAACAGAGTGGCACTCAAGTTGTAGGAATGCACCCACCTGCTCTCTGATGAAGTGGTTCCCACACGTGTGTATGAAGGTCTCCATGGGAAGGATGGCAGATGTCATGGAGACCCTGGTCCAGCAGAATGCGGAGATGTGCGCAGACCTGCACTCCATGGCGGGAGCCATGGGTGAGTTCCTGCAGTGGCGACATGAGAGGGAAATGGGGCACTTCAACACCCCCCCCAGGTGCCCCTCAAGGAGTAAGGCCGGGGCCCTTGGGCACCCGAAGGGAGGAGGAACAGCAACTGGACACCCCTGAGCCCTCCACTCAGGAATCTCAGAGGTTGTCTTCTCCCTCCGAATCCCCGTTGCCTGTGACCCCCCTCAACCTCGTCCTCTGTGACCGCAGAGTGAGCAGCTGGCCCTCAGGAGGACAGCCAAAACATGCTGGGGCCCTCAAGGCCTTGGCTGCCCAGAGGACCCACGCTGAAGTCATCAGCGGCAACAAGGCCAACCATTGCACAGGTTGTCTCCACCCCTTCTGCGTCTGCAGGGCAGTATTTAGAAGTGGTAGGCCTGGAAAAGCTAAGAAATTCTGATCACAATTGGTTGCACGGGTGAATACATTTTGTCACTTTATAATCTGAACATATATTCACTTTCACTGAATAATGTGTAATGGTGTCCTTCAGCTTCATTGACAGACTTCGTGAGTCCTCCCACTGCATCCCCCCCACCCCCACTAGCAGTCCAGCTGCATGTAGTCAGCCCACGAGTGATTCCGGAGGGAGAAGTGTCTGTGTGTGGCAGGGCCTTTTGGAGCCTCGTGCAAGCATTCTCCCCCGCACACAGAGGCCCTTCCTCCATCACACTCATCTCACTGTCCTGAGCATTTTCAATGCTGCCTGACGGGGCTCACTTTCAGTTAGTCATCTGAGCTGATCTGCCTCTCTGCCCAACATGCAGCACCTGTTCCTGCCCACCATGAGCCTCCTTTCCCTTTCAGGTTTAGAAGCATGATGCGTGTAACATTTGTCATTAGCTCCCCCGTCCCTTTCCCCTCCCTCAGTCACCCATGTCCTCTTCCCATCTGGAATCGCTTTCTACGTCCCCACCAGCCACAACCCTTTTCTTTTGGGGATGCCTAGGTGAACATGCACATTGCCTACCTTCCCAAAAAATCCACCACCTCCCCCATCCCCAATAACCTTCCCAATCTCCTCCTTCCCACCCCCAGAGTCTGTGTCTGCCTTCGAATCCCCACCAACCACCCTTGCCGTCCCTTCTACTGATACCGTCACCCCCTCACCCTCCGACCCTTCCGCTCACTCTGCCCTCATACTCACCATTCCCTCCTACCACGCCCACCCTCAGTTTGCACCCCAGGAGGCAGTCATCGAGTCCACAGACCCCTCCCTTACACGTTCATCTGGGCATCTCCCATTTACTCCTTCCCCCCTCCTTACTCCTTCCTCCCCCTGGCATCCCTCCTCACCCTGGACCTCTTCCCCCGCCGAAACTCCTTCCTCCCCTCCCCCAATGTCCTTCCCCTCTCCGAACTCCTTCCCTCACACCTTCCTCCCCCCTTACACTTACCTCCCCAGTTGCCGTCTTCACACCTGTTACTCCCTCCTCCCACCATACTCCCCGACCCCCACTCCCAACCTCACCCCCCCGCCAGTACACCTTCCTCTCCCAGTCAAACCTATACCTTTCTCTCCACCCCCTCGACAATCATCTGTAGCAGACCATGGCCAAGACACTGAAGTCTCGAGGCAGACCCTCAATGGTGATTTTCCACCTTCCATGAGCTGCTTCACGGTGGAGACATGTCCATGAGAATCCACACAGCATGTTCCCCCAGGATCCCTTGCTGCCAGGCTCCAGAATCTTCTGCTCCTCGGATGTCCACGATGTAAGCAAGGCCCTGGCAATAAGTCCCGACTTCTGCATGTCACCCTTGTCAAGACGTGTTCTGCGCCGGCTTGTTTTCCCACCAACATGGGGCCTGGGGGGTTGATCCTGGTGAGCAGGGCTTATAATGATATGCAGGTGTATTCCAATGAAGTTCCCGATGTGTGGCAGTGGGAAACGCAGCCCACCATTGATGGGTGGAGCGGAAGATTGCAAAGTGGTTTCACGACATCGTAAAACCAATTTTTGGCCTTCCCGCCATATTGTCCGCTCGCGCCTGGCAAGATGCCCGACGTCAGCGGGCACAGAAAACTCCACCTTATGGGAACTTGCATATTCACATTAGACAGTCACTATCTGTTAAAGAAGTGCTAGTACCTGTGATTACTTGAAAGCATGAGAAAAGCAAAAGTGTCAAGCAGATGGTCCCTGATCACATTAACCATCTGTGTTGGTGAGTGAGACATCTCATGTTCTCCTGAAGTGCCTAAAAGGAAAAAAAGGTTAACTTGATCAAGCAGCCAAGTCAGAAAAGCAGACAGCATACACACTGAAACCAGAATGGAAGTCAGCAGCTGCCAATCTCAACAGTTTTCATGTCGGGGTGGCAGTATATTTGGGGATCACATAACTGAAAGAAGGATAAGTAGACAGATGAAGCAGCTTCCAGTGTAAGAGGTTGAGATGCCACACCGGGAGGGCATCTAGACCATGTGCTCTACCCAGAGGGAGAACAATGTAATACTGTTTTTCAGTCCTCTGTAAATCACTGCTTATACTGAAAAGTATTAGTACTCACTTGTTTGAAGGATTATTGAACTCAATTTGGTGCCCCCAGAATCTATCACAAAAGCCAGAGATTACCTGTACCTCTGATAAACTGACAGTAAAAGATGCAGCCTACTCCTGGGTCTTCTTTCCCGGGGCAGTAACACTTTATGTATTACTTCACGTCATCAGGCATCTGTTCCGTGTTCCTGTGGCATTAGAGAGACAGCAGAAAAATAGTTTCATATTATTAAATATTAAATAGATTAGGCTAACATATTTTATGAAAACACTTCTGGAGGCCCCTGTAAATCCAATTTAGCTAGTAACAACACACCTTTTAATGACTGTAAATCAGGCACAATGCACACTGTTGGCCCCATATGCCATAGGCAAACAAATCGTCTGGAAAAAAGCATTGTGTCCACGCAACCTCAACTTGCATTTAAAGAAGACATTTAGCACAAGTGTCCCAAAGCACTTCACCGTTAATCAGAAACAGAGAGCAAGTGAAAGAATGAAGTATTAGGAGAAGTGACCAGAAGCTCGGTCAAAGAGTATGTTCTTTAAGGAGGAGGAGCCTAGGTGGTTGAAAGCAGTGTGAGATAAAATATGGGCAAAACACTGTAGAGAGAAATTGTATTTTAATGAATTCACAATTTTCTTGTGAGAGCTGTAGGTGATGTAGCATGCTGGAGATGCAATGATTCCAATTATAAAAAGGTGCCAAAGTGGGGAATCATTCCCACAGTTTTCCCCATGTACTGTATATCTTGCATGTTCTGCTCTGAAGGGGGTCAAGATAATTTCAATCCACATTAAGTCATGCAGGGCTGCCCCAAACAGCTCCTGGATGCCAGTCTCCCAGTGGGATCTGGTGGAAGATGGTATGAAGCTAGGGAAGGCACATGTCTTGGATAAACTCTCGTTCTAACGTGACCTCTTTGTTTTTATATTCTATTTCTCCCTTTTTAAACCCAAGTAACCCAGATGCTTTTTTTTAACCACTTCAATAACTTGTCGTGCCTGCTTTAAGGATTTTTATTGTGATAACATCATTCTTTTTGTCTCTTTTGTTCTGTTAGCAGCCTTAGGAAGTGAGTTGACTGGGGATTGTAATATTTAAAGCAGTTCCGATGCTTGATGAATTCAGTTCTGCCTCTGAACAGGGGTGGGACTCTGTTCAAATGATTTAGTAAATCTCACAGATCAGTTCAAAGGTCAGTGAACAGTAGTCAGTTTTAGTCAGTCAGAGAGTCAGGAGCAGGGGAGGAAGCAGCATACAGCTAAAGCGCTGCTGATAGCTTCGAGGAGCTGGTTTGGGGGGATAGTGAAGCCCTCGGAGCCATTTGGTAGCTCCATGCAGTTGGGGCTCAGAAGTAGCCCCAGGAGCTACTTGCTGATTTGATGCTGTTGAGAGGATTCGGGCTTAGAAGGAGCCACGGGAACCATTAATAGCTCGGTGCAGCTGGGAGTTGGGGCTCAAGAAAGCCCAGGTGACTGGGGATGTTCAGAAGCAGGGAGAAGAAGCTCCAGGCAGTAGAGACGTTGTGGTTAGCAGCCTCCAGGCAGTCAGGGCTCAGGAGAAGTCCTGAGGAGCTGAGATGGCAGCGGAAGATCTCTGGCTCCGTACTGGAGAGGGCTGGGGCTCAGAAGAAGCCCTGGGACACGTTTAAAGCTTGGTGCAGCCGGGAGACTTAAAATTCGGAGAAACCCAGGGGTGCTGCCAGCTTAGTAGTGCAGCTTTGTGAAACCTGTGGAAGTACTCTCAGGAGGAGATTAAACCGTCAGGAGGTGTGTACTCATTGAGGCAGTCTGAGTCCGAGTGACCTTTGGAGGGAATTCCCAGGCTAGATCTTTGAAAGTGAAGACTGGAAATCCCTTATGAGGGAGACAGTGTTTTAACGAGATTGATTAACTTACAGTGGACACTCACATCTGGTGGGTTGCTGAGAAATCTGTGGGATTTTGTCTTGGTCACATCTTCCATTTATCGTGCAGGGTGCTTGTTTGACCACAGTTTTTCTGGTAATTCACATGCACCTCATGTTGATTCTGAATGTTAGGGTATAAGATAGATATTGTAAATTGTTTTACTTTTTTGATTTTGTATAATAAAGTTTCTTTTGTTTGTTCAAAAAACGTTGGATCTTGTGGCTTTATTCGCTTAGTAAGCACCTTGGATCTCAAACTTTGTCTACTTTAAACAAAAAGTTACTGGCCCCTAACTGGATCGTAATATAAATTTGGGGGCCTGGTCTGAGATCGTTACAATATATATGGACAGCAAGATTTTTCTGCTCATCTACACCATTCAAGATTGTGCTGTTTTTGTATACTGTATTTTCATACTAATCCTCCCAGAGTGCATCACTTCACAATTCCCCATTCAATATTTTTTTGACATTCTTCTGCCCATTTCACCATCTTTGTTCATCTTGTCACTGGCTTCTAATAACTTCTCTAGCTTCGATCTTATGCTGATTGGCCTCTAGTTTCCCGGTTTAATCCTTTCCACTTTCTTGAATAGTGGTACAACATTAGCAGCCCTTCAGTTCTCCAGAAGTACTCCTGTATCCAATGAAGATTGGACAATTGTGACCAATGTCTCTGCTATTTCTACTTATGCTTCTTTCAGCAACTTAGGATACATCATATCTGTACCAGGTGACTTACCAACTTTCAGCAATGATAATCTTTTTAGTATGCCTTCTCTATTATTATCCTATCCATAACTTCCCTCTCCCCTTTTGGTATAACTTCATATCATTCGCTCCCTTTGTGGACATCAATGTAAAATCCTCATTTAATGCTTTAACCATGTCCTCTGTATCTACATGAAGATTTCCCTTTGGGTCCTTAATAGACCCAACATTTCCCTAACTAAATGCTTACACCATACATGTTTATAAAATGTTTTAGGGTTCAACTTAATATTGCCTGCTAGTGTTTTTACGTATAGTTTCTCCTTGCCTCCTTTGGTATATGTTACAAATGCTTCCTGTACTTTTCATAATTTACCTGATTATTAACTGAAGCTTGTTCCCGACATTTGTGCTTTTATGTTTATTTTAACTTTTATTTCCTTTGTCAAACAGGGCAGATTAGCTTTGGATGTTCTACCTTTTTCCTTTAAAAGGAATATGCCTAACTTGTATCTGAAGTATCTCTTTCTTGAATGCACTCCATTACTCTATTACTACTTTGTCCTGGAATCCCCTTTTCCAGAATCACAGAATCTTTACAGTGCAAAAGGAAGCCAATCGGCCCATCAAGTCTGCACTGACTCTCTGAAAGAGCATTCTACCTAGTCCCACTCCCCTGCCTTATCCCCGTAACCTTGCACATTCTCCCTTTTCAATTCCCTTATGACTATTTTGATGGAACTTGCCTCCACCACACTCTCAGGAAGTTCATTCCAGACTCCAACCACCCTCTGGGTGAAAAAAAAAATTCTCACATCATTTTTACTCCTTTTGCCAATTATTTTGAATCTGTGCCCTCTAGCTCTTGATGTTCTCTTGAGTGAGAACAGTTTCTCACGATTTACCCTGTCCATACTCTTCAGGACCTTGAACACCTCTATCAAGTCTCCTCTCAGCCTTCTTTTCTCCAACAAAAACAGTCCCAACCTCTCCAATCTATCCTCATAGCTACAGTTCTTCATCCCTGGAATCATTCTTGTGAATTTCCTCCGTACTCTCCCCAATATCTTCACATCCTTTCTCAAGTATGGCACCCAGAACTCATGCAGTACTCCAGATGAGGCCTAACTAGTGAATTATACAAGTTCAACATGACCTCCTTACTCTTGTGCTCAATGCCCTTAATAAAAAGCCTAAGATACTGTCTGCTTTAACTGCTCTCTCAACATGCCCTGACATCTTCAATGACCTATGTACATATAAACCGAGGTCCCTCTGTTCCTGCACCTTCTTTAGAATTTCTCCCTTTATTTTATACTGTCTCTCCATATTCTTCCTGCCAAAATGAATCAGCTCACACTTCTCTACATTGAACCTCATCTGCTACAGGTGCCCAAATCACCAACATGGCTATTTCCTTTTGAAGTTCAAGAATATCCTCATCACAGTTGACAATGTTTCCAATCTTTGTATCATCTGCAAATTTTGAAATCATGCCCTGAACACCACAGTAATATATATTTCAGGAAGAACAAGGGTCCCAACACTGACCCCTGGGGAACTCCTTTACAAACCTTCCTCCAGTTTGAAAAACAACCATTTATCACAACTCTCTGTTTCCTGTCATTCAGGGATATGTCTTATCCAAGTGCTTACTTTCCTTTTTATTCCAAGAGCTAGAATTTTGCTCACATACCTGTTGTGTGGCACTGTATCAAATGTCTTTTGAAAATCCATATACACCACATCAAAAGTGTTGCCCTTATCAACCTTCTCTGTTACCTCCTCAGAAAACTCCAACAAGTCAGTTAAACATGATTTTCCCTTAATGAATCCATGCTCACTTTCCTTAATTATCCTGCAGTTGTCTAAGTGACTATTGATTTTGTCCCGAACTATAGCTTCCAGAAGTTTCCCTACCACTGAAGTCAAACTGACTGGTCTATAGTTGCTGGCTTTATCCTTGCACCCCTTTTTGAACAAGGGTGTAACATTCACAATTCTCCAGTCCCCTGGCACCACCCTGGTGTCTAAAGAAGACTGGAAGATTATCACTAGTGCCTCTGAAATTTCCACTCTCACTTCCCTCAGTTCCTTTGGATGCATCTCATCCGGTCCTGGTACCTTATCAATTTTAAGTAAAGGTAGCCTTTCTAACAACTCCTCCTTCTCATTTGTAAATTTGTCTAGTACACTAGTTACCTTGCTCTCACCTTGGCCTGGGTACCATCTTCTTCCTTTGTAAAGTCAGATGCAAAGAACCCATTTAATACCAATTTATCTGTTCCTGGTCTCTTAAATCTTTTCCCAGTTAAGTGTTTTTACCTTCTGGTCTCTGTCCATAAGTACTTTAAAACAAATTATGTTGCGGTTACTATTAGCTAGATTATTTCCTACAGTAACAGGCTGCACTTGATCTATTTCATTTCCCAGAACAAGATCCAAAACTTCCTTCTTGTACTAGAAATATATTGATTGAGAAAGCTCTCATATTTGCATAGCAGAAATTCTTCTCTTACCCTACCCTCTAGCACTATATCCCCCCCCTCCACATTTTATATTAGGATAATTACTATCTCTCTAAACAAACAGATTACTGCTGTACAGTTTGCTGTAGCTTGACCAAGCATAACAAGTTGACCCAATATTATATTCTGGTATGCTTTACAAGGCCAAAGCACTTTTCAAAGCAAATTAAAACTGCTGAATGGTGCAAGCTGTTTTTGACGGATAAAGAAGACCCTGGGTGAGAACAAACTTTTGGACCATTGCAAAAAACAAGTACATCTCCGCACCATGCCAGAATCACCTTTGAGGCATGTGGACGATTTCATGAATTTCTGATAAGAGGAACTGGAAACTACTCCCTCTGGAATGCAAAAGTTAATTATGTAGTTTGTATAAAAAATGTATATGGTTGGACTGGATAGCTATTATGAATAGTTTATTAGCAGGCTTGATGAACAGCTTGATGAACTGAACCTTAACCAACTGATAAGAGACAAGTAGGAACAATGAAACCTCTGAAAGTTAGTTTAAAGGCCAGAAACGGAATCCTTCAAGGGAGTTGTCGGGCTGATCATGGGGACTGACATAAGACAAGATATGGGGAAGTCAGTGCTAATTAAAGAGTTACATAGCATGACTTCTGAACTGACCACTCACCAGATTTGTAAGAATGAGGTTTTTACCTATAGTTGTTTGAACTTAACAGTAAATGGGTAGATCGCTGCATGTTTATATGTAATTGGGGATTACTGTATGACAGTAATGGATGCTTACTCACAATTTCTTCCTGATTTTTAAGTGAAAGGAACTTATTCCAGAAGTCTTTGTCTTGAATTGTTTGTTCCATGGTTACAAACCTTGTAAGCTGCTTGACAAGGGAAAGCCTTCCGTCGCTAAATATTACTGCACTATTTTTATGACACATCTTTGAAATTTGGTGACAAATTTATTCATGTATATCCTTTGGTTTGGAGCTCTGTAAGTATTTCCCAACAACGGTAACATCCCCCCTTCATTTCTCAGCTCAAGCCAAATAGATTCAGTCCTAGAATAATCGGGTAAATCCTTTCTACTTAGAACTGTAACATCATCCTGAGTCAATACTGCCACTCCCAATCCTCTTTTTCTTCTCCGTCATTCATGAATACTTGGTGACCAGGAATATTAAAAACTCATTCCTGGCCTTGTTTGAGCTAGGTCTCTGTTATGCAGCCATGCCATAATCCCATGTAGCAATTTGTGCCTGTAGCTCACCAACTTTATAAATAACATTATAGACATTGATGTACATACAGTTTAATACTTCCTTCATCACTTTTGCTATTTTCCTCAATCTGATCCCCAAGATTTTTGGAATATTTCAAATTTTACTGCTGTTTATTTCTCTTTGTCCTCTGAGCTCCTTTCTGCTATTCTCTGGTTCCCCTCCACTGGTTAAATTATTTTAAACCCTCCCCAACCATACTAGTTTTTAAAATTCATTTACGGGATGTGGGCTTTGCTGACTAGGCCAGCATTTACTGCCTATCCCTAATTGCCCTTGAGAAGGTGGTGGTGAGCTGCCTTCTTGAACCGCTGCAGCCTATACAAAGCCTCTAAAGTATGCGGAGTGCCAGTATCTGAGCTGGTAACTGGGATTGAAAAGCCAAGTGATGGTCCCCCTCATCACTGCCATGGGGTTGCTGCTGCTCATCCTCCTGGCTCTGCTGAGGTTGTCCAGGCGACAGGTCTTGGGTATCAGAAAACATACAAGCAGAATGGGAGGGTTGGGATGTGGGAAGAGTTGGATTGGAGGAAAGCAGAAGGTGCATCATCCACTTCCGCTGATGAAATTTCTCAAGATGAGGGTGAGGATGGAAAGAGATATAGGCAATAACTTACTGCCATCCCGAATGCCCCCTGGTGCCAAATGGCATAGGCTGTGTTGCTTTTGGACCTATTATCTGAAGCACTGTCTCCTCGAGTGTGCTCAGGAGGTGGAGTTGTGTAGACATCCCTCTGGTTTTCTGGGTTTCCCTGCAAGAAAGAGAGAGAGAGAGAGAGCAAACTATCAGGGATTGTGTGGTACTGTGCTTGGGAAATGTGCCTGCCATAGCTGAATAGCTGGAGGTCTGGGGGGCAATGAGAGCTGGGTGTGCTGCTGGCTGCATTGTAAGGCGTATGTGAATGAGGTGCAGTATGTGGATATTACACATGAATTCTGAGTGCCAGGGAGTACAGCCGGGTGAGGGATGGTGGGTGTGGTGCATTGAACAGAGTGAGAGGTTGGTGGTGTGGTGGGTGTGAGATGTGATGTGAGGATGTATTCACTCACCATGACCACCCATGTGCTTTGTTCAGCACTGCTACCATGTTCTTAGTGCCAGACTCCAGGCATTCGGCTTTGTGGCAACATGCTCCACGCCATCTTCAGACTGGTGCATGAGGGCTTCCTGCTCATCTGTGGAAATATAACATCCCTCTCTGGTAGTTCACCTCATTTAGGTGTTGTTGCTAAACTTGGGACCCTGCTCCCTTACGTACTGTGCCATTCTGCTACTTGCAATCTTCCTAATTGATTGACCAGCTACCTTCATTTCAGCAGTACAACCTCCCTTTAATGCAGAGTCTGCCTTTAAGAAGGGAGAGCTGGCTGGACCACATTGTTTGCGAACAACACTGCCAGGCCAACCTGAAGAGCGCTAGAGGCTGCAGGCAGCATTTAGGGGAGTACTCCTTCACTAGAGCTGCTTGGACCAATGCTACAAACATTTATATGATGTGGGGCCACCAAAATCACTTGTCGCCCACCTTGACCTTAACAGCAATCGGCAGGCTGTGAATCGCACCTCCCACGCCCAAAAAAACCCGACTATCTAACCTCTAGCCTAATTTTTCCTTTTGCATTTTCTTTCTGTCTCTTTTAATGGCTCTTAATCTCATGTTTCTTTCTCTCTATTTCTCTTTTTGTACTGATTTGACATTGACTTCACCCATTCTAATTTACATTTCTTTTTCAATCCTTATTCTGGTAACTTCACAATCCTTCACTCTGATTGGTTAAGGAGATACACCAATGCCTGCCCTGTTCACTCAGGTCCCAGAAGTCCAGATTCCTCATCTGCTCGCACTTCCGTTGACTTGTCATGCAAAAAATGTAAAAACCTAAATGTGCATGGTCAATTAACAGTAGATGTTTAGAGCCCTTGACAGCAAAATCTGACCAATAGGCTGAGATTTAGTTCTTGCAATGGGGGTCTGGCCCAGTGGTTGGAGAATCAGTGGTAGCCCCATGTTGCTTCCGTGGAGGAGGCTGGCCAGCATCAGGCCCTCAATGGGATCAAGAATTTGGGGCTGTGAGCTGACAGTCAATTAAAGGCCAGCAGCTCTCCATTGCTGTCAGCGCCAGGGGAATGGCGGCTTCTGGAGGGTTGCAGGGAGGTTAGAGGCAAGGGAAGGGGGCTGCCTTAAGCAACCTGCCCTTCCTGATACCGGATCTCTCCATTGGGCACTGAACGCTTGTCAATGAGAGCCACCACTGCCTGCCCCTGCCCCCGGCCACCTGAGGCAAACCTGACAGGGTTGGTGTGCACCCTTTGGGAGGCACAGGAGAGCGATGCATGCCCTGTTTAATCCCTGAGCTGACACTGAATTCTAGTGGGCTCAGGGATAATTGATGTCAAGGAGCTCATTAATGAGCCTTCTGAAGAAGAGGCATATTGGGCTCTCTCCACAGGTGCAACCAGCCGTGTTGTGTTTTTCTAGCATTTTCTGTTTTTATTTCAGATTTCTAGCATTGGCAGTATTTTGCTTTCATTAATGAGCCCAATTGGCATCCAATGCCAATGTGTGGGATTCTGGTGTTGGGCCCTTCCCGCCCCAACTTAAGTGGGGACAGATTTCTGACACCAAGAATCCATGCAGGTACCCCTGCTCAATTCTCCCCCACCCCCCTCCCCCCACCACCCCCTCCACCTCCTACTCCGCCATCATGGTTGCTCCAGAGAGCTCGATTAAACTCAGCCCATTATATAAATGTACATGCATGTATGAGTTTGCATGTATACATATCTGTGAATGACATGCATTTTTCCAAAGTATGCATTTCTTTGGCTAGAGGAACTGAGTTTTATTGTTGTTACTTTGTCGACTGCAGTCTGATGAATAAAACAAGTGATGGTGAAGCAGAGCAGCAGCCTTACTATCCTGCTGGGGTCACCACTTGAAGGCAATTAAATCGAAAAGATTCCAGCTGCACATTGTCACTGCACCGGCTAATGAGTTGTCTAAGCTGCTGTCAGTGCAGTGAGACATGTAGGATCAAACATTCAATCTCTCACTGCAGCTCCATCAGAAAAAGAGCTAAGAGCAGTTACACCACTGATTTGATCCACAAGATCGCCATTCTCCTTTCGTTTTTACTTTTCTTTATATGTCGCTTTGTCCACTCCACAGTCTTGTGTTTAATATGTAATTGGTGACAAATATACATTCTGTTAACTTTTTCCTTTAAAAGTTTATTCACAACAAAACACCCCCATAGAGACAATGGACTGGTCTGCTCAGGACCAGGGACACAATAGTGTTTCCTGTCAACTCAAGATAGCTGCCGATACCTGACTGCGCATTTTAAAAATCAATTTATGGGACGTGGACGTCACTGGCTAGGCACAAAATTTATTGCCCATTCCTAATTGCCCTTGAGAAAGTGATGTTGAGCTGCCTTCTTGAACTGCTGCAGTCCATGTGGTGTAGGTACACCCGCAGTGCCTATGGGGAGGGAGTTCCAGGATTTTGACCCAGTGACATTGAAGGAACAGCAATAGATTTCCAAGTTGGGAAGGTGAGTGGCTTGGAGGGGAGCTTCCAGGTGGTGGTGTTCCCATGTGTCTGCTGCCACATTGGCCCGCGCATGCGCAGAAATCCGATGATGTCACACCTGTGGGGCTGGCAGGACAATGTAACAGGGATCCAGGGTCAAGGAAATAATAGTTTTGCATAGGTAGTGGAGTCATGGTCTGGAAGCAGATGGGAGTCGGTTAGCAATTGTCCTCAGGCAGTTAGGCCTTTCCATCATAAAACAGTGATAGCCTTCTCAGCAGGGTTAGGACAGGGTTAGGAACGGAGAGCTACAAATTCAAGAAAGTAAGAAAAAAGGAGTGTGCAAGCTCAGTTGGAATCCCCTGTACGGACACAAAACCCCCTGCCCTTGCCTGGGAAAACTGGTCACCCCATCACCACCCACACCCACCCAGGGGTCTGGGCTGTGTTTCAGGCGGGGAAAGTCCCAAGAACAACTATGATGATAATATTGCTACTGAAAGGAAAGGCGTGGTTGGGAACTCAAAGACAGTCAAAGAAATGCCACTTCCTGTATTCCTGATCATAACTCACCCATCCACCATGCTCCTAAACCCTGCCCAGAGTAAAACACTTTAACTGCGCATGCATGGCATTGACAACAAATGCAGCCAAGCAGGACATTCTACAATCTGACGTGGCCATTTTGTTACTGCCTTTTGCTACTTCAACCTATACTCTGTTCCTTCTTTTGTTTTAGATAAGATAATATATTTCTATTTATAAATTGTTGTAGAGTATAATCAAGAACTGAAAGATGCTTATTTGAGATAAACGTTTGATTATGTTTAAGATGTTCTGAACAGTTGTTAACTTACGATCCACATTGACTTTACTTAGAAAAGCTGGTCTTACTCCATGCATTGAACCAAGTTACAATTTTATTATTTCCAATGGCTAGGATAGGCATAACATGTGTTATACAGAAAGAGCTTAATACTGCAATACTTGTTCATAGGAAACTATAGGCCAGTTAGCTTAACATCTGTTGTGGGGATATTATTAGAATCGATCATTAAGGAGGTTATAGCTGGGCACTTAGAAGAGCTCAAGGCAATTGGGAAGAGTCAGCATGGTTTTCTGAAAGAAAAATCATGTTTAACCAATTTATTGGAGTTTTTTGAAGGAGTTATATGCACAGGGGATAAAGGGGAGCCTGTAGACGTGCTGTACTTGGATTTCTAGAAGGCATTTGATAAGGTGCCACATCAAAGATTATTATGGAAACTAAAAGTGCATGGTGTAGCAGGTAACATATTAGCACGGATAGATTTGCTGGCTGGCATAAAGCAGAGAGTATGCATAAATGGGTCTTTTTCTGATTGGCAGGATGTGGCAAGTGGGGTCCCACAGGGGTCTGTACTGGGGCCTCAACTTTTTACAATTTATATCAATGACTTAGATGAGGGGAGTGAAAACATAGTAGCTAAATTTGCAGATGACACAAAGACAGGTAGGAAAGTATGTTGTAAAGAGGACATGAGGAGGTTGTAGATGGATATAGATAGGTTGAGTGAGTGGGCAAAGATTGGCAAATGGAGTTTAATGTGGGAAAATGTAAAGTTGTTCACTTTGACAGGAAGAACAAAAAAGCAGAGCATTACTTAAATGGGGAATGGCTGCATAATTCTGAGGTGCAGAGGGATCTAGGTGTACTAGTACATGAGTCACAAAAAGTTACTATACAGGTACAGCACGTAATTAAGAAGGTTAATGGATCACTAGCAAGACAGGCATTTGTGGCCCATCACTAATTGCCCTTGAAATGTGTGGCTTGCTGGGCCATTTCAGAGTCAACCACCTTGCTGTGGGCCTGGAGTCACCTGTAAGCCAGGCCAGGTAAAGATGGCATATTTCCTTCCCTAAAGGCGCATTAGTGAACTAGATGGATTTTTACAACAATCATTGATAGCTGTCATGGTCACCATTACTGAGACTAGCTTTATAATTCCAGATGTATTAATTGAGTTTAAGTTTCAACAGCTGTTGTGATGGGATTTAAACCCATGTTCCCAGAGAATTAGCCTGAGCCTCTGGATTATTAGCCGAGTGTCATCACCATTATGCCACCATCTCCCTGATTCTTTTTTCTGAAGTGACTTTATATAGCAACAGCTAACATAAAAAAACATTTTAAGGTGTACAGCCCAATTGATTAACTCCAGCATTTTATTAACTCGTTCATTAGCAGACTGATGTTGAATCTCAGCTTGAACATCTATTCAGCTGTTATGGATATAGCAGAAACTGTAAGAACTTTAAGTGGCTGGAAGTGCTAATTTTAGTACTTTCAGTGATTGATTTTTTTTTTGCTGTAAACAGGAAGCATTTCTACTTTGGTCATCAATTCATTCTCATCACAAAGGATTTCTGCCTTTCAAAAATATCTGCAGCTGTTTGACATGGCAACACAGTGGAATCCAATCTGAACATTACAATTAGATTCAGCTAGGTACATAATATTTTGGCCCTGCTGTCTCATTGAGACAGAGGCCTATGTGCACAAAATTAGTTCTTCTGTGTAAAATGATGCCTGGTGCAGGAGAGGAAAGGAAAACACAATCTTGAAAAATGAGGCCACCTCATTTAAAGAACCAACTGCAGCATCACCAAAAATACAAATCATTTTAGTTCCCAAAGTTCACTTGGCATGTTATTGCAGAAATCCTGGCAAAATGTAAAAATGTTCTCAATATAGCACTTAAAATAACACGTAGGTCTCACTGTACTGATTCAGTGTGGCAAGTACAAAACAACAGAAGGTGTAAAATCAAATTGAGACTAATGAAATACATCTGTGTACAAAATACATTTTTCATCACGTAATTTGCAGCTGAACTGATCCATTTCTCTGAAGTTATCAATAAACAACTGAAATTTTGATAGACTCGCTATTTCTATTTTTAAAATATTTGCTGGGCTCAAGCTATCCTTTAGATTTAGTGCAAATGATTAATAGTTACTTTGAGCTTTATTAGTTAAATGAAAGTAGAACTATTAATGATGTACTGTTTATCTCCCAGAAACCTTTACTAATGGTCTTCTCTATCCCATCAGAAATGAAGCATGATTAATTGGACAATTATAATCAATTTGTGGGCTGAGTGTCAGCCAATGAGGAAATAAATTGGGTTAAATGTCTCAAAACATTTCCCTACTTTCCATAGGTTGGCACAACACATTGGCCTGGATTTTTGCTCTCCGTTGTTGTGAAAATGGCAGAGGGGGCAAAAATTGAAAGTCCTGCCCCTGAACACGGCACCTACCATTTTCGCAGAGGCCTTTTAATTATATGCTAATCTATTACAATTAGCTCCCCACTGACCGACGGCTGCAAACGTGACCCACTGTTGGCTGGCTAAGCAGAAGATTGCGAACTACCTTCATGCTGTCGTGAAGCAGGTGCCGCCATATTTTCCACATACGCCACCTATCATGCCCGCTACCAGCGGGCTCAGAAAATTCCATCCATGGTTGCCAACTTTGCTGATGACACAAAGCTAGGAAGGAAAGAAAGTTGTGCAGAAGACTTAAGAAGCCTGCAAAGGGACAAGAAAGGTTAAGTGAGTGGGCAAAAATTTGGCAGGTGGACCATAAGGTGGGAAAATGTGAACATGCTCGTTTGGGCAGGAAGAATAGAAAAGCAGCATATTGTTTAAATGGAGAGAGATTGCAGAACTCTGATGTGCAGAGGGATCTGGGTGACCTGGTATATGAATCACAAAAGTTTAGCATGCAGGTACAGCAAGCGATTAGGAAGGCAAATGAAATGTTGTCGTTTACTGCAAGGGGAATGGAATGTAAAAGTGAGGATGTTTTGCTACAGTTGTATAGGGCATTGGTGAGATCACATCTGGAGTACTGTGTACAGTTTTTGTCTCCTTATTTAAGAAAGGATATAAATCCATCAGAAGCAGCTCAGAGAAGGTTCACTTGACTGATTCCTGGGATGAGGCAGGGGTCAGTTATCTTATGAGCAAAGGTTGAATAGGCTGAACCTGTATCCATTGGAGTTTGGAAGAATGAGAGGTGATCTTATTGAGACATATAAGATCCTGAGAGGGTTTTGACAAGGTGGATGTTGAAAGGGTGTTTCACCTCATGGGAAAGACTGGAACTAGGGGACACGGTTTAAAAATAGATAGTCTCCCATGGGATGAGGAGAATTTTTTTTCTTTCAGAGTGTTGTTAGTCTTTGGAACCCTCTTGCCCAGAGAGCAATGGAGTCTGGGTCATTGAATTTTTTTAAGGCAGAGGCAGATAGATTATTGACTAACAAGGGAGTCATAGGATATCGGGCGTGGGCAGGAATGTGGAGTTGAGGCCACAATCAGACACCCATGATCTTATTGAATGGTGGAGCAGGCTCGAGGGGCCGAATGGTCTACTTCTGCTCCTGATTCGTATGTTCGTAAATGTAAGGCAGCACATTTTGGTAGGAAGAATAGGGAGGTCACTTATTACTTGGTAGGTGAGGTAAGAGAATAAAGGTAGGAAAGTTATGCTAAACCTGTACCAAAAGTTGTTTAGAATGCGCTGAGAGCCCTGCATGTAGTTCTGATCACCATATTACAAAAGGCTACACAGGCACTGGAAAGGGTGCAGAGTAAATTTAAGAGAATGATACTAGAAACACATGGGAATGTGTATCAGGAAAGGATTGACAGGCTGGGTCTCTTTTCTCTTGACAAAAGAAGGTTGAGTGTTGATCTAATAAAGGTCTTTAAAATTATGAAAGGTTTTGATAGAGTGGTTATGGAGAGAATGTTTCCCCTTGTAGGGGAGATGATAGCTAGAGGTCAGTAATATAAGATAGTCACCAAGAAAGCCAATAGGAATTTGGAAGAAACTTCTTCATCCACAGAGTGATGAGAATGTGAAACTTGTTACCACATGGAGTGGTTGAAGCAAATTCTATAGATGTATTTAAGGGGAAGCTAGACAAGCATTTGAAAGAGAAGGAAATCGATGGTTATGATGGCAGATTTCGATGTGAAAAGATGTGAAGAGGTTCGAGTGGAGAATGAACATCAGCATGAACTGGTTGAGCTGAATAGCCTTTCTCTATGCCATATATCCTATGTAATCTCGTGTAAAACCCAATGTACTAAATTCAAAACGCCCACTGATATTTATGAACCTCTTCATGGGCATGTCTCTTCCTAGCTTTGGGATCTCTTTGATTCCTAGTCTCCGATAATGCTCTAATTCTGCCTTTTAATGTGTCCCGTCATCTCTTCACTCTACCAATGATGCCTTCAAGGATCATTAGCCCCACTGTCCAGAACTTCTTTCTTAAACCCCTCCAACCTCCAGTTTCTCTCTCTTCCATTAAAAGCCTCTTCAAAATCTATCATTTTGATTCCATTTTCAGACACTTCTTTCCAAAATACACTGAATGAACTGTGAGCCGCTGTCCCTCTCTGTCTACGTTCTTATATCTTGAAATTAATGCTCGATGATGCTATTCTCCTAAGATCAGTTCAGGGATTACACTAAGTGTGTTGTACAACACTCTAGAGACTAGGCTGTATTGAACTCTATTATTGTGTAATTTAAATAATTAAGACCCCAACACAGTACAAATGTTGAAAAACAATTCTAATTATCTTCACCTTTTTAAATTAATTTCAACAACTCACATTTACACAATATAATAGCATATAACAGGTTGCTTACTGTCCATTCATCTTTGTGAATTAACTTGGGAGCTTCTACTTAGTTAAACCTGTTGTGCAAATGTGTGTTGTTGAAATTAATTAAAAAGATGTTGATTTGGACTTTTAAAAAATCAGTACTGTGATAGAGTCTTAATTATTTTAATTACATAATAATAGAGATCGATCCAACACGTAATATAATTCCTGTGTGGTCTTAGAGGAACAACAGCACTCAACATTAATTTCAAGGTGTGGGAAAGTAGGCAGAAATAGCTCATAATTCATTGCAGTTTATTCAGTGTATTTCTGGTGTAATCTATTCTTGAAATCTCTAGATCCGAAGTGTTTGCAGCAAAGGGGCAATATAAAAGGAAAGAGATTTTACTTGTAAATGAGGAAAGGGTGACCATTAAAACCTCAAAATACAATGGGCAAGCATGAGATCACTGCTATTTAACTCTATTTTTAAAGATTTTTAAAAATTCATTCACAGGATGTGGGCTTCACTGGCTGGGCCAGCATTTGTTGCCCATTCCTAGTTGCCCTTGAGAAAGTGGTGGTAGCTGCCTTCTTGAACCGCTGAAGTCCATGTGGTGTTGGCACACCCACAGTGCTGTTAGGGAGTTCCTGGATTTTGACCCAGCAACAGTGAAGGAATGGCGATATATTTCCAAGTCAGAATGGTGAGTGACTTGAAGGGAAACCTCCAAGTGATGGTGTTCCCATCTATCTGCTGCCCATGTCCTTCCAGGTGGTAGTGGTCATGGGTTTGGAAGCTGCTGCCTAAGGAGCCTAAGTGAATTCCTGCAGTGCATCTTATAGATGGTACACACTGCTGCTACTGTGCGTCAGTGGTGGAGGGAATGAATGTTATGGAGGTGGTGTCAATCAACGGGGCTGCTTTGTCCTGGATGGTGTACAGCTTCTTCAGTGTTGTGGGAATTGCACTCATCCAGGCAAGTGGAAAGTATTCCAACACACTCCTGATTTGTGCCTTGTAGATGGTGGACAGGCTTTGGGGAGTCAGGAAGTGAGTTACTCGTTGCACGATTCCTAGCTTCTGATCTGCTCTTGTGGCCACAGTATTTATAATCCTAGTCCAGTTCAGTTTCTGGTAAATGGTAACCCCCATGATGTTGATAATGGGGGGTTCAGTGATGGTAATGGCATTGAACATCAAGGGGCAATGGTTGGATTCTCTCTTGTTGGGGATGGACATTGCCTGACACTTGTGTGTTCGCGAATGTTACTTGCCACTTGTCAACCCAAGACTGAACATTATCCAGGTCTTGCTGCATATGATCATCGACTGCTTCAGTATCTGAGGAGTTGCGAATGGTGCTGAACATTGTGCAATCATCAGCGAACATCCCCACTTCTGACTTTATGATGGAAGGAAGGCCATTGATGAAGCAGCAGAAGTTATTTGGGCCTAGGACACTACCCTGAGGAACCCCTGCAATGATGTCCTGGAGCTGACCTCCAACAACAACAGCCATCTTCCTTTGTGCTTGGTATAACTCCAAACAGCAGAGACTATTCCCCCTGATTCCAATTGACTCCAGTTTTGCTAGGGCTCCTTGGTGCAACACTCGGTCAAATGTGGCCTTGATGTCAAGGGCAGTCACTCTCACTCACCTCAGGAGTTCAGCTCTCTTGTCCATGTTAGAACCAAGGCTGTAATCAGGTCAGCAGCTGAGTGGCCCTGGCGGAACCCAAACTGGGCATCAGTGAGCAGGTTATTGCTAAGCAAGTGTCGCTTGATTGCATTGTTGATGACCCCTTCCAATACATTACTGATGATTGAGAGTAAACTGATGCGGTGGTAATTGACCAGGTTGGATCTGACCTGTATTTTGTGTACAGGAGGAGGCGATGGTGTAGTGGTATTGTCGCGCTGGACTAGTAATCCTCCTGATCGGGGCCGTGCTGCCATTTTATGTAGGCAGGTCAATTAAGGCCCACCCAGCGTGATGCCCACCTGGAATCGCTGAGCGCTCCCTGTGCGGGCCGGGGGAGGGGATTCCCTGAGCCCAGGCCTGCGCTCTTTTGCACACGTGTGAGAAAAAGCACAAAAATCTCCCTGATCAGGGAGATCAGTTTGACATTTAAAACCTGAAATAAAGCATTTAAAAACTTTTAAAACATGTCCCCTTGTGTGACACTGTCACACCAGCTGGAACATGTCAAAGAATTATTTTTTAAAATTTTATTGAATTTTAAAACCCTTCATGAAATCTCATCTCGCCCGTGGATGAGGTTTCATGATAAATGCGAAGGCCATCTGGGCTCTTTGCCTGCCTGCCAACCTTAAGGTTGGATGGGCAGATCATTTAATTGCTTTAATTAGTTTTTAACAGGCCTTAATAGGCCTTTGACAGTTCGGCGGGCGTGCAGCTGACTTGGCTGTGCGCCCGCCGAACTGAAAATCTAAATGTTGCGCAGTGACGTCGGGATGCCTGCCCGACATCACTGTGTGTCATTTTACGCGTCGGCGAGTGGGCCCCGCCCCCGCTCGCCAACTGCAGAATTCAGCCCAATAAAATTCTGGAATTAAAAGTCTATTGATGACAATGAAACCATTGTCGATGTTGTAAAAACCCATCTAGTTTACTAAAGTCCTTTAGGGAAGGGAATCTGTTGCCCTTACCTGGTCTGGTCTGGCCTACATGTGACTCCAGACCCACAGCAATGTGGTTGACTCTTAGCTGCCCTCTGAAATGGCCTAGCAAGCCACTCAATTGTAACAAACCACTACAAAGTCACAAAAAAGGAATGAAACCGGACAGACCACCCGGCATCGGCCTAGGCACCGGAAAGGACAATGGAAATCTCAGCCCTGTCGACCCTGCATAGTCCTCCTTCCTAACATTTGGAGACTAGTGCCAAAACTGGGAGAGCTGTCTCACAGACTAGTCAAGCAACAGCCTGACATAGTCATCCTCAAGGAATCATACCTTACAGATAATGTCCCAGGCACCGCCAACCCTGGGTACGTCCTTTCCCACCAACAGGACAGACCCAGCAGACGTGGCTGCACAGTGGTATACAGTCAGGAGGGAGTTGCCCTGGGAGTCCTCAACATCGACTCTGGACCTCATGCAGTCTCATGGCATCAGGTCAAACATGGGAAAGGAAACCTCCTGCTGATTATCACGTACCACCCTCCCTCAACTGATGAATCAGTGCTCCTCCATAAAAACAAAAAACTGCGGATGCTGGAAATCCAAAACAAAAACAGAATTACCTGGAAAAACTCAGCAGGTCTGGCAGCATCGGTGGAGAACTGTTGAAGGGTCATGAGGACTCGAAACGTCAACTCTTTTCTTCTCCGCCGATGCTGCCAGACCTGCTGAGTTTTTCCAGGTAATTCTGTTTTTGTTTCAGTGCTCCTCCATGTTCCTCCACTTGGAGGAAGCACTGAGAGTGGCAAGAGTGCAGAATGTACTTTGGGTGGAGGATTTCAATGCCCATCACCAAGAGTGGCTCAGTAGCAACACTACTGACCGAGCTGTCTGAGTCCTAAACGACATAGCTGCTAGACTGGATCTGCGGCAGGTGGTGAGGGAACCAACAAGAGGGAAAAACATACTTGACCTCATCCTCACCAACCTGCCTGCTGCAGATGTGTCTGTCCATGACAGTATCGGTAGGAGTGACCACCACATACTCCTTGTGGAGACAAAGTCCCACGTTCACATTGAGGATACCCTCCATCATGCTAAATGGGATAGATTTCGAACAGATATAGCAACTCAAGACTGGGCATCCATGAGGCACTGTGGGCCATCAGCAGCAGCAGAATTGTACTCTAACACAATCTGTAACCTCATGGCCCGGCATATCCCCCACTCTATCATTACCATCAAACCAGGAGATCAACCCTGGTTCAATGAGTGTGCAGGAGGGCATGCCAGGAGCAGCAGCAGGCATACCTAAAAATGAGGCGTCAACCTGGTGAAGCTATAACACAGGGCTACTTGTGTGCCAATTAGCATAAGCAGCAAGTGATAGACAGAGCTAAGCGCTCCCACTACCAACGGATCAGACCTAAGCTCTGCTGTCCTGTCACATCCAGTTGTGTATAGTGAGGGACAATTAAACAACTCATTGGAGGAGGTGGCTCCACAAATATCCCCATCCTCAATGATGGAGGAGCCCAGCAGTACAAAAGATAAGGCTGAAGCATTCACAACAATCTTCAGCCAGAAGTGCCGAGTGGATGATCCATCTTGGCCTCCTCCGGATATCCCCAGCATCACAGATGCCTGATCTTCAGCCAATTCGATTCATTCCACGTGATGTCAAGAAATGGTTGAAGGCACTGGGTACCTGCAAAGGCTTTGGGCCCTGACAACATTCTGGCAATTGTACTGAAGACTTGTGCTCCAGAACTTGCTGCGCCCCTAGCCAAGCTGTTCTAGTACAGCTACAACACTGGCATCCACCCAGCTCCGTGAAAAATTGCCCAAGTATGTCTTGTACACTATTACAAGACTGTTCTCCTGTTACTAAATGGGTTTATCGTTTAAGCATGAGTTTGTTGGAAAATTGCAAAACAGAGAGATGGAAAATAATAGTCTTATCACAGATTCCTGGAGCTTGACCTAATGAAATTACTATGCACAGTAACTTGGCATCTAATTGTAATGCAGATAAGCTGACAGGACAGAAAATCATCATGTATTTCCTGTATCCTAGATTTGAGTTATCTTCCTATGTATTTTGCTTTTTAATATTAGGACTGAATGATGTTAAAGAGAATGTATTTCCCCAATAAATATGGGATGTTTCAAATGACAAGTTGATTTATTTGGAAGAGTGCAGCAACTATGCTGCTGAATGGGAATATGCAACACAGTTTAATTATATTCTCACATCTGCTGCAAAAAGTGTTTTATGTGATGGAAATTAAAAATAGTCATCTGAGAAATTGAGATCCATCCATGCTGGATTTATAAAGTGTTGTCCCATTCATTTGCATTTTCTGTAAACTCATCTGTTACATGGGTAGGGCCCAAGTAAAATCAGTCTAGATTTGGCAATAATGAAAATATCACTGAACAGATCGAGTTCACCAGCATTTACAATGATCAAAAACCAAATACGTTGGATGGTGGGGATTTAGATCAAACCAGCTCTGCTTGCCAATTGCTTATCCTACTTCAACACAAAGGGAAAAGAGGATCAGCAAAACCTGCTTTTGTTCACTTTATTAGCCAGTTTAACTATCAGCGATAGAACTCTAAAAGCAGTGAGGAATTTATGGTGAGCCTCTACAAGGCACTTCTTCGGCTTTAACTGGAGTATTGTGCACAATTCTGGGCACCATATTTTCGGAAGAATGAAAAGGCATTAGAGAGGGTGCAGAAAGCATTTATGATTCCAGGAATAAGGGACTTCAGTTATATGGTTAGATGGGAGAAGCTGGGGCTGTTGTCCTTGGAGAAGAGAAGGTTAAGAGGGAATTCGATAGAGATTTTCAAAATGATTAGGGGTCTGGGCAGAGTAGATAGGGAGAAACTGTTCCAAGTGGCAGAAGGCTCAGGAAATAGAGGGCACTGATTTAAAGCAGATGACAAAAGAACCACAGGCAACATGAGGAAAATCTTTTTTCTGCAGCGATGAGCAAACATACTGCTTGAGGGTGTGTTGGAGACAGATTCAATTGTGGCTTTCAAAATGGAGTTGGATAATTACCAGAAGAGAAGAAAATTGCTGGGCTATGGGGAAATGGCTTGGGAGTGGAACTAGCAGAGTCGCTCTTGCAGGGAGCCAGCACAGGCACAATGGGCTGAATGGTCTCCTTCTCTGCTATAACCGTTCTATGATTTTGTGGTTCCATTCTCACAGATGGTCCTCTTGTCTCTGCTGTTGCATGCTGTAAGGCAAATGAAGGGACCGGAAAGTGTCTATTGTTTGATTGCAGGAAATTTGCACTCGGTCCTATCTTTAGTTTGCTGTTACTAATCCTCTCATAATTTTAACAGGGGTCATCATATCTTCTTGTAGTCAATGTTTCTAAGAGAAGTCACAAGAGGCTATATAAATGCAAATGTTTTCTTTTCAGTATTATTGAGCATTTAATTACTTGCAATAAAAAAAACAAACAGGAAGTATTATTTTTTCATTATACGGTTTAACATAGGATGCCCATGGTCGTGTGCAGGAACAGCCACAACTTGATTACACATTCTGACTTTCAGTATTAATCTGCTCATGGAGTCCATCTGTTTGGAGTTCAATCCACAAGTTCAATAGGTTTTGGTAATTGAAAATTTTAATGAATATAAATGCCCACAAGCTAAGTGTGTGTCAAAGCTGTTGTCTGTAAGTAAACTATGAGCAGAAGGGAGTTGGATGATGCAACCACCATGCAGCTTCCCAATTAAATTGAGATTTTTGGCTGATTCGTTCAGGATCCTGGCCTTTGGGCCCCAACTGAAATTCTGATAAAGATCCTTTAAAAACATGACGTTGTAAAATGGCAGAATTATCCCTTTTGAATGAAAAGGGGGGATTTTAACAAGGAAAACGCATGGGACTTGGACTGGGTTGAACTGGCGAAATTGACTGTGGAGTGTGAAGCAGGCTCCAACCTGCTGACTTCTGTACTTCACTCGTCAGGAGAAGCAGGTTGGCAATTAACATATCATGCAATTAGAGCGGTATTAATGCAGACTTTTGACTTTAATGTTAGGTCTAGGGGATTTCTGGGCTTCCAGGAAACTCGCCAGTGAGATCAAGTTAAGAACATGGCAACAATTGAGACATGGAAACACTGTAAAAACAATACTCACTTCTCACAGCTGCTTTCTTACCTGCTTGTGGGAAAAGATGTTCACAATACTGTGCTGAAAGTTTAATTTCTACAGTTTGGAGGTTTGTTCTATCATGTCAGAATGAGTGGTGTTTTGATTGAACCTCAGATGTGGAACAATATGACCAGCAGCAGCCTGCTGGTCACGGACCTACAGCTACACAGAACAGAGGAGATCGGCAGAGGGGTGCAGCTGTCAGGAGCTGCAAAACAACTCACAACACAGGGCGCTTAGGCAGAGGCTCATTTTCCTTGACGTGACTGAGCGACAGTGTCTCAGGAGACTCGGGTTATCGTGGCAGGTGGTGGCAGTCATCTATAGCCTTCTTGAAGAAGACCTCCCTGATGGCCAAGCATTACCAGTGGCTGTCAAAGTCATCACTGCCCCCAACCTCCTTGCCGCCAGATCCTTCCAGGACTCAAGCAGGGTACCCACGATCCCCCAGCCAGGAGCCCACAAATGCATAAGAGAGCTAGTGGGTTGTTCACCATGACCAGGAATTATGTGAACTCCAGCTGCAATGATGATAGAATGAGTGGATGCTTGGGTTCGCAGCTCTGGCTGTCTTCCCATGGGTGCAGGGTGGCATTGACTGTACACATATGGCAATCAGGGAACACCCAAATCAACAAAGTGTATTTGCCAACTTTATAGGGTCCTGATCCATCAATGTGAAACTGGTGTACAGCCACAAAAGGATACATCTGCTGGTGTGTGCAAGATTCACGGGGAGCTGCCACAATGCTTTTGTCCTGCGACAGTCTTAGCTCCCTGATGTCTTTGGACCTTAAGTGATTCCTGCTCAGTGACAAGGGATACCCACTTCAAACTTGGCTGGTGACATCCATCAGAAATGCAACCAGTGAAGTCCAATAGCACCACAATGAATGCTTTATGCGTGATCGAACAAACTATCAGCATGTTAGAGATGGGTGTCAGATGCTGAGACAAATCTGGAGGGGCTTTGCAGTACACACCAGCCAGCATGTCCAGAATGATTGTGGCATGCTGTGCTATGCAAGGTTTGGACTTTCAGGAGGAAAAAGGTGATGAACGCCAATCCTTCTTGGATGATTCGGTGACAGAGGAGGAGGAAAATGAAGAGCTGACAGTGCACCCTTAGCTGCTCACACTGCTGCCAGGGATTTCCTTATTAATGCAACGGTCACATAAGTTGCACCTGTAGACCCATGTCTATATGGTTAGCCCCTTCTTAACATTCAGAACTTGTGAAGTGGTTAAATGCACAGCTATTGTTGGAAGTGATGTCTGAGCAGAATTTGAAATTCTGTTGTGTGAGGGGATGTTTCTATATGCTGTGAGCTTCCATCAGAATGTGAATCGGGGATTCAGTGACAGTGCTCCTGTCTTGACAGTGCATTATTTGCCCAATGTTTCTTTGTTGCAGAAAAACTTGGTCCATTCTTCTGCACTCAGTTCGGTTACAAGAAAAAGAGCAAAGTCGTGAAGTAAAGGTGTTGCTGAAATTGTCTACGCATTCATTTTTAAGTAAACCTACAAACAAGTTCAATGTACCATCTTATTCAGCATCATAAACACCAGCTAACTTCAGCTTCTACACCATAGGCATAGTGCATTTTAATAGTCTTATCTCACAGTGGCAACAGCAGCGTGCTGTAAGCCTTGCAAAACTGTTAAAAACCTCTTGATGTTTTAGTACTTATTGTAATATAGGACACATACAAGGTTAATGTGGGCCTGAGTATAGTACCACCCACACAGTGATGTGAGACAGCAGATGACCCGCACTCAGGGTCAGTGTGGTGTTGGACAAAGCTGCATGCAGACCCAAGCATGGAGATTTCTCCTAGTTTGTACCCTTCACTATATTTTTGTAAATAGTACTAGTAGTTCATAAAGAATCTGTTAACCTACTTTAGACTACGAAGACTTCAGTAAAACCTACCAAAATGTAACCAACACCCCATATTTAATTACATTTTACGTTACATTTTGTTCTAAGTTGTTGAACATACATTACACTTTAACACACCTTAACACACAAGGTTGCTTGCATATCTCTAAGTAATTATTAAACCTTTGAGCGTATTGAACTAACCTCAAAGTTTTGAAACAAGTGCTTCGTCTAGTCTGACACCACTGGCCGCAGCACAATCACATTCAGTATTGAACTAGTTGGAGGTAAGTATTGCAACAGGCTCTTAATTAAATTGTCTTTTGTCCTCGTAATGTCACAGTGGTATATGACCAGGACGTGCAGGGACATGGATAAGAGATCATGATGACCAGCAGTAATTTTGCTTTATGCTTGTGATGTGGCTGTTTGAGTAGCTGCTCCCCTTACTCTGCTAGTGGAAAATTACCAGCAGTCACAGAAAAAGCAGTGAGTGCGTCGGCTAGGGGGTTGGCCAGTAATAATACCCTGCTTTATGCGTCTCCTCTTTCTATTGTAATTTGCAGATGTCCATCTGCAGTTGTAGAACAAAACTTTCGACACATTTGAAGAAGCAGCCAGAGATATTCAACGTGTAAATAGTTTATTTATGCAAATACTTAATATATTGTAAAGATTGTAATTTGTACTTTTGAGTAGAGGGGAAGGGATGTGGTAATCTGAGGTACAATACATCTTTAAGAGAATGTGAGCAGATTGACCATGTGAAGGTATTACCCAATTGCTGTGTAGCACAGGCTACATTGTTAATCAGTAGTTTTGGAATGGGTTTGGGTTTGGAGAAATACATGTATTAGTGCTCCGTTACTTGTGTGAATAAACAGCATGTGTTTCATTTTACAATGGTCTCTTCGTCTACATCGTTTTGACTACCAACACACTTATCAGTAGATAGGCATGCAACTGTGTTCACTGAACAAGCGACCCGATAGAAGGAATATAACGGAAGCATAACAAAATATAATAATAATGAAATAAAGAGCTGATCAACTAGAAAGACACATGCATGAATTTAACTAGTCATTTATTCTCAATAGTTGGGAATAACTTTATACATTCAACTTCCCTCACTGCCAGTTTGGTGTTTTCCGAAAAGAGAATATCACAATGGCCTGATCTTCCAAGGAGCAGCAATCATTAATGGAATGCCGCTCTGCTCGAGCACTGCCCTGACACGATGCTACTCTGCATTTCTTCTGGGACCATCTGAGCCCAGCTTTCCCAGAAATGAGGAGCACAGCTTCCATCGGAGAGCTCCTTTGCAGCGGATTAGAGTTGGGAGGAAGACAGGACACGCTCCTTTTATGGCACTAGCCTGCAGTATGATAAGTTTAAAGGTCCAATGTGAATGTTAAGGAATAGATGAACGAGTGAATGGGCATGTGGGTGAGGTAAGTGGGTAGGGGGCAGGTGGGTGAGATGGCAGGTGGGGGTTGGGGGGGGAATAGTTGGGTCACGAGGTGGCGTTGGTAGCTGAGTCAGGTTGCCGCGGGGCGCAGGAGGTCTGGACGTTGGGGGAAAGGTAGTCGGGGGGTGGTCAGTGTGAGTGATTGGGGGATCAGTTCTGTAGTTACTTAAGAGTTAGAGTAGATTTTAATCTGTCTAACAGTTGCTGGGTAACTATTTAGGTAACTTTATCGGAACTGTTCCAAGCCTCCAACTCTAACTCTAGACATTCATGGAGAATCCCGAGGTGCTGGGGAATTGCCTATCAGAAGTTGAAACTTCCCAGGCAAATCCCACAGAGGTTCGCATGTCAGGACTTCCACAAAGTCCCAACGTACATCTCTGTTGTGCGCCCAATTTCTGATGATCCAGAGACCAAAAGATTTGGGCCATTATAATTGTTTTTGTGATAGCAGGAGAGGTACAGTGAGCCTGGATAAGAATTGATAACCTTGGGAAGAGCTCAGCTCATGTTTAGGCTGCATTTATGCTGCACTGTTGAGTCCTGCTTCTCTTTGCTGCAGATTCAGATTGACCCTTGACTTTGGATTTGACAATACAATTTCTTGGTACCGCTGTAAAGCAAAACCACTTCACACTGATGGTGATAGTGTCACTTCACAACAAGACTGACTGGTGTTTTTACATTTTAAATGTAATTTGTGTTAGTGCTTTAAAACAGAGTGATTTAAATGGGGTAAGAATTCCTTTAGTTACTTTGTGTAGAAATACAATGAATACGGTTGTAAAGATTTCTCCTGTTCACTATTTCTTGTAGAATGTATCAGAAATAATGAGCAGAGGAAATCTTCACACATTTATTCATGTGTTGCTGCACATGCTGACCAGAAAATGAAAATGAAAGAAAAACAATTTGCCTTCATACTTTTCTCTTGGCTTTATGCTCTTGTTTTTTTAAACCTCCTTTCCCAAACTTCTTTGTGTATTTTTTTTGTCTGCTTTCTCTTCCAGTTAGACTGTTGTTGGTTGACATAGACTGAGGGAATTTATTAACTTATTGTGACTAGCTATGTGATTCATTATTGCGATGGTTATATGGATGATTTTACATTCATGTGGGAACGGCAGATTAAAACTGTTTTAGCTGGGAGAGGTAGCCTGAATTGTTTAAAAAAACCTATGATGCACTGATAGTAATCAGAAACGCTTCCAGTAAACACACGCTGGAATTATAATTTTGCGCTTTGAGATTGCGGAACGGGATTCATTCATTTCACTTCCCTGTGGAAAGGCCAGCAAGTTCACAGTGACAATATAAAGTGTTTAAATACACCGATTGTGAAGAGCTTTATACCTTCCTCTGATAAGTCTGCCTGAAGTGGCTCTAAGATGCTTTTTTGATTAAGGAAATGAGTTAAAAAAAACGCTGCTCCAGAAAACACAGCTTTGAACAATCAAATCGAATTAGGAGCTACAGCTCCACTCGTGACTCACCTTATGTTCCTGCCTGCTGCCTGCCTGTTGTTTAGCACTGTGAAGCTGGACCCATTTGCAGCTGGTGAGCAGTGGACGCCAAACCAGCGCTCTGCAGCAATTCGGCAGCTGTGGTGTGTGTGTGGGGCATTGGCTGGTTGCCATGCTGAGCTTGACTGACAGTTGAAGCCTGGGTGGCGGGTAGTTGGGGCTGTTCTCATTTGGACAAGTAGCGTACCTCAACCTCATAAAAAGAAAAGTTAAAATTAAATTTTGTCTGGTGTTTCTGCACTGCCTCCAATGGTCCCTTTAACACACTGGAACAAATGGGTTGAGTGTGCATTTGATAAAAACAAAAAACTACTGCGGATGCTGGAAATCCAAAACAAAAACAAAAACAGAATTACCTGGAAAAACTCAGCAGGTCTGGCAGCATCGGTGGAGAAGAAAAGAGTTGACGTTTGGAGTCCAATTACCCTTCAACAGAACTGAGTGTAGTTAGGAGAGTGGTGAAATATAAGCTGGTTTAAGGTGGGGGGTGGGGCAGGGGGAGAGAAGTTGAGGGTGGGGTGGTTGTAGGGACAAGCAAGCAGTGATAGGAGCAGAGAATCAAAAGATGTCACAGACAAAAGGATCAAAGAGGTGTTGAAGGTGGTGATATTATCTAAGAAAAGTGCTAATTAAGAATGGATGGCAGGACACTCAAGGTACAGCTCTAGTGGGGGTGGGGTGGAAAGATGACAAGGTATCAGTTGTAGATTTAAAAATAATTTGATATGATCTTTCCATTTGTACATTAAAATTACTATCAGGGTCCTATGTGTGCCTTAGAATCCTAACTTACATATTACAAGTGGCCTTCCATCTGAAACAGGGAGGTACCATGGCCACCCATCTTGGTACCCAAAGTGGCGATGGTTAAGCACCATTGTAAACAAAGTGGTAGGTACATCAACACCATCTTCAGGCCACTACCATCCTATTTATGCCAGGCTGGGGGCTATTAAAATCAACCCCACTATTTTTTGAGATCCAACTCAGAATATTTCAGGTTTGATTCTGGTCTGTATTAAGTTATCTGGCCTCAGCTGGGGCAGCAGCAGTCTCTACAGGATTCAGCTCGCTCAAGTTGTGGTGTGGAAAAGCCAGCCAGGCTTATCCACCCTTAATTGCAGCTGGTAATCTTGATGGAATGCTGGGCAGTGATGATACTGACACTTGAAAAAAGCTGTTTGGTTGAGATACTGGAGGGCTGTGAGCACCCATGGAATTATAAGCAGGAATGGTGACTTATGACAAATAATCTACCGACTAAGAAGGAATTCAGGAGCTACCTCTTCACCCAGAAAAGGGTCTTCAACCAGAAACATCAACTCCATCCTTCTCCACGGATGCTACCTGAACTGTTCAGTATTTCCAACATTTTCTGTTTTTGAGAGACTTTGGTTGTTTAATTATCTTGGTGGTCCTGAAACATGTGAGATCTGGAAAAGAAGCTGCAGTTATATTTGCTGATAGCAATCTTAAAGACGTCGGCAGCATCCAAGAGTGATAGAAATTACCGAAGGAAGTTTAAAACAGCTGTACAACAAGAGGGTAGATTCTAATATCATGGTTCTAGTATCGAATAATCAGATCCCTCATTGGACAATTGTAGCTTAAAGTGGATTTTGATAGAACAGTATGAAGGTTCCAATGAAACACCTGGCAAACTTGGAAAGAAGGTATAAAAATCATTTGGCACTGCAGCCAAGCAACTTAATCAGTTGCTGAAGAATATGATTAATGGGAAGTGAGTGCTTACCAGATCATTGTATGTATAGCTCCTTGTAACACATTTATGATTCATTGTGGTATTGCTAACTGCCAAACTTAGGAAAATCTTTAGTGTTTAACTTGGGCTTTGAATGTTGTTTCATTATTCCTCATGGATTCTCATATCTGAACAGTAGAATACCTGTCAAGGGTACAAGGTGACGTCTTATACCCCCAGCGAGGATTGGAAGCTGCCTTCATATTAATATTGGGCTGTAGTATGAGTGCCCTGGAAACAAAAAACAAAAAGAAAGACTTATATTTATAATGCAGCTTTCATGATTTTGGAACCTCCCAATGTGTTTTATAGCCAATGACATACATTTATAGTATAGTTGAGTTTGTCATGTGTTACAACTCCAAGTTTGACCAAAACAGGATATTTGTGTGGATTTAGAGAGGATGTACTTTGCCAGTTCCATAGGAGTCCCACAATTTATGCTTCTAAGTTGTAAAGAATTAATCAGACAGGTTTGCCTAGGTTAAACAAAGAACAGGATAAATTTATTGAAACTATTTCCTGAACTAAAAGAAAACTATGTAAATCATAGCCACCATTCATACAGCTGGGCCCACAATCCACAGACCAATACAGTTGGCGGAGTAAGAGTATAGACTTTTAGGACTTTTACAGTTTGTAAAAATAAAACAGAGGAGTATACTGTTAGCTGTTCCTTGGCTGGTCTTAATGTTGTGGTTCCACAATGTGGCCATTTTGTTCAGTAGTCTTCCTGTGTATAGTTATATGGAGCAAATTTCCATGATTCTTTTCCCCAAAAGGTCTCGGTTCACAGTAGATTTCTCTTCTCAGGATGGTTACTTTGCAAAGCCAGGCACAATATTTCCAGGGCAGAGAGGCAGAGGAGGCACACAGCTTCAGACTGCCTATGTTCAGTACAGCATTGTCTTTTTGTCTCTCTCTCCACCTTGGTAAGAAGTCCTTAAAAGTATCTTTCTGGCTGTGTATTACAGAGAAATTCTATAGGTTCATGTTTGCTACAGTTATTCTTTCAGAACAGGTAAGTACATTTTAATATCTCATCTAAGAAGCATTTGATAAATATCAGAATAATGTGAAACCAACAGTGGATGGGGTTGTTCACACTCCCCAGGGACTTGGGTGTCTTTTTCTTTTACATCCCACTTGGTGGAATGCAAAATTGGGTGCATTTTAGCAGTCTGGGCAGGTTTGTCATTGTCTCTTAAGGGTTCCAGCTTTTGTTCAATCCAGCCAGGAAAAGAAAAATTAGAAATTGTGGGTGGAATTGTCCCAGATTTGCACTAAGTGAGGTAGCGGGCGGGAAAAAGGATGTTTTACCTGCCGGCTGCAATTACAGATTTTCATGCCGTATCATCCCTATCCCACCTTCCTAATTATGCATTTCCAGGAAACATGCCATTTTGATGGCGTGCGGGCTCTCATTGGCTCTCATGCCATCACCTCACTGCTTCATCATACTGGGCACCATATTTAAAGTGCAGCCCACGCATAGCTCTTATAGCTTCCAGCCCAGGACTGCTGTGACAAAGGCATGTCCCCGAAAGGCAGGAAGACTGCAGTCCCCAGTTTAATGACATGTCCCTTGAGCATCTTTGGGACGTGGTGGAGGCCCACCTTGATGTCCGCTACCCCCGTTCTGGCCGCAGGATGGGCAGCAACATCACTAATCCAGCATGGGAGACAGTGGCAGTGGTGGTTAGTGCCAATGCCCTGCAAAAAAGGACAGCCACCCAGTGCCGAAAAAGAATAAGGGTAAGTCACTCTTCTCATCGCTCTCAAATCACGCACTTATCAGGGATCTGTGACCGACTGGGAATGTAGGAGTCATGGACCTTCCCTGGGAACCATGTGCTGACCTGCAGGATGCATTCCTGGTGGTTGCAAACCAGCTGTACATTCAGTGAATGGAAGCCCTTGTGGTTGATCTAGTTGACCGCTTGTTGCAGTGGAGATCTGAGCGCCACATGAGTGCAGTCAATTGCACCCTGCACCTGTGGGAAACCTGAGATCTGGGCAAGTGTAATTGCTCTTGCACCCTGTCTTTCCTTGTCTGGTCAAAATGCACAAAATAGTGTGCCTTGACGAAGATGGTGTCCATGACCTCACGGATGCATTTGTGGGTGAAGGCTTGAGCGACCCCACAGAGGTCAACTGTGGAGCAGTGGAAGAAGCCACTGGCATAAAAATTGAGTGCTGCGGTCACTTTCATGGCCACTAGCAGTGAATGCCCTCCATGTCCCCATGGCGCCAAATCCTGCAGCAGCGGATGTGACTCACCAGTTCCCTAGACATGTGCAATCTTCAGCGACACTGGTGCTCAGTCATCTGCAGGAATGAAAGGCAACATCTTTAGGCCCTGGGTCTAGATAAGCCCTGACCAGCGACAACTCTCTGTGGCTCTTCAGCAGTGTGTGCAGGAGCCCCAGCCGCCCCTTCTTCCTGACCGTGCTTCTCCTCCCTCTGCACAGCCAGTTGCTTCTGTTTCTCTTCTCTCCTTTGTCTCCGCTGTCTGTACACCACGAGGCATACAGCTAGTTCACCAGGCTCTATGCTCCTGATGTACTCCTCCTGCAGGATGAAAGACAGAGATGCGTGGGTTAGCTTTTATGTTCTAAGAACCTCTCTTGGTAAAGTCTGAAGGACTCTTAATGCACCCCGGATGATGCTGGCCACTTGGATGTCCAGAGTTTAGTGCGCTACATGGCTGCATGAGATCCCACCCTTCTCCGCCCCACTCCACCTGATCGATTGGCAGCAGCTTTGCCCACTGGACTGCATGTTGTGCTCTCAGCACAGGCACAGGCACTCTCCTAACCCGCACTTCAAGGCTGCACTGTTAGTTTGAACCATGGGGGAGACTGGTCCAAACCGGGATGCGGACTTTACAAGGGGCTGTGAGCACCTCCACCAGTGACTGCTCCATGGCCAGCTTTAGCAAGGAGATTGTACAATGTGCACAGCTGTCCAGCTGCTCTGCAGTCCACTAAACCACTCATTCATTAGTTTGCAGTCTGTGCCCAAGGGGTGAAAAGCTCTGGAGCACTCGGTGTCACTTTCATGCCTCTGCGTTGCTTGAGTGAGCAGATAAGCTAGAGGCCCGACAATGTGGTTGTGTCTGAACTATCTCAGCTGCAGAGGAATGGTCACTTTATACAAGGTTTCCCTAATGCATGGCCACTTCCCTCCTCCCAACTCCACATGTGCTTGTGCACCTCAATCAACTGCAGGGCAGCCCTTGCCCTCACCACCGCCCCCCACCCCCACCACCGCGCCCCCCTCCCCACCCCCCCCAACGGGCTTCAAACTTCAAGTCCAACAGGCAACTCTTGTGGGTGCTGCGCAATGTTACTGTGTACTCACCTCCCTGTTCTCCTTGAAGTGCAGACCGTCAAGTGCACGCCTTATATATGCCGCCGACGCGCTCGGAAGAGCCAGCACTGGGGAACGATTCCGGCAGGATGGACTTATAATAATATGCAGATGTATTACAGTGAGGTTCCTGATGTCCGATGGTGGGAAATGCGGCCCGCCATTGACGGGCAGAGCAAACGATTGCAAACTGGTTTCACGACGTTTTGAAACCAATTTTTGGCCTTCTCACCATATTGTCAATTCACGCTGCCGAACACACCCGACGCCAGCAGGTACAGAAAATTCTGCCCTGTATCTTTTTAAAAGCCCTTCCTCATAACAAATGTAAAAACAAAATCTTATATTTAGCTCGCCCAATCTCCCTTGTTACTTTCACATCATGCCTGTAAAGCTAATGCATACGAACATACGAATTAGGAGCAGGAGTAGACCACTCAGCCCTTCGAGCCTTCTCTGCCATTCAAAATTTTTTTGCAGCAAATCTGATTTTAATCTCAACTACACATTCATGCCCACCCCCGATAACTTATCACCCCCTTGCTTATCCAGAATCTATCTATCTGTGCCTTAAAAATATTCAAAGATTCTACCTCCACAGCCTTTAGAGGAAGAGAGTTCCAAAGACTCAGACCCTCTGAGAGAAAAAGATGTCTCTTCATCCCTGTCTTAAGCGAGCGACCCCTTTATGTTTAAACAGTAACCCCCTGGTTCTAGATTCTCCCACAAGAGGAAACATCCTTTCTACATCTACCTTGTCCAGTCCCCTCAGGATCTTATACAAAGAACAAAGAAAGGTACAGCACAGGAACAGGCCCTTCGGCCCTCCAAGCCTTGGTCGATCATATTGCCCGTCAACTGAAACATTTTGCACTTCCGGGGTCCGTATCCCTCTATTCCCATCCTATTCATGTATTTGTCAAGCTGCCTCTTAAACACCACTATCGTACCTGCTTCCATCACCTCCTCTGGCAGCGAATTCCAGACACTCACTACCCTCTGCGTAAAAAACTTGCCCCGCACATCTCCTTTATAGTTTTCTCCTCTCACCTTAAATCTATGTCCCCTAGTAATTGACTCTTCCACCCTGGGAAAAAGCTTCTGACTATCTACTCTGTCCATGCCACTCATAATTTTGTAAACTTCTATCAAGTCGCCCCTCAATCTCCGTCGCTCTAGGGAGAACAATCCGAGTTTCTCAAACCTCTCCTCATAGCTAATAACCTCCAGACCAGGCAGCATCCTGGTAAACCTCCTCTGCACCCTGTCCAATGCCTCCATATCCTTCTGGTAATGTGGCGACCAGAATTGCACGCAATATTCCAAGTGTGGCCTAACTAAGGTTCTATATAGCTGCAGCATGACTTCCCAGCTTTTATACTCAATACCCCTGTCAATGAATGCAAGCATGCCATATGCCTTCCTGACTACCTTATCCACCTGCGTTGCCACTTTCAGTGACCTGTGGATCTGTACACCCAGATCCCTCTGCCCGTCAATGCACTTAAGGGTTCTGCCATTTACTGTATAATTCCTGCCTGTATTACACCTTCCAAAATGCATTACCTCGCATTTGTCCGGATTAAACTCCATCTGCCATTTCTCCGCCCAAGTCTCCAACCGATCCAAATCCCGTTGTATCCTTTGACAATCCTCTTCACTATCTGCAACTCCTCCAACCTTAGTGTCGTCTGCAAACTTACTAATTAGCCCAGTTACATTTTCCTCCAAATCATTTATGTGTACTACAAACAGCAAAGGTCCCAGCACTGATCCCTGCGGAACTCCACTAGTCACAGCTCTCCATTCAGAAAAGCACCCTCCCACTGCTACCCTCTGTCTTCTATGACCAAGCCAATTCTGTATCCATCTTGCCAGCTCACCTCTGATCCCTTGCGACTTTACCTTCTGTACCAGTCTGCCATGAGGGACCTTGTCAAAGGCCTTACTGAAATCCATGTACATAACATCCACTACCCTTCCATCGTCGATCATCTTTGTCACTTCCTCGAAAAACTCGATCAAGTTAGTGAGACACGACCTCCCCTTCACAAAGCCATGCTGCCCCTCACTAATACACCCATTTGCTTCCAAATGGCAGTAAATCCTGTCACGAAGAACCTTCTCCAATAATTTCCCTACCACTGGCGTACTTATGATTTGTTCTGATTTGTAACGCTATTGTCTTTTTTTTTGCATAAGTTTGTTTGCTTGACATATTAAATTCAGATATGTCACCATGGCTGAGGGTGCCTCTTTTCTTCTGCACGTGGATGGTTTCCAAAAATGTAATGAGTGCTTTATTAACAAGGTCCTTAGTTACTGTTCTTAACCTGGCAGATTTTGCACTTAAGTGTTGAGTATGAAGACTGCAGCCCAGGCTTGTCCTGGAGGTCCATCTGTGGTGTGTTAGCTGAAGGTTCATTGGATTAAAGCCTCCTGGGTGTCCCTGCCTCCCTGGAGTATGCCCGGGTCAGTGTCTACCCCCTCAGCATTTCCCTGTGCATGCTCATCCTTGGACTCACTGCTGGACTCATCATGTGCAGCCGCAGACACTGCGTCGACGTCTCCATCATCCACTGCATCCTCCCTTTCCAGCGCACGATTGTGGAGAGTGCAGCATTCAACCACTATCACCAACACATGATCTGAGAGGTACTGCAGTGCGCCCCCTGAGAGGTTCGGGCACCGGAAGCACATAATGAGAAAACCAATGTTTCTCTCCACCACAGCCCTTGTGGTGCCGTGGCTCCTATTGTACCGCTGCTCAGCTTCTGTTCTTGGATGGCTGAGAGGCATCATGAGCCACCTCCTGAGGGGATAGCCCTTGTCACCCAGCAGCCATCCATCAAGTTGGGCTGGAGCACTGAAAAGCCCCGGCATCTGGGAGTGTCTGAGGATGTCGGCGTCATGGGAGCTGCCTGGGTACCTTGCACAGACTTGTAAAATCAGCATCCTGTGATCACACACTATCTGCACGTTCATGGAATGGAAGCCCTTCCTGTTGACCAAGGCATCGGGCTCACTTGCTGGTACTTTGATGGCCACATGTGTACAGTCTATTGCGCCCTGGATGCGGGGGAAGGCAGCAATCACCTCAAAGCCTCTAGCTCACTGTATCTGGCTTGCCTGGTCCCAATGGAAGTGGTTGAAGGTCATTGCGCAGCTAAACAGAGCGTCTGTAACCTGCTTGACACAAGTGTGGACAGCTGAACAGGAGACACCGCAAAGATCACCCACCGAGCCCTGGAAGGAGCCAGAGGCATTGACGTTGAGGGCAGCTGTGACCTTCAGAGCCACTGGCATCGGGTGTCCACCCACACATTTAGCGGAGATCTCAGGCCCAATCATCTGACAGATATAATTGACTGTTTCCTTGCAAATTTGATCCTCTAAATTTTTTTACACTAGTTGGTGGCCTATTGAATCTACCAAGCAATGTAATGATATTTTTATTGTTTATTAACTATAGCCAAATAGATTTTGCCCTTGAGCCTTTGGGACATCCTCTCTCTTCTGTCCTGTAATGTTCTCCTTAATTAATAATGCCACCCCTCCTCCTTTTTATTCCTTCCCTATCTTTTCTGAACAACCTTGTATCCTGGAATATTTAATACCCAGTCCTGCCTTTCTTTGAATCAGGCCTCCCTTATCACCATTCTCATCATGAGCTACTTGCCTTGTCCTGTCGATGGTTACCTATTCCATCTCTCTCTGCATACATTTAAGCTGCAGAGTGATCTCATCTATAAACATGCAAGGAGCAATCAAGAGTAAGAATACTTAATTTGGGGAGGGTAAATTTCAATGGGGTGAGAATGAATCTGGCCCAGATAAATTGGAATCAAAGATTGGCAGGCAAAAATTATAACTGAACAATAGGCTGCCTTTAAAGAGGAGATTGTTCAGGTACAGTCTAGATACATTCCCAAGATAAGGAAGGGTAGAGCAAACAAATCCAGACCTCCCTGGAATGTGAAAGAGACCTTCTTTGCAAAGGCACAATCCACAAGGAGGTGAACAACGGTCTCTTCCCCACCACAGCCACCTCGAGGGCAACATGCAGAGGGGGTGAGACTCCTGGCGTGTAGGAAGGATCTGATGGGGAGGGCCTTTCTCACCACCAGCCAAGCCACGTCTTGGTGCTTGTTGGAAAGTTCTGGCGATGAGGCATTCTGCCAAATGACTTTGACAGTCTGCTCGGGGAACCATCCCACAGGATGCACCCTCTCCTTTTCCCGCAGGGCCTCTAAGGCGTTACGTGCTGACCACTGCCTGATGGACTTGTGGTCAAAGGTGTTTTTCTGCATAAATTTTTCAACGAGGGACAGGTGGTACGGCACGGTCCAACTACTTGGAGCGTTCCGCGGCAGCGTGGCCAGACCCATCCTTCGCAACACGGGGGACAAGTAGAACCTCAGCACATAGTGACACTTGGTGTTTGCGTACTGAGGGTCTACGCACCGCTTGATGCAGCCACACACAAAGGTGGCCATTAGTATGAGGGCGATGTTGGGCACGTTTTTTCCCCCTTTATCTAGAGGCTTGTACATCGCGTCCCTGCGGACACGATCCATTTTTGACCTCCAGATAAAGCGGAAGATGGCTCGAGTGATCGCCACCACACAGGAGTGTGGAATGGGCCAGACCTGCGCCACGTACAGCAACAGCGAGAGTGCCTCACACCTGATGACCAGGTTCTTACCCGCAATGGAGAGGGAGCGTCGCTCCCACATGCCCAGTTTCCTTTTCACCATAGACACTCGCTCCTTCCAGTTTCTAACACATGCCCTGGTCCCTCCGAACCATATCCCCAGCACCTTCAGGCCATCAGTCCTGACAGTGAAGGGGACAAGGGATCGGTCAGCCCAGTTCCCAAAGAACATGGCCTCGCTCTTCCCACGATTTACCTTGGCTCCCGAGGCCAGTTCGAACTGGTCGCAGATGTGGATCAGTCTGCGCACCGACAGCGGATCCGAGCAGAAGACGGCGACATCGTCCCTGTACAGGGAGGCTTTTACCTGAGTGCCTCCACTGCCTGGGATCGTCACTCCTCTTATGCCCGGATCCTTCCTGATGGACTCGGCAAAGGGTTCTATGCAACACACGAAAAGAACAGGCGAGAGAGGACAGCCCTGCCTGACTCCAGATTTAATCGGAAAGCTATCTGTTTGCAGTGGTTGCTGTCGAGGTTCATCCCGAGCAGTTCTGTGACACAGGACTCTGTGCTCTACGGGCTGTTCCCAGGGACACACACCGAGACAAAAATCAACTGCAGCTGGAGGATCATCAACTCGGTGAAAGACGCGCTTTGGTCTGCCCGAAACTTGTTGGTCTTCCAGCACAAAGAGTTGTCCCCGACCGAGTGTTGCGGACTGGCACAATCCAAAGTCCAGGACTACGTGCTGAGGGATGCACTAAAGCTTGGGGCAGCTGCCGCAAAGGCGCAATGGGGAAGGGTCGCTGTCTAAGACCTCTCTGCCACAGTGCACCGAGGGACTGGGAACTGTTTAAATCCCCTCGGGCTGTACAGCTCAAAATGAAAGGCCGTAAACGATTGTAATATTGTTTGTACTGATGCACCTGGTGATACATTTTGTAAAAGTTGAACCGGATTGTACCCTTGAAATGGTGTTTTTGGAATGGTTTGGAATGTGATTGAAGATATTTTATGAATAAAGTATATTTTTGCAAAAAAAAAGTGAAAGAGATAGAGGATATGATGAAACAGATAAAGGGTACATATGACAGTTGAGAATCAGGTTCAATATAGAAGCTTTGGAGGGGAATTAAGAAAACAAAATCAGAGAGCATAATAAGAGACTGGCAACTAACATAAGAGGAAATCCAAAAATCTCCATAGGCATAAAAATAATAAACGGTGATAAAAGGAGGGGTGGGTCTGATTATGGACATAAAATGAGATGTACGTATGGAGACAGGGGGCATGGCAGAGCTACTAAATCAGTTCTTTGCATTTGCTTTTACTGTCTTGCCCAGTACATTATGAACTTTCAGTGAATGCTTTTAAAAACTAGACATAAACAAACTGTTAAAGTGGCTGCTGCAAGTCATGTGACCTTTGGAATTTGAGCTACAGACAAGTCTAAGCAAATAGCTTATTCAATATGGACATTCACAGCCATCTGGAGAATTCACACATGTCTCTGTTTAAGGGTGTGCCAACACAAAAGACTATGGAATTTCCAGTCTACCTGACTCCCTGTTTCAGACTGAACGAAAGGGAAGTTTGAAACTCAATTGGTGGCAAATGGAATTGAATGGCCCCTGACACTATCCCATTGTATCATGATGACTGTCTCAATCCCTCAGAGGTATTAAGTCACAACACAGGATATGTAATAAGCATGAACATCCTACCTTATTTGGGAAAAGACTTTGAACTTTAAACTTGGAGCTGCACCCTGTGCCCATTCAAGAAGTTACCTTGGTAGGAATTTCTCAGGTCAGCCCAGGTTCCTGGACAGGTCAGGAGCAATGTGAGTTATGAAGCTAATATTATCAAGCAGAGCAGCAGGAGCACTCTATCTGATTTAATTGAAGGTTTTTCCCTTGGGTTTTACAACTGCAAATAAAAGCTCATTTAGTTCAATTTCCTCTTGCAATTGAAACCAAATCAAATTGAATTTGAAGACCAAGGAGACCTGAAAATACACAGGTAATATATTCCCATCGGTAAAAAAGGAAGACTTCTCCTGATGGCTCCGTTACTAACTGCATTGATTGGACTGGAATTGAAACACACCTGAGGTTTCTGAACTGTGCTTAGTTTTCTAATTTCAAGTAAGGTAGCACTAGGAATGATGCTCAGCACCCCTGAGCGAACACATTGGGTTCACTGCTATCCATTCTCATGCTGAAAATGAGTATGCATGTGAATCAATTAAGTGAGGACAGAAATGGGCTTGACTAATTTTATTTATTTAGCAAATGCAAATCATTGAAGCTAAGCGACAGCCTCCTCACTTGCAACGTTTAAGGCGATTAGTCTGCTACTTAGTCTGTAGAGGAGGCACTCCTTGGTAATGGACAGCATTGTTTGTGTCTCTCCACAAGTGTATAAGGGGTTTGTGCTGCTGCCCTAATGATGGAGGTTGGCTGCATAGGGGCCATGGCCTGTTTAGCAACAATTGCTCTCACCGTGGTAGTTCAAAGCCTGCCATTTGGCAGATAGGGTTTGTCACAGGGAACTTGTTAGTGACTTCCCGTGTTTCCCATTCCTTGATCTAAATAATGACTACTGGTAGATCTTGCTAGGTAGTGTGGTCCACCTGGGGCGCTGAGATAGAAGGTGGATTGAACAGGTCGTTATTGAGTGGTCAGTAAGACACAGCAGAGATAGTTTCAGCCAGCTATTGGATTTTTGTCATTCAGCAGATGTGTGGGGGAGTGATGTTTGCAAGGATAGCAAGCCAGGGAAGGATTGTTAAGCAAAAACAAAAATTGCTGGAAAAACTCAGCAGATCTGACAGTATCTGTGGAGAGAAAGACAGATTTAACGTTTCGCGTTCAGGTGGCTCTTCTTCAGAACTAAAGAGAAGTAGAAATGTGGTGAAATATATATTATTTAAGGGGGTGGGATAGGTGAAGCTGGATAGAAGGCCAATGATAGGTGGAGGCAAATGAGAGATTGCAAAAGGTTCATAAACAAAAGGTTGAAGGGGTGTTGATGGTGGTGATACTGGCTAAAGGAGGTGTTAATGGTGACATTAAGAGTAGAAAGCAGAATGAGCAAGTGACAGATGGCCCCAGTGGGGGGGTGGAGTGGGGGAGGGGACGGTGTGGGAGAAAAGATCAAAATAGGCTAAAAGGTGGGGATAAAACAAGGAATGGAAATAATTTTTTTTAAAATAGGTGGGGAAAAAATGTATATATAAAAATAAGTATTTGACTAAAGGGGATCTACCTCGCAGAGGCTGAGCGCCAACTCGTAGACACTTCCTTCTACCTCCCCCTGGACCATGAGCCCACCACCGAACATCAAGCCATTATTTCCAGGAGTGTCATTGACCTCATTTCATCTGGAGATCTTCCCTCCACCGCTTCCAACCTCATAATCTCCGAACTTCGGACAGCCCGCTTCTAACTCCTCCCCAAAATCCACAAACAGGACTGTCCCGGGAGACCGATCGTGTTAGCCTGTTCCTGCCCCATGGAACTCATTTCTTCTTATCTTGACTCCATTCTCTCTCCCTTGTCTAGTCTCTACCCACCTACATCAGTGATTCCTCTGACGCCCTACACCATATCAACAATTTCCAGTTCCCTGGCCCCAACCGCTTCCTCTTCACCATGGACGCCCAATCCCTCTACACCCCCATCCCCACCAGGATGGTCTGAGGACTCTCTGCTTCTTCCTTGAACAGAGGCCCGAACAATCCTCATCCACCACCACTCTCCTCCATCTGGCTGAACTTGTTCTCTCACTGAACAATTTCTTCTTAAACTTGTTTCACTTCCTTCAAATAAAAGGTGTGGCTATGGGTACCCGCATGGGCCCCAGTTATGCCTGTCTCTTTATGGGGTATGTGGAACATTCATTGTTCCAGTCCTACTCAGGGACTCTGCCACAACTCTTTCTCCGGTACATCGATGATTACTTCTGTGCCGCTTCATGCTCTCGTCTGGACCTGGAAATATTTATTAATTTTGCTTCCAATCTCCACCCCTCTATCACTTTCACATGGTCCATCACTGACACTACCCTTCCCTTCCTTGACCTCTCTGCCTCAATTTCTGGTGATAGACTGTCCACTAATATTCATTACAAGCCCATCGACTCCCACAGCTACCTCGACTACAGCTCCTCACACCCTGCTTCCTGTAAGGGCGCCATCTCATTCTCTCAGTTCCTTTGCCTCTGTTGCATCTGTTCCAATGATACTACTTTCCAAAACAGTGCTTCTGACATATCCTCCTTCTTCCTTAACCGAGGTTTTCCACCCACGGTGGTTGACAGGGCCCTCAACCGTGCCCGTCCCATCTCCCACGCATCCCCCCTCACACCTTCCTCTCCCTCCCAGAACCATGATAGGGTCCCTATTGTCGTCACATTTCACCCCACCAACCCTTCAAAGGATCATCCTCTGCCATTTCTGCCAACTCCAGCATGATACCACCACCAAACACATCTTCTCTTCACCCCCCCTGTCGGCATTCCATAGGGACCGTTCCCTCCGGGACACCCTGGTCCACTCCTCCATCACCCCCTACACCTCAAACCCCTCCCACGGCACCTTCCCACGCAATCGCAGAAGGTGCAACACCTGCCCCTTTACTTCCCTCCTCCCCATCGTCCAAAGGCCCAAACACTCCTTTCAAGTGAAGCAGCATTTCACTTGCACTTCCCTTAATTTGGTCTACTGCATTCGCTGCTCCCAATGCAGTCTCCTCTACATTGGAGAGACCAAACGCAGACTGGGTGACCGCTTTGCGGAACACCTTTGGTCTATCCGCAAGCATGACCCAGACCTTCCTCTCACTTGCCATTTCAACACACCACTCTGCTCTCATGCCCACATGTCCGTCCTTGGCCTGCTGCAATGTTCCAGTGAAGCTCAACGCAAACTGGAGGAACAGCGCCTCATCTTCCGATTAGGGACTTTACAGCTTTCCGGACTTAACACTGAGTTCAACAATTTCAGGTCATGAGCTCGCTCCTCCATCCTCACCCCTTTTTGATCCCCTTTTTCAAATATTTATTTTTATATATACATTTTTTTCTCACCTATTTCTATTTTTATTTTTTATATTTATTTCCATTCCTTGTTTTATCCTCACCTTTTAGCCTATTTTGATCCTTTTCCCACACCGTCCCCTCCCCTCACTCCACCCCCACTGGGGCCACCTGTCACTTGCTCATCCTGCTTTCTACTCTTAATGTCACCATTAGCACCTCATTTAACCGGTATCACCACCATCAATACCCCTTCTACCTTTTGTTTATGACGTCTTTTGCAGTCCCTCCTTTGCCTCCACCTATCACTGGCCTTCTATCCAGCTCCCACCCCCCTCACTTAAACAGCATACATTTCACCACATTTCTACTGCTCTTTAGTTCTGAAGAAGAGTCATCTGGACTTGAAACGTTAACTCTGTCTTTCTCTCCACGGATGCTGTCGGACCTGCTGAGTTTTTCCAGCAATTTTTATTTTTGTTTCAGATTTCCAGCATCCGCAGTATTTTGCTTTTATCTAAGGATTGTTAAGCAGGGTGTTCCAATTCGCATTGTTGTATTCAATTGAGTGTCAACAAGATGGCCAAACAGGTGTACAGTACTCTGCTACAGAGAGCTGAGGTCCGGCGTGTTGTGGCAGCAGTGGCCCACATAGATCCAGCAAGTTTAGTTAGCAGATTGTTTCTGGTTTTTACCCATTGCTGCTGTTTTCTTCAGATGTTCCCGGAAGGACAACAGCCTATCTAGAGTCACTCCCAAGTATGTAGGGTTGGGATCGTGCTTTAGTCTCTGGCCATCCATGTGGATATGCAATTCTTTTTTGGCACTGGCATGATGGAGGTGGAATACACTGGATATGGTTTTAAAGGGATTCAACTTATGGCACCATGTGCTGTAGTAGTCCATCAACTTTGTAACGTCTTCTGGTCCAGAGTGCAGCAGGGTGGAGCTTGGGTGGCTCAACAGATGTCATCAGCATAGATGAACTTGCACAACGTGGTTATTGGCAGGTCATTTGCATATATGTTGAATTTAGGCTTGACTAATAATCCTCATTAACACTTATTCTCCAGGCTCACTTATGAATAATGACCATCTGGGCACGGGCATTAGAGGAGGAGATTGAACTGGAAGAAGGTGCAGGGAAATGTGTAAAGGCATAATAATGGGCAGGATAACATGTGGAGGGGGGATGGATGGCACTCCCCCCACAGAAACAATTTAATCATTTAAATATGGCGGGCAGACTGCCGATTTTGGCGCCTGACTGCCCTTCCTGTATTATGGGGCTGAGCTAGGGGGTGGACAGGAAGGTGGTGGGATAGGTGCTGACCCCATTTATATGCCTTCCCCACAGGAAACACACCCACTGGGGGCACGTAAAATTCAGCCCAATGTCACTGTCTATTCATTGCAGTGACTCTGTCTGCCAATGGCTGAAGAAAATTTAACTGTGATAATAGTAGCACTGTTTGAAGTGGAAAACATGTGATTCAGGAATTTTAATGATAATTAAAGAGCTTGGAGCTTGCGAAATACCAGGAATACTTCATTTATAGCTACTTATTGAGACAAGATAGGATTCAGAATGCTTTTACCACTAATTTCAACATATATCTTTGAACCTAATGTTTTCCCATATGGTCAGTGAAATCGCTGACATGGCAACCAAAAAGCATATTAAGCATCTCACTTTACTAGCTGTTAAATTAAAGTCAAATATTGCAAGTAGTTACAAGACCAACTTGCGTCCATCTCAGCCTAGCACTTAGATGGCACATGTTTACAGGCCCTGTTCAGACTGTTGGTTAGATACACATTTATTATCATCGACGCATTTTTGCTCAGTAGGGATTAATTATTGTGGTTGCTGCAACCAGTCTTGCAAAAAGTGTATACTCAACAGGAAATTCTTAAAGCAACATTGTTCATCCATGATCTGAGCTCTTCCACTTTGGTCAATATATTACTCTGTGAGTCAAAGCACATCAACAGGAAACACAATGATTGCTGCCTTTGATGTGAAATTCTGTTTGTTGTTTGAGCATTATTTAAAAGGTTATTGGTGAGTATTATCGGGTTTTGGAGATGGTCAGTCATTGGAACAGCCAAATTTCAAACTGCAGGGCAGTTATAATCTTCTTTTAAAAATTATTCATGGGATGTGGGTGTCACTGGCTGGTCCAATATTTATTGCATTTCTTGCATTATTGCATTTATTGCAATATTTCTTGCATTTCTCAAGGGCATTTCTAATTGCCCTTGAGAAGGTGGTGGTGAGCTGCCTTCTTGAACTGCTGCAATCCACATGGTGTTGGTACAGTGGGGAGTCCAGGATTTTGACCGAGCGACAGTGAAGGAACGGCAATATATTTTCTCAAGAAACTATCATATTTTTCCTAATATTATTGTGGGATATTTTGAAGCAGGCTTATGTGCATGTGTGTGTGTGTGTGTGTGTATAGTTCTGCATGTGTGCTAAGTTAATTAAACTAGAGATAGTTACACTGCAAGGTTTACATTATCAAAGAAGTGAGGTGTAAAGCAGACATTTGAAATGAAGATGAGTAAAGCTAGGGTGGAGTCAGCAGATATGGTGTGAGTAAAATTTGCATTTCTAGTTAAGTGGTGAAGTGTTTGATTTTCAAAGGGACATAGCCTACTGTAGTTCAGCAGCCTGTGGAGATGCATTCAACAGAGATATGGCAAAAAGAACATGCTGGATTGTTTTCAGATTGTGTAGTAACAAGATCACAAACTCACAGATTGAAACAGGAAGAGAAATTATTTAAAAGGCAGGGAAAGGGTGCTGACATCCAATTAGCTGAATCTGTCTTTAAAAAGATTGTACAGGTAGAGTAGGTTAAAGCGAATGAGGTGGAGGTGTTTAGCTCCATGAAATTGGTAGAGTTACAGCAGAAGGATTCACAAATAAAGAAGTTATATCAGACAGCTTATTTGGAAACAGAGGCAGAATGTTATTATCTTAAAGTTAATGTATTAATGAGGAAATGGAGGCCATCTCATGTTCCAACAGATAGGAAGTGGGCGGTCGTTCATCAAGATACGGCAAAATAAATAAGGCAAGGTAACTCGGTTGATTTTTCCCAAAGGTGCTGGCCATAATAATAACATGAAAGGTTGTTATATTCTGGGGAAAGTAGCTTCTAAAGACAAGTGGAAACAATGGGATTTACAATTCAAAAGGGGCAAAATATATTTAAAGAAGGATGGAAGGCTGTGTGGGGTGTGGCCATGTGAGATCTTGAAAGGTGTATTGTGTGAAACAAACTTGGAGGAAAAGCCTCTAACCACCCTGAAGAAGTTTGCTGTTCCAGTAACCACAGTTTTGTTAAAAGCCTTTGGATGTCCATTGTCCAGTGGATGCTTGTGGTAAAATTGCTGGATAACTTTATAAATTTGGAATCTATTTGGACTGTTCCTTTAAAGTGGGTGCATAGTTAGGAATTTAGTTAAGTATAAATTTTGGGAACTGTAATAACTGTGTAACTGTAATCTTTTGTATGTATGTATTTTTTCTTCTTTTGTTAATAAATGTTTTAATTTAATCTTTAAAATCTCTAAAGGTGGCAGTGAACTCTACTTCTGACTTCAAGCAGGAAAGAGTGGTAGTATGTAGTATTCATGGCAATGCTAAACCTATTCCATCGTGGTAGATAAATTTAAAAATTGAATTGAAAACAGATGAGGTGATTGTTGGAGAAATGGAAAAAATTGCCAATGCAGTGGTTCAATTTATCTTAGGTAATGATATAGCTGGGTCACAGTGTTGGTGATGCCTACTATAGTTGAGCAGCCTGTGAAGCTGCATTCAACAGAGATGTTGCAAAAAGAGCATCCCGGATTGTTTTCATATTGTGTAGTAACAAGATCACAAACTCAGGTTGAACCAGGAAGAGAAGGAATTTAAAAGGCAGGGGAAGGATGCTGACATCCAATTAGGTGGATCTGTCTCTAAAAGGATTGTACAGGAAAAGCAGGCTGAAGCGAATGAGACAGAGGTGTTTAGCTCAGTGAAATTGATAGAGTTACAGCAGAAGGATTCATGAATAAAGAAGTTATATCGGACAGCTTATTTGGAAACAGAGGCAGAATGTTATTATCTTAAAGTTAACGTGTTAATGAGGAAATGGAGGCCGTCTCATGTTCCAGCGGAAAGGAAGTGGGCGGTAGTTCATCAAATAATAACATCTGGATACAGAAATGAAATATTGAGAGTAGCTCATGAAATTCCAATAGCTAGACATTTAGGAATTAGGGAAACTCGGGCGAAAATACAAAAACATTTTTATTGACTTGGACTGCATAAGGATGTAGTAGTCAAATCTGTAGATCATGTCAGACATGTCAGGTGACAGGAAAACCTCAAGCAGTGATTAAACATGTACCTTTAATTCTGATTCAAGCATTTGAGCAACCTTTTACCAGGGTCCTGATTGATTGTGTAGGGCCGTTCCCTCAGGCCAAAAGTGGAAATCAGTACTTGACAATCCTGGATGTGTCTACGAGATTTTATGAAGCAATACTCTACAAAATATTACAGCAAAGAGAATTGTAGAGGGGTTGACCAAATTTTTGACAAGATATGGGTTACCCAAAAGAAATACAGTTGGATCAGGGTTTGAATGTCATGTCACAGCTGTTTAAGGACGTAATGAACAGCCTGGGGATAAAACAGTTTAAGTCATCAGCTTATCACCCTGAAACACAAGGTGCTTTAGAAAGATTGTATCAAACTTTAAAAACTATGATGAGAGCTTATAGTCAAGACTATCCACAGACTAGGATTCGGGGATTCCATTCTTGTAATTTGCTATTAGGGATGCTCCTAATGAATCAACAGGATTTCGCCCTTTTGAATTAGTTTATGGTCACGATGGGGACCATTTATGTTGAGATAGGAGAAACTAGGGGGTCAGAGATCAGAAACTACACTCTTGGATTATGTGACATAATTTAGAGAAAGATTGAACAGAGAATGAGAGTTAACTAAGGAGCATTTAAAGATATCACAGCAGGTAATGAGGACAAATGCAGATAAGAAGGCAAAACTTTGTAGTTTTGTTGCTGGAGAGAGGTGTTAGTTTTGTTACCAGTGTCAGGTGAACAATTAAAGGCAAGGTTTAGCGGGCCTTACAGGATTGAAAAGAGACTGAGTGATGTAACTTATTTAATCAATACTCCAGGTAGAAGAAAGAAACAGAGGGTGTGTCATGTAAATATACTTAAAAAGTACTTTGACAGGGAAGATAAACAAAAGGAGGTATTAGTAGTGGTAGATAAAGAGAAAGAAGTAGAAATGATGGATTCTGAAATTGATTTTCCTCTAATCAAATTGGATGATGAGGGGCTACTTAAAAAATTAAATGTAATTGTAAAGAATATACCTTTTTATTTCTGTTGGACTGTGGATTAAAATTACCATGGCTGCAGTTTGAAAGACATGTCTAGTGGAAATGTGTGAGGGATATATACAATGTTGCTGCCCTGGAACAAAGTGTGCCGTGAAAGATAGGATGCTGCTGAGAAGGAGCCCAGTCTAACAGGGAACTGCCTGGTAACAACATTTTAATTGGCTCCTGACCAGGTGACCAGGGTTTGTGTGAGAGCAGGGCAGCAGAATAACTCCTAGCCTGAAAAGAGAAAAAAAACCTAAAACCTCTGTCTCCTGTGTGTGTAAGATTCCAGTAATCCTACAATAATAGCTAGCTGTTTATTTCTTATACCTCTATAATCTGCTCACTCTCTGAAAACCCCTGTCAAGAGGAAAAGGGGAAAGTCACCGTTGGAGACATTGAAAAGCAAGTGCTCAACCAGTGAACTAAATCCTGAAAGTGCTGGGGAGACCACCTCGTGTCATCAACAAGGAGATAAAAGGAATTTGGAAGACATCGATCAAAATCAACCCATCAAATCCTGTACTCCGGAATTGGTGCTATTGAACTGTTTTATCCCACCCTTAAAATCCATGTTTTTGTGTGTCTTATATGTCTTGTATGTGTGTGTATAGGGATTTAAGAAGGAGTAGAGTTTAGATTATAGAGTTAGAAATTAGCAGTTCATATTTCTTTCTTTTGCCACTGGTTAAAGACAATTTGTTCAATTACAGTTATTTACTTATTGGGCAGAATTTTACGGCCCCGTTTTGGCAGGGACAGGGCCATAAAATGGGCGAGCCATTATAATCCCCATTGACTTCAGCGGGAACGTAAAATCCCGCTGCCGTAAAATTCTGCCCATTAAGCTTACAAACCTGGCGCTCATATTCTGTTAACCTAAATTAAACCATTAGGTGGTTTGATCAGATTTTTCACATTTGCTGTGGCTCGGGGAGCAGTGGGGCTTGATATTGCAGCGCACTATCCCCAGTGAATTGTGACATAATATTGAATTACCTTCCAGACAAGCATCAAAGTGATTTTGAAAAGCTAATGCAGTCGCACAAAGCTATTTGTGGGAATAAGTTGGGGAAAACAAATTTAGCTACACATGACATAGATGTGGGAGATTCAGTTTCAATAAGGCAATATCCTTATAGAGTAAATCCTCATGTGGGTGTTCGCCGCTGACCTCACCGTCACCGCAAGCATGGTCCACATCCTCATCAGTCAGCGCGATGGCATACTCCTCAAAGTGAGCAAGTGGTCTAATGTGGGCCATTCCATCACCAGTCCGGGACGTCTCCCTGTTGATGTGAGCAGGCTTCTCCTTAATGAAAACAGATGGACAGAGTGTAAGCAGGATGCATGGCACTGCATGGAATGTTTGTGTGGTGAGCGAAGCCTTTGATGGGATGAGGCCGTGAGCTCAAGACGATATGGGCCTGGTGGAGATATGAGGGTGTGTGTGAGAGTTAGTAGTATTGTCACTTGAGATGTGAGATTCCTGTGGATGTGTGATGGGTTTGTGAGTGTGTGAGTTGTGAGTGATAAGAAGAGTGACTTGCCTTAGCAGCAATGGTGGCTGCCCTATTTTGCAGGGCATTGGCACTGACCACCACTGCCACCGTATCCCATGCTGGATTGGAGATGCTGCTGCCCATCCTGCGGCCAGAGCTGGGGTAGAGGACATTGCCGGCCTCCGCAGCGTCCAAAACGTTCTCGAGAGATGTGTCACTAAACTGGGGGGCTGCAGTCATTTTGGCTTTCGGGGGCCATCCTGTCTTCTGTGCAGCAGCCCTGGGCTGGAAGCACTGAGAGGTGCGCATGTGGCTGCACTTTAAATATGGCACCCGGTGTGATGATGTGGTGAGCCGATGGCTTGGCAGGCAAATAAGAGCAAATGTTTCCCGGGAATGCATAATTAACGTGGTGGGTTTGGACTGTTACGTTGTGAGAAGCCGCTATTGCGGCTGGTGGATAAAAAGTCATTTCTCCCGCCTGCTATCGCACTTAGTGCAAATCTGGGACCACTCCGCGCATTGTCTGTAAGGTTTGATTCCGTGAGGATGACTATGTCAGACTGTTGCTTGACTAGTCTGTGAGACTGCTCTCCCAATTTTGGCTCAAGGTCCCAGATGTTAGTGAGGAAGGCTTTGCAGGGTTGACAGGGTCGAGTTTGGTGTGGTCATTTCCAGTACCTAGGTCAATGCTGGGTCATCCATCTGCATTCATTCCTTATTGACTTTCTAGCAGTTTGATACAACTGAGTTGCTTGCTAGCTCAGTTTAGAGGTCATTTAAGAGTCAACCACGTTGCTGTGGGTCTGGAGTCACATGTAGGCCAGACCAGCTGAGGACAGCAGATTTCCTTCCCTCAAGGGCATCAGTGAACCAGATGGGTTTTTATAACAATTGACAATGGTGTCATGGCCATCATTAGACTTTGAATTCCAGATGTTTTTTATTGATTGAATTCAAATTCCACCATCCGGGTCCTGAGAGTATTACCCTGGTTCACCGGACTACTAGTCCAGTGATAACATCACTATGCCATCACTATCTCCCCCAGAGTAATTTTGTTCTATAGTGCATGTTGCTCAATGCAATGTCTAATCCCACTTACAAAATGAATGTCAAAACTAAGTCATAGAAGTATGGACTCAACCCACTCAGCATCCCCAAATCATTTCTGATTGACTTAAATAAAATAAATTTTAGCTACCTCAAACTTATAAATTAACCTTACAAAAACACTTGCATTTATGCGGTGCTTTCTATGACCTCAGAACATTCCAAAGCCAATGAATCACTTTTGAAGTATAGTCACAGTTATAATGTAGGATAGGCAGCAGCCACTTTATACACATCAAACTTTCACAAATAGCAATGCGATAATGACCACATAATGTTTGTGTGATGTTGATTGAGAGGTAAATATTGGCCTGGACACCAGGAAGAACTCTGCTGTTCTTCTTCAAAAGAGTGCCATTGGATCTAATCCATCTGAGAGGACAGATGGGTGCCAGTTTAATGTCACATCCAAAAGACAATTTTTCTGACATTGCAGGACTCCCTCAGTACTGCGCTGGCGTGTCAACCTGGATTTGGTGCTCAAGTCCTTGAATAGGATTTGAACTCACAACAGTACAACACAGAGGCCAGATTGCTACCACATTAGCCACAAATGACACTGAAACATGAAGCATTGAGGTCATTAAAGACATTATATAAATGCACATCACAAAAGCAAAATAGCAGATGTTAGAAACCTGGAATAAAAAGTAGGAAACTGGGTTCAGTTGAAATGTGATCGATTTGAAGGTTTATCTATCCACAGGTGCTGCCAGACATGCTGGCTATTTCCAGCATTTTCAGTTTTTATGTAAATGCATGTCATTTATTCCTCATTCCTTCTAGTATCTTTGTAGTTCCCTTACATTAACATACAAAAAGAAAGGCAAGTAAAAGTCATCAGGACCATAATGTCTCCACATACAGTTAAATGCCGGCACAATTAACATTGAAATTGCATTGATAATTTTCACCAGTCACTTCAGCATAGCAGACTGCAGCAGATGTACCTCAGTGAGGAGAAACAGTTAGAACTATAGGACTATAGAAAAGTTACGGCATAGGAAGAAACCATTCAGCCCATTGTGCCTGCACCAGCTGAAAAATAAAAAAATAAAAAACTAGCTGCCCATTCTAATCCCGCCTTCCAGCACCCGGCCTGTAGACTTGCAGGTTACAGCACTTTACGTGCAGGATCCAGGTGCCTTTTAAATGAAGATAAAAGCAAAATACTGCGGATGCTGGAAATCTGAAACAAAAACAAAAATTGCTGGAAAAACTCAGCAGGTCTGACAGCATCTGCGGAGAGAAAGACAGAGTTAATGCTTCGAGTCCGTGTGACTCTTCATCAGAACTAAAGAGACTGAAAAATGTGGCAAAATATATACTGTTTAAGGGGGTTGGACAGGTGAAGCTGGATAAAAGGCCAGTGATAGGTGGAGGCAAAGGAGAGATTGCAAAAGATGTCATAAACAAAAAGGCGAAAGAGTGTTGATGGTGGTGATACTGACCACAGGAGGTGCTAATGGTGACATTAAGAGTAGAAAACAGAATGAGCGAGTGACAGATGGTCCTAGTGGGGGTAGGGGGAGGGGATGGTGTGGAAAAAAAGATCGGAATAGGCTAAAAGGTGGGGATAAAACAATAAATGGAAATAAATATAAAAAATAATTATAGAAATAGGTGGGAAAAAATAATAACAAAACAAAAACAGAATTACCTGGAAAAACTCAGCAGGTCTGGCAGCATCGGCGGAGAAGAAATCAGTTAACGTTTCGAGCCTTCATGGCCCTTCGGCAGAACTGAAGCATAGTTAGAAGAAGGGAGAAATATAAATTGGTTTAAGGTGGGCGGGGGGGGGGGGGGGGGGGGGAGAGAGAGACATTGAAGGTGTGGTGATTGTGGAGATGAGCAGATAATCAAAAGATGTCACAGACAAAAGGGTCAAAGAAATAATAATAGAAATAGGTCGGAAAAAAATACATATATACAAATTAAAAAGTAAATATTGAAAAAAGGGGGTCAAAAAGGGGTGAGAATAGAGGAGAGAGTTCATGATCTCAAGTTGTTGAACTCGATGTTAAGTCCGGAAAGCTGTAAAGTCCCTAATCAGAAGATGAGGTGCTGGTCCTCCAGTTTGTGTTGAGCTTCATTGGAACATTGCAAGGATGGCCAAGGATGGACATGTGGGCATGAGAGCAGGGTGCTGTGTTGAAACGGCAAGCGACAGGGAGGTCTGCGTCATGCTTGCGGACAGACCGAAGGTGTTCCACAAAGCGATCACCCAGTCTGCGTTTGGTCTCTCCATTGTAGAGGAGACCGCATTGGGAGCAGTTAATGCAGTAGATTAAATTGAGGGAAGTGCTAGTGGAGTGCTGCTACACTTGAAATGAGTATTTGGGCCCTTGGACGGTGAGGTTGGGGAAAGCGAAGAGGCAGGTGTAGCACCTTCTGCGATTGCATGGGAAGGTGCCGTGGGAGAGGCTTGAGGTGTAGGGGGTGATGGAGGAGTGGACCAGGATGTCCCGGAGGGAATGGTCCCTACGGAATGCCAACAGGGGAGGTGAAGGGCAGGTGTGTTTGGTGGTGGCAACATGCTGGAGTTGGCAGAATCTCTAAGGTCCAATCCTCTGGACCTTGCCTGTATACGGTGAGGATTGGAAAATGATCCTCAGAGCATCCATTATTTCCTCCCTGGCTTCCTTTGAAAGCCTGGGATACAATCCACCTGGCCCTAGTGATTTATCCACCTTCAAGGATGCCAGTCCCTCCAGTACATCCTCTCTTACTGTGCTTATTGTATCTAATATTTCACACTCTTGCTGTTTAATTAGAATATCAGCATCATCCCCCTCCTTAGTAAAGACAGATACAAAGTACTCGTTGAGAACCCTGCCCACATCTTCAGCATCAATGCACAAGTTACCAAGTACATCTCTGATAGGCCCTATCCTGTCCTTAGTTATTCTCTTGCTGTTCTGTTCTATCAGTTCATAATGGATTAGCATTAACTGTGTCCATATTGATGTCAGTATGCCACATTTTTCAGCCTAAAAGAGGGAACCTGGGAATGGATGAAAACAGTAAGGATTTAATGAGGGATGAAGGGTGTCAGGTAATGTTTGAGTGGGCTCTATAGTATAATCTAAGCAGGAATCTTTATACATAACAGAAATGCAAAGTTAGAATTCTTTGACAACTGAGCATATTTTACCTTGTACAAAGAATCTGTCGCTAACTGTTTATGCATATGGAATAATATGTTGCTCTTTATACAGTAATATTTGACCCGCAGCAGAACAATGCAAACAAAGTGTGTCTGTAAATGTATTCCAGTAAACTGCACTGCTATCTGCTGCCAATCAAGGAAAAATTAACATCAGGCACAGGGGAATATACAGACTGTATCCATAGGTCACTGTACTAAACATTTATTCTCTATCCTTATTGTGGGAAAAAATAAAATGTAATAAGAGTAACACATCTGTAATGATCTGTAGCAAACTTGTAAATGTAGATGCAACAATGCAAAGCTTGCATTTATTTGACATCCATGGAAAACATCATATAAATGTACATTATTTCTGTTCTGGTATCTTTGTAATTCATTTACATTAACTTACAACAAAATGAGAAAAGGTCATCAGGACCATAATATCTCCACATCCAGTCATGCAAGTACAGATAATATTCACATTTTTGCATCACATTTATTTTCACTTACTTTTAAGTACAGCTTATTTAGCTCTAGATTCTTGCTCTGCATCTAAATCCATTTTGTGCATGAACCCAGAAATATCTGTTCAAACAAGCTAGCATTCTCTCAGCACATTAATGAAATGAGTCACTGCATTATGAGACATTTTCCTTCTAACTAAACATTCCACACAAACAGTACAAAGAGTTAGCTGGTAATCCTAATGTTTACTACCGCCTTTGAAATTGTACTTCAGATCTCAACCATGTGAGTAAAGTTCATTTCATTGGGATTTATCATACTAGACACTGTTCACCACAAATTCAGTTCTTCAAATAGCCAGGAAAAGGCATATGAACCTCAATCTGCAACTTAAGATCAACTTATGTAGCTGTTTCTGCTGACTTATGGTGCAGCATATGCAACAATTCAAAGTTTGCATTGTGCCCTCTTCAAAGCTTCCTCTAGTGAGTCAGTGCTCCCTCAGTGTTTCAACTGTGGCTCAGTCAGAAGCATGTGGATTCAAGTCCTGCTCCAAAGACCTGAAGGCAAAAGCCTAAGCTAGTACTCTATTGCAGTACAGAGTACTGTGTTTTATGCCTTGGAGATATGCACAGATGACACTCACAAAGTTCTATGTGTGAGAAGATGCTTTATTGCAATACTTCTAAAATAGCTGCTGCTTCATACTGACTGCTTGGTTCCAATTTCTCTCTAGCCAAAACCACAGGCCTAACTCAAAGCACTCAGCACAGTGAGCTGTCAACAGACACACACAATCAAACATCTGTCATGAAATCCATTGATCTGTGTCCCCCTAGATGTTAACTCAGCAGTCTGTGGCGATTGTAACATTTAATGTACTGTATGTTCCAATGCTTGTTACATTGGTTCCTGCCTAGTAACAAGGGTGACACCCTATGGGACTGTTTTATTAGTCATCAGATCAATTCAAGGGTCAGTGAATAGTTCTTATTGAGGCAGTCAGTTTGAGGCAGTCTATCAACCAGCAAGTGTCACAAAGGAAAAAAGGGACAGAAACAGGTCCCAGTTAAGCTAAATTAAAGAAAGATCTGTGGGCAACAGACTTTAAGTAAAGAGGGCCATTGGGCATAGATACCCCTTTGGAGCAGTGGTGTTCTGCTTTGCACAGCCATAGATCTGAAAGTGTGCTTGTAAGTTAGTGCTTGAGAATACTTGGGAATCCAGGGAGAAGGAATCTTGGAGGGTGAGATTGAAACAATGTGATGTGGGCCATTGTTAAAGCCATCCGAGAGGGAGCGACCTTTGGAGAGAATTCCAATGGGGGGTCTTCAAAGGTGAAGCTGGGAATCCCTTGTGAAACAGAGTTTCAATGAAATTGTTTGATGTGGGGTGAAATTTTACGGCAGCGGGATTTTACGTTCCCGCCGAAGTCAATGAAGTTTAGAATGTCTCGCCGCATTTTATGGCCCTGTCCCTGCTGAAACGGGGCCGTAAAATTCTGCCCTTGGTGTTTACAGGCTCTGAGTAGAATCTTGAAAAATCCTTGGACTCTGGCTTAGTTGCACCTGTCAATTACTCTGTAGTGTGATGCGTTTGACCACAGTTCATCTGTTAATTCACACGTACCTCATACTTATCCTGAATATTAGAGTATAAGATACATATTGTAAATTATTTTATCTTTCTGAACTTGTCACATACCCCAGGAGACGGAGAAAAAACTTGCCTTTTTAATAAAAAATGAAGGGCATGCCCTCGGAGTTGGGAACTACAGTTCCCAATTGGCCCCAGTGGTTCCTGTGCATGCACGGCCCTGGAAAGATTGCACATACGTAGATCTTTCTTTTTTTGTTGATCTTTGGGTTCTGCGCACATGCAGGCCAGAGAATGGCTGCACATGCGCAGTTGGTGCATTTTCTCGGTGTTAAGCCAATATACAGCCCTGTGCACATTTTCAGATTGTTCCTTTTTGATTTTTTTAAGGTTTAAAGATAGCCCTGCACCTATGCAGAATGGAAAGAAGGCTCCAAAAGTGAAACAGTGTGAAAAGGGTGTCAGGTGACCCAGAAGGGAATGCCATTCTGCAGAAGGTGCCAGGAGAAGCTGGGACATAAGAGTGAGAGCTGCAAGTTGTGGCCCCAAAGGAAAGAGGATAGTTCCAAAAAATCAGGGAGTGGGACAGGAAAAGATCCTAAGACGACAGTTAAGTCAAAGAATGAGGACAGGAATCTAGAACAGATCCTGTTCAGAGAAATTAAAGTAAAGAGCAGAGGAAAAGTCTCCAAATTAAAGAGAAAAAGCTGTGGGGAGCATAATTAAGGCAAAGTGGTCTTGCAAGAAGCCAGAAGATCCAAGGAGACAGCCAAAGCTTGATGACTCCTTACTGCGGGCCTGTGATGCAATTGTGTTCTGTTGGCATGGCTGAGTATTTGAGAGAGTGCATGGAAGGCAAAGCTTGAATGCACGTGGTGATCCAGGGGAGAGGAACATCAGAAGGCAAGATCAAAACCCTGGAGGCATATCCTTGTTGAAGACGTCTGAGAGAAAGCGTTGTTTGGAAGAAGATTCCAAGGCGAATTCTTCGAGAGTGGAGATTGGAAACCCTTGTGTGAAAGGCGGAGTTCCCATGAGACCAGTTGGCTCACAGTGTGACGAGTGTCTGGGGGAGTTGATGAGTGATCCATAGCATCTGCTTTGGGTGGCATCTATCACTTGACCTTGGAGTGTGGTGTGTCTGCCCACAGATTGTTTATTGGTTTACATGGGCTGTATATGTAATGTGAACATTAGAGTGTAAGATCGGTTTTGTAACTTGTGTTATGCTTACGAATCTGTATATATCTGTAAAGGCGTGGTTGTGGGTGAAACAGCAGTGTAATATAGTTAATCTTTTCCTGTTTAATAAATGTTTTACTTTTTTGTTAAAAGTTCATCAGCAGACTTCTGTGACTCTGTTCAGTAGCCACTCTCCACGTTTCTAAACAAAAACTAAAAGTTAGGATCTATCAAGCCAGGCTCTATCCAGGGATTTGACTTGTCCAGTAGTAACATCAGCTGGGATTGTAACAAACTTGTATAGCAAAGATTTTTTGTTTGTTCAAAACCAGTGGAATCTTTTATTCCAAAAGCAGGTGTCTTGAGTCTCAGCCTTTGTGTGCTTTAAACAAAACATTATTGGCCCCTAACCGGATCCACCCACCCACCAACCCCACATCCTGGGGTCTGGCCAAGGATTGTAACACACCGAGCAATTGAACACAACATTGAGGAAGTGATAAAAGCAAAATACTGCGGATGCTGGAAATCTGAAATAAAAACAGAAAACACTGGAAAAACTCAGCAGGTCTGACAGCATCTGTGGAGAGAGAAATACGGAGTTAACTTTTCGAGTCTGTATGACCCTTCTTCAAAGCTCTGTTCCAAGAATTTTGGAACACCCCGAGGTTATGAAAGGCACTGTATAAATGCAAGTCTTTGCTTTTCTCAGTTTGTGACTGAGGTCAAATGACTAGAACGTCCCAAGTTTAATTACTGATCTCAAGAGAGCTGATCTCAACAAAAGCAGGAGCTGGGGAACAACAATTTAGCAGAGTTCCCCTGGAGTAGGGTGAAGAAAAACATCACCTGACTACTGGTCCAGTGAGCCCTGCTGGAAAGTACATGGTGGAGTTGGTTGAGGACAGGATCAGGTTTGCAGCTGAGGCCCTCTCAATTGAATAGTTTGTTGACACTCACTGCACAGGCTCACACTTGAAAAAGAAACACTTGCTTTAAGTACTGGAGCTCTGCCAGTGCACATGGAACATCCAGGCAGGCAACAAGGAGCCAAAAGTTTCAGGGCAGCAGGAAAGAAAATTGGATGGTAAAGTGTTTAATAAAATATTCATACCAGTCTATTACTGAGACAAGATGAGGTGTTCTTAACGCGCCAGTTGCTAAGTACCATGTTTGCTTATGTTAGGCTTTCAAAGTGAATGTTGTTTGCTTGAGAAGCCCTTAATCGATCAAACCCTTACATCAAAGGCCATACTACCCAGCTGCCAATATTATTTTAGGACTGAAACACTTACAAAGACACTTTATACTTCAGGGTGTTCTGTATGTAATGCTATAAATCCTGGGCCTATACACTGGAATTTATAAGAATGAGATATTGATATATAAGATTCTGAGAGGCCTTGACAGGGTGGATTCTGGGAGGCTGTATCCCCGAGCTCGAGAGTCTAAAACTAGGAGGCATTGTCTCAGGATCAGAGGATGTCCATGTTGGAGTGGCTCGAGGAGATATTTCTTCACTCGGAAGGTTGTGAACCTTTGGAATTCTCTATTTCAGAAGGCTGTGGATGCTCAATTTGTTGAGTATATTCAAGGCTCTAAGGGAGCCTCTAAGGGAATAAAGGGAAGTAGGGATCAGGCAGCAAAGTGGGGTTGAGGTCGAGGATCAGCCGTCAGCTCATTCAATGGTCATGTACTGCTCCTATTTTTTATGTTCTTATGTAGAGAACAACTATCATTCCCATCTCTCTTGTCATGGAGAGCAGCTAGTATCATGCAAATGAAGATAACAAAAGCAATGAACTGGAAGGTCTTTTACTCCAGTAGCATTTAGCTTGTGTGTGGCCACAATGTCATGGCACTTATCTCAGTTCAGATGATTGAAGATACCTGTATTACTCACTGATCATTGCTATATTAAAGAACTTATGCATGCATGCAGACTCAATGTTGATTTATCTGGCATGTGACCATGATCTCTTCTAATTATATTAAATTAAATTGAGATTTAAAACAGGAAAAAATGGTTTAAACATTGAAGACAACCTTTTTGTGCAGTTTCATTTCTCCCCAAACTGAATTCTGCTCCTAATTTTGACAAATTGCCAGTAGTGTTTCTTTCTATGTTACTTTTAAAATGAAAATTATTTAGCTCGTTTTCTTCTTAAAGACTCTCGCACAGTGTCCCAAGCCAAGTGGAGTGTTGGAGGGTTAGGAGATATGCTGGGCAGCAGGGTGCCCCAGGACATCAGTGTTTAGTGTGATGAAACCTGAGCTGTTATGCCTCATTCAAAGAAAAAAAATCTGTATTATATCCTTTTAATGCAATTTTAGATACACAAAGTAACGTGAATTAAAAATAGTTTTGCTATATCTTTAAAAGCGAATTTGTCAAAACGCAAAGCTGACTAGAGACAATGGGCTGGTTTTCCTTGACTATTATCTCAAATGCACCTGTGGGTCAGACAGAGGATTTGTAAAATTTGGTCTCCACCCCTTTTGTATATGAGGTTCAATTGCATGTTTAAGATGAACAAGTCTCAAGGTCTTTTACTCCAATTGCATTCAGCTTGTGTGTGGCCACATGTTAAGGATGCTATTGGTGAAAAAAATGCTTCCCCAGCAGCCATGATGCATTAATTCTATAGTAATGCCCACAATGCTCTTAACATTTGATAACATGTAAAATGTCAAGTAAAATTACCAACATACGAACAATGGTGGACAAGAAAATACCCTTTTCAGTCAGGAAAAGGTCCATCAAGCTTATCCCATATAATTGCCATGCTTTATGCATCCTAATATATAGACGCTACACCGCACACAAAACCATGTGGTTTGCTGGGAGAGGCGGAATAAACAGATAGAGCCTTAAAGCCAAGGACGCCCACTCCTGCCATGATTTGTGACTCTTCTGGTGCAAGAGCTCATTGATAAACAGATGGAGGATGTTACTGAAGATCCAGAAAAAGCAAAGGATGCAACAGCATTAGCAGATTTGGCAGCAACTAGTGCCAATTCTATACCTTTATCTCATAACGCCCCTTTCAATAACCCTTTAATCAGACAGTTTTCCTCATAACTTACTCATGCCCTTCAATAAATTACAGGCTTTAGCATTCACATTGCCATTTTATTTATTTGCCAGTCAGATGCTGTGTATATTTTGCCACAAAAATAAAACTATTTGTGGATCTGACTTTTCAGTGCAAAGTATTTTATTTCTGAAAATTTGTGTTGTATCTGAATCCAATGCTTTGCTACCATACTGCCTCCCCCTCTAATATTTTCTGTGTAGAAAATAATTTTCTCAGCACAGTCCCTGTTGCTCAAGCTTATGTGGTGGTTGGCAGTTGAGTCCCAGAAAGTGACTGCTGAGATTGAGGTGGCTGTCAGCCTCTGTGAATATAGCCCATACATGGTTCTGCTTCAGGCTATAGAGCTTCGTCAGTAACAGTAGCAGCCTGGCTGAGGTCACTTTGTGGCACATGGGAAGTCACTCGAGGGATGGGGTAGAATTATGTTGATTTGTTGTTTTCATGTGAGCCTGCATGTGCTGATGTCTGTGCCAACTAATCTGTGGATGAGCAGACCCCATGGTGCTAATAACTTTGGTGAAGTGCCCACCTATGGCTCTTTCCATTCTGCTAAACTGATAAGCTGACCTGCTGAAAGGGGAGGTGCTGTTGTAGCAGTCTGAGCATTCATGAGAGATGCAAAGACTGGCAGAAAAGTTTCTGCTATGAAGGCTGCACTGCATATACCCTTGGAAATGCTATATGCTCCAAGGCAGACTGCAGAGACTCAATGCCTCGCATGAGAGCCTCACACATGTGGGTAGAGGAATATTTAACATTAGTTGTCATGTTATGGATGCGTCTAGCCATGATGACTCTCAACAATCTATCATACTCTCACCTTCCTTTGAAATACTGGGCCAAAGAGATCAGAATTCCTGGTCACCTTCAGCTGCCGATAAGTTGCAAGATGACATTGAGGGTTGAGTTTGGGGCCATTCTGGTCTGTGTGGCTTAGCAACTCAGTGGCTGAACAATCTTGTGGAAACTTAATTATCCACTTTGTGAAATGTACTATGTGTGTGTATAGGCTGGATTTAATGTGATACATGGTAGCCGGGCCCACTTAATCATGGGAGAGGCATAAGTCTCCCAGCGGCGGCAAAACTTCCCCCAATTAAGTCAGAGAATGAATGGGACTGACGCAGGGTTCCCAGGTGCCAATGGCGGGGTGTCAATTAGGCTCATTAATGAGCCAATTGACACCATTATCCCAGAGCCCAGTGCAATTTAGTGATCACTCAGGGATTAAATGGGAGGCGACAGCTTTCCCATGACTCCTGAAGATCGCCTAGCAAACCCCATTGGGTTTGTCAGTGGCGTCCAGGGGTTGGGGTGGGGGGGGTGTCCCTTGTAGTTAGGTACTCTGGTGTCCAATCGAGGGACCCGGCATTGGGCAGGGGCTTGGTCTCTGAAAGCCAGTCCCTGTCCTTGCTTTTGGCACCCTTCCCCACTTCCCACGGCACACACCTCACAACCCTCACCCTGCCCTCACTCACCTTTAGCCTTGGATCTCACAATGATCCTGGGCCTCTGGTGGGTGCAGTGCCATCAGGAGCCACCACTCCTGCTGGTGTTGGTGGCAAAGATGAGCTGCCCGCCTCTGGTAGGCTATTAGCTCTCGGCGGGCTGGACCTCCGCCTCCGTGAACCTCAATCACAGGGAAGGCCCGACGGTGGCCACTTAAATGCCTGAAGGGTCGTCAGGCCTCCCCAAGAAAACTGACGGCCATTCCTGCCGGTTCTCCAACTGGTGGGTGAGACCGCATTCGGCTCAACAAAATCTCCGCCTGTGAGTAACATTATCTTGTTACATTTATAGATGAACGTCTGCTTCCAATTTAATTTCTGAGAAGAGAGTGTAGTTAAATCTGCTCATTCACATGGTGGCAGTTTCTAGGCCCAAAGGGAACAATTCCAAATTTAGATGGATTTCATGTGGAGTTTTATGAGAAGTAAATAATGGAAATCAGCAGCTCCCAAGACTAACGGTTAAGAAACTTTTTAAAAACGATGCCTGTAATACCAGGAGAAAAGAGTGAAACCCATCTTTAACTTTAAATTAATCCGATCTGATTAATTTATACAAAAATTGGCATTCATAGAATCTTACAGTATAAATGGAGACCATTCGGTCCATTGAGTATGTGTTAACTCTTTGAAAGAGATATCCAATTATTCCCCAGCCCCGGTTTTATCACCTTGCCTTGCAATTTTTTTTCATTTTCAAGCATGTATCCAGTTCCCATAGGGAATTTACTAAAGAACCTGCTCTCATCCCTCTTTCAGGTCGTGCATTCCAGATCATAACAACCCAATACCTAAATAAATTCACCTCACCCCTCCTCTGGTTTCAATGATAATTTTTTTCAGACTACTTACTATTGTTTGTATTTAGCACAGCATAAATAAGTTCCTGAAAAGTTATTTGTAAAACATTTTGCTGTTACGTATTAAAGTGAAATATGACTTCTAGTTTATTGCACTAGGAACATTGAGTTTAGGTGATACAATATAAGTGATTACAATCCATTGATTTACAAGTTTTAGTATCAGGACAAGCTTTTGGGGAGATTTTGGGGAACTGAACTGGTTCAGTTTTTGGAAACAATCTGATGAATTGGATGCTTCGATTACTTCAGTTGGTGACAGGGAAGGCACCTGATAACGTACCACTTTGAGGATTGGAAAAGTTTTAAAAACCAACAGAAGATGACCAAAAAAAATAATAAATAGGGAGAAAATATACTTTAAGGGTAAACTAGCAAGTAATATATAAAAACGGACAGTAAGAACTCCTTTAAATATATAAGAAGGAAGATAGAGGCCAAAGTCAATATTAGAGAATGATGCTTGGGGAAATAATAATGGGGAACCAGGAAATGGCAGAGGAGTTGAATAAATGCTTTGCATCAGTCTTTACGGTAGAAGACACTAATAGCATACCAAAAATACTAAATAATCATGGGGCAAAAGGCGGGGAGGAAATAAATACAATAACTATCACTGGAGAAAAAGTACTAGGGAAACTAATGGAGCTAAAGACCAATAAGTCACCTGGACCTGATGGGTTGCATCCTAGGATATTAAAGGAAGTGGCTGCAGAGATAGTGGATGCACTGGTAGTAATCTTCCAAGAGTCCTTAGATTCTGGAAAAGTCCCAGAGGATTCGAAAACTGCCAATGTAACTGCCTTATTTAAAAAGGGAGGGAAACAAAACACAGGTAGCTCTAGGCGAGTTAGCTTAACATCTGTCATTGGGAAAATGTTGGAGTCTATTATAAAGGATGTAATAGCAGAGCATTTAGAAATGCATAATCTAATCAAGCAGAGTCAGCTTGGCTTCATGAAAGGGAAATCATGCCTGACAAATGTATTAGAATTCTTTGAGGAGTCATAGAATCATAGAGTCATAGGGGTCCACAGCACAGAAAAAGGCCCCTCGGCCCATCGAGTCTGCGCTGGTCAAACAAGTACCTAATTATTCTAATCCCATTTTCCAGCACTAGGCCCATAGCTTTGTATGCCATGGCATCGCAAGTGCACATCCAAATACTTCTTAAATGTTATGAGGGTTTCTGCCTCCACCAACCACCCTTTCAGGCAGTTCCAGATTCCCACCACTCTTTGGGTGAAAAAATTCTTCCTCACATTCCCTCTAAACCTCCTGCCCCTTACCTTAAATCTATTCCCCCTGGTTATTGATCCCTCCACCAAGGGGAAAAGTTCCTTCCTGTCTACCCTATCTATGCCCCTCATAATTTTATGCACCTCAATCATGTCCCCCCTCAATCTCCTCTGCACCAGGGAAAATAACCCCAGTCTATCCAATCTCTCCTCATAACTAAAATTCTCCAGCCCAGGCAACATCCTGGTAAATCTCCTCTGCACTCTCTATAGTGCAATCACATCCTTCCTATAATGCAGACTGCATGCAATGCTCTAGCTGTGGCCTAACCAGCGTTTTATACAGTTCCAGCATAACCTCCCTGCTCTTATATTCTATGCCTCGGCTAATAAAGGCAAGTATCCCATTTGCCTTCTTAACCACCTTATCTACCTGTCTCGCTGCCTTAAGGGACCAGTGGACATGCACACCAAGGTCCCTCTGATCTTTGGTACTTCCCAGGGTCCTACCATCCATCGTGTATTCCTGTGCCTTATTTGTCCTGCCCAAGTGCATCACCTCACACCTATCTGGATTAAATTCCATTTGCCACTGATCAGCCCATCTGACCAGCCCGTCTATATCCTCCTGTAATCTAAGGCTTTCCTCCTCACTATTTGCCACCCCACCAATTTTCATGTCACCCGCGAACTTACTGATCAACCCCCCTACATTCAAGTCTAAATCATTTATATATACCACAAACAGCAAGGGACCCAACACTGATCCCTGTGGGACCCCACAGGCATCCAGTCACAAAAACACCCCTTGACCATCACCCTCTGCTTCCTGCCACTCAGCCAATTCTGGATCCAATTTGCCAAATTGCCTTGAATCCCAAGGACTCTTACCTTCATTATCAGTCTCCCATGCAGGACCTTACCAAAAGCCTTTCTGAAGTCCAAGTAGACTACATCAAATGCATTGCCCTCATCTACACACCTGGTCACCTCTTTGAAAAATTCAGTCAAATTGGTCAGACATGACCTCCCCTTAACAAAACCATGCTGACTGTCCTTGATTAATCCTTGCCTCTCCAAGTGTAGATTAATTCTGTCCCTCAGAATTGCTTCCAATAGTTTCCCCACCACTGAGGTTAGACTGACTGGCCTGTAGTTCCCTCGTTTATCCCTTCCTCCCTTCTTGAAAAGCAGTGCCACATTGGCTGTCCTCCAGTCCTCTGGCACCTCTCCTGTGGTCAGAGAGATATTGAAAATTATTGCCAGCGCCCCTGCTATTTCCTCCCTTGCCTCACTTAACAGCCTGGGATACATGTCATCCGGGCCTGGAGATTTATCTATTTTTAAGCCTGCCAGACCACTTAGAACATTCTCCCTTTCTATGTTAATTTCTCTAATTATATCACAGTCCTTCTGCCTGATTTCCATACCTACGTTGTCCCTCTCAACTATGAGCACCGACACAAGGTATTCATTTCGAACCCTACCTACGTCTTCCAGCTCCACACACAAATTACCACTATAGTCCTTAATGGGCCCTACTCTTTCCCTTGTTATCCTCTTACTCTTAATGTACTTGTAAAATAAATTTAGATTTTCCTTTATTTTGCCTGCTAATGTTTTCTCATGCCCCCTTTTTGTTCCCCTAATTTCCTTTTTAAGTTCCCCCCTACACATTCTATACTTCTCTAGGGCTTCCGCTGTTTTGAGCCCTCGGTATCTGCCATAAGCCACCCTTCTTCTCTTTATCCAATCCTGTATACCCCTTGACATCCAGGGTTCCCTGGATTTGTTGGTCCCAACCTTTAACTTTACTGGAATATGTTGGCCCTGCACTCTCCCTATTTCCTTCTTGAATGAGTCCCTCTGTTCTGACACATATTTACCTAAAAATAGCTGCTCCCAGTCCACTCTGGCCAAATCATATCTGATCTTATTAAAATTGGCCTTCCCCTAATTTAGAACTCTGATTTCTGGCCCATCCTTGTCCTTTTCCATATCAGTCTTGAATCTAACAGAGTTATGATCACTATCTGCAAAATGTTCCCCCACTGATACCTCTACCACTTGCCTGGCTTCATTCCCTAAAATTAAGTCCAGGACCGTCCCCTCTCTTGTAGGATCTTCTATGTACTGGCTTAAAAATCTCTCCTGGATGCATTTTAAGAATTCTGCTCCCTCTAAATCTATCACACTATGACTAACCCAATTAAGGTTGGGGAAGTTAAAATCCCCCACTATTACCTCTCTATTATTTTTACATTTCTCTAAAATTTGCCAAATATCTGCTCTTCTATTTCTCACTGACTATTTGAGGGCCTATAGTACACTCCCAGCAATGTGATTGATCCTTTTTTGAAGGAGGTAACAAGCAGGATAGATAAAGGGGAACCAGTAGATGTTAAATATTTGGATTTCCAAAAGGTGTTTGATAAGGTGCCACACATAAGGCTATTTAATAAGATAAGAGCCCATAGTGTTGGGGGTAGTATATTAGCATGGATAGAGGACTGGCTAACTAATAGAAGACAGAGAGTTGGGATATGGTGGGGGCGTGGGGGCGGGGGGGGTGGGGTGGGGGGGCCTGCATTTTCAATATGGCAACCTGTAACTAATGGAGTGCCACAGGGATCAGTGCTGGGGCCACAATTATTTACAATATTTATTAATGACTTGGATGAGGGAAATGAATGTCCTATCAGCAAGTTTGCAGATGACACAAAAATAGGTGGGAAGGCAAGTATTGAGGATGACACAAAGAGTCTACAAAGGGACATAGACAGGTTAAGTGAATGGGCAAAAATTTGGCAGATAGAATATAATGTGGGAAAGTGTGAGGTTATGCACTTTGGCAGGAAGAATAGAGAAGCTGAATATTATTTAAATGGAGAAAGACTGCAGAAGGCTGCAGCACAGAGGGATTTGGGGTCCTCATGCATGAATCCCAAAAAGCTAGCATGCAAGTTCAGCAGGTAATAGGTAAGGCAAATGGAATGTTGGCCTTTATTTCAAAGGGAATGAAGTATAAAAATAGGGAAGTCTTGCTAAAACTATACAAGGCACTAGTTAGACCACACCTAGAATACTGTGAACAATTTTGGTCCTTTTACCTAAGGAAAGATATACTGGCATTGGAGGCAGTCCAGAGAAGGTTCAATAGGTTGATCCCGGGGATGGAGGGATTTTCTTATGAGGAGAGGTTGAGTCGGTTGGGCCTGTACTCAGTGGAGTTTAGAAGAATGAGAGGCGACCTTATTGAAACATATAAGATTCTTAGGGGGCTTGACAGGGTAGTTGCTGAGAGGTTGTTTCCTCTTGTGGGAGAGTCTAAGACCAGAGGGCATAATCTCAGAGTAAGGGGCGTGCACTTAAAACAGAGATGAGGAGGTATTTCTTCTCTCAGAGGGTAGTCAATCTGTGGAATTCTTTACTGAACGGGGCTGTAGAGGCTGGGTTGTTAAGTATATTCAAGGCTATGATAGACAGATTTTTAATCAGTAAGGGAATCAAGGGTTCTGGGGAAAAGGCAGGAAAGTGGAGTTGAGGATTATCAGATCAGCCATGATCTCATTGAATGATGGAGTAGTCGATGGGCTGAATAGCCTACTTCTGCTCCTACATCTTCTGGTCTTTTGGTCTTTGGCCAGCATAATGCAAAGTGATACATCATCAGATGCCTTTCCTGTCACCAATGATACCAAACAAGGCTATGTATTGGATCCTGTTCTGTTTACCATATACTTTGCGGCCATTCTCCAGTGCACACTCAAAGAACTTGACACAGGAGGACACATTCAATTCAGGACAGACAGCAACCTCTTCAACTTGCAAAGGCTCAAGGCTTGCACAAAGGTTACTGAACAGTTATTGAGTGAACTCACGTTCATAGACGACTGCACTCTCATAGCATGTACTCTGAAGGATATTCAGCTGCTAGCTGATTGCTTTTCCTTAGCCTCAGAACACTTTGGCCTGACTATAAGCCTGAAGAAGACAAAGATCTTGTATCAACCCACCCCTGCCATGTACTCCAAGACCCCACAGTCACTATCAACAGCATACTCCTCCATTCGGTACAGAAGTTTTGCTATCTAGAGAGTATCCTCTCTAAAAACGCTACACTGGATGACAAAACCAGTCATTGCCTGGCAAAAGTAAGCTCAGCATTTGGCAGGGTCACTCACAGACTTTGGAAAAAGCATGGAGTTTGTCTCAGATCAAAGATTAAAGCCTACCTGCCAGTTATTCTCACATCACTCCTCCATGGGTGCGATACTTGGAGAAGCGACAGAACAACATTCCATTGCGTTCCATCTTTGCTATCTGAGATCTATTTGCAACATCAGGTGGCAGGACAAAATCCGCAACACTAAGGTTCTGGAAAAGTGCTGCATACCTGGCATTGGGAGCATGCTCATCAGAGCTCAGCTTCGTGGGTTGGTCATGTGGTTCACATGGAGGATTCCCACATACCAAAGGCAGCACTCTACAGCCAGCTGAACACGGGAACCCACACAACAGAACGCAAAACTTAAAGACAATCTGAAAACCAAGCACAGAGCTCAGAAGATGGACCCCAGTACATAGGGAAAAAAATAACTTGGAAAGACCAAATGGAGAAGTCTCTGTCAGTCAAGCGATTTCGACATTTGACAAGCGAGGGCGCCCAAAGCCAATGTCTCCATCCATCCCTCCTAACACTGACTTGCAACTGGTTATGCAAATTGAGACTTGGTCGAACGTCACACATGAGGCAACATCAACTTTGAACATAACCCGGTCTTTTTTTTTTGCTGAGCACTCAGTCATTGATGCAATGGGAGAATCCACCATCTTTATACCATGGTAGTTTCCATATTAAAAAATCTGAAACCACTATTTTAAATTGTTGGATGTGAATAGTGGGAAAGCACCTGCCTTGCGACCAAAATTATCCATGAAACCTCTAAAACTATGCCTTCATGGCCTCTGAATGTGCAGAAAATGCATATCTCTCTAAAATGTCCTGCAAAGGAACTTAAGCATTTGGGTTTAATGGAAACACTCTCATCACTAAGAACTGCATATGGAACAGTAAACAAAAGTAGCTGATTAAATGAACCCCTGCTATTATGGTTAATGTTAATGCAATTAATAAATGAACATGTTGCAGATGTTGCACATATATATTACCAAATCAGATTTTAATCCCCATCAATAGCTTCTAAGTTTGTAATAACATTTTTGCTCCAGATTTGGGTTCAAAATATGGTGGATAGAATGTGATAATATTATGTTCTATGTCTGCTTAATGCAGATGTAGTGATAACACAGAATTTGCAGCCACCTGAGGCTAATTCATTAGGAACTGAAGCTGTCAATTCCTACCCTTGACATTGTAATTCATTGCTATATAAAAGCTGGAAACTTTTATTATTGTATTTCAAGTCACTGACTAATTTTCTAATATGTAGGAAGTCAAATAGAAGCAAGTGAAATGATTTCAGTCCAGTGGCACGGTGTTTTCTAACTTCTTGGGACCCTATAGTGTGTCCTAGCCCATCACTTTGGCAATCGAACTGCTGAAAGTTTCTTGCTGTATGTGCACTGTGGACAAGAGGCAGTCTTTGCTTGCGAAGGAACACTCAGCTAGTCGAAATATTTAATGGCCCTCCTGGAGCTTAGTGCTGAGGTTAGAAGGGCTGTCCAGTACCAGCAGCTCTCAAAGGATTGCTGGTTGCCTTTTGAGCTGATCTTCAGCTTGCTGGGAAGAGTATTTGGAGGCAAAATGGCACGTTCAGTGATTCACCATGTTTGGGAATTAACTTGGCACAGCCACAACACAGGGCTTCAACAGCCTCATTGCTGTACAATGCCGATCCCCAGTTATGCTGAGTGTCTAATGATGGAGCTGCTTCTCAGCGACCCCAAGGATGTGAGGCCAGAAGGAAGGATAATGGACAGATTACATCCAGAGGGGGTAAGAGCAAAGCTTTAAATTGGAGGAAGTTGTGGTTCATTCATGACTTGACTTCAGGCAGATAATCTGCCAGCATCAAGGCAGTTGTGGAATCAAGAGAGGTGGTGAAGTAGAAGTGGTCATCAGCGTATATGGAGCCTGACCCTCATCCATATGGATAGTGTTGCAGAGAGAAAGCAACTTAAAGAGAGCAGGAGCCAAGGATGGGGATGTTGGGGATGTTTGATGTTGGGGTGTGGGAAGGAGGTGACAGGATGGAGGTGGGGGAATAGGATGCTCCACCAAAGCCCCTAAGAAACTCCAAATGCAAGAAAGCAATTTTCTCCAAATGTTTTAGGAAATAAAGAGCCCCAAGATGGGATTTTAAGCTGAAACCCAATTTAGGCTGCATTTTATCGCAAGTAAAGGAATTGAAGCTTGTACTGAGAATGGCTATCTGGAGGACTATTAAGGAGCTGATTGTCACTTAAATTGCCTGTTAATGCCCATTAAGGAGCTTGTACAGCATTTGACAGATAGCAGTTGACTTAATGCACTTTCCTAAAATCGATCAGCTTATTAGGGACAAACCAGTTTTGGTCAGAATCTTGAGTGCAATTTAAAGGTATATCACTTTTTACCATTTACTTGCTGCTCAAGGTTTGAAGAGGATTCGGAGAAGGAATCATTTTGAAATCTGTCGCTGTGCATCAGCCAGCCCACTCCTCATCTTCAAATCATGGTAATCAGCAGTTAGGACTAAAATTATGTTCTAAATCCAGACTTTCAAACAGGTGTCTAAATAGCATAGCGTCCATTTAACACCTGTTTTCACTCTTTACACTAAATAACCCCCAGTCTGTATAAATTGCCAAACAAAGCCTGTGACAACTTTCAAATCCAGCAGGTGCTAAATTGAATATCCCCTGAAAATGGCATGTGTCAAGGTGCAAGATTAACTTGCACCCATTCAGTGTAATGCAGGCAGTATGCCAAATTCATGCTGCCTGTTCATTCCAATGATTTCAGCACCCAGACAGTGCTAACTGCATCAGTAGGAGGCCCATATAATTACTTCATAGCACTACTAGCCTGCACCTCTCAAACCTGGAGATGCTGAGATCATTGCTGATTATCCAGCAAAACTATTCCCAACGGCTGACTATGAGAGAAAACATGGAGTAAGGTGTTCAGACACTACACTGGAGGTCTTGTTGGAAAGGAAGACAGATGACCTATATCCATAGTGAGACAGAGGATGCCTCCTAGTCACATGGTTGGTAGCTGTGGAGAGGTTAATGCCAGGAATTTAGCACCAAAGACCTGGGCGCAATGTTGCAAGATGTTTAATGATCTCACGGGATTGTTCAATGTCAGTGAATGCTTCTTCAAAGGTTCGATTCCGAGAACAAAGCTTGCCAGTGCACACATGATTGGGAGCAAATGGCTTGAACAAAAGCCTTGAAATCAGCAAAAGGTACTTCAGCACCTGCCATAAAACTCCCTGTAGACTTTTAAAACTTATCCTATGGAAAGCACCAAAATGAACAAGATTGTAGCAACAGCCAGAAGAAATAAACCAGCAACTCACCAGTAAGTTGATGAGCCCTTTCAATAGTGCTGGTGACAGGGGGGTGTGTGGGTTGGAGAGGGTGGTGGTAGTGAGGTGTTATTCATGCTGCTGAAAGCATGTTCAGCTGTGCATGCTTAAGAGAGGGCATCAATTGCAGCCTCGAGTGCCAAAGTAGCGGTGCTATTGTCAAATGAGCATCACGTGCTGATTATGTCCTGGTTTGCCTGCTCTGCATCCTTCTGGGAATCGATTAATGTCCATGAACTGAGCCATTTTCCAATATGGCGTTAGGCTCACTTTGTATCAGATGAATGCACACGTGCATTATGGTGTCATTTTGGAACACAAGAGGCCTCGTAGCTGCCAAAAAATGGACGTTACTGAGCCCAATTTTGACACAAATCTGTACAAACTTCCAAAGAAGGTCTATATGACCCTCCCCATCCTGCACATTATAAGATTATCACATGGTGGCTAGCCATTATGTCCAATTACTGAAGGATCTTTATGTGATTTGAATTCAGCATGAGGAAATTAAAATCTTCTTTCCTGGAAAAGAAGAAATTATTTTGCTGAAATTAAATATTTACAAATAAGCCAAACAAAGAGCCCTTCTATGTTTAATAAGGAAAAGGTAAAAAAATTAATTATATCTATTATCTCAACAGGTGACTCATAAAGTTGGCCAGCAGGATCAGAATATGAAACAAAAACAGAAAATGCTGGAAAAACTCAGCAGGTCCAGCAACATCTGTGGAGAGAGGAACAGAGTTAATGTTTTGAGTCCATATGACCCTTCTTCAGAGCATGCCATAAGGATTCTGTTTTTGTTTTAGACTTCTAGCATCCGCAGTATTTTGCTTTTATCTTAGGATCAGAATATGGCTTGTTTGAAATTTTTATTTGAAGAATAATGAGTGACATAAGCTTTATTTATTTTGTAATTTATTATATTTCTCATACCACAGGTACTTTGTAAAATGGGAATGGCCTGAAAAATTGCACACCATTGCTCACAACAAGATCAAATGTCAAGTAACAATACTGCTTTAGTTTCTTTCAGAAAGTACCATTTGGGATGTAGTTTCTGAGCAATTGAAGTTGTAAGGGTGGCAATTTTCGGCAGCACGTCCAGGTGCTTAAGATTTTCTGGGGTGGCCAAGATGGAGTCTTGAGCTGAAATGGTTTAGTCCATGTTGAGCACAATGCACCATCTTGGTAAAGGAGTTGAAGCATGCACTAGGAATGGTTACCCAGAAACCTATTTAAACAGATAATTGCTATTTCAAATGCCCCCTATCACTTATTTAGGAGACTGAATTAATTTAGAAGCTAGCACTTGTTCCAAAGTTCTCTTCCTAACAACAGTTAGCTCTTTGAGAGTAAACAAGGCATTGATGTGGATTTCAGGTGCCACTTATAGGTATATTCACATTTCACATTCAATTGTTGCTGAAGCTGTGACGATCTCGGAAACACTTTGCGATACTTTGCAGGACACTTTGTCAAGACTCCACCAACAATCTAGCAACATTTATTCCACAAATTCTCTAAGGACCTCATCTAACAAGAGTGAGTAATGTGTTACTCCATCTTATTCGACACCTTACAGGACTCACCAGGAGAAAGGAAATGTTAGGTCCAGGACTGGATCCCTATTTGTCTGAATGGAGAATGGAGGAGGGCATGAGGCTAGGCAAAACAGCACCAGCTGCTCAGGAGAGAGGGACAGGGGGACAAGAAGGACAACGTGGCGCCTTCCCCAATCCAGTCACAGGTCATCCCCGCCTCCTCTGGACTTTCTTCCACAGGCCTCCAGTGCCTTGTCCAAGAACCTGTGCATCCTCTCCCTCGGTCCCTGAGCCATCCTGCAACATGCCACTGTACCAGCCAGAGTACTCCACACCTTCTGTGGAAATGTGTGTCAGGAGCCTACATATGCTGATCCTGAAAAATTGCTTTTCATCAGCATTTGAGTCCTAAACCTGCAGGTATCTGTTCAGCATCTCCAGGCAAGGTTAAATTATGGGAACCAGCAATTAGGACCAAAATGATGTGCTAAATCCAAACTTTCAAATAGGCATGTTTTATTGCTAGCTCCCATTTAGTGCCTATTTTCACTCTTGGGCAAAAATAACCATCAACAAGTTTTACAGGTAGAGATTCATACAACCTTCAACTAAGTAGTACAATTTGAATGGCCAATTCTTCTGCTGCAGAATATCCGAGAGATTACTAATCCATTGACATCCTATGAGGAAGATCTTTCCCTTGTCAGGCAGGCTCGGTGTGGGCGGGCGGGAGCGGCTGGGGAGCTGACCGCCGCCTGCGATTGGGGGGCAGAGCGCGATTTCACGCTGGTGGACCAATTAAGGCCCACCCAGCGTGAAACGCGAGCTGCAGAACTCAGCGCTGCTTGTGTGAGCGGGGGAGGAGGGAGAGAGCACAAGTTCACACATGTGCACGGGTGCGTGCTGGAAAAGTTCCCAGGCACAGAGCTGCCTCAGGGAGATGAAGAGTTTAAAACATTAAAAATAAAGGTTTTAAAAATGTTATAAAACATATCCAATCATGTGACTATGTCACATGAGCAGGCACATATTATTAATGAAATGTTAAAAGTTTATTTTATACTTATTTGCTGTTGGAAACCTCATTCTGCCCGTGGATGAGGTTTCCTAAAAAGTGCAAAGGCCGCTTGGCCTTTTCACCTGCCCGCCAACCATATATTGGACAGGCAGCAAAAAACTCCTTTCAATTATAACTTTAATGGCCTTAATAGGCCTTTTAATTATCAGCGGATGCGCTGCTGACTCCAGCATGAGCCCATCAACTGAAATATCGTGCAAGTGCGCAGTGACATCAGGAAACTCGCCTGACATCATCACGTGTCACTTTACGCTTGGCTGGGTCGGCTGCACGCCCGCTCGAAAAGCGTTATATTCTGGCCTATGTGTTATTCTTCTGATCTGTCTTTTGGGCTCTGTTGGTTTCTTGGACTGTCTTACCTTTCATTTGCTCTTATACCATTCTTGCTGACATTCTCTCTGTCCCACATCGACTGATGATACCAAACAGCATCTGGCATTTAGGATGATTTTCCAGTCTCTCGAGGTCTCCTTCTCTGTTGCTTTCCAGATAGACTGCATAATACTTTTGAACTTGGTTAATCTTTCCAGCATGCCTTTTTAAACAGTCTGTTAAATAGTTCTTTTAAAAATCCTGCACATGGGAGGCACAGATGACTTTAGTTCCCAAACCTCTATTCCACTGGGCTTCTTCGTATCCCATCTGGGCCAGTTGTAGGATAATTAATAGTGATTGATTTCAAAATACAAAAAACCTACTATCATTGTATTGTGTGGCTAGCGGGATGGTAGGAGGCAAAAGATGCTAGAACTAGAAGGTAAATTTTGCCTTTTTGTTTTTCATTTAGCAATTCCTATGTGTGGTGAAGTGTATGTACCCACAATTGAAGCCACGAGAGGAAACCTTGCATTCCCCACAATGCAAAAGCTTGATTCTCACCCGTTGCCCCAATCAATTTGTTTCCCCTCAAAAACGTTTAGCTTTTATAAAACTCTAGTCCATCCCTGAATTGAGATTTCTTTTACTGGTGCATATACTGTTACAACATTCAATGGTAGTTGTCTGGTTTCCACAACTGAATCACTTGGGGCAGAATTTTTACCTTGGCGGGCAGGTGCGTGCCCGATCCACTCAATCGTCAAATAACGTTCATTGATGTAGGGCGAGTGTCCCGACGCCAATGCGCAGTCGTGCGATATTTCGGTCGGCAGGCGTGTGCTGGAGTCAGCAGCGTACCCACCGATAATTAAAAGGCCATTAAGGCCATTAACAGGGTAATTGAAACAAACTTTTTGCTGCCCGTCCAACCTGGCGGGCAGGCAAAAAGGATTTTTTTTTGGAAACCTCATCCACAAGCGGGATGAAGTTTCCAACATCAAATAAACGTAAAATAAAATTTTTAAAATTTCATTTATAACATGTCCCTATTCATGTGACAGAGTCACATGAGGGGACATGTTTTATAACATTTTTTAAATCTTTATTTTTAATTTTTAAAACTGTTCCTCTCCCTAAGGCAGCTCTGTGCCTCAGGGAAATTTTCAAGCGCTCACTCGCACGCATGCGTGAAGTTCCCCACTCACCCTCCTCCCCTGCCCGCACAGGCAGTGCTGAGCGCAGCCGCTCATGTTTCATGTTAGGTGGGCCTTAATTGGCCTGCCAGCATGAAATCGAGTCGGCAGATGGCTTCCCGAACGTCCCCCCTCACCCCCTCCACCGAGTCCGCCCGACAAGGACAAAGTTCTGCCCTTGAAGTATTTTTAAGCTGTGCAATTTGAACCAGAGCTACATCTCATTTAATTTTTATACATGTGGTAAATGGATTGCATGAGCCTTTTAACATGCACAAAGGTATCTATCTTTGCAAAATTATTCATACAATTACATCATAATTTAAAGCAGTGTAATATTTTGCAGAATTAGGTCTTTTTCAATTAGGTCTTTAGCCATTCTATTAGCATCAACAATTAGTTACCAAAAATGTACTGTGATGAATGAAAGCAGGAGAATTAAATATTTTCATTCTTCATCCAGTGAGGACACAAGGTAAAGCTTTCTACTTGCTAATCAATTAGTACAATGCACTTGCTGTTTTGATCTGATTTTTAACAATGCCTCTCCTTTTCTGTGGAGCTGCAGTCCAAAATATAACATTATTTGGATATTATTACCAAGCCAAGAATGGGAGGTTTGTAACCGAAGAGAGTTTGGCACATTATGGGGATAAATTAATGTTTTAGTATTCCAAATGCAAAACTTCATTAATTTAAAGCACAGATGATTGAGTAGGTCACAAATCAGACAGGCCAACTTCCACACGTAAATTTCTGATTTGATTTCCTGTTAAAGTGCAAAACTTTGGCGGGGAACACTTACATTATAAGTTTGCTCTATAGGAAATGACTGGATGGGGAGCATCATCATCATATCATTCTTTGTCACTACTGAATAAAACCATTGATCTGTCCATTGTTCAGCTGCATCTTTTTAATTCTACCCATCAGGTGCAAAATTGACTAATTTGTAGGGAGTAATACTTTCAAAAGATAGTACCACAACACTCAGATTGTTTTCTCATTACTTTGTGGAGTTCTACTTAGAGCTGGTGTACTTGGTCACTGCTTTTGTGCCCTCCGACATGGTGTGCTTAGCCAGTTCCCCAGGCAGCAGCAGGCGCACGGCGGTCTGGATCTCCTGGGAGCTGATGGTCTGCTGCTTGTTGTAATAGGCCAGACGGGAAGCCTCACCCGCGTGCGCTCGAAAATGTCATTGACGAATGAGTTCATGATGCTCATGGCCCGCGAGGAGATGCCGGTGTCGGGGTGAACCTGCTTCATCACTTTGTAGATGTAGATGGAGTAACTCTCCTTCCTGGCTTTCTTCCTCTTCTTGCCACTCTTGGGTGGCATCTTTTTGATGACTTTCTTGGGAGCTCCTGCTTTCTTCTCATCAGCCATAGTCAAGCTCAACTTCGGAAACGGAACCTTAAGCCTACTGCACCTGGTATTCCCAGGCAGTCTCCCATCCGAGTACTAACCAGGCCTGAGTCTGCTTAGCTTCTGAGATCAGATGAGATTGGGCGTACAGTGTAAACCCAAAATCACATTTAGTAAATAGTTAAAAGCTACAATGTGCAGTTGTGAGACATATCAAGGCCTTAAATTTGTCCTCATAATAAAACAATACAATTTCATACAAATCTGTTTGAAGACTTCTTTAAACTTTGCTGTCTAAAACAGCAGTCTACTGAGAGTCACTACATTGGAAGTTTAAATGCAAGTTTGAACGAATGAGATTTTCTGGACCAGTAGAATCTTTCCTGCTATAGTGGTCATCATTTAGCATGGACTTGCCTTTGAATGAATTATAGAAGCAAGACAGCAAACATAACGGGGACTAAAACAAGTTTCAGTGCAAGGAGTATCTAGATTGTGATTTCTGAAGAGTAATGCACAACTGAAATATGCCATTCCCATTCTTTCTTTGTAATTTTTGCATCTGAAAGTGATAGACATGTCCAGCACAGTTTCTCTACAAAGGACAATCCAGTTCTTAAATAAACTCCTTTCTGAAAGACCTGTCGACATGCTGAGGAGTACGATGCATTAAGACCTGATTCAATTATTTCTCTTTCTAGGGGTCTTATGTGATTAGTACGACCACACTGTAGACATTACATTAAAAATAGTACTAAAGAAAATAGTATCGGCCATTTAGTTTATCATACCCATTCACTTCACAACCTGTACAGAATATTTCCTGTAAAGTTCTCATAATGCCTCTTTATGTAGCTCAGTGCCAAATGTTGTATGATAATGTTGCTGTAAAACATTTTGGGGCATTTTGCTAGGTTAAAGGTGCCATATAAATACAAGTTGTGATTGATACAAGTTGATATAAATACAAGTTGACTCTACAAACCACTGAATAGTCTGCAAAATTTGGACCCAGCCAAACCCAATTTTAACTTTTGGGTGACTGATCAACAAAGCATGTTCCTGTCAGGATTAAAGGCAAAGTTAACAGGCATAGGGAACCTTGGTTTTCAAGGGATATTGGCGATCTGGTTAAGAAGAAGAGAGAGGTGTATAGCAGGTATAGGCAACAAGAAGCAAATGAGGTACTTGTAGAGTATAGAAAATGTAAGAAAATACTAAAAAAGGAAATCAGGAAGGCAAAAAGAAGACATGAGGTTGCTTTGGCAGATACTGTGAATGTAAACCCGAAGGGTTTCTACAAGTATATTAAGAGTAAAAGGATAGTAAGGGACACAATTGGTCTCCTTGAAGATCAGAGTGGTCGTCTATGTGTGGAGCCTCACGAGATGGGGGAGATCTTAAACAGTTTTTTTGCATCAGTATTTACTCAGGGAACTGGCATAGTGTATAAGGAAGGAAGGGAAACAAGCAGTAGTGTCATGGAACATATAGAGATTAAAGGGGAGGAGGTGCTTGCTGCCTTACAGCGAATAAAGGTAGATAAATCCCCCGGGCCTGACATGATATTCCCTCGGACCTTGAGGGAGACTAGTGTAGAAATTGCAGGGGCCCTGGCAGAAATATTTAAAATGTCCTTAGCCACGGGTGAGGTGCCGGAGGATTGGAGGGTAGCTCATGTTGTTCCGTTGTTTAAAAAAGGCTCCAAAAGTAAACCAGGTAATTACAGGCCAGTGAGCCTGACGTCAGTAGTAGGTAAATTATTGGAAAGTGTTCTGAGAGATCGGATATATAATTATTTGGACAGCCAAGGGCTGATTAAGGATAGTCAGCATGGCTTTGTGCGTGGTAGGTCATGTTTAACGTACCTTGTAGAGTTTTTCGCGGAGGTTACCAAGAAAGTAGATGAAGGAAAGGCTGTGGATGTTGTCTACGAGGACTTTAGTAAGGCCTTTGACAAGGTCCCACATGGGAGATTAGTTCAGAAGGTTCAGACACAGGGTATCCATGGATAGGTTGTAAACTGGATTCGAAATTGGCTGTGTGGGAGAAGACAGAGTGTGGTAGTGGATGATTGCTTCTCAGACTGGAGGTCTGTGACTAGTGGTGTGCCTCAGGGATCTGTACTGGGACCATTGTTGTTTGTTGTCTATATCAATGATTTGGATGATAATGTGGTGAATTGGATCAGCAAGTTTGCTGATGACACTAAGATTGGAGGCGTTGTGGACAGCGAGGAAGGCTTTCAAAGCTTGCAGAGAGATCTGGACCAACTGGAAAAATGGGCCAGAAAATGGCAGATGGAATTTAATGCGGAAAAGTGTGAGGTGTTACATTTTGGAAGGTCAAAACAAGGTAGGACATACACAATAAATGGTAGGGCACTGAGGAGTGCGGAGGAACAAAGGGACCTGGGAGTTCAGATACATAATTCCCTGAAAGTGGCGTCACAGGTAGACAAGGTTGTAAAGAAAGCTTTTGGCATACTGGCCTTGATAAATCAAAATATTGAGTATAGGAGTTGGGATGTTATGGTGAGGTTGTATAAGACATTGGTGAGGCCACCTTTGGAGTATTGTGTGCAGTTCTGGTCGCCTAACTACAGGAAGGATATCAGTAAGATTGAGAGAGCGCGGAGAAGATTTACTAGGATGTTGCCGGGTCTTAAGGAGTTGAGTTACAGGGAAAGATTAAACAGGTTAGGACTTTATTCCTTGGAGCATAGAAGAACGAAGGGAGATTTGATAGAAGTTTACAAAATTGTGAGGGGTATAGACAGAGTAAATGCGAGTAGGCTCTTTCCACTTAGATTAGGAGAAATAAACACGAGAGAACATGGCTTTAGGGTGAAAGGGGAAAGGTTTAGGGGGAACATTAGGGGGAACTTCTTCACTCAGAGAGTGGTGAGAGTGTGGAACGAACTACCATCTGATGTAGTAAATGCGGGCTCACTCTTAAGTTTTAAGAATAAATTAGATAGATACATGGATGGGAGAGGTCTGGAGGGTTATGGACTAGGTGCAGGTCAATGGGACTAGCGGAATAATGTTTTAGCACAGACTAGAAGGGCCGAATGGCCTGTTTTCTGTGCTGTAGTGTTCTATGGTTCTATGGTTCTAAAGACCTTCTGTGATTTTGATGGCACTGCCTCAATTGCATTTGTCAGGCAAGCTACGGGATATCAGGCATCCTAATGCACCTTGCTGGTCTGAGGCCTGAGGATGAGACTGAAGTTGTTACGAGCAAGGTAAGTTATGAAAAGGAGGACAGGAATTAAGGTCACACAGGGTTCGGAGTCCAAGCTTAATGGGAGATCTTTTAGTCCTACCCCTTCTGGAACTCTGTCCCTTCATCTCTTCAACTTGCTACTTCGCTTATAGCCTTTAGAAACATTATTGCCTGAATCTTCCGTTCGGCGTGCAGGGCCCGTAAAAAGACACGTGGTGCATCAGGATGTCACCGTGTGTCATTCTGATCTTCAGTTCAGTGGGTGCACACTGGAGTCGGCTGTGCGCCCGCCAAACTGTCAAAGGCTATTAAGGCCATTAATCAACTAATTGGGGCACTTGTCAGGGCTGCCCGTCCAACATTAAGGTTGACGGGCAGGTGAAGAGCCCAGGCGGCCTTCGCATTTTTCATGGAACCTCATCCATGGGCGGGATGAGGTTTCATGAAGGGTTTATTAATGTAATAAAATATTTAATGTAAATTCATAAACATGTCCCAGCTTGTGTGACAATGTCACATGAGAGGACATGTCCGAATAATTTTATTTTTTAATTTTTCACATTTTTATGACTTTTTTTAATCTCCCTGAGGCACGGAGCTGCCTCAGGGAGATTTCTGCACTCTTTCTGGGCGGGCCTTAATTGGCCCACCCACGCAAAATGGCAGCACACAGCCGATCGGTGGCGCACCGGCCCACTCCCGCTCCCGCCCAACCCACTCAACGGGGAGAAAATTCTCCCCTTTGTTATGGACATGAAGGCGTTTAATTTAAACAGCCCTGGTTTCTCCTCTCACCACCCATCTGTAAACGGAAAGGTGTTTTGATTTCCCCCTTTATAAGTGGCGGCATATTTCCCAACCCCTCAGTTTTGGTGTGATCCAATTTCTATTAATAACTCCCACAGCAAACTCGAGATAGGGTGAACTCAGAGGGTAGTTTATTTGCACACAGTCAAACATGAGAGGAGGGTTGCAACATGGCCTCCTTTCCACTCACAATCGTCGGGGTGGGCCGGGGAGCGGTGGTAGAGAAAGAAAGATTTATGGGCAAAGAGCACAGAATAAAGAATTATTGTTTTACATGAGTCCAGAATCAAAATTCATAGTGTATTCCTTCACAGAGTTTGCCAGGCTGAGAGCTCACTATTCCAGTAGAGTTGACTTCCACGATGAGGTACGCACACACAGACGATGGTATAGAAGTTCAGATGTCCCAGTAGAAATAGTGTAGATGGGGGCCAGGCATTCAAACCTGGACCAAGCCCTTTTTCTGAGCTGCTGCTTTCTAGATGGAAGATGGCAGACTGATCGGCAGTACAGCAAGACAGTATAACTGTTCTCCCAGCTGGTGGGGGGGGTGGTGTTATGTCACATGGTTCCCACCTCTGCACTTTGGCTTTGACAAAGGGTGTATATTCCTTTAATAAGAGCAAAATACTGCAGATGCTTCCAATCTGAAATAAAAACAGAAAAAGCTGGAAAAACTCAGCAAGTTTGACATCATTTGTGGAGAGAGAAACAGAATTAGAAGAGTCATACAGACTCCGTTAATTCTGTTTCTCTCTCTACAGATGCTGTCAGATCTGTTGAGTTTTCCCAGCTTTTTCGGTTTTTATTATGTTTATTTTCCATTGTCTGGGTTCTTGAGATTGTTAATGATTCCGCCGGCCAGGCCTTTTTATTTGGTCTCTGCAGCCCAGAGGGTCATTAGCGTCTCTTCAGAGATAACGAGGTGTCAGCTTCGCTGGTACTCTCAAGTTCCTTTTGTTAAGGGTCACAGGCAGACATAGCTTCAGCCTTTGTAAAGTCCTTGCCCAGGTTTTTAAATTTTAGGATGTCTATGGCCAGAATTTTAAGGTCGACCTGCGGGCTCGGCGGGAGCGGGCGGGGGCGGGGGTGGTCAGGAAGCCAACTGCCGCCCACGATCGGCTCCGCACCGCCATTTTACGTGGGTGGGACAATTAAGGCCCGCCCTGCGTGAATCGCGAGTGGTAGCGCTCTGTGCGGGCGGGGGAAGGAGGGAGGGTCAGGTCTAGCATACAGTTTGCGCATGCGTGTGAAAGAACACTTCAGCCTCCCTGAGGCACGGAATGGCCTCAGGGTGATTGAAGCGCTTTTTAAAAAAATTAATAAATACAGTAAAAATTGAATGGAACGTGTCCCCTCATGTGACATGTTTTTAATATCAAAATAAAGGTTTTATTTAATTACTTTTAGCTTTAGGAAACTTCATCCCGCTTGCGGATGAGGTTTCCTAAAAAACATAAAGGGCGCTTGGCCTTTTCGCCTGCCCGCCAACCGTTAGGTTGGACGGGCAACGTAAATTTCAAGTTAATTAGGTCATTAATGGCCTTAATAGGCCTTTCAATTATCGGCGGACACGCAGCTGACTCAGGCGCGCGCCCGTGGAATGGAATATCGCACAAGTGCGTGGTGAAGTCGGGACGCACGCCCGACGTCATCGCGCATCATATTAGTTTCCGACATGTCGGGCATGTGCCTGCATGCCGATGGTAAAACTCTGGCCTATATTTCATAAAAAATATAATGTGAGATCTGAGTTCCATTATAAAATCAAAGCCTATCTTTCAGTTATGCATTTGGTCAACTCTCTCACTTCTTCCACTACTGTTTGTGATCCTCTTTTTGCTCAGTCAGCAGCCTAAGGACATTGCATTCCATTGAAGTTTGCATAAAAATTCAAGTTCTCAACCTTGCACTCCCTTTTCCAGCTTCGTTCAAAGATGTATTTCTGGAAACTAAATCTGTCTTTCTCTTTTCAGATGCTGATGGGTTTATTGTATATTTAGAACCATAGAAAGACATATTGCACAGCAAGAAGCCATTCAGCCCATCGAGTTTGCACTGGCTGTTTCAAAGAGCAATGCAGTTAACCCAACTCCTGTACTCTTTCTTCATATTCCTGCAATGTTTTTCTCCTTCAAGTCTGTATTCAGTTCCCTATTGAAGGATACTATTGAATCTGTCCACAGCACATCAGTCAGTGCATTCCAAAACCCTAATCGCTCATTTTATAAAATTTTTTTTTTCATTGTGCCTCTAGTTCTTTTGCAAATCACCTTATATCTGTGCCCTTTAGTTATTGTTCCATCTACCATTGGCAATAGTTATATTAATGTACTCCATCTAAATTCTATCTAAACCTCATCTAAACCTTATCCAGACAATGGATAATAGAATAAGCAGAGCCATTCCATATGCTCACAGGGACAAGGCATTTGCAAATGTTAATCAAACCAAAGTAACAAATTCTCAGGCTGAGATCATCTTATGCCATATCCAGCAAAATGCCAATTTAACCCAATATGGAGAATATAAATTAGGCAATTACCTCTGGGTAGATAGGAAACAATCTAGCATATAGTTTTAAAATATAGGAGGGATCCAAATATACCCTCTGCCCATGGTTTGTATTGAGGTAATCTCAACTGCACATAAAAAATTGGTTCAATTATCAATAGTGCCTAGATGGGACAAAATATACATGTGTTCCATTTACAATGCTATAATTGAGGGGATACATCATTCAAGGATCATCAACACAGTCATGGGCAAGATGCAGCCTCCGGGTTAAACAAAGCCCATATACTTCCTTGAACTGCAGGGATGGGAACCACTTACACAACTTTATCTATTCTGACACTGAAGGTAACTAAAATCTCCAAGTACTAACATATTCAGACAAAAAGGAGAAAAAAAGTAAAAGATAAAAGAATAATGCACATGCTGGAAACCTGGATCAAAAACAGAAACCACTGGAGACAATGATCAAGTCAGGCAACATCTGTGGGTATCATAGTTAGGCTGATGCTTTTGGTTCCGTACTTGAGAGATGCCGAGAATCTGTAGTGTTCTCTTCTGTTCTGACAAGATATAAGAATCAGCGTTAAGGGGAACACATGTCAAGATGGACAACGGTCATCTTGTATAGATCAGCAGATCAACAATGCAAACCTACATATATACCAAGGTAGATCTGAACTTCAACACGTGTCAGGCATGAAACAAAACCTGGATGATCTTTATGTTCCCTGGGTTAAGTCGCAGATCAGCCATGATTTTATTGAATGGCGGAATAGGCTTGAGGAACTAAACAGCCTCCTCCTGTTCCTATATGACCCTAGAAAAATAAAGGGGTTGATCTTAGCTAAATCTTCCTGGTGCAAAACTGATAGAATTGGGTCGGCTACTTGTTTACCTCGACCACCACCACCTCAACGCGATGTAATATTTGAAGAAGAGTTGTACGGACTTGAAACATTAACTCGGTTTCTCTCTCCACAGATACTGTCAGACCTGCTGAGTTTTTCCAGCATTTTCTGTTTTTATTTCTGATTTAATATCACAATGAAGTTAAAATTACTCTCATAGTTTTAGCTATGGAGGTTTAAATGTACCAATGACTGCTTTGCTAATTAATTCTAGACAGTATTATTGCAATATTTCACAAGAAAGGCTGTCAGCCATAGACTGCTTACAGCACCAAGAGATATGGTTCTTTTGATGATGTAAAAACTCGTCAGACTATTCCCTATCCCTTTAAATTTTGATTACAAATAAAATTGCATCAATTACCAGGTAATTTGCAAACTACTGCTATTGCAAAACTATTGTGTTGGTTCGATTGGGTTGGACCCTGACAGGTAATTGTGATTCAGTAAATTGTGTCTCATTAAAATGAATAACATACTTTACATCAATTCAGCTGTGCAAACAATTGTGCTTTGTTGAGCAGCATAACTGAATAGATGTTGTCAATGAGGGGCATATAATTAATGTTTATGAAGAAGTATTGGTTCACAAGATATTACAGTACATACACCTTGAAAAAGGCTGCCACCTAGAAATAGGAAAAATATAGCCAATTTTTTTTTTCTCAGTTGGGGCCACTGTCAGAGTTTGTCACAGTATATAAAAGCAAAGAACTGCGGATGCTGGAAATCCAAAACAAAAACAAAAACAGAAATACCTGTAAAAACTCAGCAGGTCTGGCAGCATCGGTAGAGAAGAGCACAGTTGACGTTTCGAGTCCTCATGACCCTTCAACAGAACTCTGTTGAAGGGTCATGAGGACTCGAAACGTCAACTGTGCTCTTCTCTACCGATGCTGCCAGACCTGCTGAGTTTTTACAGGTATTTCTGTTTTTGTTTTTGTTCTGTCACAGTAGAGTTTGTCTTGAGTGGCAAACTCAAGCAGTTTGTGACATCCACAATGTCTATCAAGTAAAATGTTACTCTATTGAAAGCAGAGCAAGTCAATTAGATTTGAAAAAAAATTTGCAGGTTCACTTGTGACTGAGCTGAATTTAATTGCCATGACAGTGGCCCCATCCACCAGCCAGTGGCAATCCAAAATGCAATTTAAGCATTCGGAGTTGGGAGCTGAAGAAAAGTAAGTGGGAGAATGGAGTCTAGAAAGTCAAAAACTGCACCTCTGTTCCATGGAACCTGCTTTTATATGCTGCTGGCGGTTGTAAGGGATGTACTGTTGCCTAGCAATGAGAGGAAGAAGTCAACTGGTGGCACCAAGAAAGCATGGTTGGAACTAATGAGGAGGTCAGCGACAAAATAGTGGTTCTAAGCTCCTGGATACAATGTGGGAAGTGGGTAAATGACCTAAGCAAGGTAGGAAGGGTGAGAATAATGGTACATCCACACCAACTTACCTTGCAAGTGCACCTATCGCTCTCTAGCTATACACTTCTCATATGCCCATCTGTCCATCCACCACTGACATTCACATTCATCTTTATGCAATGTCATGTTTCATAGTCTCATAGTTACCTCTCCAAGCTCTCCATCCATCATTTCAACGTCTGTCTTTATTCTCACTCATACGCCTCTTCTCTTTCTTCTTACAGAACATTAAGCCAGTGAATCAGAGTAAGCCCTCCTGCCATTGCACAACTAACAAGTGCTGAAGACTTGCTGTGACTGAAAATTTATCATTCAGCAAATGATAACTACTGGATGATAGATGATTTTGTATGTACCTCATTTTAATATATATGTTGCTAATAATTTTATGTGACATGATCTTTCTAGCAGCTTTAGTTCCATTAATGCGAGCTGTATGAATTCAGCTACGTTCATGTGTTAAAAAGTTAGGGATCACTGTTGCACACTGACGTTCCCTTTATTGAAGTGTTGCTCTGTCCAATAGCTATAGCAGACAACCATAAGAATCGAAGAATTAAAAAATGCTATTGCTTTCTTCCTGTAGCCAATTGTTATTTCTAAACTGAACTTAATATAACAATGGTGATTTTAAATCTTGATCACTAGAATGAGGCCTGTATGAAAAAGTTGGCTTAGGATCTGAATCATTTTTGAGGTTGTGCCTTATTTACATTTATTCGCAAATTGCAAGCATAGTTCCCAGAGGCAGCTCGCTTATCTAGTGGCAAGGCAGCTGTATTTGAAGAGCTTATGGCAACGCCACAATGGTCAATGGCAGAAGCATTGGGAATGAAAGGAAGTATTAGTTTTGAACAGCAGGCAATTTGAAGTGCCTACAGCAGCCAGGAAGTTAAAACTGGAAATGTTTAAGGTTGAAAATCCACAATCATATTAAGTAATAGTGTTAAAACTGCTTCCAGTTTTTCCCTCATTGTAGCCAAAGACCCCTTTAATGTATACTCAAAATGGTCCAATGTTGACCACCCAAGTTTCATGGGCAGCAGTAGAAACTAGCAATAACCCAGTGGGCAGGGAGGAAACTAGTAGCAAGGCCATGACTATGGCACTTATGCCCAGTTCACATGTAGTCATGAGAGTCCAAACTATTTCCACCAGGATTTAGACCTCCAGGGTAGAGATTCACTCAAAAATTGGAATGGACAGGATCTCTGTAGTAATTTGTCACATTAACTCTTTCAATCCATATGGGGTAGTAGGGTAGAGGTTGTATTCTATAATTTGGAAATAACCATTAATCAATAAAAAATATTAACAATTGTATCTTTAGTTACCACTGGTAATGGTTTAAAGGGTTGCTGGCGTGAGGAATAAGGTAAAGTGCTCAGTCCATTGTAGTGAAATAGGAGCGGTCAGAACATGACAACTTAATAGATTTCTGTCTGCGATGTTGCTCATGTTTTCCAGTCATAGTCACTGCTTTATGTATAATTTCAAATGTCAGAATATCGAACAGGAAACACCATGCTCCTTGACGCTTTATCACTTAATGGGGATGTCACAACAGTCATAGCTCAGAACCCACAGCTACCAGCTCTGACCCTCCACTTAGTGTGTTACAGCAATAAATTCTGATTTATAACTACATTATTAAAACATACCAGGTCCATGGAATGGGGGACTGGGCAGCTTGATCCATGATTTCATCACATTCCCAGTTGTAGCTGGGCTGCATAGCTGCCAGTGGAATGTCTGCCTGCAAACTAAGGGAGCGATCAGAGGAAATGTCTAATTAGACCAAATATTGACACCAAACCAAGACAGCCATTGACAGGATAGATTGAGAAGCAATTCCTCACACCCCCAAAATAATGGACACATATGAGAATTTAAAATGGCATATGTCCCACCCGAGAAATTGGCTTTATAGAAGAGTTTTTCCATGAGTTACTATCTGTACTGATTTACAATTTATTTTATCAAGATTATGTTGACAGTGCATTGATTAATCTGGAATAATTCTGAGATGTAACTTGTTTTATTGGTTGAATCTTGGGACTCTCACATCTGTGATTGATTATCCTGAAACTACTGCAAACCAAGGAAAATAACATATACAATATCTGCCATCCCTAACCTTAAATGTCTTCCCTTGTTTGGAGGCTTTATAATTCTTCAGGTGAGGCAGTTGCAATGGCTCAGATCTTCCAGTCTCTGGATTGTCGGAAATTGGACATACCCCTCAAGATGCACTTCAGGACCCTGAAGAAGTCCTGGTGCAATAACTTTGTGGGAATTGCCTGCGATGTTTGAACTTCCAATGGGCAATTTTCCTGCCCCCTGGGATCCTCTGAAAATGTCTCTGACCCAGAGTTAGAATCAGAGACTTGGGACAGTTCCAACTTACTTAGCTGGATAGTTACCAGGAGTTAGACTGGGATTTTGCTGTCTAACATTTTCTTGGGTAGCTATACAGCTGACATCCTGACTAACCGCCCCCAAAATCCCTGACCCCGCCCCCGACCCAATTTGACTAGCCCCCATTATTCAACTGCCCCCTGACTCTCCGACTGATTAGCCCCCACCATCCGATTCGCTCCGCTGACTCCTGACCTGACTATCCTCCGACCCACCTACCCACTCACCCACATTACCCATTTCAACCATCTCACCCACCTGCAACCCAACCTACCTACCACCCTACCCAGCTACCACCCTACAAGCTGCCACCCTACCCTGTTACCCTACTTCCCAGCACCCTACCCATTCATGTCACCCACCTAACCACTTGCACACCTGCACACTCAAACATTCACTCACCCAGTCACTCACACACTCATTCACTCTCACACTGAGAAACTTGGAGACCTTTAAATCCTTACCAAAATGCAGCAGCTAGTAAAAAAGGGGGTGTGTCTTCTGCACAAGTTCTCTTTGCTGTTCTCTGCGAGGAATCCTGCACTGAGGGATTTCTGCAGGATCCTCCATTGGTAGTCGGAGCCTTCTCAACGTATGCAGATAAGTGGGGAGTTTTCTGTCTGATCAGAGTCGGACACATGGGTTCTGACTCTGATCAAAAGTTTTGAGCCAATGTTAAAAATAAACTTTCCTCTTGCTTGTACCCTTGGATGTTGTAGACTGTTCCATTATCGTTGTAAAAGGAGAGCTGAAAAGACTCATCAGATAATTACCTTTTCACACAGATGGTGCTGAATGGAATGAATTGTTTAAATAGGTGATTGAGGCTGCCAGCATCATTAATTGTAACAGAGAGTTGGAGTGGCATTTGGTCTGAATATTAATTGAGGACTATTTGTAAAATCTGCATTTTGGTATTGAACCCTGGAGCTGTTCAGAGGGATGCATTTGTGTTTATCAATCCCGTAGATTCCTATATTCCTACAAATGTTCCAAAGAGCGTCTCAGATGATTAGCAAAGAAAGGCTAATCCTTTTGTCTATTTAGTTAAAATATGTGTTTAGCCCTAGCTTCATTCAGATAAATTCTCATTAGAATCGTTAATAATGCAGAGATCTTTTAAATAATACCCACCAAAGTTTAGGCAACCAAATCAGCCCCCTGTGCTTGTTGCTGACTTCAGACATGTGAGATGTAGTGCTTTTTGAGTTGCCTTTAGGGAACCAATATCGAGCAACATCTGTTTATTAACTGTTTGCTGTGAGGCAGCCGAGGACCTGGGGATCTCATTCTGAACTTATTTCTCCTGCTTTCACATATAAAAGCACCGTCAAAATCATCGCACATCAACGTGAGTGTGATGGTCAACGGCACACAAAATATTATAGTTCCAGGAAGGAAATGTTCTTTCTGTCAACTGAACCTTTTTGAATGTACCTATTATGATAGAAGCGGATAACATTGTTAACATCAGGTTATAGAGGTAAACCAAAAATATTAAAGAAAATACTTGGAAGGGTGGTTAAGAGTAAACCACATGGATCTGGAGTTGCATGTCGGCCATGCCAGGTAAGGACAGCAGGTTTTGTTCCCTAAAGGACATTAGTGAACCAGATGGGTTTTACAACAATTGATGATAGATTCATGGTTATCATTACTGAGACTAACTTTTAATTCTAGATGATTAATTGAATTTAAATTCCACCAGCTGCTGTGGTGGGTTTTGAATCCTTGACCCAGAACATTAGCCTGGGCCTCTGGATTACTAGTCCAGTGATGTCATCATTACATCACCGCCTCCCACCTTTGTTATGCCTAGACTCAACTATTTCAACACTGCTGACTAGACACACCTTCTACCTTCTGTAAACTTGAGGTCATCTAAAACTCTGCCTGTGTCTTAACTTGCAGAAAGTCCCATTTCCCTATCCTTACTGACCAACATTGGTTCCAAGTTAAGCAAAGTCTTGATTTTTAAAATTATCATGCTTTTTTTCAAAACCCTCCAAGGCCTCGGTCCTTCCGGTCTCTGTAATCTCCTCCAGACCTACAACTCTCCAAAATATCTGCACTCCTCATATTGTGGCCTCTTGTGCTTCTCCAATTTTAATTGTTCCACCACTGGAGGCCGTGCTTCAGCTGCCCAGCCCCCAAGCTCTGGAATTTCCTCCCCATACCTCTCCCTCCTCTCGATCTCACTTTTCTCCATTAAGATATTCCTCAGAACCTGCCTCTTTATCCAAGCTTTTGGTTATTTGACTTAATCTCTCCTTATGTGGCTCGGTGTCAGACTTTGTTTTCTAATAGTCCTGTGAAATGCCTTGGGACATTTCATTACAGTAAAGGTGCTTTATAAATATAAGTTGTTGTTGTAAACCAAAAAAAAAAGATTAATTATTTCATAAATAAAAACAAAATATGCTTGAAATACTCTGAAGGTCAGACAGTATCTGTGAAAAGAGAAACAAAATTAACATTTCAGGTCAAGCACTTTTCACCAGATCTGGGAAAAGTTGGAAATTTAATAGGTTTTAAACAAGTGGGAGGGTTGGAAAAAAAAAGGGAAGATTTGTGATTGGATGGTGGTAAAGATTAAATGACAATAGTGTTGGTGCTGCAAGACCAAAGGGAATGGTAATTGGACAAGTAAGGAAACAAAAGATGTGCCTAGAGGAGGTGTGAATGGCAGAATCATAAACAGTCCAAAAACAAAACTGTGAAAAACAAGAGTGTAAAACCAAAACCTGCAAAGAAAAAGGAAACAAAATGGGGACAGAGATTACAATCTGAAATTGTTGAGCTCAGTGTTGAGTTCAGAAAGCTCGAAAGTGCCTATTCAAAAGGTACGGCACTGCAGGAGGCTGAGGACAGAGAGGTCACTGTGAGACCAACACTCATTATTAATGACAGATGACTAAAAGCTGAAAGTCACACTTGTGGATTGAATGGAGTTGTTTCACAAAGCAGTCGCCCAATCTGCATTTGATCTCTCCAATGGGCTGCATTGTGAGCAGTGAATACAGTATACTAAATTAAAAGAAGCACATGTAAATCACTGTTTCACCTGGAAGGAGTGTTTGAGTGCTTGGATGGTCAGGAGGAAGGAGATAAAAGGGTAGGTATTACATCTCCTGCACTTGCATGAAAAAGTATCATGCAGTTACTCATAGCAACATCTTTTGTATGGAGAACATGAGTGAAGTCAAAGAGAAGTTGTCCAATGCGGAAACAAGTTCAGCCAGGTGGAAAGGGGTGGTCATGGATAGAGACTGGTTGGGCCTCTGTTCAGGAAAGAAGTAGAGAGCCCTCAGATCGTCTTGTGAGGGGTTGGAGGTGTAGAATGATTAAACATCCATGGTGGAGAGAAGACGTTTAGGGCCAGAAAACTGGAAACTAAAAGTAATCAGAAGAGAAATGAGTGTAGAAGGGAAGAGACTGGACAAGGAGAGATTAGGTCAGTGACAGTCCTGGAGATGATGGCCTGATGTTCAATGGTCCAGGGAGAGGTAAGAGGAAATGTCAGAGGTCAATTCACCAGACAACACCAGCACCACTCTTATCAGCAAGTTTGATGACAATACTCAAATTGGACCTAAAAGACTGGAGTGCAGCAAGTTTAGAGAGAGAGAAGTTAAAATGAACAAGAGGAGCAGAAAAATTGAGACGGCCGATGTCATGCTGATTGTTCTCAATGAAAAAGGCTAAGAGGCCAGGGGTTGGGGTCCAGATGGAGGAAAAATATGGAGAAGTGTAAAAGGATCTGCTGTGTGGGGGCAAGACTCCTTAACAAAGAAAAGGGTGAAGGCGACAGAAGAAGTGCTCGGCAGTGTTCTGAGCTCGAAATTCATTGAGGTGGTGATGTATGGAGAAGGAGCTGTGGCCTTTGCTAAGTGCAATTGTTCAGGGTCAGAGACAGACAGGCCAGATACATGGCCAGGGGTGAGACTGGAAGAAGTGATGAGGTCAGACAGAAGTGAAGAGCAAGAAGGATCGAGAGGAGCTTTGGTACCGATAAGTTGTTGAAGCTTGCAATCCTTTATACCTCAAAGGAAGAAATGTTTTTTTTATATATATAACTGTTGCGTGGAATGAGGATGAAATGAAACTGTGGACCAGGGAATCCTTAAGATAGTGTGAGTCAGTGCTGCTGATCAGAGGGGGAGGAGAGCATGGATCTGACGGCACTTGGCATTGAGTAGTATCTGAGGATGTGGTGAGAACAGCGGTTCATGGAACGTTGCATATCTCGGAGATGTCTGTAATCATGGGCAGATCCGAAACATGAAGGGTGCAATTTCAATTGGAATCCACATGGAATAAGTCAGAGTCGAAGACAGTTGCTAGGGAAGGAGTTGTGGCTGTGAAAGCGAGTTTTGGTAGATACTTGATCAAATATGAGAAGAGAAAGAGAAAGCAATGATTGGATCAATTCTCTCCCATTTTTGTCAGGCCCAATACCTAGTTTATCAACTCTGGAATACAAGGTTTAACTTGCATTGTCTTCAGCGTCTCCTCGACATTTCAGTACATTTAACACAAATCACATGTCACTGATATGTGACGGAAAAGAAAAAAAATTATATATGCCAGGAGTCTGAAAAGGAAAACGGAGATGATGAAAATAGACAATAGGTCAACCAAAATCTGTAAAAAGGTTAATGATGTGGGTGTAAGATTGATCTTCAGTCCTGATGAAGGATACCTATCCAAAATGTTAATTTGTGTGTTGTCTTTATAAATGACAACCATCAAGTATGGCCATGGCCTGAATTTTTCCCACGTCGGGCGGGCTTGGCGGGAGCGGGCAGGGCAATCAGGGAGCCGACTGCCACCTGCGATCAGCTCCACACCTTGATTTCATGCAGGCGGGCCAAATAAGGCCCGCCCTGAGTGGATTGCGAGTGGTAGCAGCGCTGCCTGTGCGGGCGGGGGGAGAAGGGAGAGTCGGGTCTAGCGGGCAGTTCACGCATGCGTGCGAAAGAGCGCTTCAATCTCCCTGAGGTAGCTCCGTGCCTCAGGGAGATTCAAACATTTTTTTAAAAAATAAATAAAGATATCAAAAATTTAATAAAACATGTCCCCTCATGTGACTGTGTCACATGAGATGGGACATGTTTTTATTTTCAAAATAGAGGTTTTATTTAATTAGTATTAGCTTTAGGAAACCTCATCCCGCTTGTGGATGAGGTTTCCTAAAAAATGTAAAGGCTGCTTGGCCTTCTCGCTTGCCTGCCAACCGTTAGGTTGGACGGACAGCGTAAAATTCAAGTTAATTAGGTCCTTAATGGCCTTTCAATTATTGGCAGACACACAGCTGACTCCGGCACACGCCCGCTGAATGAAATATCGCGCGAGTGCATGTCGACATCGGGACGCATGCCTGACGTCATTTCGCGTCATATTACCTTCTGGCGTGTCAGGCCCGTGCCCAGGTAAAATTCTGGCCCATGATACTCGTGATATTTCACCTCAAATGTCCTTTAATAACTCCAAAATTGGTAGCAATGCAATTGTATTTCTTAATGTTTTTATAAGTTATAAAAATAATCAATATGAAGAGAACAAACTTAAAAGAAACTTGAATGATATAAAGCTTAACACCAAAAGACTTTATGGTCAGATTAGAAGGAGAAGGGTGGTCAAAGGTCCTGCAGGTCTTTTAAAAACAGATGGGGATAATATTGCAAATGAAATCAAGGAATGACAGACTTGCTGAAAAAAATACTTTTTTGTCAGTCTTCACAGTAGAGGATACTCCTGCTGTCCCTAGAAAACTGATACTGAATCAAGGACTAGAGAATGCACTAAGTTGACATAAGAAAGAAAACAGTATTAGGGTACATAGTTGACACTAAAGACTGACAAATTACCAGGGCCTGATGATTTCCATCTCAGGGTTTTAAGGGGTTTAGGTGAGAAAATTACAGATGCTTTAACTCCCTCAGTTAGCAATTGCCCCTTTCAATCGGAAGATTGGAACTGTAATCCCATTATTTGAAAAAAGTGCAAGGGAGAAATCAGGAAATTATAGACTAATTAGGCTAACAGCTGTCGTGGAGAGACTATTGGAATCTATTATTAAGGGCAGAGTGTTTGAGCACTTCTAGAAAATTGTGTTGATTACAGAGAGCCAACCTGGATTTGTAAAGGGTGGGTCATATCTAAAAAACGTGTTGAATTTTTTTGAGAAATAGTTTTAGCATCAGACAGGGGAATACTATGAATATTGTTTAAATGGGCCTCTAAAATTACATTTGATAATATTCCACATCAGAGACTTTTTGCTAAAATTAAAGCTCATGAACTGAAGGCAAATTATTGACCTGTTTAGGACATTGTTGGAAGACAGAGTAGGGTAATGGGCATGTACTTGAATTTGAAGGATGTGACTTGTGGTGTCCCACAAGTATCTGTGCTGGGACTTCAGTTGTTCACTATACTTATCAATGACTTAGATGATGCAGTAGATAGCCATATTTCCAAGTTTTCCAATTGTCGCGGAAAACGGAGTGAACACTCAGACCCAGGAGGTTTGCCTCGGAAGTCTTTATTGAATCATGATATCATGGAGAGCCCAGCAGCATACAACGGAGCTAGCCGGCACTCTGAGGAAGCATTAGGGTACACACATAGTTATAGTAAAAGAGTACATATCTTTCGGCATGCACACAATGGTTCTTCTAGTTTGCAACCACATCTGACACTTGCACAACCCATCTGGTACCCATGAGTCTGGGAAGGTAGCTGATAGAGCGACTAGTCTATTATTTTATGTGATAGTGATAAAACGGATGGGCCTAGTTTCAAGGACACTTCGTTGTAATATTCCATTATATAGTTTAACTACTTAACTCTTTGTTATCCTGTATATGTATTTTATTCTCCCACAATATCCCTCCTTGTTAATCTTCTAGATTAACACCAATGAGGAATAGTATCTTCATTATCATATGGGGGTTCATAACCATAAGGAAAAGGCGGATCTCTGGCAGGATAAAGCTTTTTTTTTCCCACCAGTGGGCCTCACTGGGACCAGTGCGCATCATTTGAGGGACAACTGGAGCTCCTCCTAATCCAGTAGAGACACTGTTAGTTTTCCAAGTGCAGCTGCCAGGTTGATAATCTCTTGGGAATTACGAGCAGCTCCATAAGAGGGGATAGCAATCATTCAGAATCGTTCAGATTCCGATGTCACGGCAATGTAGATGCCGATGCGGGTGAATATCTAATTTACTTATATAGCGAAGATAGGGATTCAAATATGCTAGGTAGCAGCAGCCACTCCAGGTGGGAGTGGTAGCGCCCTTACCCAAACTTCCGGTATCTTGATTAAAGAAGGAAGATAATTGCAGCATCCCAGGCAGCCAGGGGTATGCTTTTTCCCCACAAACCCAGTACGTACCATTTAGAGGATTTTGAGGGTCATAACTGCCAGGGCTAGTAGATATGGTGTTTTTGCAACTACTGTTTCCCAGGTTATAGGTACCGGTTGCAAGGTTCGAACACCAACAGGTGGCGTTTATCGGCTCCTGAGGAGGCTTGACTCTTATCCCATGATTTGTATAGTTCCACCCATTAGCAGGTGGAGAGCGACGGAACCATCCCCTGAACATATTGGATTCTGTATCATCTGACTGGGTGTGGAAATTTGTGAGATCCTTCACTTCTTCCTCAGTCATTGGTTTTGCCTGATAGGTGCTTGACTCACCTCCATGTTGGGGAGTCTGGGCACATATCCAACAGGCGCCCTGTCCTACTTGTCTAGCATAGGCGCGGCATAAAGACAAAAAGGTGTTGGGGTGAGAATCCTTTGGGTATACTTCACAGAATATAGCAAAAAGACAGAATATAGCAAAAGGCAGTATCCGATACATAATGCAAATTAGTTCACTGGTAACGACGGTTATAGGACTGCCGGACAATGTTTTTTTTTACAACGAGTGGCGTGGACCCAGTCTTCCTTCCCTTTAACCTTCAGGGCCATTCGAGTTGTTAGCAGCACAAGGTAGGGTCCTTTCCACCCTCTCATGCAATTCAGCTGCTGTTTTGCATAGAGTAAAATGAGTACAAATCCAACATTTAGTCCAATTAACTTGTGAGGCTACGGCCTGCATTCGTTGAACCGCAGAATTGGTATTCCATGCCCCCGCAAGGACCACGTAGGACAGGATCCAAATCAGAGTCAGCATTCTGACGGCTCAGTTAAAGTTCTTGCACAAGCACTTCCGTCCGAGGTCAGCGTCCGCTTGACGTGCGATGTGTGGATCCACAAGGTCCTTCAACCTTCACGGCCATATGGGTGGTGAGCAGGACTTGGAAAGGCCCTTCCCATCGAGGTTCCAAACTGTTCTTTCTCCTGAAGGTCTTTACTAGGACTAGGTCCCCGGCTTGGTATTGATGGCAATCTTCAATGGTGGGCTTTTTCTGAGCTTCTACTACCTGTATATGCAAACTCTTGAGAGAATTCGTGAGCGCTATACAGTATGTAGTCATTCCCTCATCCATAGTGTGGATGTCCATTTCCCTAGCAGACAAGGGTGGGGTCACTGGGAGGTGCATAGGACGTCCCATAACAACTTCATAAGGAGAGAGGGAGGTGGTACGGTTAGGGTGAGAGCGCATAGTCATGAGCACCAAGGGTAGAGCTTCAGGCCCTTTCAAACCAGTTTCTTCACATAATTTAGCTAGTTTGTTTTTCTGAATACCATTTTGTCTTTCCACCGCTCCAGTAGACTGGGGGTGGTATGGGCAGGAAAGGTGATGGTTGCATTGTAAGGCCTTCAACAGTTCCTTTATCACTTTAGCAGTAAAATGAACAACAATTTTACAACAACAACAGCATCATTTCGTCTGGTGGGATACGCCTCCACCCATCGCGAGAACAAACATACTAGAACTAAAACATAATTATATTCCATACATTTAGGCATTTGTATAAAGTCCATTTGTAGGTGTACAAATAGGCCCCATGGCTGGGGTCCCGTACCAGCAGTCACTGTGGGCGTCTTGCCTGGGTTATGTCATTGACATAGGTATGACAGGTATTACTAATACAATGCCTATTAGCATATAACTATTCACTATACATTCAACGTTCATTCTACATACACGTGTTAAACCCCTGAGCTGGCAGCCGGTCAAGTCATGATTCTTGTGTCGTGAGAGATTCAATAAATGCTCATTAGTTACCCATAAAGGGACTACCCCTTCATTAATCTGTCTTAAATTTTCTCGGGCTTGTTCCAGTGCCCAAGATCCATAGGTGTTGCATACATCATTTTTGCTCGCTTCGTCTGAAATATTTTTCCCTATTTCAGTTAATTTATTGATAGTCCCCACATGACTTTCGAGCACGGTAGCCAGACTTTGGATTAACCAATGATGTCCCTATATTGAATATCATAGTGGCATCGTTTATCAGGCTGCGCTTAACACGGTTCCCTCCCAAGCCTGATCGCATCTCGCCACTGAACTGAACTGCTTCAGTCATCAACTGGCGCGTCAGAGCCGTATAGAGCGCTTGGGTATGGGTTGAGCAGGACGATTCCGGATATATTCAAGACTACTGGTACCAGCTCATGGTGTACATTATCATACAAAACTTCTGATTAACCAGTACCAAACCATTCGTCGGTGCTGGATGCATAGTCGGACAAAATGGATTAGTCTGTGTGGTTTGAGGGTCTTCAATTATCTCTACTCGGACTGTGAAAGTAGAGGTGGGAGGTGGCTGGGTAGTGGCTCTTTTGGGCAGACCTCCCACGCCCGATCTGAGGCAAACCCTTACTACAATTCGAAAGCACTTGTTCTCCTACTGTTACATTTATCATTCCCCATTGCGTGTCGCATTCGGCACTGTCCGTGCTGTACCAAAGTTCCTCCTGCGGTGCAGGATGAGGAGTGATGATTCCCGACCTTGTTGCCAGTACTGAGAGGCCCACGACCAGGATCGTAGATCTGTGGAGACATTAACACCGGCTCCCATTCTCTGGGTTACCGCTTGGTCAATTGTCATGTATCTTTCTCTTTGGATTTGCCTGTTTCCATATCCTTAATCATCGGTTGGTCTCTGACTTCCTTCCTTAGCTCATGCAATTGCCTACTTAATTCCCTTACATTGTCCTGTATTTTTCCTTTCAGTGGCCCTACACCTCCTACTATAATGTCTTCAGGTAATTGCATGGCCCTTACCTGTTATCATTTCAAATGGGGTGAACCTGGCGGTCCTGCTTGGCGTAGCCAACAGTGCATTAGAATATTGGGCTGTTCCATGTCTCTTGATTGACGTTTTTTTTTAAAGTTCAGTTCATCCTTTCCACCATCCCTGGACTCTGGGGGTGGTAAGGAATATGGAATTTCTGTTTAATCTCCATAAGATTACACACTTCTTTAATGACTCTCCCTGTGAAATGAGTTCCCTGATCTGAATCCATCTGGGTAGGCACCCTCCACTCCTTCCAGTTTACTCTCTCCTGCTGCTGTCTCATGTCAGGCTTCAATTCCTTAAACTGCCAACACAACTCTACAGCGCACCTTCTTATCCTATCTTTCAATGGCTCAGTATCTTCACTTCCAATGATGGTTCTCTCTGGGAACTGCTTAACTCTGCCTGTCATCAAGGTGTTAATCCTATGGTTTTACTTTTTGTAGCTCACAGGCACATTAATATAGTCAGTAATACATCTATTTAGCCTTTTTCCAGCTTTCCCTTTACCTGTATCTAGCTTGTGGTAAATTGTTGTTAAGTATTATTTCTCCTTACATTTCAATTCCTTAACTACAGATTCCTCATAGTTTTACCTCTAAGTTTTCTTTCCTGACCATGATCATCCTAAGGTTCTCTTGAGTTCAGTTTCTCTATTGTCTTGATTGTTTAAAATGTTTCCTTACTCTTTAGGCCATATTAACTATTCCATTTCAACGGGGATCTCTGTCTCTAGATCTTTGCTTATCTCCCCCTATGCATTTCCAATGCCTCAGTTGATGGCCAGATTATCAAATTCATTTCCCTTAAAACAGTTTGTACATTATGTCCTCTTTCCCTGACTCATTCTCCTACTTGCCTCATACCATATTACACTTGCAACAGCTACCATCTTGTCTTGTTCAGGTTGTCTGGAGAGACTTTACAATCCAATAAAGTATTCTCATAATAGTTTTAAAACAGAAATCAGGTATTGACATGTTTTGCTTCCTTTTCTTCTTCTCAAAGATTTTATTGTCTTAAAAGTAACCCACTAAATTGTGTCTGACCCTTTTCTTTTAGAATTATCTCAGATTCATTAACTCGGCCAAAAATTGGATTTCTGCCAAACTTTGCCAAGGTCTTGAGCTTAGCTTCATATTTTGGGAACAGACTTACAAACACAAAAGCTTGCAGCATTTGAATTAGTGCCAATTGTTGTCAAACCTTTTAAAATGAAAATTCCCTTTTGAGAACTTTATCAAGAACCAAACCTCAAATTTTTAAACTTTGTAAGAACTGTAATTTACACTATCAAAATTAAAACAACCTCTTTTTCATGTGTAATGATTTGTATCCAAGTTATAATTTAAGTATGTTTATCGACACATTCTTTATCTTAGATAGCATCCTAGTGATTCAAAAGTAACTTGTTAAATTACACTGCACTTTACTTCTCAAGATTGTCCCAAATTCAAATTCCAGTGCTTTTGGAAAGCAGATTTCCTTTAATATTTAATTCATCTCTTTCATAAGAAACCCCTTTTTATCCATTGGAACCACCTGGACCTTGTGTTTATGTCTTTTCGTTTTCCTAGAATCTTTCTGAATTTCAAGTAATTTCTTTTTCTCAGAATTTTAGAATACTAACTCCTATGTATTAATCCCAATCATTTTGGAAGCTGATGATAAGGGTTATTCCCTACTAGTCTATAAGGGGGTGGTACAAGGGTTGGTTCATCTCAAACAAAGGCAAGCCTTGTTTTATCTTTACACTACCTTCAAATTATGATTTTTGCCAGAAATCTCAACTCAAACCTTATACTCAAAACTTTGGAATATTTGAATAAACTTTTCCTTTAATCTAATATGGGGCTTTTGACTCTAAAGTGCTCAACTACACACACACAAGACAATTCAGGGAAAAAAACACATTAAAGCTCACATACAAATGCTTCATTGCACACAAACAAACACATATGTAAAGGTATGTATCGATACTCCTATAATATTGAACTTAACTCTAAACGAATCTTCGAGTAGCAGTGGGGGAATAAAGGGATCTTGAAGGCTCCACCTATAGGGACCTTCAAACTGACGAAAGCTCACATTTTCTCTGCTGCTGCTTGTGAGTTACTCATTAACCCCCTAGGGGTACCCTTTCTCTCTCTCGCTCTCTCTTCAGCACAAACAGCTCTTGTAACTTAGATCAATTCATTTTTTTTTAAGTTACAGAAAATTCAGTAGCGGACTATCTACCTCCCTTAAAACATATTATAAGCGCTCAATTCTCTCCCGATTAAAAGTTCCAGCTGGTGGGAAGCTCTCTCCGTTACTTTGAGTCCATTTAACCCAATCAGAAACATATTGGACAATTTCAGGACCGTAATGGACACAAAAGAAAACACAGAAATTACTTACTTTTCACCTCCAGGGGACTTGAACCCCTGGGTACACTACTACTACTTTTTTTGTTTTCTTACCCATCTTCAAAGTTCCTGATTTAAGCTCCGGTTTCGCCACTTTCGGTTTGTTCCTAGTACTTTGTGAAGCGGGGGTAGTGGCAGAGCCTGCTCTGCTGTTGTGACCTCCCATTTTTCTGAAAAGAAAATACAATTAACAGCGCGGCGCGTTTCCTACCCTATGCGCTCACCGGTGTTTAAGAGTTCCTTAACAAGTCCTCCGATTCTTTGGGTCACTTAAGTCTCTTTGGTCGGTAGCTACCCTTTTACTCACAGTCCCCCTTTCAGCTGGGACGCTAATTCACTGCAATCCCCCTCTCAGCTAGAATGCAGTTCGTACTCTCCCTAACTTAGGAGAGTTATTCCTCCCTTTCTCCGCGAGGGTACTTTTTTTAGAGATCCGACAGCCCAGGATTTCAATCACCTCTCCAACTTAAGAGGCTGCTGGACTTCAGTCGGATCCCATCTTTGTCGCCAATTTGTCTCGGAAAACGGAGTGAACACTCGGACCCAGGAGGTTTGCCTCAGAAGTCTTTATTGAATCATGATATCATGGAGAGCCCAGCAGCATACAACGGAGCTAGCCGGCACTCTGAGGAAGCATTAGAGTACACACATAGTTATAATAAAAAAGTACATATCTTGCGGCATGCACACAATAGTTCTTCAAGTTTGCAACCACATCTGACACTTGCACAACCCATCTGGTACCCATGAGTCTGGGAAGGTAGCTGATAGCGCGACTAGTCTATTATTTTATGTGATAGTGATAAAACGGATGGGCCTAGTTTCAAGGACACTTCGTTGTAATATTCCATTATATAGTTTAACTACTTATCCCTTTGTTATCCTGTATATGTATTTTATTCTCCCACACCAATGATACAAAGATTAGACATGGAGCCAAGACAAGGTGAATTAACATACAGATCATTAAATGACAGAACAGGTTCAAAGAGCTAAATGGCCTAATCCTGTTCCATTAGTTCCAAATAGTGGTCAAAGTCTCCTTTACATATCTCAGTGACCAAAAAGTAAATCTCTCTATTGATTATGATCTCTAATGACCTTCACTAAAATTTAGCTTCCATTTGGGAACACAGTTGTTGAGGAAAATGTTAACCATTTAGCTTGTGTGTGTCTGTGTTTTTATCCTTTCCTGAGACAACCCAATTTTATACTAGATGCTGTGACCACTTTAGAATTCTGTGGTATTTCCTGTGACTTAATATTTGCTAAAATGTTTTCAGAGATTTCCCAAAGCAAGAGAATGACTGTGTGAGAGCGCACTTTTACCTATTGCACCTATTGTTTACACCCATTCTTTCAGATATTTACAGACTTGTCAATGTGGAAAACTAGCAAAACCTGATCAACAGCTGACAACTCCAAAAAAGGAGCTCTGAATGGTAGAGCTATCACAAGTAGTTACACTGAATTTGTCAGTGAGGTAGAGGCATGTTATAATGAAAGCAATGGATATACCCCATCTCATTCCCCATCGCTGTCCCCGAGTTATCCCTGACCATACACTCCCAACTCTATCTCTTCAATTCTTCAATCTCTGACTCTGATCTCAACCCAAGATGTCAACCCCCACCCCCCCCGCCAACCCCCCCGAAGATGTCAACCCCCCCACCGCCAACCCCCCCCGCCAACCCCCCCGAACCATGCTGTATCCACCTTACCCGATCAATATCTCTATGCACAAAATACACTAAATGTACACCCGTTCCTGGGCTGTGGTCTCTTCTGAACATTTCCCCCTCCCGGAGAGAGTCAAACCTGTCAATCAAGATGGCACTCAATGGCATTCTCTTGACCATAACTCCACCTTTCCCTGGCTCTGAAACACCAGGGCCTTTTACCCAAAGGGTAATGACATTTGACGAGAAAAACAGTCAGAATAAGTAAAGTAATTAATTAGATTTTCCAAAGGTGAAGAGTAATGGAAAGGGTTAATTATTCTTTATAAGGAAATGGCTGACCTGCACAAAGCATTTTATGCACCACATTTTCTCAAGGCCTCAAATCTAAACTGTGGTTTTCAATGACACAACAAGTGCATCTGAACTGGGTGATTTTATCAGGCTTGATTCACAGGTGTTTAATCGCATGGTGTGATTCACATCAAATTACAAATTGCAGTGTGTGAAACAAATTTATACTTCGATCCGAAGGTGCATGATGTTTAATCTGTCAGAATGATAGATAAAATATTTAACCTTGAGTATATGTTTTATCAAACTGTAAATAACCTTTAAACCTTCTTTCTCCCTCCCCCAATTTTCTCTCATTCTTACCTGAAGGGGCATGATCATGCTCAGTCCACCTGTTCAATCGGATTTTTTCAATTCACCTGTAACTTTTCTGCTTGTATTGGTTTAACTCAGTCGTAACAGCCCTGAGGCTATTTGCAATGGGATGATTTTTTTTTTTTGAGTTATCAACAGTCACAGATTGCAACTCTTTCGAGTACAATCACAGTTCTTGGTTTTCCGGGAGTGGGACATGAACCCACAACCCTCTGATTCAAAGGCGAGGGTGCTATGATACTGAACATGCAGGACAGTGTGTGGGAGATTTTAATCTAACTCACTGAGTGGGAAACCCATATCGACGGTGCAATTTTCTGTGCTTTTTCATGGCCTGTCCAACCTTAAGGTTGACGGACAGGCCAATCAGCCAGACGGCCATTACATTTTTCACAAAACCTCATTCAAGGGCAAGATGAAATCTCCGTTAGGAAATAAAATAAAAAGAGATATCTAGGGACAGTATTTTTTATGAGGTATGCTTTCAGGTGCTTGATTGTGGTGCGTGGACATTTTTTTGAAGCTTTTTATAAACTTTATTTCATTATTTGCAGGTCTCCAGCTCCCTGAGGCAACTATCTGCCTTCAGGGAGCTCTCTCGCAGCGCTCACCCACACCCGTGGTGATGTCATCGCCCATCCTCTTCCGGCCCCCACCCTGGCAGCGCTGAGCTTTTCAGCGTGTGTTTAATGCTGGCCGGCCGTTAATTGGCCAGCCAACATGGAAACGTGATTGGGGGCTGGTTGCGGTTGGGGCCTGTTTCCACCAATTGCGCGCGTCCGACGACCAAAAAATTCAGGCCATAGAATCAGGTGGAATGCTATCTTTTCACCCTGTTCAATATAACTCATTGACTTCAAGGCGGAGTAAAAGATGGGATGTAATATCAACATTGCACCCAGTCCTGAATATCAGAATAGGTTAAAATTACCCTCATTTGAAGGAGTATAAAATCAATTTTTCACCAATCTAGTGGGTTTCCCACCCAATAAAGCAGCATCATTCCCTCCTGAGAACATACTAGGATATGGGGATGTGTGAATATAATATGGCAGGAAGACTCAGAGTGGAAAGCCCATTGCCTTTCTGACTCCCCCTCAATTAACCCTGGGGAGGTTAGGATTGAGGATGGCCTTCCTGCCTGGAGGTCAATTGAGGCCCTTAAGTGGCAATTTAAGAGTTGCTTAAGAGCCTCAGCCATCTGCCCCTAGTATTCTACCAGAGACAAGGAAGGGCCTTGCCATCCAAGCAAGGCACCCAGTATACCTGGTGGGCATGCCCGGCTTGTTGGGAGGTCCCTCCTTTTTGAGCACCTTGTGCCCAATGGAGAGATCCGCTGGTGGCAGGGGCTGTGCCCACAGGAAGATACCCCCACCTATGCTCTGACACCCCCTCACCTCCCTTGTCAAATCCTGCCTGACTGGTGCCAGTAAGTCCGCCCCATTTAACTGTTCTGGGGCTCCAGCAATGATCCTTCTGCTGGGGCCTACTGCACTACTGACAGTGGCCACCGCTCCCAGCGGTGCTGCTGGTCTGAAGAGCTGCCAGCCTCTGATTGGAGGGAGGATATCTGCCCTGCAGGACCTGGGGACCCTGAAGCTGACCAGGCAAGTGCTTGATTTACTTTTGATTGTGTCAGGGATCCTAGAAATGGCTGCAGCAGGTTTGCTACGGGCTGTCCAGCTATTGACAGACCCACCGCTCTGATCATTAAATCCAGCACAATAAGTTTAGTTAAAATCGTCCCCTACAACTGTTTGCAGATTCATCGTTAAAATGAATGGAGAACGGAGGTACAAGAACATTGAGGGAGAAAATATTTAGAGAAAGAAAGCTGCAGTGTGAAAATTGTAGTTACCACAAATAGGATTTCTGAATCATTACTAGTCAGGGCAACAGGGATAATTACAGTAGGGTGGGGAAAATGGTAGCATGTAGAAGGCCCCTTTGTGCATCTTTGAGTATATGGCACCAAAATTACCTGAAGGATGCATGATTTAGGGATTTACAAATTCCATGTTCAATGGCGGAGCAGGCTCAAGGGGCGCTCCTGGTTCTCCTGCTTAGACTCATAGCACCACTCCCCAGGCTACTATTTCTCAATTTTAGCACAGGCAAGAGTGATGTTCTCTTGTCAAGACAAACAGATTTGATATAATGTTTTACAGGAGACTGCTCAGGCACTAAAGTACAAAACAGCAGCTTTGCAACAGGCTTGAGTTAAACAGCAATAGCTGCAAAGCCTAACTGGCCTCAGACAGTTGCCTGGCAGTGGAAGGAAAGGGGAGTTCTTGCACATCATTAATTCAGGCATCAGACCAGGATCTGACACCTGAACAATTTTGCCTAGTGAAGCATGCCTGAAACCACTTTGCATTGATACAGAGGCGATGGTATACCTGCAGTCTTAGCTTGCACGGTCTCCAACAGTTTTCTCATCTTTCGATGAGATGTTAAACTGAGGCCCTATCTTCCTCTCGGGCAGACATAAAAAAATCCCATCATACTATTTCGAAGAAGAATAAGAGGGTTCTCACTGGTATCCTGATCAACATGCTTCCCTTAGCCATTATCACTAAAACATTATCTGGGCCTGAATTTTATGTTTCCCCCAGCGGTAGGTTCTGAGACTTGGTGGGGGGGGGAAACGTGAAATTGCACGGACAGGATTCCCTCTGGGATACCACCCACCCTGACCTAGCAGCGATTTTACGGGGTGGGCAGTGCCTTGGCTGGGAAGCCTGCCCCTGCCCCAATTAAGGCGCTTAAATGGCCGCTTAATGGCCACTTAAGGGCCGTTTCCTGCCTAGCCTCAATTTTTAGGCTTACGGGCGGATGACAGCTCATGGGGGGAAACACAGAAATAAAGTAAGTTCGATCTCGGGTGGGAAGGGGGAGGGTACCTCCAAGCCCCCTCCTGACTGGGGGTACCTTCCTCTTAAGGCCCGGTGATTTCCCTCCCTTTCCAGCCTATCCCCTAAGAGCCTGATCATCCACCTTGTGACACCCCCAGACCTTCCCTACCCTCCCCACCCTGGGAACCCTGCAACTTACCTGCTCTCCGGTTCCTAGAAATTAGTGCCAGGCATCTCCCTGCAGTGCTCCATCCAGCCAATATGATTGGCCGGCAACTCTCCAAGGTGGGACTTCCTCCCGAATGAGGGGCAGAAGTCCTGTCTTATGCCAATCAATACTCATTAGAGCGTAAAATGTCATCATGATGTGTTCCCACTGACTCTTCAGGTGGTGGGGCCCACACCATCCTGAAAATTCAGGCCCTGGTCTTTACCACATTTCTGTTTGTGGGAGTTTGCTGTGCACAAGTTGGCTGCCAGGCTTCGACATTACATTAGTGACTACAACTCTGAAGTATTTCATTGGCTGTAAAGCACTTTGGAACAGCCTGAAACAAATTGAGTTTGCAAAAGTGTTACAAGGGCAAATTAAGCGCTCCCAGTCAATGGTCCCTCCAAGACACTGGTTCCCTCATGTTAATCTTACCACCCCTCCCCCCCCCACCTCATATTGTCCTGGGAGTGGGAAGTAACCAATCACAAGATGAACTCCTGGGCTTGAATTTTTAGGTCGGTGGGCAGGCGTGATTGGTGGGCCCGGGATCGGCTGGGCTGCTAACCGCGATCGGCCCCTGACCGCAATTTCATGCTAGCTGGCCAATTAACGGTCAGCCAGTGTGAAGCGTGCGCTGAGAAGCTTATCGCTGCCGGCGTGGGGATGGGAAGAGGACAGGCGCTGGCGTCAATGCAGACGCAGGCCAGCAGTGAGAGAAAACTCCCCAAAAGTGGGGCCTCCTCGCCAAAGTGTAAAATGACGCGGGGAGATGTCGAGCGTGCGCCCCCACGTCACCGCGCGACATTTAGATTTTCAGTTTGGCGGGCACATAGCCGACTCGGCTGCGCGCCTGCTGAACTGTCAAAGGCCTATTAAGGCCATTTAAATATCAATTAAAGTAATAAACTGAGCTGCCCGTCCAACATTAATGTTGACGGGCAGGCGAAGAGCCCAGGCAGCCTTCGCATTTTTCATGGAACCTCATTCAGGAGCTGGATGAGGTTTCATGAAGGGTTTATAAATTAAATAAAAGTTTTCATTAATGTTCCTTGGCATGTCCCAGCTCATGTGACACTGTCACATGAGGGTACATGTCTTAAAATATTTTCTTTTCTTTATTTAAATTTTTGGACCCTAAACTAATCTCCCTGAGGCACCCGACTGGGGGAAAATTCTCCCCCATGAATCATAATAAATCACCTGAAAATTTAGCTACTGGAAATGCTGTCCACAGAAATTTATTTACATTTTATTTCATCACGGAAACCTCATCCTGCCCGTGGATGAGGTTTCATGAAAAATGTAAAGGCCGCTTGGCCGATTCGCCCATCTGTCAACCGTAAAGGTGGACCGTGAAAAATCGGAGTCAATTGCTCCGTTAATGATCTTAATTGCTCTCTTAATTGTTGGCGGGCGCGCTTCCGACTTTTCCGTGTGCCCGCCAACAGAAATATCGGGTGATTTCACATCCGATCGCGCCAGGCAGGCGCCCACCCGATCAGCATAAAATTCTGCCCCTGGTGTTGGGCATTTGGTTGTGGTGTCACTGATTAAGCATGCTGTGACGTAATTCTGTGTCTGTGCAAGTGTGTCAGAAGTTCCCTGGAGCAGATTCTCGGAGCGGCGGCAATGAAAGCGGACATGGATTGAGCAACCGGTCACTGAGGCCCAGGCTTTTTTTCACAGATTTCCAGAATTATATGATGCATTATATGTTTATCTATAATATGCAAAATATGTACTGAATGTTATGTGCTGCTTTATTGCTGTTTTGTTGGTGTCTGGGGTTGCATTAATTTTCAAATGTTAAAATGGGGTCATTTTGGAAAATAGTTTGAGAAGCAGTGATCTGAGGCATATGCGGGCCGACAGCTGTTCGGGCTGTTCTGCACAGTGTAACAAACAGGCCATCCACAACAAAGCACTTGAGTAGATTCCAGGGCTGAGCGTCAATCTCCAACAGCGATAAAGTGAGCTGCTGGAGAGAACACAGAAAAAAGTGAAGCTGTGGCTGCGGGATCAGCGAGAGAGGGAATCAGTGATTGATGGTGGAACGAGCTCGAGCTGGAGGGATGGGGTGGCGTGTTCAGAAGCTAGCAGCATGCAATGAGAAGGGTGGGAAGCAAGGAGCCAGGCAATGGCTCAGAGCCCCGTGATAGACTGAGCTTCAGAAGGTCCAGGCAACTCCAGATTCATCGGTTAAGAATTGGGGGAGGGGATGAGACTTGGGCACTTTTCCCAATAGCCAGTCAGCTGGGGAGAGAAGGGGTTGAGTGGATGAAATTGATGGGGCCCAAGGCAGCCAAAGCATAATTAGAGTGAGACCCAATTTAGCCCCCATTCCAATAACCCAGTACTCAACCAGAAAGGTGTGTGTGAGGAGCAAGGGAGAATGGGAACAGAAAAAGGAGAGGGAGAATAAAATGTGTGAGGGGGTGATAGAATGGGACCTATGTGATGAGAGGGAGAATGGGAGGAGAGGTGGATTGGGATGTATGCATTTAGGAGGTTAATGTGACATATCTGTGGAGAGGTGCATTGGAGCTAGTGAGAGGTGGAGGTGGAATGGAGCTTTTGAATAAAGTTAGAATGGAAGAAGAGCAATGTTTCCTCTAGGGTGTGTGCATGCAAAGCCGTGGAGCAATCTAAAATGTTCTGTGCATTGAAATAAACAGGCTGCTCACAATTATATGAAAGTTTGTGACCTGAAATGTAAGTTGCTCATCTACAAGATGACTGTACTGGGCAGGCTAAAAACTCCTCTGAGCGCTAAGGAAAATGAGAGAGAACATTGCTCTCAGTAGGACACCAAACTTGAGATGAATTTGGGTAGATGGGGACTGGGGAAGGGGAGTAATGGGTCTGCAACAATGTAGTATCAATTCATCGATTCTCCATTCTGTGCATCTTCTGAATGCAGCTCCTTACTGGGTGCCTTAGAGTTACCTTTGCTGTGGGTGTTATGAGCTATAAATGGCAACAGATAACTGAATAGCTGCTAACATAATCCCAATCTTTGGGGGGAAAAATGTCAAGTGCATGTGTCAGGAAATGAATGACTATGAGAAAGTTACTGCAACCCATCATAAACGGAACAGTTCATGAATATTTGAGAAAATTTATGTCAAAATTGACATTGATACATGAAAATTAAGCTGGTCATGCCTAACAGATCCACTGAAACTCTTTTAGGATGTAAATTAAGCAGCAATTGAGGGTGATGTTGTGCATTGCATTGTGTTAGACTGCTCAACTGTAGGTAGTCTTATTGAACTAACTTTATTTACACCTCCCAAACAGAGAAGGCTGTAAAACAAAATGCTCAGCTATTACAATATATTACACTCCCTCCCCACTTTAAAATAAGAACTTCTGATGCAAAATGGTACATGTGTATAATTTCCCAGAATACAATAGAACTACACCAAAATCAACAATACCTGAAATTTAACAGGTTAGTTTGCTTATTTGTTTTTACTGTAATCACAACTGAAATAAAATTACCAGAGTAATTGACATGTAAAAAAAGATTGTTAATGAGAATATATGTTTAAAAGAAATATCATTTATTAAGAAGTAATGAAAAGAACATTTATTTTCTTCTTGGTCTCTACATGCTTTCAATTAACCTATCTGGCTTCTTTCTCTTTCTGCTTGGGATTTTCTTCCATTCCCATTAGCTTGACTCTGCTCTCTCATCATCTCTGACTGTGCTAAATCTGGATTTTGACTTTGCCATCCCAATTAATGGTTGCAACTGTGACATTCATTGACTTGTCTTCTGCTCTACTGGTGGATTCTGTGATACCAGCAAACAATTAGTTTCTTTGTGACTTTCACTTTGGATTGTAGGCATAATTTGGACTATAGGAGATGCTCTCTCTTTGTCAGATTTCCTCTTTCAAGCAAATAATCTACATGACACTGACTGAGTTTCTCTCCAGTCTTCACGAGATATGTGATTGCACCTAGTCTCTTCACAACTCCACTCAGATACTTCTCCTTATTACATCAGTGATTTTTTCATCATCCTTCAGACCGTCACTGAACTCTCTTAGTTTTCATACCTCATGTATCATGACTCATCTTTAATTTGGCTTGCTTTATTCTTACTTTGCGACTAACATTAGGCTTACGCAAATTAAGAGCGAAATTTTCCGTGCCCGCTGGCGTTGGGCGTATTTGGCGGCGTGAGTGGATAATATGGTGAGGAGAACAAAAATCGGTTCCACAATGTGGTCTTACCAAGGCCCTGTATAATTGCAGCAAGACATCCCTACTCCTGTACTCAAATCCTCTCGCTATGAAGGCCAACATACCATTTGCCTTCTTTACCGCCTGCTGCACCTGCATGCTTACCTTCAGCGACTGGTGTACGAGAACACCCAGGTCTCGTTGCACATTCCCCTCTCTCAATTTATAGCCATTAAGATAATAATCTGCCTTCCTGTTTTTGCAACCAAAGTGGATAACCTCACATTTATCCACATTATACTGCATCTGCCATGCATTTGCCCACTCACTCAGCTTGTCCAAATCACACTGAAGCATCTCTGCATCCTCCTCACAGCTCACCCTCCCACCCAGCTTTCCTTTATTGCATCAAATACAAAAGCAGGGTTATAATGATGGAACTTTATAAAATGCTGGTTAGGCCATAGCTGGAATTTTGTGTACAGTTCTGGTCACCACATTACAGGAAGGACATAATTGCTCTGGAGAAAGTGCAGAGGAGATTTACAAGAATGTTGGCAGGGCTTGAAAATTGTAGCTGTGAGGAGAGATTGGATAGGCTAGGGTTTTTCTTAGAACAGAGGAGGCTCAGGGTGAGCTAACTGAGGTATACAAAATTATGAGGGGCCTAGGTAGGGTTGACAGGAAAGACTTGTTCCCTCTAGCTGGGGGTCAATTACCAGAGGTCATAGATTTAAGGTGATTGTCAGAAGGATTAGAGGGGACATGAGAGAAAACTATTTCGCCCAGAGGTGGGTGTCTGGAATTCACTGCCTAAATTGGTGGTTGAGGTTGAAATACTCAACTCATTTAAATTTAAAACCTGGATCTGCATCTGAAGTGCTGTAACCTGCAAGGCAATGGACCAGGTGCTGGAAAGTGGGATTAAAATTAGCGGCTAATTTCTTTATTCTCTTTTTGGCTGGCACAGACACGATAGGCTGAATGGCCTCTATTAGCATTGTAACTTGTCTATGGGTTTGTAGTTCTATAGAGGTCAGGGAGGGGAAGAAGTCCGGGGGTGGGGGAGGAAAGAGTCTGGGGGGGAAGGAAGGAGTCCACAGGGGTGAAGGAGTAATGGTGGAGGAAGGGGTCAGGAAGGGGGAAGGAGTAAGGGGGGTGGGGAATCCAGGGGGAGGCAGGGAGAATGAGTTTCAAGGGGGGAAGGAGCTCCAAGAGGTGAAGGAGTCTGGAGGGGGTGTTGTCCAAGTGAACATGCAAGGGAGGGCTCTGTTGAGTCCATAACTGCCTCCTAGGGAGCGAACTGAGGGCGGGCGTGGTAGGAGGGAATGGTGAGAATGACCAAGGGCAGAGTGAGGCAGTAGGGTGGGAGGGTGAAGGTCTGACGGTTTGGTAGAAGGGACAGCAAGGGTAGTTGGTCTGGATTCGGAGGGGTGGGATGAAAGGAGGTCGGGGAGGCTACCTTGGATGGGGGTGGAATTTTCAGGAAGGTGGGGAACATGCACATTCACCTGGACATTCTGCAAGAAAAGGGTTGTAGCCAGTAGGTCACGGAAGGAGGTGGAAGGTGATGCCAGGGGGTCGACAGTGATGGGACAAAGAAAATGTGTGACGGGGGGGAGGGGAAAGGACAGGGGGCCGAAGAAAAATGTTAGACGCACCATGCTTACTAACTCAGAAGTGAAACGAGAGTCATGGTAGGCAAGAGCAGGTGTTGCATGGGGGTGTGGTCAGTGAGTGGGCGGAGGTACAGGTCAGCTCAGAATTTAAAACAAATTCATTTATGGGATGTCACTGGCTGGGCCAACATTTATTGCCCATTCCTAATTGCCTTTGAGAAGGTAGTGGTGAGCTGCCTTCTTGAACCACTGCAGTCCCTGCTGTATAGGTATACCCACAGTGCTGTTAGAGAGAGACTTCCAGGATTTTGACCCAGTGACAGTGGAGGAATGGTGATATATTTCAAGTCAGGAATGTGAGTGATTGGACAGGAGCTTCCAGGTGCTGGTGTTCCCACCTATCTGCTGTCCTTGTCCTTCTAGATGGTAGTGGTCGTGAATTTGGAAGGTGCTGCCTAAGGAGCCTTGGTGAGTTCCTGCAATGTATCTTGTAGATGGTACACACTGCTGCTACTGTGTGTCAGAGGTGGAGGGAGTGGATGTTTGTGGGTGTGGGGCCAATCAAGTGGGCTGTTTTGTCCTGGATGGTGACAAGCTTTTTGAGTGTTGTTGGATGTGCACTCATCCAGACAGGTGGAGAGCATTCTATTACACTCCTGACTTGTGCCTTATGGGGCAGGCTTTGGGGAGTCATGAGCTGAATTACACGCTGCAGGATTCCAAGCCTCTGACCTGTTCTTGTAACCACAATATTTATTTGGCTAGTCCAGTTCAGTTTCTGGTCAATGGTAACACCAGGATGTTGGTAGTCTGACAATATTCCAGCAATAGTACTGAAGACTTATGCCTCAGAACTTGCTGCGTCCCTAGCCAAGCTGTTCCAGTACAGTTACAACACTGGGATCTACCCGGCAATATGGAAAATTGCCCAGGTATGTCCTGTATACAAAAAACAGGACAAAGATAACACGGCCAATTTCCACACCATCAGCCTACTCTCGATCATCAGTAATATGATAGAAGGGGTCATCGACAGTGCTATCAAGCGGCACTTGCTTAGCAATAACTTGCTCACTGATGCTAAGTTTGGGTTCCGCCAGGGTCACTCAGGTTCTGACCTCATTACAGCCTTGGTTTAAACATAGACAAAATAGCTGAATTCCAGAGGTGAGGTGAGAGTGACTGCCCCTGACATCAAGGTCGCATTTAACCAAGTGTGGCATCAAAGCACCCTAGCAAAACTGGAGGGAATCGGAATCGGGGGAAACTCTGCTGGTTGGAGTCATACCTCGCACAAAGGAAGATGGTTGTGGTTGTTGGAGGTCAATCATCTCAGCTCCAGGATATCACCGCAGGAGTTCCTCAGAGTAGTATCCTGGGCCCAACCATCTTCAGCTTCTTCATCAATGACCTTTGTTCCATCATAAGGTCAGGAGTGGGGATGTTTGCTGATGATTGTACAATGTTCAGCACCATTTGCGACCCCTCAGATACTGAAGCAGTCCATGTCTAAATGCAACAAGGCCTGGATAATATCCAGTCTTGGGCTGACAAGTGGCAAGTAACAGTCGTACCACACAAGTGCCAGGCAATGATCATTTCCTACAAGAGAGAATCTAACCATTGGCTCTTTGACAGTCAATGGCATTACCATCGTTGAATCCCCCACAATCAACATCCTGGGGTTACCACTGACCAGAGGCTGAACTATGAACATACAAACACGGAGCAGGAGTAGGCCATTCGGCCCCTGGAGCCTGCTCTGCCATTTAATAAGATCATGGCTGATCTGATTGATATGCATCCTGCCTATCCCCGATAACCTATCACCCCTTTGCTTACCAAGAATCTATCCACCTCTGCCTTAAAAATATCAAAAGATTCTGCTTCCATCTCTTTTTCAGGAAGACAGTTCCAAAGACTCATGACCCTCTGAGAGAAAAAGTATTGCCTCATCTCCGTATTAAATGGGCGACCTGTTATTTTCAAACAGTGACCCCTAATTCTAGATTCTCCCACAAGAGGAAACATCCTTGCCACATCCATCCTGTCAAGTCCCCTCAGGATCTTATATGTTTCAATCAAGTCGCCTCTTACACTTCTAAACTCCAGCAGGTAGCCATATAAATACTGTGGCTACAAAAGCAGGTCAGAGGCTAGGAATCCTGCGGCGTGTATCTCACCTCCTGACTCCCCAAAGCCTGTCAATCATCTACAAGGCACAAGTCAGGAGTATGATGGAATACTCTCCACTTGCCTGGATGAGTGCAGCTCCAATAACACTCAAGAAGCTCAACACCATCCAGGACAAAGCAGCCTACTTGATTGGCACCCCATCCACAAACATTCACTCCCTCCACCACTGACGCACAGTAGCACCAGTGTGTACCATTTACAAGATGCACTGCAGGAATTCACTAAGGATCCTTCGGCAGCACTTTCCAAACCCATGACCACTACCATCTAGAAGGACAAGGGCAGCAGATAGATGGGAATACCACCAGCTGGAAGTTCCCCTCCAAGCCACTCACCATCCTGACTTGGAAATATATCGCTATTCCTTCACTGTCGATAGGTCAAAATCCTGGAACTCGCTCCCTAACAGCACTGTGGGTGTACCTACACCACATGGACTGCAGCAGTTCAAAAAGGCAGCTCACCACCACTTTCTCGAGGGCAATTAGGGATGGGCAATAAATACTGGCCTAGCCAGCCACATCCCATAAGTAAATTTTAAAAAGACCTCTGGAGGAGGACGAGATGGATCATCCGTTTGGCACTTCTGGCTGAAGATTGTTGCAAATGCTTCAGCCTTATCTTTGCACTGATGTGCTGGTCTCCTGAATCTTTGAACATGTGGGTATTTGAGGAGCCACCTCCTCCAGTGAGCTGTTTAATTGTCCACCACCATTGACGACTGGATGTGGCAGGACTGAAAGTGAACCCCAGCAGGCAGCATTGAAAATGTTTAGGACATTGAGAAGATGTGATGCGGGAAGGATCCATGTACATGGGATAGTGCTTGCTTGAGGCTCTGAAAGACCCTGCCGCACATACACCTCTTCCTTCAGAATAACTCATGGCCCGGCGTAGTGCAGCTAAATTGCGAGTGGGGGGTGCTGCGGGGTGATGGGAAATGAAGCGTGAGGACTCGCGAAGCCTGTCAATGAAGCTGAAAGATACCAGTACACATTATTCAGTGAAAGTGAATATATTTTCAGATTGGAAAGTAACAAAATGTGTTCACCCGTGCAACCACTTGTGATCAGAATTTCTTAACGTTTCAATGCCTTAGACATCTAGATGCTGCCCTGACATCTATAGACAGCCTATGGTTTCGCCGGCCTGTTGCCTCTGATGACTTTGGCATGGGTCCTCTGAAGACCTGAGGCTTTGGGGGCCCTGGCTTCCTTTGGCTGTCCTCCTGTGGGCCAGCTGCTCCCTCTACGGTGACAGAGGATGAGGTTGAGGGGGTCACAGGCAAAGGGGACTCGGATGGAGAGGACAGCCTCTAAGATTCCTGAGTGGATGACCCAGGGATGTCCAGTTGCTGCTCCTCCTCCCTTTGGCTGCCTGAGGGCCTCGGCCTGACTCCTTGAGGGAAAGGAGCACCTGAGGGGTTGTTGAAGTGCCCTGCTTCCCTCTTGCGTTGCCACTGTAGGAACTCACCCATTACTTCCAAGATGGAGTGTAGATCTGCACCCAGGATTCCAGAAGTCTGCCATTCTCCCCCTGAAGACCTCCATGTGCACACATGTGGGCACCACTTCTTCAGAGAGCAGGTGGAGGCACTCCTCCAACTTGCATGCCACTCTGTTGAGGGCATCCAATAGCTCTGCATGACATACCCCCACCTTCTGCTGACTCTCCAGGTTGAGTTGGAAGGCCGAATCCAGGAGCTCGTCATCTGACTCAGACTTCACAGGTGCCTCTTCCCAGCAGTCCTTCGAGTGCCAGGGAGCTCAGCTGAACCTGTCTCCTCCTCCTGTGGACTCATGTCCGTGCGGTGACCACCAGATTGTGAACCCAAGCTTGCTCTAGATCTAGGTCTCACCGAGGTGTGTGTCTCTGCGTGGGTGGAGGATGTGGGTAAGCGCTGACAGGTCTTCTGGGCTGCTTATTTCCACCTCTTGAATTGAGGGGAGGTGTCCTCTTGCTGGAGGTGAAGACATGGATGGAGCTGAGGGGCTGGATGGCTGAGGGTGTCAATTGTTTGGCAGAGTTCCATGTGAACCAAAGTAGAGATAATTAGTGCATATCAGCAGAGTCAAAAGCAGGAGAGAGAGCACTCACTGTTGTGTTGAGAGAGGGATGATGTGGTGCAGGATCCTCATGTGGGTGTTCACCGCCGACCTCACCGTTGCCGCAGGCATGGACCACATCCTCACCAGTCAGCACGATGGCGCGCTCTTCAAAGTGACTGAGAGGCCTACTGTGAGCCACTCCACCCCCAGTTTGGGACCTCTCCCTGCTGTTGTGAGCCAGCTTCTCCTGCATGAAAACAGATGGAGAGAGTGTGAGCAGGACGCATGGCACTGTGTGAAAATGTTTGTGTGGTGAGTGAAGCCATGGACGGGATGAAGATGTGAGCTCGAGAGGATGTAAGCCTGAGGAAGATGCGAGGGTGTGTGAGGATTAGTGGTGTTGTCCCTTGAGGTGTGAGATCCCTGTGGATGTGCGATGCGTTTGTGAATGTGTAAGTTGCGAGTGATGAGAAGAGTGACTTATCTTGGCGGAATGAATGAGACCATTCATCCTGTTGCACCATTGGGTGGCTGTCCTATTTTGCAGGGCATTGGCGCTGACCACCACTGCCAGCACCTCCCGTGCTGGATTGGTGACCTTGCTTGCTGGTCTTGGACCAGATTGAGGAGTAGAGGACATTACAGGGGGCCTCCACTGCATCCAAAAGGTGCTCGAGGGATGTGTCAGTAAACTGGGGGGTTGCAGTCTTCTTGCCTTTCAGTGCCATGTCTTCCATGCAGCAGTCCTGGGCTGGAAGCACTGAGATATGGCACTTGGCATGATGAAGCGGCGAGCTGACGGCGTGGTGAGCAAATGAGAGCCCGCCCGTCATCGAAATGGCTGTTTCCCAGGAATGCATAATTAATAAGGTGGGATTGGGACGGAACGGTGTGAAAAGCTGCCATTACGATCAACGGGTAAATGTCATTTTTCCCAGCTGCTGCCGCACTTAGTGCAAATCTGGGATGATTCTGCCCTAAATTATTTCCTAGGAGTGAGTGTGTTTAAATACTAACTTGTAAGGTAAGCAACATATTGCAGACTATAGGCTTATTTCAAGGCCAATTTCTAAGTTTATGCCATATCCACAGTAGAGAGAGCATTTTTTAAAAAAATTTGAGAATGTAAGGCACAACAGTCTCACTTGGCAGCTGCTTCCATTCGTGGAATGCAACTCTCGGTCAAACCTCATTCTTAGTGGTGCCATAATGAGTCCAGAATTTCATTAATTTCAGAATAATCCATAGTGCTGGGATCTTGTCAGCAATATTGGTTAGAAATCACCTCAAAATTGTTGTAATATGCCTTTGAGTGATATCAGCATGACATCACTAGAAGGGAAATGTGTCATGTGATCCAGTTTTAGTTTCTCTTTTTGCTTTGAGCAGAGCACACACAGCTCTGATGTCTTTGAGCTTTATATCTATGTATAACAGCCAGATTGCCCATTGTTTTTTCTTACCCATCAAAATCAATGGTTGAAAATCTTGGGCAGCATATTCACAATTTTCTAATATACGCCAACTGCGTTTAAGAATGCTTGTGCACTACCTTCAACTGCTGGGCAGGCCTTACTCCCCCCCATCCCCCAGGTCACCTCAACCACTGGGTAGCCCTTGCCCGTCGCCACTCCAACAGAGACCCACTGCTCAGGAATCCACACCTCCGCCACTTTTGGTGGCTGGCGGAGAGGTGGACAGTGGCTGCTGGGGTGACCAGGATTGCGGATGTGCTGGGTGGCAGAGGAGTGGGCTAGATGCTTCTGCAGGAGTTGGCGCACCATGCGTTGATGGACGTCCGGCTCGCAGCCGATGCCATCCATGACCTTAGGATGGTCGAGCTTGGCCCCGAAGCCATTCTGGGGCTCAGGGTGGTGCAGGTGCGTGGTGGTCTTCTGTCAGAGCGCACCCCTGTTCGGACGGAATTCCACATTGGTCCCAAGCCCCAAACTCTCCCTCAGAAGCTGGAGCCCCACAACTTGAGTCACCTCACGGAAATGCCCTCTGTGCCCTTTAGCATGGTGTGTAGAAGTTTCCTGTATGGGCTCCTGCTGCACACCCTTCACCTCCTTGCCCTCACCCGCCACCCAGACACGCCCTGGCATGTTTTGTTGCTGTCCAGTGGCGGAGATCCCCAGTGGAGGGCCCTCTACGGGGTCTCCTTCCCCTTTCCATCGGGGACCTAGTTAAGGTTAACGGGTCACTGACGGCGGCCCTTCGCTTTAGGAGGGGAGTGCGTCAGGGCTGCCCCCTTGTCTGGCCAATTGTATTATATCTGTGTGGAGCCTTTCCTGCACCTCTTGCGGAGGAGGTTGTCGGGATTGGTTCTGTGGGGGCCAGGCATCGGGGTGGTTATTCTTGGCTAACGCTGATGACGTGCTCCTCATGTTCACCGACCCGGCTGACCTGTGGATGATGCGCAAGTACCAGGAGGTCTGCTCTGCCGCGTCCTCTGCCAGGATCAACTGAGGCAAATGTTCTGGATTCCTGGTTGGTCGGTGGCAGATGGATCCCCTAACTGAGGAGCTCAGGCCTTTCACCTGGAGCAGGTCCAGCCTCCTCTGTCTGGGGGTCCACCTCTGCCCTGCTGAGGAATCCTGGCTGGCAAACTGGCAGGAGCTGGAGGCCAAAGTCACCACTCGCCTGCGGCACTGGACAGGACTGCTCCATGTGCTGTCTTACCGGGGTCGAGTTCCGGTCACAAACCAGCTGATTGCCGCCATCTTGTGGTATCGGCTGGTCACTTTGACCCTTCCCCCGGAGTTTGTCAAGTCCAGAGAATGCTGATCGATTTCTTCTGGGACAATAGGCTGCACTGAGTCGCTGCTAAGGTTCTGAGTCTCTTGCCTAGGGAATGCAGTCAGGTGCTGGTGTGCCTACGCATCCAGGTGGTGACTTAACACCTTCAGGCCCTGCAGCCAAACCTTTACGTAGAGCCCCTTCCAAGATGGTGTGCCCTGGCGATGCATTTTTTCCGCCAGGTGCACGGACTGAACTATGACCTCCGGTTTGTAGACTTGAGGGGACTTCATGGGTCCTTGAGGGTGTTGCCCATCTTTTGCCAGGACCTGATCAAAGCTGGAACATGGTCGCCTCTCATGCCACAGCTCTCCACCACCAGGAGTAGCAGCTATCGTCAGAGAGCCGCTGCTCAGGAATCAGGAATTTGGTGGCTGGTGGAGAGGAGAGCTGTGGCTGACGGGGTGACCAGGATCAGGGATGTTCTTAGTGGCCATGGAGTGGGCTGGATGCTTCGTCAGGAGTTGGGGCATTTCCCGTCAGTGGACATGTAGCTCACAGCCAATGCCATCCATGACCTTAGGATGGTCGTGCTTGGCCCCGACGTCATTCTGGGCCTCGAGGTGGCACAGGTGCGTGGTGGTCCTCCGCCCAAGCGTACCCCTGCTCGGAAGGAATTCCACATTGGCCCCAAGCCCTGAACTTTCACTCAGGAGCCTGAGCCCCACAATGAGAGCTGCCTTGCAGGAATGCCCTCTGTGCCCTTTAGCATGACATGGAGGGGTTTCCTGTATGGGCTGCTGCTGCACACCCTTCACATCCTCGCCCTTGACCGCTGCCCGGACATGCCCTGGCATGCCTTGTCGCCGTCCGGTGGCAGAGGTCCTCAGTGGAGGGTCCTCTACGGGGATGTCTTCCTACTTTCCATTGGGGAGCTGGGGTGGAGGGTGTTGCATGCGGCAGTCCCATACAGCTGTAGGATGTGTTAGTTCATGGACTCCCAAGAAGCCTGCATTCTTAGCGGCCTTGTGGAGTCCGAGGACCACGTATACGCAAGCTGTTCTAGGCTGCACCCCATTTTCAGTTATTTGAAAAATCTTTTGCCTTTGTTTTATTTGCACTTCAGCCCAAAACTCTTGATCTATGGGTACCCAGTGCGGAGGGGGCTGGCAGGGAGGAGGGCCTCCTTGTGAACCTACTCCTGGGCCTGGCCATGTTGGCCATCAACAGGTCCAGGCAGCGGGCGATCGAGGAGGTCATTGGGCCTGACTATCTGCCCCTCTTCCGCGGCTATGTGTCCCTGGAGAGGTGTTCGCCGACACTGTTGAGTCCTTCCATGCTCAGTGGGCACCGCGGGGACTGGGATGCTTAATCAGCCCCTTTAATCACATTTTGATTTAATGTTTGTAAGTTTCCTTTAAATCTTGCCTTTTGTTTTTGCAGTTTTCCTTTAAGGGGCTGCCACTTAATTTGTTAATTTAGTTTAATTGTTTTACTCAAAAAGAGTTACATTTTCTTCACCTTCCTAACCCTGCCGCTATGTCTTTGTGCTCCCCGGATATCCACAGCGGAGGTGGGGGCAGTCTGCAGACCACTAGGCCCGCTATGCCTGTGATGACCTTGATGAGTGTCCTCTGGACGGCTAAGACTTGGAGAGCCCCGGCCTGCTTTGTGACAATGGCATCCTCCTCGACCTGTGCAGTTGGAGCTGCTGAGGTCACAGGAAGAGGGGATTTGGATGGGCCCGACATTCCCGGAGTGATGTGGGTGGATGGCCCCGGGGTGTGTACCAGCTGATCCTCCTCCCTATAGGTGCACGAGGGCCTCAGCTGACTCCTTGAGGAGAAGGGGCAGCTGGAGTGAGATCGAGCTGCCCCACACCCCTCTCGAGTATCCACAGTTAGAGGCCAACTATGGCATCAACAATGGAGCAACGTCCTGGACCAAGGTCTCCATGGCACACGACATCCTACCAGCATTGACATTGGTGCATTGGCATGTCAGCGCTATCACCTCACCATGTAGGCAGATGGACTCCTTCATCGTGCCTTGCAATCTGAGGAGTGCAGCGGACATCCCTTCCTTATATTTCTGAGCTTGCCTTTGTAGCTCCAGCAACTGTGGTATGACTGAGTCCAGAGGCTCGTCTTCTGACTGGCACTTAGGACATTTTGGTTTCCAGCAGTCAACCAAGTGCTGGACACCTGGGAAGTCCCTGCCACCACCTGCTGTGGATCAGACAGTTCAATGTGCTCATCAGATTGTGATCCTGAGGCTATTCTAAAGCTAGGTCCCACCAAGGTGTGTGTCTCTGCACTGGTGGAGGGTGTGGGTGAGTGCTGTGATGGGACTTCGAGGAAGGTGCCTTCAGATTCCTCTTCAGAGGTTTCTTCGGGGCTTGATTGGAGGCTCTGGGTCATGGACTCCATTGGCTGTTTCCCAGCTGTGCCTGCAAAAGCAAGGAAAGATATTTAGTGCATGGCAGTGGCCTGCGAAACAGGACACATCACTCACAGCAAGGTTGTCTGATGGATGTTGCACTGCTGGACCCTCACTTGGTTGAGCACTGCCGACCTCACCAGAGGACTAGTCCAGATCCTGACCGGCCAGCTGGATGGTTCTGCTTTCAAAGTCCGTGCGGACCTTGATTTCAGGCATTTCTCCACCGGTCTGCGACCTCTCCCGGTTGTTGTGTGCCAGCTTGTCCTGCATGAACAGAGATGGAGAGAGTGTAAGCAGGACATCTGCCAGACCAGATGATAAGTATGCCTGTGTGTGTGTGTGTGTGGTGAGTTGTCCCATGGACGGGATGAGGACAATGAAGGTGTGTGTGAGAGAGTGAATGGGGATGTCCCTTGAACTGTCAGTGAGTGAGGGCCCTGTGGATGTGTGGTGGGTTTGTGACTGTGTGAGTTGAGAGTGATGAGAAGAGTGACTTATCCTCACGGAACGAGAGATCATTTATCCTCCTGTGGTACTAGGTGGCTGTCCTCTTTTGTGGGGTGTTGGCACTGACCACCACTGCTACCGCCTCCCAAGATGGATTAGTGATGTTGCTGCCCATCCTGTAGCCAGAGCTGGGTAGAGGACATCACGGCGGGCCTCCACTGCATCCAAAAGGCGCTCGAGGGTTGCATCATTGAACCTGGGGGCTTCAGTCTTTTTGCCTTTCAGGGCCATGTCTTCTGTGCAGCAGTCGTGGGCTGGAAACACTAAGAGGTGTGTGCATGGCTGAACTTTAAATATGGCGCCCGGCGTGATGAAGCAGTGAGGTGATGGCATGGCGGGCGAATGGCGTGACGGGCCATCGAAATGGTGTGTTTCCCAGGAACGCATGATTAATGCGGTGGGTTTGGGACACGCGGCGTGAGAAGCCACCATTGCGGCCGGCGGGTAAAACATCATTTTCCCGCCCGCTACCGCACTTAATGCAAATCTGGGACAATTCTGCCCTAGATGTTGGATAAACAAGTTCATTACTGATTTCCCAGACTTGGAATCCTTCTAATAGGCTCTGTTCCTCTCAGTATTGATAGTACAAAAAAATCGTTTCAAGGGAATGGCACTTAGAGGCCTAAATTATCAGTTTATTCAGAATGATTAATGAAGGTAGATTCAGTGCATTATTTATTTCACTTAGTTTTATGATTGTGTTGTACTTAGAAATTTGAAAGTGAAAAATGCTAACTGTGGTGTGGACTTTCATAATGAGAGTAAGCGTGCCTCTGCTGTTGTGTTTTGTGAGTAAAGATTTTGAAAGAATTATCTGAGTTTATTAGGCGTGGAGCTTTAGCTCAGCTTGCCTTCCTCTTGCTTCCAGATGGATCAGTGTAGTCAGCATCTTAGACCACCCTCACTATTTCTCTTGGGACAGGACTTAACATCTCTATCAATCTTCTGGCGCTGGGCTATTTCTCCCCATTAGAAATGAGCTGCCTAGCCTCTGCTGGAGATTCCTGCCAGATTAAGGGGAGGTGACTTTCCTTGGCACATCTAAGGGCCACCATAAGGTAGACGCTCTGAGAGCCCAGGAGCTATTGAAGAAGTTGCCAAGTTATATTCATGTTTCCCCTATCTTCTGTATCCAGTGCATTCCGCTCCCCCCATCAACGATGGTACCCGCTTTGCCAGCAGGAAAAATTAACAGGCCCCATCCTCTACCATCTTAGCAATTAACTAGTGTCCCTGGTGTTCAATGTTGCAATAACAAACATGATGGGAAAATCAGTTCCCATATACCTCCTCAAGTGACACTTTCTTAGAATGTGACCACACATTTTTTGATATTGCTGGCTCTGTGCAGCATGACATGGCGGGGTTGGGGGGAGGGGCGAAGATCATGTCCAAGGCAGAAATCCACCCCTTTCTGCCCCAGGTTGACTGAAAAATCAGCAGGAAGCTGGTGGGAAATCCCGTACCAGCATCTTTACCTTATGCTGAATGTTGAAGAACTGCTGGATGTGCGTAGCTGTTCAGCTTGGGTTCATTTATAGTTAAAACACTATTATAAATAATGAATACGGGCCACCATGTGAACACGGGTCAGTTCATCTGGCTTTTTAGTGATGCAACACTCTATTCCCTGATTCTTATATCAGCATTGATGCCACAACTTTAGCAATAACATGCAGGAAACCAAACATAAAAAGGATTGCTGTGCCTCAGAATCAGACTTTGGCAATTTACCCCAAACCTAGCAAAGCACTTAGGCTGTTTGTTCAATCTGCAGTGTTAATAAGCAGTGATCTATAAACAGGCTATATTAAAACCCCTTGGCCAATGTACGTGATTCCTCTTTAATGGATCATCCCTAAAATTTGGAGTTTTTTTAATATTCATTCCAAAGACCACAAAAAGTATCAGGTGTTTCTATAGTTCAAAGCTCACAATTCAGATAACTCACATTCTTCACTGATAAAATAAACTGCAGTTTGGTATATTGCATATCGGATTTGTTCATTCCCAGTTTGGATTGTTTCCTTACCAAAGGCACTTGGAACCAGAATTAAGATGGTCTGTGACTCTGCATATTTCTCTATTTTTTGTTATTCATTAGGAATTTATGTATTTTAAGAATTTTTTCAGCTTTCAAAGGCTGTGATTGTTGCCAGGGCAATACAGCAGCCCAGATTTTCCTGAAAATTGTAAGCCCCTCCCCCAAACATGGCACTTCCCATTTTCGCAAGGGCAGGAATGGGAGTCAGGGTGCATTTCATACATGCATGGTTTACAGAGGCAGCTGGCTGTTTAGATCAGCAGCTGCCTCCACTCTAGTGTCATTTTGGTAGCCTAGGAGTGTGGATCTACTGAAAAGTAGAGCAGTATATTTCTTTGGATAGCCGAGGGACCCCTTTGAAAAGGCAGGGTAGCCCTGTGGAATTTACCTTAATTTTATTTTCAGCCCCAAAAAGACCTCAACTGTCTTCCCTTAACCCAAGGGAGTAGGAGGGTGGGTCCCCTAGTTTTACAGGGCAATTATCGTTACTATTACCACGATGTGCCAAGGTGATTTCAACACCGCCTTTATCACCTGCAAACTGTGATTCACCATGACCTGCTTATGGTGAACAGCTCAGGCACTCTGGCAATCTCCATGGCTATGTCTTAAGATTCCACTCTATGCTTTCAGTGGTTCAGTAGAGTACACTTTGATTAGGCAGCAACAATGACAATTCTCCCATAGGGAAAATCCATGATGGGCCATCTTTTCAGTTGGACAACATTTACAGCTTTGACACTCACCGGACAAGGCAATGACGTCTCCTCCAAGGTACAGGGACTTCACCATTGAGACCTACTTCTCAAATGGGCCTTTCAGAAGGCCCACTTTTTGTCTGCGCCTATGTCCCCTGACCTGCGCCAAGACCCGCCTCCGACACCATCACTACTTCTGGGGTCACCCACCCCAACTTGTATTCTCGGCTGCCCAATGCACCACCCCCCAAAGCCCCCTGACCCCAGACCCAAAATTGGAAGCTTAGGCAGGTATTTTTATAGGTTGAGTTCACTGAGCCAGGAATTCTCTTGTCACTGCACAACCAACCCAAGAGTGGGCCCACAACTGCATAGTAACCCGTGGGAGGAGGTGTGTAAAGAGAATCCTGTGCTTTCAATTCAGTGTATAGTAATTTATTGAAATGCTCTGTGGAAGTCCTGTGACTCCTTTAATACACAATAAAGTGGCAGAGATAATGAACTGGTGTTTGGTCACTTCAAATAATTTATTCTTTATTTCTAAAAGCAAAAATGTGTAATCAATAGAAATGAACATGCACCAATCCAAAAAGAACACAATTTACATTTGAAAGTAAATTTTAAAAATAGGTTTTATTATTTAAAGCATAATGAGCTGGGTACTGCAATGTGACATGATTGGTTTTGGAGATTGATCTATGGATTATGGTTTTGAACCCAGGCCATTATTGTACATTAGGAATTATAGTGGTCCCATCAGTGAACCTTAAGGCATGCAGTAATTCCACCCCAACCCTAACAAATACTCATTGTTTCCTGACATTCATCCCATTTCATTCATCCATTCCATGAATTTACCCTGAATCCCCACAGTGAGATTTAATTAATTTGAGTTGAATGAACAGCCTTCCATGTGTAACTTTGTCAAAAGTCAAGATCTGCTTTGTTATCAGGCTTACCATTGTTGACTTGGGGTGTCATGTCATTAAAGTAGTTGAGGAAGTTGGTGGGAAGGAATCTTCCTCTGCTGAATCCACCCTGACTTCTGCTAATTTCTTCATTGATACTCAAGATAACTCCTAACAATCAGCCCCGTTGTTTTACATGGAATGGAGTAAGGCAACTTCTTCTCCAGGTAGCATCCTCGATTATCCAAGAGTTGCCTATTTTATTGTAGGGCAGGGTGAGGAGGCAGGCTCCAAGTCTATCTCAGCAAAAACGGGGATCAAACCTTGTGCTGTTGGTATTATTCTGAACCACACACAATCTAGCCAACTGAGATAATTGGTTCCCTGGAAGTAAGGCTAATGGGTTTGTAATAGCCTGTCAGTTTTGTCACCCAATTTTGAATATTGACCCCATTATTCTCTTTCTAATCTTCTGCTACATTCCCCAATGGCCTTTGACATTCTCAGTATGATGATCAGATCCTTATAAATCTCTTTCCTATTCTCTTTTAGTGCTCTGTGATAAATGCTATCTATTTGTAGGGATTTATTTGCATTGAGACTGATGAGACGCTCTAACTAATTTATAATAAGTAGCACAAAGCTATTCAAAGTTTAGCACTTATTTGTCATAAATTAGCAATTTTACATAAAGGTGCTTTGGTATGTTTGAGATGTTGAAGATGGCACACAACATAATCAGGTTGTGCATCTGAGATTGGCACTAAAAAATGCAGCAGCAAAATAGAAGAGGCTTCCCTGCCTTTCGTTGTGCTGTATCAGATTTTTTTAAAATTAAGCCTGGCCTTGATGCAGTTGGGGAGAAACCGTTGCCACTGGTAGTAGAGTAGGCAACCAAAGATCATAGATTTAAGATTATTGGGAATAAAATCCATCAATGGGAAGAGTGGGGATGAGGATGGGAAATAAGGAGTTTTTTTTAGTGGATGATTCAACCTGAATGCATTACCTGAAAGGATGTGGAAGCAAAATTAATAGTAACTTTCAAAAGGGAACTGGATATGTACTTGAAAAGGAGAAATTTGCAGGGCCAAGTCAAAAGAATGGCATAATAGGTCTATTTAGATAGATCTTTGAAAGAGGCAGCATACTCATGATGGGCCAAATGGTTTCATTCAGTTCTCTATGATTATATGCGTACTTTGTTCTCACGCTGAGTTTGAGAAGGGAAATCAGGTTCCCATTTCTCAGTACTCCCGCAATAGATAGAAGGAATATATCTACAACTAAAGAAGCCTGTTATGAATAAATTGTTCCACCATTTGTTGTTGGGGTATTGTAGAGCTGGAGTAAAATTTCCATGGAGGTTCCCCTGATCTCCAGTGGTGACTTAGGCAGAAGCTTGGTGGAAAGCTGAGAGGCAGAACTGTTTCTGCCCTTTTTCTAGGGTTTCTACTGAAATCACAGTGTGATTGAGGGGACCCCTGAGGAAAGCTTTACTCCTTTGTTTTGAAGGTCAGTATGGGAAATATGTGGTTTGTGACTTGTCCTTTTTACCATTGTTCCTTGGACTCGTTAACCATAGCCAGAGAACCTAGACTGAAAACTGAAGGTGACATAGAAGAATTCATTCACCAATTTCAGTTCGGGACTTTCCTTGCCTCCACTCTCCCCACCCCACCCAACCTGGGACAAGGTGACCAATGGAACTGTGTCCTACTTGGGGGTCCAGACTTTGGTCATGGCCTGCTTCCCCAAATGAAAAATATTCCTGATCATATTTCACCATACCCACCCCCATCTTTAAAGTGCATTCAATGGGCACATTCAATTTTTCCCTCATATATGGTAAAACGATTAATGAATATGATTACTGCAAGTCCAAAGGCTATTTCTAAATCATTGTTGGTTTGTACAGTTTATGTTCCTTAGTACTGGTTTCTTTGGGTTTATGCACTGCTATGCCATTAAATAGTAAATTTGACAGAAACACAAAAAATTCTAGAAATAGAATCTGTAAGAGAAAGGCCAGGCGAATGTGTTATGTATCAGAACATTCCAGAATAGAACCATCTCCAACACATTGATATCCTTTTGAAGATATATGGCTGAAGTGTCATATAAAATTCCAAACATGATCTTATCATGAGTTGTAAAAGCTTTAAATTGCCTTTTCAATTTCAAATGCCCTTGACATGTACTGAGGGAGTCAATCAGTGATCACAATCTCACATTAACTGGGTAATTTTAATGAATGCTTTACAATTATAACAAAATCATTTTACCTTTCCATCTTTGTCAATAGACACCTATCAATTTGAGAACATGTAAAGTCACTGTCGTGTTGTCATAATGATATAAAGACACCATCACTCATAAGGATTTGGACAAATGTGTTGTAGGTTCATTTATTTGGACTGGGCACACGATATACATGGAGAAAGCTTGAAGACATCAGCAGCAGAGCCGTGTGTGTGTGTGTGCTTTGCTCAAAAGCAAAAGTGAAACTGAGACTAGATCACATGACACACTTCTCTTCTAGTGATGGCATGCTGCTATCCCTTAAAAGCAAATTACAACAGTCACCAGGTGCCTTCCATCTCATGGAAGCTTTGTTTTGATTTTCTCAACAGTGCCATTTTGATTTTATTTGGTAATTATTTTTGGTGTGCTTTATTTTATTATCAGATTGGATAGGCCCATCCATCTCTGAATCTTTCATGCTGCCTCTGCTTTATGGGGAGAACCTGAGCATTTCTTTGTTGGGCTTAGTTCAGCCTCTTAATTCCAGTAACCAGGAACACCTCAACTCTCTTCTGAATATCCAGGCGCACTATATGATTACTTCAGCACTCCGCGGCCCTATGGGGAGGCAGCTTTGAAGATTGGAGATAGGACCGTAACGCTCTAATTCTCCAATTCATGTGCCCTTCAAGTGCAATTCTCCATTGGGAGTACATATCCACTAGACATCTGACATCTACTGATTTAATTGTCTCTTGAAAATATGGTGAGGCCTGACCAAATGCATGTAAAACGATGCTGACATCTTGTAGCATCTTTATTCTTAGACAAGTGTTGATTCAGAATCTTTACTCACTCTTTAACATATTGAAATGCCATGTTGCACTATTCGTTTGACAGTTGCAACTCCAATATTTATTGGAGCACATATTGAAATTGTGAATTGGGCTCTTGCATGCACTTTGTCTTTGCTGGGGGTGTTCTAATACAGTTGCCTCCTTACCATTTATTCCTTTATGTTTATTGCAGGTACGCTGTACCCACTCCAGCCTGGAATGTTTGGGACCAAACCTTTTCCGGATTTTGGAATTTTCTGGATCATAGAATGCCTAAACACATGTGTGTGAACTGGAAAACACCATGGATATAAATATTTAACTGAAACATAAAACAGTAAGTAAATATTATGAAGCAGTAAAAAAAAATTTTACTTATCCAAATACCGTATCACCCATGCCTCCACTCCCAAAGTACTAAAACGCTCCCAGTGACATTGAAGGTTTGCTCAAAGCATTTCCGGACAACTGGTGTTTCCGATCAAAGACTTCCAGACTGGAGAGGTGACAGTGTAGCACAATTAATTATAAAAGTGTTTTTTTTTTCAGGAAGCCTAATATACATGTGTAGCAAGTATAATTTATAACATCACAACATAGTAAATGAAAATAATTTGCAAAACAATTTGCTTGCTCAGGAAATCAGTCAAATCCTGTTTGACTCCAGAATTGATTTATGATTCATGTTGCAACTTTCAGCTACTCTGTTGAACATCCTTTTATTGAAAAAACTGATTTCCCCTCACGTGTTGCTGTCCCTGCCTTAATTCAACATACTGCCCTTCCTCATTCCCTTCCCTCAGCTGAGTTCTGGTTCTCATCCCTTTTTGGTGTGTTCTACTCTCTCCCTCTAATCCGTTGAATGCCACAGCCCCTCTTTCGCTGTTCTCTGTTCATTATCAATTCCCTCCACTTTGTCATGTTCGCTCTCTCCTCCCATTGTATACTGCTCCCCCTCTCCCCCCTCCTCCTTGTGCTGTATTGTACACTCTGCCTGATTCTCTTTAATCTCTGGGAAAACCCACAACTGTGCCAAACCCCGTCTTTCCCATGCCTTCCTGTGCTCAATAATATGTAGGGCAGAAATTTTCGCTTGGTGTGCGGGCGTGCACCCGACACGCTCGAGTGTGAAATAACGAGTGATGACATTGGGCGAGCGTCCTGACGTCACCGCGCACTTGTGTGATATTTTGGTCAGTGAGCATGCACGAGAGTCGGCAACGTGCCCACCGACAGTTAAGAGTCCTATTAAAGCAATTAACATATTAACCAATCATGATTTTTCGCTGCCCATCCAACATTATGGTCGGCGGGCAAATCGGCCAGGCCCTTTTGAGGAAACCTCATCCAAGGATGGGCTGAGATTTCCGATATCAGTTCAAAAAGATTGTTTACACAGAGTTTTCATCTGGTATATGTTCCAATGGCTGTTCCTGATGCATGGGCATTTTTTTCCCGGTTTTTACCATCTTTATTTTTAGCATTTAAATTCTTCAGCTCCATGAGGTAGGTCTCTGCCTTCAGGGAGTTGTTTGTGAACGCTCCCTGCGCTGGCTTCAGCGCTTGCCCTCTTCCCGCCCCCATCCCGGCAGCGCTGAGCCTTTCAGTGCACCTTCGATGCTGGCAGACCATTAATTGGCCAGCCAGTGTGAAATTGCGGTCGGGGTCCATTTCCCAGCCGCTCCTGGGCCCGCCGATCGCGCCCACCCACTGAACTAAAAACCTTGCCCGTACTTTCTCCTTCCCTGTGCTCCTTCTGCTGATTTGGGTTGTGGACCTCCCTCCCCTCCTCTCCACTGTACATTGTTCCTGCTGTCCCCACTATACGCTACTCATTATATATCCCCTCCATTGTGAAGTTCCCCAACTCAGAGCTAGATCATACTACACCCCTCATTTCCCCCTGGGACCCCACACTACCCGTGAACAATATCATTGAATATCATTTGAATGTTGAATAAATCTTCTTGAAATGTTTATATATATTATTAACCTTTATCTCCTCCTTTTGATTTATTTGGTTTTACCTAGCTTTACTACTTTACTTACCTTCCTTACAGGGTAAAAAACCTCAATTTTTCTTCTGTTTAATTTTCAAATGGCTTTTTCCACTGAATCTCCCTCATCACTTCCTTACAACCTCTAGAATTCTTCTCTTGCCTTGTGTCCGTGTTGCTATTTTTGCCTTCATTATAATTTCAACTTCAAGACCATCTATACAGTGATTACTGGAACTCAAAAATAAGCCAACGTCTAGATGCTAATGAAGCTATAACTATAAGGGTGACAAGCCAAATCAATACTCACATTAATACTGATTCAAACCTCATTAGGATTATGACATTGTGCTTTTGGGATAATTACTACTGCTCTCATGAAAAATGGATCAGCATTACTAATTTCCTGCCAGTGTTCCTTTGTTTTATACCACTCACCACACTAAAGGCAGTTGAAACAAGAATACATCACAGCAGTCCCAAGACTTACAGAGATAACTTGTATCTTTTCAATTTATGCCTTTGGTTGGTTAAATTACAATCAATATCTGCAGTCTGCTAAGTGCAGGCGCCATTTCAGGTAGTCTACACCTACTGGTGGGCATGTTTAATGAAGAAATATGATCACCAAAAATTAACAAATCAATCCTCTGTATACAAAGTTTGCAAAACTCCTTGGACAATAAAGGAAAAGGAATCCCCGGTTCCCCACCCCACCACCCCCCACCCTCTCCACCTCCTTCACAAGAAAAAGCAGCACCACACCACACACACAGGCAACATAAAAAGTAAAAAAAGCCTGTGAACATAGCTACATAGAACACGAGTAGGCTATTAAGTCTCTACACAGCCACTCAATTAAATTATGGTTGATCTGTGTCTTAACTCCAGCTATCCTCCTAAGTTCCATAACCCTAGCCTAACAAAAAACTATCAATCTCAATTTTGAAATTTTCAATTGGCCTAACTTCAGCAGGTTTCTTGGGGGGAGAATTCCAGATTTCCACTAACCTTTAGTGTGAAGAAGTGCTTTCAGATGCCACCCTCAGATTATTTAATTTTAAAGGTTATGTTCCCTAAAATGGCAAATAATCGTGACACTCTTACACAAAAGTACTGAACCCCCAAGTGAGAAAATAGCAAGGCCATAAAATTTCCAAACCTCCATGATCAAAACATTTCACCCATTCCCCAGCTTCCCATTTTCTAACTCCTCTCCATCCTTCCCTTTCCTCAAAGCTTCAAAGTGGGAAAATGCAGCCTTAGAATTGCTTATAGCTCTGGACTGGAGAGCTGATTGGTTCACATAAGCTATTCACTGATTTGATCTAAATATTGGCAATCTGAGGGTAAACATTTCTACTTCTCCAGACCTGGGGAATTTAAATGGCTGAAGCTGAGACATAGGGCTGAATTTTGCCATCAGCGAGCAGGAGGCAGGACCCGCTCGCCAATGCGCAAAATGACGCGGGATGACGTCAGGGGGAACCCCTGACGTCATCCCAGCCCCATTTAAATCTTCAGGAAGGTGGGGGCACAGCCAAATTAGCTGTGTGCCCGCCGACCTGTCAGTGGCCAATTGAGGCCATTGACAGGATCATTAAAACAATTAAAGAACCTGCCCGTCCAACCTTAAGGTTGGTGGGCAGGCCAGGAGCCCCAGTGGCAAATAGAGAAAACATGAAACCTCATCCAGCGGCGGGATAAGGTTTCATGTAGGGTTTAAAAAACTTTAATAAACTCTTAGTGAAATTTATTAACATGTCCTATCTCATGGGACATGTTAAGGATTTTTTTATTTTTCTATTTTTAAAGTTTGAACTAGTTAAAGTTAAAGTCAGCGATCTCCCTGAGGCAGCACTTAGTCTTAGGGAGATGTGCGCTATTTCGTGTGCATGCGTGAAAAAGTGCACTCTCGCTTTTGGGGAATTCCACCCCCCCGCCCACACAGGAAGCGCATAGCGTTTCCCGCCGGGAGTCATGCTGGGCGGGCCTTAATTAGCCCACCCACTTAAAATGGTGGTGGGACCCGCTTCTCTGGCTGGGATCGGCTCCCTGCCCGCCGGAGATTGGGTCGGGCCCACCCGCCCAGTAAGCAGAAAACTCTGCCCATCATTGATATTGGCTTAGTGGGTTTAAAATGGAACAGGCTGAAAATACATGTTAGACACTCCTGATAAAGATTAACTAAGGTATGTATATACAACTCAAATGATAACTTTTTTTTAAAGTGGAATATTACTGCTTGTTGTCAATCATTATTCAGGTGGTAAATGTCATGATAATAGCTGATTGTGGTTGTGGACTCCAGTATTAGATACTATACGGTACTTTGTACTATATATGGGGTCACCTGACCTGGGGGTTGAAGGTCAGATAGCATATGTTGGAGCCTGTCTTGATAGAGTTCAGATACTGCAGGTATGTGTTCATGTTAGGAAAATGTGTTATCAATAAAGTTAGCTCAGCTACAATGTCAATGGCCTGTGTGCATCATTAAAAAAAGAAACACGAAACAGGACAGCAAAGCCAATGCTAATTGTCCTTGAGCTTTAATTTTACTGTATGTAAAGTTAAGCTAAGATGTGAAGTCAATGTTGTGAGAACTCTGATTCATCTCCACTGATGAGTGCCTTGAGTGATCAGAATTGCTGTCACAGTGCGGCCACTTACAGGAAACAAGTGGTGAAAGTCCAGTAACTTTGCAAAGAATAGGAAGAATTATAAATGATTATGGAAGAAATTTAGATTTGTCTTTGTCACGAGCTGGCTAGATGTTTGGATTTCGAGTCTGTCAGAGGCCAATTTCTCCATACCAACCATAGGTTCCAACAAGGAGAGGGTGGAGACCAAGTTTGATAGCAGCAGAAAATGGGCACAGGGGGTGTCATGCATCATTAACCCATACCTGTTCCTTAATGGAGGCAGCACACAAACATTGTGCTGTCTGTTGATTTACATGATAACTGTGTGCAGCCCAGTGTAAAAACTGTTGAATGGCTATACACCTCAGCCAATGACCCAAGTTCATGCAAGGCTAACACCATTCAAGCTAGCATATATTACTTAAAGACAGCCTGCACCTCTTAAAGGGGTGGTGCATTCTGCCTGGAGCAGGTACTGGAAGTAAATTGATGAGAAATTTTGCACAGCACTAACTAATGGTGCAAAAGAGCAGAGAGTGTGCTTCAACGTTCTCTGATGCAGGCTTCAGCGGAGGTGGTGGAGAGGAGGAATGGTGTCATCTAACCACTGTGGGTGCCCTCCAGACCAATTCTGAGATTGCAATGGGAGCAGTTAGCTGTCATGATCAATGCAAGCAACTTAGCCCCAAGGATCTGGATGCAGCAGCACAATAAGTTTTATAACCGCACATAGGTGGACAAGGTCAGTGAATTCATCTTGAAATGCAATATCCTTACAACCACTAGCCTCAGAAACTGCTCAATTCACCACCCTCCTTTACTTACCTATCCATATTCCCTGTCATGGTGCAATTAATTTTCATTGCTTCACTTCACCCTCTCATAGCACATGGAGAGCTTCACACCCACCTCTCACAGCTTGCACACACTGACTGCTACTCCACCACGACAGGCACATCAGCCTAACGTTCACTGACATACTTTCCTCTCTCATAGCACAAGGTGATGTATAACTAAGGGCAGCAGCATCAAACCAATGGAGCAGACATTGTTGCATGTCCTAATCTCCATGGAGAAGGTGGTACTCTCCATCACTGGAGTAGTCATTACTGAGGCAATGGCTAGTGACAGGGCTGAAGGTGACCAAATGCTCTTACCCAGCGTAACCAACTCTCATGGAAAAAATTAAGGGACACTCTGGAATGGGGTCCATTGGAGCGGGGGAGGGCGATGGAGCTGCTGGGGCTGTGAGAGAGTTCGAACGGCAGGAGAACGGGAGGACTGTGCGTGCACAAGGTTTGAGGGTAATCGGTTCCTGGATGCCTGCAACCCGCAGCATGAGACAGTGGCCTCAATACAGGACAATCTTATAAAATAAGGACTGCTTGGTCAACCTGCTCAGACCTAACCTTCTTCCTTATGTCTCAAATGTCTCTCTTGCCAAAGTGTCTCTTAATTTATAGTCTGCACATTGTGTAAACATGCACCTCTTGCTTCCCCCCTCACTCTTACTCCATTCCTCCACTCACTAAAACCTTCCTCTTGTCTGTACTCCTTTTACATATCCAAGAATTGCCACCTCAGGTAGTGTTGTTACAGTAAGAAATGGGAGATCAGGAAGACTGTGATGATGAAGAAACACCGTCATTTGTTCTCACACTCACAATCACCAGCTCAGACCCTGACACTGAATGTACCTTAGAAGGTAGCCTAAAGATGGGATTTGCAGGTAATGAGGTACTGAGCACAAGTGGCCTGCATCTGCAGCAGGGGACAAGCTTAGCACAGGTGTCAGCTTGCCAAAGGGTGAGGTGGCACATGTATTTTTGCTATGAGGACTCAGGTGACAACTTTGTTGGGGTAGCAAAAAAGGTAAAAAAGCAAAAAAGTGTTCACAATGTAACGCTTGGCGCGTTGGTAGTCCTGCCAGTTTGCGGTCAGTGGCAAGGAGCATAGAGGAGTCTGGTACAAACTTGGCAGACAGTTTATGCAGAGCTTAGAGCCCACCATTATCAGTATGGAAGGTGTGGCTTCCTTCATTAGAATAATTATGGACCCAGGCATGATGTAGCATTTGATGATACTGGAAGCATCAGCAACAAGAAAATCTCAGTCTCAACTGATCTGCTACTTACCCTCTGTCACAGCTGTAACCAGCCGCTACGCCCACTCTTTAACTCAATTCCAGATGTTCACTTGACAAGTCACGCCATTGACCCACCCACCCTCTCCCCCCTCTGGCCCACAGTGTCCTCAGGGAGTTGTAGTCTGTTCTCCACCCTGTTCCCTTCTCTCTGCCATGCAAGGATAGAGAGACTACATTTCCCAGCCAAAGCCACAGGACCTTCCTTGCTGTTTTGGGAGGTGATGATGCTTGTGGACCAAACTGGCCCAACTTACTCAATGGTGTCAATGAAACATTGTTTTAAAATCTCCCGGAAGGCTTTCATTGTCCAGCAGGATATTGATGCTGATTCTAGTAGCCTCCCAGCCATTCCAGAAGGGTTAGCAACCCTCGAGTGGAAACTGTGTTCAGAATTTCCCATAGATTTCAGCAACCTTAAATAGCAGTACAAAGTACCCAGGGCTAATACAAACTCTGCAAGAGCTCATGGAAATCAATCAGCAACTAACCTAGAAGTAATTGATGATCCCTTTAAATAAAAGGGGCTGTGGGGGTGGAGGTCATTTCTGTGGTTAACAAATATCCGGCTCTGCAAGGTTAAGAGGGTGTTAGCTGGAGAATTCAGTTCAAAAAAGAGCAGTACTAGCATCATGAAAATCAGCATTAAACACTGACTGGCACCACAATCTGCTTATTCTGCATCCTTCCATGTCAATGACCTTCTCAAAATGGTGTTAGGTGTGGCGAGTGCCAGAAGTGTGTGGATTGTGAATGTGACTTTGGATCCAAAATAGCATCTGTAACATCCCAGATACGGGCACTATTTAACCAGATTTTGCGGCCGTAAGTGTGCTTTTAGCATGTAGATTTCCTCTCTGAGCTAATTCTGGTGACCTAAAGCTCTGCTTTATATTCTTGCATAACACAGGATTTTCTCGAGTGGAACTTTACCCTTCTTTATGCTTTCACAGATTGATTGACTGAAGTTTTCCTTTCATTACGGTTTTCAATAAAGTGAGGGTGAGTGAAGACACTTCCTGCTAGCTTATCCCATGGCAGGATTTGTTGGAGGGAATCATGGTGTTTAGAAAGATTAACAGAATGCAGCATGTCGCTGAAATTGATAGAAGTATCAAACTAAGTCAACTGCATCCAATATTGTTATTCAGGATTTGCTGGAGCAGGCTCTCTCATGGGCCAGGATCTTTAGGTCGGTGAGCAGGGGGCGGGGCCCGCTTGCCGACACGTAAAATGACGCGGGATGATGTCAGGCGGATCTCCCGATGTCACCCCGCGTCTCTTCAATTTTCAGGTCGGCGGGAGCGCAGCAGAATCAGCTGTGTGCCCGCCAATCTGTCAATGGCCTATTGAGGCCATTTAAAAAGTAATTGAGATACTTAATGGACCTGCCCGTCCAACCTTAAGGTTGGCGGGCAGGCCGGGAGCCCTGGCGGGCTTCAGAAAAAGCACGAAACCTCATCCACGGGTGGGAAGAAGCTTCATGAGGGTTTTTAAAATTTTAATAAATATATGCTCTAAAGTGATGGACATTTCCCAACTCATTTGGCAGAGTCAGATGAGGGGACATGTCAGGGAAATTTTATTTTTGCCCCTTCACCGTTTTTAAATTTGGCGCCGATCTCCCTGAGGCAGCACTTAGCCTCAGGGAGATGAGTGCACTCATTTGCGCACATTCACGAAAGAGCGCACTCTCGGCTGAGGGAATCCACCCCCGCCCACACAGGGAGCGCATAGCACTTCCTGGCGGACATTACGCTGGGTGGGCCTTAATTGGCCCGCCCATGTAAAATGGTGGTGCGCCCCCAATATCGGGGGCACCGATCAGAGGCACGCCCCCCCCCCGCCACGCCCGCTCCTGCACTTCCCCTGATGGGGGGAAAATTCTTCCCATGATGTCCTCTGTTAGTTAAACATATTCATGCACATTTAGAATTGAACAATTTTTCCCAAGAAGTTGCTGGAACTGCAACTTGATGACAGCATGATGAGGGGCACTGAGCAACTGGGTCCTTGGTGAATGATAGGGCCAACAGTGTATCTACTTCAAAAATGTTGTGTAAAACTGAGATGAGGAGGAATTTCTTATTTCAGAGGTTTGTTGGTGTTTGGGATTCTTTTCCTCAGTGAGCAGTGAAGGCTGGGTCATTGACTATATTCAAGGCTGAGTTAGACAGCTTTTTGATTGACAGGGGAGTCAAGGGTTATTGGGGACAGGCAGGAAAGTGGAATTAAGACCACAGTCTGACCAGCCATGACCTTATTGAATGGTGAAGTAGGCTCGAGGAGCAGAATTGCCTAGTCCTGCTCCTATTTCTTATGTTCATGTGTTATAGGTTTCATAAATAAACAGAGAAAGGTCTAAGAAGGAAGGTGAATTAGAATGGATGAATTCAAGGTCACAGGTACAGAAGGAGAAATGCGGCGTGCAAATTGGAATAAGAGAGAGATAAAAGAGACAATAAGGAAAAAAAAGTTAAAATTTAAATCAACATTTTTAAAATGTCCAACAATTCATAACTGAAGGAATGGGAATTCACAATTATAATTGTTCACTTTCTGGGCAAGAGATTTGGTTGGTAGTCACTAACAATTGTTACATCGTAAATGGGGTACTCAATCTGTTAATTAGTAGACAACTTTCTGGGGCAAGTTTAATGGGAAATTAACGTGTAAATGCAACAACTTCATGGAAATCACTTGGAAGTGCCAGTGAGATGATGTTTTTGTGAAGCTAAAGGCTGAGCAATCTGCCCAGCAACTGGTGGCGCTTTGCAATTTACTGGGTATCTCTTCCTCAGCAAAAGCAGCTGGCCAATTGGCACATTAATAATGGCATGTGGCGGTCAAGTGTTGTTTATGTCAGCAAATTCTGGCCCATTATCTTTGTTGAACCTCTAGGAACATTTCTCAAGGTACTGCACATATTTTCACAATTATAATCATATAATTGCCGAGGCTAATTTCAATAGTATGAAAAAACAGCATAAGGATCGTGATGTACAATTAACCAATGCCATTCAGCTTAATCCAGGCAGCACTTCAACCTTGTGCCTGCTGATTATCATGACTGGACAGAGCTAATTGGACACTGCCGTGGCTGGATGCTTCAGCAGGGTCTAACAGGGTGAGTGGCTACTGCCAGTTAAAGCTAACCTGCACTTCTTAAAGGGGAGTTGTGCTGACGTGGCTGGAGCAGGTGCTGGGAGTTGTCATACATGCCATCCTGACTTGAGATAGACAGAAGAATGGTACAGCATGGGAGAGAGGAGGCCACAAGGTTTTCAGATGCTGCACTTGAAGTCTTGGTGAAAGAGGTGGAAACTAGGAGAGATGTCTTCTTGTTCCATATTCACCAGGAATCAAGAGGTCCTCCAGAAACATGGGGCAGAACTTTTCGTCCCGCGGGTGGGCGGGCACCCAACCCGATCAGGAGTGAAACAGTGCACGGTGACGTCGAGGGAGCATTCCGACGTCATCGCACACTCACGCGATATTTTGCTTGGTGGGCACACGTGGGCACCAGAGTGCCGCCCGCCATTAATTAAGCGGCCACTTATGGCCCTTAATAATCCAATTGACCGTGATTTTTCCTTGCCTATGCGGTTTTTTACTCACTATATGGGGAAAACGAGCAGGCAGCCAGCCAAAATTTTCACAAACCTCTTCCAAGGGGGTATAAAAAGGGTCAGCAGCATTGCCATTGTGAGTAGTGAGGGGTTTTGGAGATGATTTGCAGCTGGTTGCTTATTGGTACATGGCAGCTTCATCTCCGCTCGGGACTTCATTCTGAGCATTTCCAGGCTTCATTTCAGGATTCATTGCTGTCTGCCAGGCCTCCAGGAGGATTCAGACCATGTGGACCCTTCCAGGTATCAGGCAGCCTTCCATTACCCTGGATTGTGGTCCCTGCTGGTGGCACCTCCTCTGAGGAGGAAGAGAGGGACAGAAGGGAGAGGAGGCCAGGTGTCCCAATGCAGTTTCCAGGGGAGGGACTTGTGGGAGGAGAGGTGCAGGCACAGGGGGGCAGGGCCAGCAGGTAGTCCAAGGCGGAAGGGGCCACAGAAGATGCTACTATCTTGCTGCCAGGGTTTACCGGCAATGATGCAGCTACCTCAATATGTCAGAGGTGCAATGCCAAAGGAGGCTCCACCTCTCAAGGGAGACCGTGACCTCCATTTGCCAGATGATTGGGCCTGAGATCAGCTTCGACTGTGTGGGTGGGTGGCTCTAAAGGTCACAGTGGCCCTCAACTTCTATGCCTCCAGCTCTTTCCGGCGATCAGTGGGGGATCTGTGTGGAGCGACCCAATCAGCTGTCCACAGTTGCGTCAAACTAGTGACAGAAGCTCTGTTCAGGTGGGTCCTGACCTTTATTCTTTACCGTATGGACGAGGTCAGCCAGGCTGAGCAAGCCAGAGGCTTTGCAGCGATTGCTGGGTTTCCCCACATGTGGCCATCAAGGCGCCAATGGGTGAGCCTGGTACCTTCCTCAACAGGAAGGGATTCCGCTCCATGAACATGCAGATAGTGTGTGACCACAGGATGCAGATTCTGCAAGTCTGTGCAAGGTACCCAGGCAGCTCCCATGATGTGTACATCCTGAGACACTCCCAGGTACCGAGGATCTTCAGTGCTCCAGCCTGACTGGATGGATGGCTGCTGGGTGAGAAGGGCTATCTGTTGAAGACCTGGCACATGACACCTCTCCACCACCCAAGAACAGAGACAGAGAAGCTTTACAATACGAGTCATGCCTCCACAAGGGAGGTGATTGAGAGGACCATAGGTCTTCTGAAGATGCGCTTCCGATGTCTGGACCATTCGGGGAGAGCACCACAATACCCCCCAGAGCAGGTGTCACTGATAATGGTTGCATGCTGCACTCTCCACAATCTGGCACTGGCGAGGGGGTCCCACTGGAGGAAGAGGATCTTGACAAAGCTCCACAGGCCACAGATGATGAGTCCAGTAGAGAGTCCAAAGAAGAACATGGTGAGCAGAATGCTGAGGGTGTGGAGCCAGACCTCAGTAAACTGCAGGGAAGCAGGGATGCCTTGATCCAACACTCCTTCAGCTAGGCTACCAAAGATCAGCTTCAAATGCATGCCAGGGCTACAGCTTCCAGCCCAGATGTCTGAGAAGACCCTTTCATTTGAACCCAAAGAACAATCAGTGCCTGTGCAATCAAGTTCAGAGCCTCCGACATCCAGCATTACATGCTGGCGTTCCCCGCACCAATAAAATAAAAATGTGAAACATTATCAGGCTATGATAACAAAAACACAACTTATGTCATTCTGATAGTTCAATAATCTTAACAGAAACGTTTCTGGTATTCAACATCAGACCAGTATATATAAAGTAAACAAAAATGAACATAAAATCACCTGTGACCTGTCCCTCTTGTGCTCATGATGTCTTTAACTTATGTTTGCGAGTGTTTCATCTAGGTGCTCCTCCCTCACTGGCACCAGCATTGGAGACAGCCTGCTGACTCTGCTGTCTTATTGGCCTTGATGACCTTGGCAGTTGTCCTCTGGCCAGTGGAGCCTGTTCTGGCCCTGCCTGGGAGGGAGCGGTCAGTGCCATGTTGGCATCACCCCAGTCACCGCAGCATCATCAGATGCCACGGTCACTGGCGGAGGGGCAGAGGAGCAGCTGCCGTCATCCAGAGCGCCCTGAGACGAGCCTGCAGAGATGACAGGCAACTAGTCGCTCTGGACCTCCCTGCTCGCCATTGATGGACGGGCACCTACCTGGGATCCTGGGTGCCTCATCCATCTCCCACACTGTCACTGACCACCTGAGGTCAGTACCCATGTGAGGGCTTGCAGGTCCAAATGCAACCCCAGGAACCCCCCATTCTGTCCCTGGAGCTGCCTCTCCATGAGAGTCGCCACTCTCTCAATGGAGGAGGCAGTGCGCTTGGCCATGAGGATCAACGCAGTGCTCACGCTCCGCATGGACACCTCCATCACGGAGACCATGGCACGTATACCCTCATAGATCTCCAGCAGATCCTCCCGCACATCCCGCTGGACATCCAGCATCTGCCACCTAATGTATGACTCCAGAGGCTCATCATCTGCCTTCGACTGATCATCGTTCCAGTCCCCAGCAGTCCTCCGACCCTCCACCCTGGCTTTCTCTGCCTCCGCCTGCACCTCAAGCGATTGTGAAGTGCCCTCACTAATGTGTACTGAGATACTATCCACCAAACTAATGCCAACTGAGGTGCTGGTATCTGTGCTGGTGCCTGCTTTAGAAAGCGGGTCTGACGCAGGTGCAAATGACGCCTGGTGGTCCTCCGGTGTCAGGGGTGCCCTTCAGGGTCTGGATAGTGAATGCCTGCTGGTAAACCTAAAAGGGAGAAGAAGGACATGTCATTAGTTAAAGTCATCACACTGTCACTGTGCATGCCAGGCACCCTGGTGAAACAACAGAGATCTGCATCATGGTGCCCTCGTCTCCCAATGATCATTGGGGACTCCAGGTTCGAGGCTCAAGTCAATGAAAAGACTACACTGGAATGGTTGCACAAGCGAAATTCTCACCTCTGTTCATTGCACTCTTACCTTTATCTATCACACCCGCCTCTCCATGCCCAGTTGCATGTGGGGCGCACTGCCTCTCGAGCTTTCAGGCATCTTGCTCATACCTCGAGAGGATTAGGAGGCTAGCGGGGCCTCCACCAGTCCGCAACTTTTCTATATTGTTGTGGGCCGTCTTTCCTGGAACAACAGAGGAGCATTGATTAGTCCACTCTCTACCTGCAGCGCCATTGCAGCCTGGCCAACCCCAGCTGAGGAGCACCTCACAGGGCACATCTGAGTTGTAGACCTTGAGCCACAAGTCACTCAGTCCAAGCAGCCAGGGCTCACCCCCTTGGCTAGCTCCGATATCATTGACAGTTGGCACTCAGACTCTAACACCCCTGAGGTCCACAGAGCGGGTGGCCACACCTTAACACATCTGCACGCTGACCCATGCCAACATGGTACTCACCCTTCATGAGCACAGCAGGTCATGGAAGTGCTTCCAGCACTGCACCCAGGAGTGCCGCATAATGTTGCCTGTTGACCAGCACTGCCACCTCATCCCATGCCCTCTTGGTGAGGTGCGGTGGCCTCCTCCTCCCACCCCTGGAGACAAGGGTGTCCCTCCTGGCAGCCACCTCCTCCAGGAGGACAGCGAGGCACTTGTTAGAGAATTGGGGGGCTGAGTGCCCACCTAACCTGCACTGCCGCCTGCCGTGTCCAGCTGCACTTGGGTCCATCGTGCTAGCTCAGGGAACGCCCTCCGTGGCAGTCTTCCAGGGGCTACCTGGGCTGCTTTTAAACTGGCCACCGGGTCACCATTGGACCGGGCGGCCGACAGGCCCTGCCCCCGTCCCCACCCCGGGTGGACCTTCCCGGCCAGTGTGGAGCCACCTTTCATGCTAGGTGGGCCTTAATTTCCCACCAGCGTGAAATCGTGGTTGGGGCCCGATGGCAGGCAGTGGTTCGATTTGCGGCTGTTCCCAGGCCCACCCAGCGCTCCCACCCGATGAAAGGAAAATCCTGCCCCAAGAACCAAAGGGCCTCCCAGAAACATGGGGCAGAATTTTACGGCCCCTCCTTTCCGGTCCCACTGAAGTCAATGGCCTTTGCTCACTGCATTTGCCGGCCCTGCCTGCACCACGACTGGGCCATAAGATTCCGCCCGTGCTCAAAAGGCATTGGGAGCAGATAATCAAGTAGGTCAATGGCAGAATTCAAGGCAAGACCTGGACGCAGTACAGTAAAAAGTTCAATGGCTTCACACAAGTGGTTGAGGTCAGTGAATGCATCTTCAATTGTCACATCCCAGCAAATGCACCACCAGACTCATACTCTGCTCAGTTCACCACAAACCAATCACTCACCTACCAATAATCTCTGTAAACCAGATCTCACACCTGATCTTCATCTTGCCTTACCACACTTGGCTCTGCTGCAAGCCTCACACCTACATTTCTCAGTTTGCACATATTGCCAGCTATTCAACCTTGACAACCACATCAACCAAGCAGACCTAATGACACTCACTGACACGTGTCCCTCTCTTTTGTAGGCTCAGGTGGCACACAACTAGAGACAAAAGTAATGAGGGGGACAGGCACCATCTCCTGACCTCCACGGAAGAGATAATACTGGGCATAATTGGGATACCCATTAATATAAAAACAAAATACTGTGGATATTGGAAATCCAAAATATAAGCCAAGTGCTGGAAGTACTAAGCAGGTCTGTTAGTGGAGAGAGAAACAGAGTTAATATTTTGAATATGACTCTTCCTATTATTTCCATTATTGGGATACCCATTGCAGAGGCTGTGGCCAGTAGTGGGGTTGAAACCACTGAAGTTGGCAGTATCCTGATATGCAATCCACCTTCACATCCCACCACCTCTTAACCCCCACAGTCTCTTATGATTTGCAAGCTGCAGATGATGTAAGCATGTACTTCTAACTTTCCCACCCTCCCCACACTACAACGTTATCTTTCTGCCTTTTTCCTTGCAGATGTCTAAGAAGAGCAACCTAGACAAGCAGTGGCGAAAGTGTAAAAAGACAATGGTGATGAAGACCAAGCACCATCACTTGATTTTACTCTCACTGCTACCAGCTCAGACACTATGATCACCGAGACTATGCATAATTTAAGGAACATCATAGAGGTGGAATTTGCATGGGGTGAGACACCGGGCAAGGGTGATCTGCAGCCATGGCAAAGGATGTGGATAGCTCAAGTGCCAGGTCTCCAGAGGATGAGGTTGTACACTATTTTTTTTTCTGCAGAGGACTCAGCATTTCAATGGGACAACCTGCAGAAGAACACAGAGATAAAAACAAAAAACTGCTGCGGATGCTGGAAATCCAAAACAAAAACAAAATTACCTGGAAAAACTCAGCAGGTCTGGCAGCATCGGCGGAGAAGAAAAGAGTTGACGTTTCGAGTCCTCACGACCCTTCAACAGAACTGAGTATAGTTAGGAGAGGGGTGAAATATAAGCTGGTTTAAGGTGGGGGGGGAGAGAGAAGTTGAGGTGGGGGGTGGTTGTAGGGACAAGCAAGCAGTAATAGGAGCAGATAATCAAAAGATGTCACAGACAAAAGGATCAAAGAGGTGTTGAAGGTGGTGATATTATCTAAGAAAATGTGCTAATTAAGAATGGATGGCAGGACACTCAAGGTACAGCTCTAGTGGGGGTGGGGTGGAAAGACTGACAAGGTATTAGTTGTAGATTTTAAAATAATGGAAATAGGTGGGAAAAGAAAAATCTATATAAATTATTGGAAAAAACAAAAGGGAGGGGGAAGAAACGGGGTGGGGATGGGGGGAGGGAGTTTAAGATCTAAAGTTGTTGAATTCAATATTCAGCCCGGAAGGCTGTAAAGTGCCTAGTCGGAAGATGAGGTGCTGTTCCTCCAGTTTGCGTTGGGCTTCACTGGAACAATGCAGCAAGCCAAGGACAGACTTGTGGGCAAGAGAGCAGGGTGGAGTGTTAAAATGGCAAGCGACAGGGAGGTTTGGGTCTTTATTGCGGACAGACCGCAGGTGTTCTGCAAAGCGGTCGCCCAGTTTGCGTTTGGTCTCTCCAATGTAGAGGAGACCGCATTGGGAGCAACGCTGCATTGTTCCAGTGAAGCCCAATGCAAACTGGAGGAAGAGCACCTCATCTTCCGACTAGGCACTTTACAGCCTTCCGGGCTGAATATTGAATTCAACAACTTTAGATCTTAAACTCCCTCCCCCCATCCCCACCCCGTTTCTTCCCCCTCCCTTTTATTTTTCTCAATAATTTATATAGATTTTTCTTTTCCCACCTATTTCCATTATTTTTAAATCTACAGCTAATAGCTTGTCAGTCTTTCCACCCCACCCCCACTAGAGCTATACCTTGAGTGTCCTGCCATCCATTCTTAATTAGCACTTTGCTTAGATAATATCACCACCTTCAACACCTCTTTGATCCTTTTGTCTGTGACATCTTTTGATTCTCTGCTCCTATCACTGCTTGCTTGTCCCTACAACCACCACCCCCCTCAACTTCTCTCTCCCCCCCCCACCTTAAACCAGCTTATATTTCACCCCTCTCCTAACTATACTCAGTTCTGTTGAAGGGTCGTGAGGACTCGAAACGTCAACTCTTTTCTTCACCGCCGATGCTGCCAGACCTGCTGAGTTTTTCCAGGTAATTTTGTTTTTGCAGAAGAACACTGATGTTTATGGAAAGTGAAGTGCTTGGTGCATTGGGAAGCCTACCAGGAAGTTTTCAGTCACTGTCAAGGAGCATGGAGGAGTCCAGGACCAACTTGGCACAAGGCTTTGTACAGAGCTTGGAGCCCATCCTTTCCAGTGTGGAAGTGATCACCAACTCCAACAGCAGAATTGTGAGCCCAATTACAATGCAGCCTCTGATGGCCAGTGGCTCAGCTTCCATTGTAACACAAACAGCTTCCCCCCAGAAGACATGGTGCTGCAGTGGAAGCAGAGCCTGAAGTTACGCAAAGTCAACATATTGCCATGCAGCTTCAGACAGTGGCCAAGGAGAGGATGGAGTTGGTGCTATGAAACAGAATTTGAAGACTATGGGCGGAATCATTCCAAATTTGCACTAAATGCGTTAGTGGGTGGGAAAAGGGACGTTTTACCCATCAGCTGCAATGGCGGCTTTTTGCGCCATATCATCCCATTCCCACTTCATTAATTATGCAGCCAAGGAAACACGCAGTCTCTCTGGCAGACAGCCTCCAATTTGCCCGCCACGCCATTAACTCACCGATTCCTCACACAGGGCATCATATTTAAATTGCAGGTTGCGCACATTTCTCGATGCTTGTAGCCCAGGAGGGCATCGGTGAAGACATGGCCCCAAAAGCCAAGAAGACTGCAGCCCCCCAACTCAGTGACACATCTCTGGGCCGCCTTCTGGACATTGGAGGCCCACCACAATGCCCTTTATCCTGCTCTGGCTGCAGGCGGCCCATCAGTTGCACCACTCCGGCTCGGGAGGCGGTGACAGAAGTGGTCAGTGCTATCGTTGCACACAAGAGGTCGGACATCCAGTGCAGAAAACAGATGAATAATCTCATCACTCTAAACTCATACACTCACAAGGCCATCACACATTCACTGGCATCTCACTCACTGCCAGTTCAAGGGACATCACTGCTCACTCTCTCACACATACCCTCACATCTCCATCTGGCCTCATCTCCTCTGGAGACTGTCTCCTCAGCCCCCATCATATTGAGGCCACTTGCACAGATCAATGATGCCCCCCTCCCCCCACACAGAATTTTAAAATTCTCATCCTTGTATTCAAATGCTCCATGGTCTCACCCCTCCATAGCTCTGAAATCTCCTCCAGCCCAAAACTCTCTGAGGTACCTGCCGTCATCTCATTTTGGCCTCTTGAGCATCCCTGATTTTAATTGTGCTAACATTGGTGGCCCTGCCTTCAACTGCCTAGGCCCTAAGCTTTGGGGCCTACACCTTTCTGACTCTCTGCCTCCTTCACTATATTCACTTCTTAAAGCCTACCTCTTTGCCCTAATATCATCTTATGTGGCTCAATGTTTAATTTTGCTTTACAATGTTTCTATGAAGTGCCTGTTACATTAAATGCTATATAAATATAAATTATTCTTGCTATCCAATTCTGTATGTTGGACACGTAGCAAGACAAATCAAAGGCAGTGGAAGTATTGAGAAAATTAATAAAACAAATTGGGCTATGATATCTGGAGGCCATATTATTGGATATGATATTGCTGACCATAATGAAATCTTCTGCCTCAGATCACAAGAAATTTGAGACAAGATTTTCTGCTCTCACAGCAATGCCAATAGAAATGGGGTGGGGCAGTCCTTGTGCCCATCAGAGTGATCCAGTGCCAACTTCAGTGAAAATCTCAGGGACAGCCTTATTTACACTTTTAAGTAGGGCCCCAGTGGGAACTCATTGTTGGAAGGGGGAGAGGGAGGTGGGGCAGGAAATGACTGATGCTGCAGGAGCCAGATATGCTACCTTCCAAATTACTTTCTACAAGAGGCTGTACTTCTTGTAGTACATGTGGCCCTTTACACTGGTGTGAGAAAATGTTACTGTAGAGTGTCACTGACATCTTGTATAGTGAACTATTTATCATCCTGGTCACCGCACCTTCCTTCAATCATCATTCTCTTCTTCCTTTGCTCCTCTCATCCAAGCAATATGTTCTGCTTTCACATGTCTCTCGGTATGCAGCTCACTTCAATTGTTTTTGTCCTCTCAATTTGTAGTAATTATAGTTTTATTTAGTGTGTAATGTACCTTTAAGAATAATAGTTGTTAGGAAAGATCACATGATCTATAGTAACCAATAAGAGAGTAGCACGGGCTACCTCAGCAGACAGTGCAGAGATACAGTTGGATTTGAAAGCACACGTGTAGTCGCTGCTGGTATGTTGTAAATAAACTTAATGGTCAGAATTTTCCGGCTGATGTGCGGGTGGCGGGCCCCACACGTCAGCGCTTAAAATGTCGAGTGCTGACGTCACGTGAGTGTCCCGATGTCAGCACGCGGCATCGCGATATTTCGGTCGGCGGGCGCGCTATGCAGTGAGGCGTTCGCCCGTCATTAATTAAAGGCCTTGCTAAGGCCCTTAACTTGCCAATTGTCCAGGATTTTGAGGGGCCCGTGTGAACTTCGGGTCGGCGCACGGGCCCAACGGGCAGGTGGGTAGGAGTTTTTTTAAGGACACTCATGCGATGTCGTGATATGTGGACTCAGAAGGGTTGTTCATGTTTTCCACGAAGTTATAATTGCTGAAAGTGTTTAAAAGTTGACTGTGTGATTGTTAGCAGTTCACATCGATTTCCAAGAGCTTCTTGTGTACTTTGAATCCAGTCTGCAGACAGTAATCTTTCTCGGGCTTGCAGCTTTCCAGAGGCCTCCATTTAGCCTGGGTATGGGTTCTGACATCTCCACTGGAGGCAGCTCCTCTGAGGAGGAAGGGAGGGATGGAATAAGGAGGAGGCCAGGACTGGACAATCAGCCTCCAGGGGAGCCACCTTTGGGAGGCCAGGTGCAGGCACAAGGGGCGCAGGGCCAAGAGGTTGTCCAAAGTGGAAGGAGCCGCAGAAGATGCCACTATCCTGCTGCCAGGGTATACAGGCGGCGAAGCAGCTACCTCAATATGACTGAGGTGCAGTGCCGAAGAAGGCTTCACCTCTCAAGGGAGACAGTCAACTATATCTGTCAGATGATTGACCCTGAGATCTCCCCTAACTGTGTGGGTGGACACCCCATACCAGCAGCTCTGAAGGACACAGTTTCCCTCCACTTCTATGCCTCTGGCTCCTTCCAGGGCTCGGTAGGTGATTTTTGTGGTGTCTCCCAATCAGCTGTCCACACTTGTGTCAAGTAGGTTACAGACGCTCTGTTCTGGCGGGTATTGACCTTCATCCACTTCCACTGTGACCAGGCAAGTCAGGCACAGCGAGCCAGAGGCTTCACGGCCATTGCTGACTTCCCCCCGTGTCCAGGGTGCTATAGGCTGCACACATGTGGCCATCAAGGAGCCAGCAGGTGAGCCCGGTGCCTTCATCAACAGGAAGGGCTTCCACTCCATGAATGTGCAGATAGTGTGTGATCACAGGATGCTGATTCTATAAGTCTGTGCAAGGTATCCAGGCAGCTTCCATGATGCCTACATCCTCAGACACTCCCAGGTGCCGGGGCTCTTCAGTGCTCTGGCTCGGCTGGATGATTGGCTGCTGGGTGACAAGGGCTTTCCCCTGCGAAGGTGGCTCATGACGCCTCTCCGCCGTCCAAGAACAGAAGCTGAGTAGCGGTACAATAGGAGCCAGGGCACCACAAGGGCTGTGGTGGAGAGAGCCATCGGTCTTCTCAAGATGCGCTTCCATTGCCTGGACCACTCAGGGGGCGCACTCCAGTACCCCCCAGATCGCGTCTCTCTGATAGTGGTAATATGCTGCACTCTGCACAATCTTGCGCTGGAAAGGGGGAATGCAGTTGACAATGAAGACCTTGACACCCTGGATGAGGCTGCACATGATGAATCCAGCAGTGCCTCAGAGGATGAGGAAGCACAGGGCGATGATGAGGGGCAGCACGCCGACCCGCTACTACACCAAGGAGGCAGGGACACCCGGGACAATTTAATCCAAAGAACCTTCAGCTAGCTCCACACACATGAATCAGCAGGAACAGCCTTGCCTGGTGCTTCCACATGTGGCACTTAGGTGCTACATCTTCCACCTTATCAGCTGCAACCAAGGGCTTAGTACAGAAACATCAATGTCCACTCAAACACTCGTGATATGTCTGTGAAAAAGAAAAATGCACCACAAATGAAACACCCTCAGCCATGGTAACGAAAGTGGACTTTATGATGTCCAAAAAAAGTACCCATACTTCTCCATTCTAATAAGAAGAATTTTGCTCCCTATTCTAAGGCCAACACAAAATAACCAGTGACGTACCCATGGAGTGCCCAATGTGCCTTATACTTACGTTTTCGGGTGCTACGTCTAGGTGCCGCCCCATCGCTCGGAGTGGCTTGTGAGACAGCCTGCTGACTCTGCTGTCCTACTGGCCTCGATGACCTTGGCGAGCGTCCTCTGGCCTGTGGAGCCTGTGATGGCCCCGCCTGGGAGGGAGTGGCCAGTTCCTGAACTGGCACCTCCCCAGTTGTCGCAGCCTCAACGGAAGAAACGTTGACTGGCAAAGGGGACAGGAGCTGCTGCCCTCATCCGGAGCACCCTGAGAGGAGCTCGCAGTGATGACAGGCAGATGCTGCGCCGATGTGAGGTCCCTTTCGACCTCCCTGCTCACCGCAGATGCATGGGCACCGAGCACCAACGCTTGGTGCCCACAACATCTCCCACATTGGGAATGACCACCCGTGGCCAGTACCGCTGTGAAGCCTTGCAGGTCAGAGCGTAACCCAATCATAAGATGTTCCATTCGATTGAACCCCCTCTCTATGAGAGTCGACAATCTCTCAGTGGAGGAAGCCTGAAGTTCTGCCCTGAGGGTCAAACCTTCACGTGCACTCTGCCTGGACTCCTCTGTCGCAGAGAGCAACTGAACCATTCCCTCATGCAACCCTGCCAGATGCAAACGCACTTCCTGCCGCCTGTCCTGCAGCTGCTGCATTGGGGACAACTCCAGAGGAACGTCATCAGTGCCGGACTCAGCATGTGCCTCGTCCCCTGCAGCCCTCCGGCTGCTGGAGCCATTGGCACTCTCTGCGCCTACCATCTCCTCCAGCGATTGTGATGTGCCCTCTCCACTGTGACCCAGGACACTAGCCTACGGTAAAGTCCCCACCAAGGTGTATATGTCTGCGTTGGTGCCTGGCTGGCTGAAATGATGTGCCACAAGTTGCACTTGTCGGCCCTCAGGTGTGGAGGGGGTGCTGCGGGGTCGAGGTGTGGGTCGCTCTGGTGGTGATGCTGAAATTAACAACAAGGACAGTGCATCAGTTAGCGTACATTCAGTTCAACCTTTCATCCCTTCCCCCCCCCAGCCTCATAAGTCGCTCACCCTTCAAGGCCCCAAGGAGACGAACATTGGTGGGGTGGAAAAGTGTCAAGAGGAGCCCCAACCATTAAACACACATACAGACAGGCTGGTCAGATGGCCTCAGGAATGCCACATGGCATGTTATGTATCACAGTAATGGGGAGAGTGCAGAGTACCAGACCTGGATGCATTGTGGCCTGGATAGTTGCGGGGCTGAGGAAACATCACAAACAGTTGCAACATTTGCCGTTGATCACAGGAGATTGAGAGGTCACATTATTGGCCTTCATTCCGTTAGGAGGGGCATAGACCAGATGGGCAGAAGGCAACATTTCCCCTTGGCGCAGGATGAGTAACGTGGTGGCATTTATCTAAGTTGAGTGCCATGATGTTCACAGGTGAGGTGCTGAGGACCTTTTGAGCAAAGTAATGTGGGGCGCACTGGCTGAAAGGGTGGTGGAGGTCCCAAACCCCCTCAGATAAAATAAGTCTTTGGCTGTGCAGCAGCGATCCAATGGCCTGTTTAACCATGGTGATAGTGGTCACAAATGGGATAAGGTGACTTTGGAAGGTGGCGGAGACGCGAATCCTTAAGGGGACAAGGGTCCCTTCTGTATGACCCACACGTCAGAATGCCTCAGTCTGTGAATGAGCATTGTTGCAGCATTAACAATTGCAGAAACCATCAGTAGTTTGGATGGTGTGCAGACAGAGTGGATGGGACTGTGGACCTCAAATACCTGGCCGCTGGACCCCAGCCTCGCCGCCCTCGGCCACCCTGGCCTCCTGACTGCTGCCCAGCTCCATGGCCTGCTCTTCAAAAGGCGTGAAGCACTGCAGGAGGGTGTGCCCACCTCCAGCCCTCTGGCGCTCCAGTGCATTGTGCTGACTTTTTGCCTGCAAAACAGAGAAGAGGATTTATTGGGGCTGGTCGCTCATGTATTCGGCACGCGCACGCCGCACCCCAACCACAGTGGCCCATCTGAGGCCTCCAGCGGCTCCTGTCCACACTACTGGTGATCAGTCCCCAGAAGATAGTACGGCTGCTCCCAACCCCCTCCCCCAATGGCCACCTTGGACACATTCGGCGTCCATTACTTTGAATAATCTTAGCGCCCATGGCAAGGAGGCGCAACTGGGTGCGGCGCCGATGCCAGCAGATGGCACTTGGCCAAAATACCTTGAGGCACCCCTTGCACCATCTCATCACCATCAATATGACATGTGTTGGAGTTCTGAGTATGTGTCTAGCGGCCTCACCTGCAGGTTGCCCCCAGACTACTCAAATGCCACAAACACCAACATATGCTGCGGGGAGAACCCTTCTTCTCCTCAACCACTAATGCTGGTGTAAGCATGGTCAGTACCCGTTTGCCCACCCAGCGTGCGCCAGATGCCCTATGCAGTAACGACAACAAGACGTGGCGGAGTGGGGGGGGGTCAAAGGCTAAGGCTACCTTCTGGGTCAAATGGCCAAGACAGACATGGTACTCACCCGTCCAGAGCGCAGCAAATCATTGAATCGTTTTCTGCACTGTGTGCCAGTGCGCCGCACATCATCATGGGAGCTTACAGCGTCACCCACCTCCTCCCATGCCTGGCTGGTGACATGGGGAGCCCTCCTCCTCCCATCCTCCGGATACAGCAGGTGCCAACGGATAGACACATCTTCGAGGAGGACAGCATGGCATGCATCAGAAAATCGGGGGGCACAGTGGCCCCCACGCTGGCCTCTCCTGCTCCTGCCCCCCTCCTCCCGCTCATGCTGCTGTGCCTCCCTCCCTCTCTCCCCGAGTGGCCATGGTGTACTGCCTCAAGCAGGCTGCCTGGCCACTCTTTATACAGGCTGCTGGTTCCCCATTGGAACCGGCAGTCTGAGGCCGCCCGCCCCTGCGACTATTTTCCCGTTCTCCACGGGAGTCGCTTACCCACAGGGTGGGCCTTAATTGGCCTGCCCGCAGAAAATGGCGGCGCAGCCCATTTTTCCAGCGGCAATCAGCCTGCCCGACCGACAAACGGAAAATTCTGCCCAATGTTTCTACACAAGAAGTGTCTGCAGATCTGCTCTATTACTAACAGCACAACTCGGCTACCCTCACAACAAACCGGCGATGATGATAAAATAAGATCGAACAGAAGAAATCAAGTTAGAAAGGAATCGGCACTGTACCTCGCCCAGTGATTGTAAGTAGCAAGCTCCATTAGATTTGAAGAAGTTATCCTCTCTCAAAATGCCGCAATTGGGGAGAATTGATCCTTTTGAACCAGCCATGGACAATTGGTCTCAATACATAAATGCCTCACGTTATTTTTTCAAGCGAACAAGATTATGAAGGAAGAGAAGAGGTGAGTGATCCTCTTGAGTATCAGGAGCAAAACCTACGATTTGTTTCCAAGATTGACGGCACCCAATGCCCCAGATTCAAAAAATTTCGATGAATGGGTAGACCTCGTGAAGGGTCACTTTCAACCTAAGCCCTCGGTCACAATGCAGAGGTTCAGGTTTAATTCACAAAATAGAGCTCCGGTTGAGACAATTACATGCTACATGGCAAATCTGAAGCAGCTAATGGAACATTGTGAGTTTGGTACAACTCTGGACGACATGCTGTGAGATCGTTTAGTGTGTGGTGTGAAAGAGGACACTATTCAGATAAGATTACTGTCCGAAGTGAACCTGGATTTCAAGAAGGCGCTAGAGATAGCGCTAGCCATGGAAAGTGCAGTAAGAGATTCAAAAACAATACAAGGTCCGCAAAATGGCGCCGTCCTCCACATCGGGCGGGAAACCTCAAGCGAAGGTGAAGTGAAAAAGCGAGACTCCGCCGAGAAGCAGGAAACAGCCCCCGCTAGCCAAAGAATAAAGAAAAATAACTTAGCGAGATCGAAGAATAATTTTAATAGAGGTGGAAACAATTAGTCTTTTAGCGATTGGCAGCTTTAAAAAAATTGAATGCTACTATTGTCACAGAAATGGACATCTGATGAGGCAGTGCAAGGAAAGATTCAAGCAGGCTTGTAAACTAAACAAGAAGCCCAATGAAATTTACAATGTAGAAGGGCCTGGAACAGCAAATGCTGACGTTTACTCATTGTTTAATCTGAAAGTTGGAAATACAGAACCAATATTTGTCACAGTGAAAGTAAATAGCAAACCTTCAAATATTTGAATAATGGTAAAAATCAATTAAGCTTAGGACAAACAGCTGCCAAACTAAAAACATACCTGGGTGAAGACAATCAAGAAAGACATAAGCAGAGTGGAATTTGAATTCAATTAATTTTAAAAATCTGGAATCGAAAGCTAGTCTCAGTAATGGTGACCGTGAAACTACCATTGATTGTCATAAAAAGCCCATCCGGTTCCCTTTAGGGAAGGAAATCTACCATCCTTACCTGGTCTGGCCTACATGTGACTCCAGATCCACAGCAATGTGGTTTGACTCTCAAAGATACTTTGAAATGGCCTAGCAAGCCACTCAGCTCTAGGGCAATGAGGGATTGGCCACAAATGCTGACCTTGCCTGTGATGCCCAGATCCCATGAAAGAATAAATATTTCTATGTAAGACAATTGTCTGAGCAGTACATGAGGTACAGTCTCACATGCCTGGTTCTCTAAATCTAGAATGACATTGGAATTGTGAAGAAATTCATATCACGGCCACTGTTGCATTGTTGGCAGGAACTGGATGCAAGACTGTTGTAAGAAAGTGAATTAGAAATATAATTCTCACAAAGTCAAAAAATAACCTGATCTAAACAGTAACAAAAATTACTGCACTGATTTTTTAAAAAGAGTAGCTACTGAGCTTTTCAAAAAAAAACTGATTTGGCATCAAAAGGAAATGATAATTGCCTTTTAAAAGGTGGTTGTCAATCAAAACACTGCTAAATTCTTTCAAGAAGGCTGAGTAACTCTGCTGGTGAGGAGGTGGTGAGAAAGCCACAAAATTCAGATACAAATTTAGAGCCTTAATGAAACTTGCCTACAAACACTTTATTGTGCTGCAAAATGCAACCCATTGCATCAAGCTGGCCTGTGGGCCAGATTTCTTGACCTGCACTTGCAAAAGCTCCACATCTCAAACATTAACTTGCAAAATATGGGCTTATATATCAATTGAAGTGAAAATGAACAAACAATGCTCCTCCTTTAATTCCTAATACTTATCCGATAGTTCCCTAACCTAGCCTGTTATCTACTGTTTTTAAAAAATTGTGTAGTTAAAAAAATGTCTTGGCAGGGACGTTGACGAGATTGTTTAGGATTAATAATTTAACCATATACACATTCTAGTGATAATTTAATACTTTGTTGACATCAGCTGATCAATTGTAGATGTTAAGGGACAAAGCAACTAAATAATAACAGCCCACAGGATTTTCCAAAGGTGCTGATGCAGCACAGACATGAAGGTTGCAAATTCTGACACCATAGCTCCATTGGAGCCTGTGTGATACCTCACGTTTGTAAGGGTGTTGATGCAGGTGTGCTATGTGTGAGCAGGACATGACATCAAACAGCCTCGAAGGCTGATCTGATTCTCGTTCCACTAATGTGGACAATTTCAGTTTATGCCTCCTCACAATCACTCGCTGCTGCAGGGTGGACTCCCCACTTGTGTCATTTAAAGAACCAAAATTTACAGGGGTGAGGTGCTTTCGAATTACTTTTGCTGTTGCAAATTATATGCAAGTGCTAAGTCACACTGTGCTACCCCAGTAGTTGTAGCATAGCTGGTGGAAGGCTGCTGACTTTCACTGGGGGAGATAGCAGATGGTCTCGCAAGACGACTGCAAGCAGCTCTGTTGCTTGAGGGCTTGGCTTCAGACCACGCCACCTCAGCATGGGTGACAGCAAAGTGGGTTCACTGGCTGAGAGGCAATAGTAAGGGCACTGGTGGGAGTGGCAGTGGTGGGAGGATGAATTCTGTCATTCTGAGAGACAACAGCAAGTTCCACTCCCCCAGGGCTGCGCCTCAGCAATCCTAATAATCCGTTGGAGGACAAATTGCTGGACTGATGTAAGAGCCTGCCTTCTCCTTTGTGCCCCGGGATCCGCAGGCATGGTGGCAGCCGTCTGAACCTGCTCTGCAGCAAAAGTGGATCTCGTAACCTCAGTTTGAGCTTCTGCCACAGCACGGAGAATTTAGGCAGAATTTTTACTGACCTGATGCGCAGGGCACGGGTTAGTGAGAAAGTTGGAGGGAACCCACCATTCAGGATTCCCCGCACCATGTGCTGTGGAATTTAAACTCTACAAGTTAGCGACATCAGTGATTGGTTCAGTACTGGGAGGTACAATTTGATTGGCAGCTGGACTTACAGTCGGGCAAGGTGCCAGTCACTAATGGCCACAGTTTGTGCGGGCAATACGGGGTTAGCCGGGGCTGGATGGAGGGGGTCAACTTGAGGGGTTGGTGAGCGAGTTAACTGGAGGGGATGTGATTGGCGGGGGTGAGGGGGGGCTATTTCACCTTGAGTTCAGGGTCTAGATAGGGTTTCTTTAGGGTTCATAAAAACAGAAAATGCTGGAAAAATGCAGCAGGTCTGGCAGCATCTGTGGAGAGAGAAACAGAGTTAACGTGTTGAGTCCATATGACTCTTCTTCAGAGCTAAAGAGAAATAGAAATGTGATGGATTTATACTGTTTAAGGGAAGGGTGGAGCAAGTGAAGCTGGCTAGAAGGTTAGGGATGAGTGGGACTGAGGAAAGATTGACCAAGGTGTTATGGGCACAGGACAAAGGGAGTGTTAATGGTAGTGATAAGGGCTAAAGAAGGTGCTGATAGTGGCAGAATGTGTTAATAGCAGAACAAGAGTGAGCACTCTGTGAAAGTACAACATAGAAACAAGTGATAGATGGTCCTGTGAGGGTGGGGGTGGGGGGAAACATTTTTAAAAAAGAAAAAGAATAAATAAATAAACATAAATGAATAAAAAATAAAAATAAAAGTTAAAACTAAAAATATAACACATTTTTTTAAAAATTGGATTAAAACAGCAGTAGAGATGGAGGAGAGAGTTCATGGTCTGAAGTTGTTGAACTCAGTGTTAAGTCCGGAAGGCTGTGAAGTGCCTAATCGGAAGATGAGGTGCTGTTCCTCCAGTTTGCGTCAGGTTTCACTGGAACATTGCAGCAGGCCAAGGACAGGCATGTGGGCACGAGAGCAGGATGCTGTGTTGAAATGGCAAGCGACAGGAAGGTCTAGCCATACTCGTCGGCTGAGTGAAGGTGTTCTGTAAAGCGGGCACCTAGTCTGCACTAGTCTCGCCAATTTAGTGGAGACCGCATTGGGAGCAGTGAATAGAGTAGACCAAATTGAAGGATCAGCAAGTGAAGCACTGCTTCACCTGAAAGGAGTAACTGGGCCCTCAGATTGTGAAGAGGAGGAGGTTAAGGGGCAGGTGTTACACCTTCTGCGATTGCATGTGAAGGTGCCATGGGAAGGGGATGAGGAGTCGGGGGTGTTGGAGGAGTGGGCCAGGGTGTCACGGAGGAAATGGTCCCTATGGAATGCTGATGGGGGTGGTGAAGGGAAGATGTGCTTGGGTGTGGCATCATGCTGGAGTTGGCGGAAATGGCTGAGGATGATCCTTTGAATGTAGAGGCTGGTCGGGTGAAAAGTGAGGACAAGGGGGCCATATCATGGTTCTAGAAGGAAGGTGTGAGGGCAAAGGTGCGGGAGACGGGTCAGACACGGTTGAGGGCCCTGTTAACCACAGTGGGTGAGAACTCTCGATTAAGGAGAAAGGGAGACATGTCAGAAACACCGTTTTGGAAAGTGGCATCATCAGAACAGCTGCAACGGAGGTGAAGGAACTGAGAGAATGGGACGGAGTCCTTACAGGAAGCAAGGTGTGAGGAGCTAAAGTCGGGATAGCTGTAAGAGTCGGTGGGCTTGTAATGAATATTGGTTAACAGTCTATCACCAGAAATGGAAATAGAGAGGTCAAGGAAGGGAAGGGACGTGTCAGAGATGAGCCATGTGAAGGTGATAGAGGGGTGGAAATTGGAAGCAAAATTGATAAATTTTTCCTGGTCCGGAGACAGTCAATGACTGTATCGGTGCTACTTCATACTCTCGTCTGGACCTGGAACCTGCCAGGTTCCTTGATGCTGGGAAATCCAGCCAACAGAAGTTAAAGCTACATCAAAAGCTGCTTGAAAATTAGGCTTGCAGCCTCATGATCATATCTGAAGTTGCAAGCCTTCTCCTTGGATTAGGTCAGTCAGCTGCTCACTTGCAGTCTTAGTTAAAGCTAGAAAAGGGCAGGTTGCAGGCAGATTTGGGGCTCCGAAACAGATTTCTGAGACTTCAACTCCCCAACTGTCCCAAATGTGCCTTTTTTAGTTCAAATTCATCTTTTTGGGTGGCTTCTGCCTGCGCGGTAATGGAAGCTGAGACAGTGGCCACCAGGTGCTTTATCACAGGTCAGTCCACAAATACTGCCAAGGAGTTGGTAACAATTAACTCTCACACTGGAAAGGATGGCCCAGACTCTGTGTGAAACCCTGTGCCAAGTTGGAGCTGGGTTCTTCCATGCTCCTTGACAGTAACAACAGCCTGTCTGGCAAACCTGCCAAAGCATCAAGCATTTCAGTGTGCATCCTTATCAGCATTCTCTTGTACACCACCTGTTTGAAGTCCTCATCTGGATCACCTGCTGCAAGTCTGGTCTGCAACATCACCTCCCGGGGAGCTAACACATATACTATCCTTTTCCCTGGCTTGGCTGCAGTCCTCTCAGGCCCAGTGACTCACCCCATTCAGATCCTGACTCTATATTACCCTCCAAGGCAAGCGAAAGGCTCCTGTATTCGAAGTGGTGTCTTGGAGTATCAAATCAAGTGATGGTGTTTCTTCGTCAGAGGCCTATAGCAGCTCTCTTCCTTCCTCGTAAGGCTCAGCAACTGATTAGGCAGTAGCTCTTGAGCACCTGAGAGCGTGAATGCAGAGAGAGATAATTTGGATGAGGGAAGGGATTAGGTTGGAAAGCAAAAGCTCCATAGTCACACCATCTGCAGCTTGCATTTCATGTCAGATAGCTGGATGTGGGAAAATAGGTTTTGAGAAGAAGAATAACATACTGTCACAATAGTGTTGTCAGATGCAGCAGGTTCTGTCACTACTCCCGTGATGCAAAGCACATAGTGTGCCTTTCCCCCTCTGGTTCTGACTGCTCCCTCCTGTTATGGGCCACCTTGTCCTGCAAAAAAGAGGGAAGAATGTCATTGAATGTGTTCCAATGTGCTTAGGTGATGTGCCAGACATAGCTGAACAGCTGGAGGTTTGAGGTAGCAGTGAGACCGTGGTGTGAGACTGGTGAGGTGGAGTATATGACTGTCAGACTTGAATCCTGACTGCTCAGGGCTGCTGGTGGGTGAGTAATAGGGATGTGGTTCACTGAGCAGTGTGACAGGTTGCTGGTACAGCAGGTAGGAGATGCCATTCGAAGATGTGCTCATTGAGCTTGACCAACCATGTCAGGTTATTGAACATCTTGTGGAACAACAGCCAGGTCCGCGGACCTCAGGCTCTAGGAATTGACCTCCCTGGCCACCTGCCCCCATTTCAATCTGATGGTGTGCATTGAGAGCCTCCTGGACCCCTGCAGAATATTGCTCCTGCACTAATGCTTCTGGCATCATATTGGAAAACCTGGGGGCCCTCTCTCATGGCTGGTGGTCTATTTTCTGTGCTTCTCCTTATAGCCAATTCCTCCACAGAGAGCCAGCAACAGCTTCTGTTTAATAACTGGAGCTCCCCTTTAAGAGGGCAGACTGTCTTCAAGAAGTGCAGGCAAGCTGAGACATCTTGTTACCACGGATGCTGTTGGCTCCCTGTTTGAACATGCAGTCAGTCAACATCACGTTTAGCACAAAGCTGCATGTGGAAATTATTGAAATAAGGGAGCAGCATGAAGTTTGCAAGCTGCCTGCCTGAACCAGAATGGAGGCAGCAATAATCGTACCTGAAAATGGAACTAATTGAGCTTTTCCTCAAAGGCTGTATACAAAATAGCACAGTTCTATCGGAGCAGTAGAAATTGCAAAGCTGTCCTGAAATTTATGATGATTGTAGAAATGGTAATGCAATTTTGTCATTTACTAGGCTATAATGACCTCAACAAGATCTTGTACTATTCTTCATCTTACTGAGAACTAATCAGAAAGCTGGTAATTACTGTAATGCCACGAGAAATTACTCTGTTGTTGCAAAGCCCGTAGTTTAACAAGGTTCTAACCATTATCTTCTGCTACCCCAGCTTTTAACAACTAGATTTATTAGCATAGCAGCAGTACAGAAATTGAGTTTCATTGGAACAGCCACAAATTCAGTGATTAATTGCTGAGCGCTCAAATAATTATTCTGTTCAATAATTGTTTGCTGGCAGTTTATGGATCAACTTCACAATGACATAGCTTCTGGTAAGTAATGTATTAGTTTTCCATTTACAAAAATATTAGGGAATAGAATGGCAGTTACCAAGCAACACTCCCTCGGCTTACCTTCTCCTGTGCATGGCCAGCTTGTTGCACTCTGTCTATCTTTAAGATTGATGCATGGCCACTGTGTGCAAACTTTAAAGTGAACATTGCTCTTGTGCGATAATAAAAAACAGACAATGCTGGAGAAATTCAGCAGGCCTGGCAGCATCTATGGAGAGAGAAACAGAGTTAATGTTTTGAGTCCCTATGACTCTTCTTCAGAGCTCTAAAATGGAAGTAACCGCATTTGCTTTTGTGCGTCCTGGTTGTTCCCTGCACAGCACGTTCCCGATTGTTGCATGGCCATGCACTTATGCAGCTCCGAGGAAACATTGCTGCCAAGTTTGTTTCAAAATGGGAGATGAGAAAAAAATGCATCCAATATTCTTTGGACATTGTCATCTTATAGCTCATCACAGTAGAACTGTAGAATAACATAGGCTACATCTAATTGTCTCCAGCACTATTTTTAGTATATATAATCATTAAATCATACAGTACAAGGAACACATTAAACCCATCATGTCTATTTTTCTCTAAAAGAACTATTTAATTAGCCCTACCCCCCTGCTCTTCCCCCATACTCCAGCAAAATATTCCTTTTCATGTAAAAATCCAATTCCCTTTTAAAAGTTACTATTGATCATTACTTAGTTACTCTATTAGCTACTATTCATTACTATTCCGTCCACGACCCTTTCAGTCAATGTAAGATCTCAACAACTTGCTGAGTAAAACAAATTCTCATCTCTACCATCACCGCTGGCTTTTTTGCCAATTATTTTAATTTGCGTCCATTGGTTACTGACTTTCTTGTCACTTGTAACAATTTCTCCCTATCTACTTAAAGGACCCAAAGGAAAATCTTCATGTGGAATGAGTGAGCTAAAGTATTAAATGAGTATTTTGTACCTGCCTTCACAAAGAAAGTGGATGCTGTGGAGGTTACACTAAAAGAAGAGAGGGATATTATGAACAGGTTAATAGTCAATAGAAAAGATGTATAAAAGAGATTAGCATTCCTGAAAGTTGGTCTGGTCCAGATGGAATGTATCCTATTTGCTGAATGATGCAAAGGTCAAGATAGCAGAGGTATTGTTCACAAACTTTCGATCCTCATTGGATAAAGGAGTACTGCCACAGGACTGGAGGGTTGCTACTGTTATATTAATATTCAAGAAAGGGGAGAGGAATAAACCAGGAAACTACAGGCAAGTCAGCCAAACATTGATGGTGAGGGAGTTATTGGAAATCATTATCATTGAGAGCAAAATAAACTTTCTTGTGGAAAGGCCTGGGTTAATCAAGCATGGATTAGCTAAAGGTAAGTCTTGTCTGACTAACTTGATTGTATTCTTTGATGAGGTAACAGAAAAGGTTAATTGACTTAGTGCATTTTTGGACTTTCAGGAGGCATCCACAAAGTGCCACATAGGACACTTATTAAAAAGATGGAAGGCCATTAAATTAAGAGAAGTGTGATGGTATAAATGCAAAGCTGGCTCAGTGACAGCAAGCAAAAGATGGTGGTGGATGGATTTTAACTAGACTGCGAGGTGGTTTTGCAGTGGTGATACCCACAGGTCAGTTTTCGGTCCATTACACTTTGCAATGTTTATAAGTGGCTTAGGCTCGGGTATACATATCACTATTATAAAGTTTGTGGATAATACAAAACTAGGAAAAGCAGTCCGTTGTGATGAGGATTGTCATAGGCTTCACTTTGACATAGATGACATGATGGAATGGGCAGAAATATGGCAGATGAAGTGTGGAGAATTTCAAAGTGCTACACATTGGGAGAACTAATATGGAAAAGCCGGAGTTGAAAAAGTGTGCACTGAGCAGAGAAACCTTGGTGTCCATATACACAAATCATTATAGGGAGCAGCGCAAATTGACACGGTATTACAAAGTATATGGGTTACTTGGGTTTATAAAGGAATATATGATGAAAGCATAGAAATCATGCTACAGCTTTATAATCACTGGGTAGGCCTCAGTTTGAGTATTGTGGAAATTCTGCGCACCATCCTCAGAAAAGATGTAAAGACATGAGAAGCCATACAGCAGAGTTTTACCAGGATTTTAGCAGGGCTGAGGGACTTCAGCTGGAAAAGATAGGACTGTTCTTAGAAAAGATAAGGTTAAGAGGTTACTTAATAGAGGTTTTCAAGATTGAGAGGTTTTAAGAGAGTTTTTGACAGAAAAAATATTCCCCCTGGAGAGCGGGTTAATAACTAAAGGCCATAGATTCAAAATCAAGAAAATCAAGAATTTTTTTTTACTTGGAGTTGGGATCTGTGGTGGAAGCTGGTTCCATAAATAATTTTAAAAGAGAGCTGGGCAGATACTTGATGATAAGGAACTTACAAGGTTATGGACAAAAAATAGGGCTGTTGGACTAAGCATGACTGCTGTTTCAAAGAGATTGCATAGGCATAATGGGCCAAATGGCCTCCATCTGTGCTGTTCGTTTCTATGGAGAGGATTTTTCCCTCTTTTGGCGGGCTGGGCGGGTGTGGGCGGAAGTGGTCAGGAAGCCACCCACAGCCTACAATCAGGGCCAGACCACGATTTCACACAGGAGGGCCAATTAAGGCCCACCAAGTGTGAAACGTGAGCAGCAGTGCTCAGTGCTGCCTGTGTTGGGGATGGGGGGAGGAGGGCAAGTGCAAACTTTGCGCATGTGCGCAGGTGCACTTTTGAAAATCTCCCTGAGGCACAGAGCTGCTTCAGGGAGATGGACATTTTTCAAACTAAAAATTAAAGATTTTAAAAATGTAATGAAACATGCCCCCTCATGTGACTCTGTCACATGAGCAGGGACATGTTATTAATTAAATTTAAACATTTTTATTTTATTTATATTTGCTGTTGGAAACCTCAACCACCCGTGGATCAGGTTTCCTAAAAAATGCAAAGGCTGCTAGGCCTTTTGGCCAGCTCGCCAACCGTAAGGTTGGATGAGCAGCAAAAAGTAAAGGCCTTAACAGGCCTTTTAATTGTCAGTGGGCACGCTGCCGACTCTGGCGCGCACTCACTGACTGAAATATCATGTGAGTGCGCGTTGACGTCAGGACGCTCGCACAATGTCATCACGCATCATTTTATGCTCAGTCGGGTCGGGTGTGCGCCCACCCGCCGCGCTAGAAATTCTGCCCTGTGATTCTAGGTGGTCTATCAAAATCCTTTCATGTATTTGATCACCTCTATTAAATCTCATCTTAACCATCTATGTTGCAAGTACAACACCCAGCTTCTCGTGACTGATCCAGATAATCAAAACCCCTCATCCCTGATGTAATTTTAGCAAATCTTCTCTGCACCCTCTGCACAAAACATCAAAACCTGGGAAGATTCATGGCACAGAATGAGAATTTGGCCCATCATATCCATGGTGGCTGATAACAGCAATCCTATCTAACCTTACCATCCAGCTCTTGGTTCACAGATTACAGCACTTCAAGTGCATCTCCAAGTATTTTTTGAATGTGATGAGGGTTTCTGAGGGGGGCCACTTAGCTCAGTTGGCTAGATGGCTAGCGCATGGTTCAGAATAACACCAACTTTGTGAGTTCAATTTCCGTTCCGGCTGAAAGGACTTGGGACCTGCCTCCTCACCCTACTATTATGACACAGCAGATGATAAGTGCTGAGCTGTTCAAATCCCAGGAAGGGAACTTGAAACAACTGTTATAACCAATTTTTGAAATTTGTATGTTTTGAGATGCAGGCTTTGAATTCAGTTATAACAAGACCACCGAGTCTCAAGAGGTTTTTATAAAACTAAATTAAACATTTATTAATTAAAATATTGTAAGCACATATATATTTTTACAAATTACTAAAACTTCTAAAAATCCCCTAATTAATCTGACTCCCAGTTACACCTCTGTTAAAACAACAGTAAAACACAGATTTAAACAGATCCCTGGCAAAGCACACTCTGGACAGTCAAATTCAAAATGAGTTTCTTTCAGCTCTGAGTCCTTTAAGACAGCAGCTTGAGGCTTACAGGCTGGAGGCTTTAGATCTTAGAATCCCTCTCCTTTTACCGACAGCCTTCTCTTCCTTTATACGTATTTTCCTCTTTGAATGCAAATTCTCATTGTATCACTAGGTTTTTGGAACTTTACCTCTTCTAACAATAAAGCCCTTTCATTGCACCAATGTTATTAGTAAGCTTTGGGAAAAAAAATAAACACGTTGTTTGACTTCTTCTGGCTAGGTGTAATATTTCACCCATTTTTTTTGAATGGTTTATTTAAAAATGCCAATTGCCCCCTTTACACTTCACCTTCTAACTTCCCTATGTTTACATAATTAACATTTCAAACCTACTTCTCTTCTATTCACCAAAACCCCTAGACCAGCTGGCTTTAATAACAGGCCTTGGTAGTATAGGGGTCTGGCACATAAAGGGTTATTGTGGGACCGAGTACAGTACTACTCATACAGTGGTGTAAGAGAACACATGACCCTCACCTAGGGGTTAGTGTAGTGTTGGACAAGAGCCATGTGTCAAAGCAAGCATGGAGACAGCTTCTAGATTGGATGTTTATTGTACCTATGTATATAGTTTCTAGTAGTTAATAAATACTTACTGTTGACCTGCCTAAGACTACAAATACATTAATAATACCAAACTACGCCCAACACCTTGATGGCAGCGAATGAAATATCTCAAAACCTTGCAGAGACTGCAGGAGAAAATTAAAATCCTAGAAAACTGAAGGAAAAATCAAAGCAGCATTCTGACCTGAAGAAAAACTCAAGAAGCAAAGACACAGAAGGAAATCGCCAAAGAATAGCTCCAAAGAAAGGCTTGGAAGCTGAAGACAGAAATCAAATTCCTTACTGCAGCAGATGACTCCATTAAATCCTGTGGAAGTCCAGCTTCAATACCAAGAGTGTGCAGAGTCAGCAGACCTAGCGGGTTGAGCTAAAATATTAAAATTTCTGGACAACACAAGCCTGAAAAATGTTAAATACTGCAGTGATGAGAAATTGCCCTTTAAATCTCAGTCCAAGAAACCCAATTCCTGTGTTGATGCCTGGACACACGGCAGCCAAGTTTGCTCCAGGCAAAGGAAACAATAATTTATTAAAAATTAATGATGACTGAGCAGGCAGCTTTAAAAGCCCAGCAAAAGCCAGGATTCGATGCTTCCAAGATCCAAGAACATTGCGCTAAATCAGGGAAGACTCTAACCAGCCAATCAAGGCAGCCATTGTTGAAGAATTTAAGCGCTGAGATCGCAAACACTATTACTGCGGGAGCCCGCCAAAGCCAGTAAGTGTGGGAAAACCCGTTGTGCAGAAGCGTACAGTGGTGCCATCTTGGATTTTCTGGAACCTCTTAAAGCTGAACCTGTAATTTAAAAACTTTTAACATAGATCAGAAATCCACTCTTCCAGACCATTTCAACTCCTGCAAGGGCCCAACCTGACACAAAATTAGTCTTCCTGGGGAAGAAAGTTTTTTTAATTACCGGAGTACATCAGATCAACGTAGGAAATCAGAAGAAGTGCAGATTAATAAGTTTTTATTGTCATTCAGTGAATTTGCTGATGAAGTAATCCTAATGCAATGCATTGATGAAGCCTCAGCCAGCTTTGATAAAATATTAAAAGCCTTTGACAAATGCTTTAACCTTCAAGTTGCGGACCGCACATAGCTTAATAAGGGGCATAGAAAATCCAGAGTAATGCTTTGAAAGGGGAAATGACTACCAAAGCAAACAACATGAGGGCAGCAGAGAGGCAGGAAACTTTCGGAAGTCTTACAGATAAATCATTTTGAAAATGCCAACACATTTCCAGAACTTCAGCAGCAAGTAGAAGTATTGAGCCAGCTGACTATGGTCAAGGGGAAAGTGGTGGACCGTTCCACACTATGAGCCGATAATGAAGCCCCATACAGAACCATTACAGAACTGGAACAAGTTAAGACTTCATCAGAGGCAGACCTGGCTAACACTGAAACCTAATTGAATGATAAGGACAAAGCTCTGCGGCAGACAGACAAAACAAAAGGCAGAAGTAAAATTGGAAATCTTTGTATCAAAGCTGAACAGGAAGATTTGAAATGCAAGACTCAAGCTGACTACGCACCTTTGGAAACATTTGATAAGCTAAGGTTTTCAATGAAACAAACTGTTTAAGATCTGAAAATCAAACAAATTTCTGAGGTGTCACAAAGACACAAGAAGGCTTTGAAAGAAAGAGAATTGTTGAAAGTTGAGAAAAAATTGCTGATGCATCAGAACAGTTGCTTGAAAACATAATTAGCAACAAAACTTGGGGCTGTATCTTCCGGTCGGTGAGCGGGGGTGGGGCCCGGCCGCCGATGCATAAAGTGACAAGGGGTGACATCGGGCATGCGTCCCGACGTCACGCGCGTCATTCAGACCTTCAGATCGGCGGGCACACAGCCGAGCCGGCTGTGCGCCCGCTAACCTGTCAACGGCCTATTAAGGCCATTAACAAAGTAGTTGAAGTCATTAATGGACCTGCCCATCCAACCTTAAGGTTAGTGGGCAGGCCGGGAGCCCTGGCGGGGATCTGAAAAAGCATGAAACCTCATCCACAGGCGAGATGAGGTTTCATGAGGATTTAAAAATCTCACAATATTTTAAAATAAAAGTTATGGTCATGTCCCAACTCATGTGACAGTGTCACATGAGGGGATGTGGCAGGGAATTTTTTTTCTCAGCTTTATCTAAAGTTTAAAATGTGAGCCGATCTCCTCAAGGCAGCACTTTGCCTCGGGGAGATCCGTGCGCTCTTTCATACACGTGCGAAAGAGCACACTCCCGGCTGAGGGAATCCAGCACCCCCCTCCCCTCCACCCGCACAGGGAGCGCATAGTGCTTCCTGGCAGACGTCACGCCAGGCAAGCCTTAATTGGCCCGCCAACGTAAAATGGCGGCATGCCCCCAAATGGGGGCGCTGATCGGAAACACATCTGCAAACACCCGCTCCCGCACTTCCCCCCCCCACCTCCCCAACAAGGGGGAAAATGTTGGCCCTGGTGAAATTCTTGAACTTCAATCCTATCAGAACAACATGCAGGATGAGATGTGCAGTATGGAAGGGCAAACCCAGACTTTAAAGGCAGAAAGAAAAATTCTAAGAAACAGATTGAAGACCTAACGAATGAATTGAAAGAAGCTAACAAGCAGTCAGTGTCTATGGAAGAAAGATTCAAAACGGAACTGAATGCTCAGGCAAAGTTGTTCAACTTATTTAAGAACTCCGCAGATAACTCTGAAACAAAGACAACTGAACTTACCAGAGCAGTTGTGGAGCTGAATGAAAAGACCTGTAGGCTTGAAAAATAACTAGAAAATAAGAGAGTAATCAAAGATTTGGGTACAATCATGAAACAAGTGGGAATGAAAGTTCAATTTTTGAAAGGTCAATCTCAACATACATCACATCGAGCTGAGTGAAGGAAGAAAAAGAAAACACACTGTATAGATGAGCAGAGAGTTAATTCTCCCTGTAAAGAATGGGATAAACCAATGACCATCCATAAAAATGGGGAATTGACAAAGAGCAATTCATGCCAAGGAATGGGAAAAGAAGATGAAAAGACACACAGATGTGAGAATAACCTTTGATTCAACAAAGTTTACCTGTAATGACAGAGCCTACCACTCCCCGGACAGTAGTGAGAACAAGATATGGAAGGGTTATAAGGCCTCCAGATTACTTGACTCTATAAACTCAGAGACTTGAGGAGAGGAGATGGGATTGTAGTAATGATGTAAATACATGGGGTAAACTAGGATACCTTGTAAATACATTGAACAAAGACTTGGGGGGGAGGTCTAATATGAGGTTCTAGCACATAACTGAATACAGTACCACCCACACAATGATGTAAGAGAACACACGACACACCTAGGGATGAGTGCAGTGTTGCAAAGAGCAGTGTGTAGAAGCAAGCACAGAGACAGCCCCTATCTTGGACCTTTACTTTACCTATGTATATAGTTTCTAGTAATTAATAAATACTTACTGTTGATTACGAATACCTTAAGACCTACCGAACTACGCCCGATACCTCGGAACAGTCTGGGCCAACAAAGGAAAGTTTCATATATATATCTGTCCTGCCACCTTCAGAGATCTGTAGGCATACACTCCAAGGCCCCTATATATCTTTTGGAATCCTTCCATTAATTGTGTATTTCCATGTCTTTTTTGTCTTCCCCAAATGCACTACCTCACATTTCTCTGGATTGAATTCCATTTTGCCAGTTTGCTGCCCACCAGGTATCACATCCTGCAGTCTACAGCTTTCTTCCTCACTATCAATCAAGTAATGTGTGTGTGCACCACACAAGTGCCAGGCAATGATTGCTATGATGTGGCAGATGATATGTGTCAGGTGGACCAAATCCTCAGGGGAAACTTGGTCACGCTATCACAACAGTTTTGCAATTTGTATTTATTATGAGAAGATGTGTGTTATGGGTCCACTGAGACATTTAGAGGTTTTAAAAATTAAATTAAAATATTTATTAACAAAATAAAAGATTTCAAGCACATATATGGACTACAATTACTTAATACTATAACAACTCCTAAAATTCCTAATTAACCTGACTCCCAGTTACAGACCCCTTTTAAGGCAATAGTCCAAAATAGATTTTAGATTTTTAAAAAAAGAGCAAATCAAATCAACACAGAACCTACTTCCCAGGGGAATTCCAAATGGCTTTCTCCAACTTTAGTAACTGGACACCACAGACTTATGCACAAATGGCTGGAGGCTTCCTCAAAGCTGTTTTACACACTCCTGTTAGATCTTACATGGCCCCTAAACCTAGCCTTTCATTCTCCTTTGTATATATTTCTCTCTCTTTAATATGTAAATTCCATCGTTCCATATATCTTTGAAAATGTACTTTCCCATGATATAAAAACTTTCATGTTGCCAATATTGTCAGTAACCTTTGGGAAAAATAAGCACACTGCTTAGCCTTACTTATCTGGCTAGTTGTAAACAGACTAACATCCCTTTGAAATCCAAACGATCCTTCACTTATCTAAAAATGCAAATTCCCTTGACACCTTACATGCTAAGACAGCACCCATGTTTACTCATTAACATTTCAAGTAAATTTCTACACCTAGCTTTTTTTGATAATTTCAAACTTTCAGTCTACCTGACTCCAAATGTAATTAAATCCCACAGACAGAGCCATCTACACTCACACCCATAAACTTATTTTACAATAAACCAGAAAAATATTATGAAAATTATTATGCTTTCGTAACAATGACTATCTCCAACAAGAGAGAATCTAACAATCTCCCTTTGACATTCAATGGCATTACCATCACTGAGCCCCCCTCTATCAACATCGTGGGGGCTATGATTGACCAGAAACTGAACTGGAACAGCTATATAAATACTGTGGCTACAAGAGCAGGACTGAGACTAGGAATTCTGCAGCGAATGACTCACCTCCTGACTCCCCAAAGCCTGTCCACCATCAACAAGGCTCAAGTCAGGAGTGTGATGGAATACTCTTCAACAACACTCAAGAAGCTTGACACCACCCAGGACAAAGCAGCTTGTTTGGCACACACTCTACCAGCTTAAACATTCATTCCCTCCACCACCATCGACACACTGTGGCAGTTGTATGTACCATCTACAAGATGCACTGCAACAAGTCACCTAGGATCTTTCAACAGCACCTTCCAAATCTGCAACCTCTAAGGACAAGTACAGCAGATACATGAGTATACCACCACCTGCAAGTTCCCCTCCAAGCCGTACACCATCCTGACTTGGGAATATATTGCCATTTCTTCTTCTTCACTGAGTCAAAATCCTGGAACTGCCTTCCTAACAGCACTGCGGGTGTGCCTACACCACATAGCATGCAGCGATTCAAGAAGGCAACTCGCCACCAGCTTTTCAAGGACAATTAGGGATGCACAATAAATGCTGGCCTAGTCAGTGCTACCCACACCCCATGAAAGTATAAAATAAGAATCACACGGTCAATTTTCTTATCATCTGCAAACTTCTTTATCGTGCCCCCTACCTTTAAGTCTAAATCACTTATATATACTATTATCAGCAATGAGTCCAGTGAACCCTGTGGAACCCCACTGGAAACAACCTTCCAGTCACAAAGCTCACGTCAACCATTACCTTTTGCTTCCTGCCATGGAGCCAATTTTGGATCCAATTTGCCACTATCCCTTGGATCCCATATGTTTTTAACTTACTGATCATGTCATGCTTTGTTTCATAATGCTCCTGTGACGCACCTTGGGATGTGTCATTGTTAGAAGCGTGATATAAGCTGTCATCGTTGTTGGTGTTGTTTAGCCTGTCATGTGGAACTTTGCCAAAAACCTTGCTAAAATCCACATAGGCTACATCAAACATGTTACCCTCCTTGTTCAGAAAATTCAGTCAAGTAAGTCAGAGACAACCTTCCTTTTACAAATCCAAGCTGACTGTTCTTGATTAATCTGTGACTCTCTAAATAACAATTTATGCCTACTCCCAGAGCTTCCTCCAATAATTTGCCCACCAGTAAGGGTAGGCTGACTGGCCCATGATTACTCAGGCTATCGCTTCCTCTCTTTTTTAAACTACAATACAGTGCTAGCAGTCACCTTTGTCACATTATTATAATGATATAATACCTTGGGATTATTTACTGTATAAGACGCAAAGCACCAATCACTCATAAGGGATTGAGCAAACACGTTGTGCGTTCATTTATTAAGATTAGGCCCATGAGAACAGTTATACGTAGGAAAAAGATTGAAGGCATCAGACTGTGTGTGTGCTCTGCTCAAAGCAAAAATGAAACTAAGACTGGATCACATGACATGTTTCCCTTCTGGTGATGTCATGCTGATATCCTTAAAGGCATATTACAACAACCCAGTCCTCTGACACCACATGCAGCCAGCGGGGATTGGCAAATAATAGTCTCTATTATTTCTTCTCTTGCTTCCTTTAGCAGCCTGGGACACATTTCATGATGGGCATGATGGTAGTGTGGCTGGGAGCAATAGGCTTGAGTACCTCATTGGATTGCTGACATTGGGTGACTGTCCCCAATTAAGCTGCAGGCAGGGAGAGCGCAATTCAGGAATCTCACCCACCAGCAACAAGATGTCACTTAGGCTCATTATGAGCTACATGTCATCAATTATCCCTAAACCCTCCAGAATGTAGCGGTGGCTAAAGGATTTAACGGGTCTCTCAGCTCTCCCCTGCCTCCCGAAAATCAACAGGCAAACTCAGAGCCCAATCGGGGGACCTGGCATCAGGAGGGGGCTGCTGAAAGCCACTTCCTGCCCTTTCCCCCGATTCCCACCCCATGACCCTCATCCCGCCCAGACTCACCTGTGCCTAGGGATCCAGCGTGAATCCCTGGCATAGGCCTATTACCAGCAGCAATTATTGCTCCCGATGGCACTGCCAGCAATAGAGAGTTGCCAGCCTCTGATTGTCTGGCAGCTCCTGGGATCCTAAATCCCACAGGAGGCCCAAAGCTGACCAGCCAAGTGGCCCTTAATTACATTGGGCCTTCCCAACGAAGTGATGTGGGGTTCCCACTAGGTTCTCCAATCGGTGGGGGGCACCCCATCATGAGAACAAAATCCTGGTCAAAGTATTCATTAAAAACCATGCCCTTTCTTACACCTTCATGCACAAGTTTACTTTTTGGTCTCTAATTGTCCCGATTGCTTCCTTAATTATGCTCTTGTTCTTTATATAATTATAAAACATTGTTGGGTTTACTTGATTTTACATGCCAATATCATTTCATGCCCTTTCTTTGCTTTTCTCATTTCCTTTTTAATTTTTCCAATGCACTTCCTTTAGGGTTTCTGCAGTATTGGGCTCTTGGCAGCCAATAAAAGTTTTGTTTTGCCTAATCCTATTCGTCATGCTCTTTGACAATTGATGTTCTAGATTTGTGAGCTCCACTCTTTTTCTTTCTGGGCATCTACTTGTTCTGAACCCTCTTTAGCTCTTCCTTGAACATCTCCGACTCATCGTTGTTGGCTGTCCCTCAATTCAAGAATACCGTCTACTCAGGGTCATGAGTTTCTGCCATTGATCTTCATGTGACTGAGCAGGCCTATTTTCAATCTGCCAATATTTGGGCACATAGGGCAGGATGTCCCTTGAAGTAATGGAATCCAAGTGCAGGGTTTGCTTCCTTTTTTTTCCTTCACTGCCGTCGCTCTACCTCTTGCTGATCTGACACTGACATACCTTCAAGTAGTAGTTTCCAGTCCAATTTTTCCAAATCACATCTCAGCTTACTAAAATTGGCCTTTCCAATTTAGAACTTTTACTCTTGGTAAATCTTTATCCTTTCCCGTAACTAGTCAAAACCCAACTGAATTTTGATCACTACCACCAAAATGCTCCCCCATTCTTCTACCTGCTCAGGTTCATTCCCTAAAACTGAGCCCAGAGTTCTCTTATTGGGCTTGCTATGTACTAGTGAGATAAGTTATTCTGAATACATTTTAACAATCCTGCACCCTCTGTAGCTTTTACACTGTACTTATCCCAGTTAATATTAGGATAGATGAAATTCCACATTATTACTGCCTTTTTGTTTCTGTACTTTTCAGCAATTTGACCACATATTTGCTCTTCTATCTCTGATAGTTTCGGGATCCATAGTATACTCCCAACAGTGTGATTTCCTTGTTTTTGTTCTTTGGATCAACCCATATAGCATCAATTGATGATCATTCTAGTACATGATCTCTCCTCAGCAATGATTGTTTCTTTAACCAACATTGTGACTCCTCATGCTTTTTCATCTTCCTCTCTATTTCAGCTGAAAACTCTGTAACCAGGAAAGTTGAGCTGCCATTGCTGCTCTTCTTTAAGCCATGTTTCACTATACATAGCTACGATATTCTTCCAAGGCCAGAATTTTACGTCTCGTGGTCGGGTGTGCACCAGACCCAAACAGACGTGAAATAGCTTGAGATGACGTCGGGCGAGCGTCCCAATGTCATCCCACACACAAGCAATCTTTAGGTCAGCGGGCACGCACATGTGTCAGAGCGGTGCCCACCAAATAAAGTGCCACTTAAGGCCATTAAAAAGCCAATTATACTCGATTTTATGTTGTCCACGCAATTTCGCACTCGTCACATGGGCAAAACATGCAGGCGGGCAGCCTACTTTTAATGAAACCTCATCCAAGGGTGGGTCAGCAGCATTGCCATTGTGAGAAATGAGGGGTTTAGGAGATAGTTTGCTGCTGGTTGCTTATTTGAACTTGACAGCTTCATCTCTGTTCTGAGCTTCAGTCTTAGCATTTCTAGGCTTCATTTCAGGACACATTGGTGTCTCCATGGCCCCGGAGGATTTTGACTATGTAGACCCTTCCAGGCAACAGACAGCTTTCTGTTACCGTGGGAATGGGAATTGTGCTCTCTGCTGGTGGCACCTCCTCTGAGGAGGAAGAGAGGGGCAGAAGGAAGAGACCAGGTGTCCCTATGTAGTTTCGAGGGGAGGGTCCTGTGGGAGGCACAGGCACAAGGGGCGCAGAGTCAGCAGGTAGTCTAAGGTGGAAGGGGTTGCAGAAGGCGCCACTATCCTGCTGCCAGGGTTTACAGGCAGCCATGCAGCTACCTCAACATGTCCAAGGCAGAATGTCGAAGGAGGCTCCACCTCTCCAAGGACACTGCGACCTCCACTTGTCAGATGATTGGGCCTGAGATCACCTCCAACTCTATGGGTGTACACCGCATGCCAGTGGCTCTGAAGGTCACAGTGGGCCTCAACGTCTACGCCTCTGACTCTTTCCAGGGGGATCTTTGTGGAGTCTCCCAATCAGCTGTCCACAGTTGCGACTAGCTGGTGACAGAAGTTCTGTTCAGTACTGACATTTATTCATTTCCATATGGACAAGGCCAGCCAGGTTGAATGAGCCAGGGGGTTTGCAGCGGTTGCTGGGTTCCCCCGTGTCCAGGGTGCAATCGACTGCACACATGTGGCCAACAAAGTGCCAGTGGGTGAGCCCGGTGCCTTCATAACAGGAAGGGATTCCATTTGATGAACGTGCAGATAGTGTGTGACCACAGGACGCATATTCTGCAAGTCTGTGCAAGGTACCCAGGCAGCTCCCATGACTCCTACATCCTGAAACATTCCCAGGTGTCGGGGCTCTTCAGTGCTCCAGCCCGACTGGATGGATGGCTGCTGGGTGACAAGGGCTATCCCTTAAAAAGGTGGCTTCTGACACCTCTCCGCCATCCAAGAACAGAGGCAAAGCAGCGTTATAATAAGAGGGATGCCTCTACAAGCGTGGTGATAGGGAGGACCATAGGTCTTCTGAAGATGCACTTCCATTGCCTGGGCTCAAAGTGGGAGCACCACAATACCCCTCAGAGCGATTGTCACTGATAGTGTTGCAGGCTGTGCTCTCCACAATCTGGATCTGGCAAGGGTGCACCCACTGAAGGAAGAGAATGTTGAGGCAGCTCCACAGGCCACAAATGATGAATCCAGTGATGAGTCAGAAGAGGAGCCCATTGTGAGGACGTGGAGGCAGACCTCTGGATCCTTCAGCAAGGCAGGAATACCAGGGACACATTGATCCAACGCTCCTTCAGTTAGGCTGACAAGGATCTGCTTCCACCTCAAGGTAGGATTGCCGCCTCCATCCCGGATGTCTGAAATGACACTTTCCTTTGACCCCAAAGTCCACTCAGTGGACAATAAAGTTTAGAGCCAAACACGCCCAACATTAGATACTGATGTATCCTGCACCTACAAAACAAGTGAAGCATATTCAGGCCATTAAGACAAAAACAAAATTCATATCATGTTGGCACTCACATCAAATGAACATAACAATATATGGTGTTAATGGCCACACTAGTAAATATATTAACAAATCATGGCAGAACAGAAGATCACCCATGAACAGTCCCTCTTGTGCTCATGGTGCCTTAAACTTACGTTTGTGAGTGCTGCGCCTTGCTGCCTCCCACCCCTGCTGGAAGCGGCATTGGAGACAGCCTGCTGACTCTGCTGTCTTGTTGGCCTTGATCACCTTGGCGGTCGTCCTCTGGCCAGTGGAGCCTGTGCTGGCCCCTCCTGGGAGTGACCAGCCAGTGCCACGTCTGGCATCTCTCCAGTCATTGCAGCCTCATCAGATGCCATGGTCACTGGCAGAGGGGCGGAGAAGCTGCTGCCATCATCCAGAGCGCCCTGAGAGGAGCCCGCAGAGATGACAGGCAGCTTGTGCGCCAATGTGAGGTCGTTCCGGATCTCCCTGCTCGCCATTGATGGACGGGCACCTAGCTGGGATATTGGGTGCCTCATTCATCTCCCACACTGGCACTGACCACCTGAGGTCATTGCCTATGTGAGGGCTTGTAGGTCCGAGTGCAACCCAAGGAACCCCCGATTCTGTTCCTGGATTTGCCTCTCCATGAAAGTCGCCACTCTCTCAATGGAGGAGGAGGCAATGTGCTCGGCCATGAGGATCAACACAATGCTCTTGCTCCGCATGGACTCCCCCACAAAAGAGTCCATGGTGCGCATACCCTCACGAATCTCTGCCAGATCCTGCCGCACAACCCGTTGGACATCCAGCATCTGCCGCCTAATGAACAACTCCAGAGGCTCATCATCTGCTTCGACCCAGCATCATCCTGGTCTCTCTCCAGCAGTTCTCCAAATGCTGGCACCCTGGGCACTCTCTGCTTCCGCCTGCTCCTCACACGAGTGTGTAGTGCCCTCACCGCTGTACACCAACATTTTAGCCCACAATCTAATGCCCACCGTGGCGCTGGTATCTGTGCTGGTGCCTGGTTTAGAGAGGGGGTGAGATGCAGGTGCACCTAAAGCCCAATTGTCCTCTGGCATCAAGGTTGGCTCCTCAGGGTCCAGTGTTTGAGTGTAAGCTGGCGAATTAGGGGAGAACAACAACATGTCATTAGTTTAAGTCATCACACTGTCACTGGTGTGCCAATTGAGATCTGCATCATGGTGCCATCGTCTTTCAATGATCAATGGGGAGTCCAGGTTTGAGGCTCCTATTAATGATGAGACTACACAAAAATGTTTGCACGGTCTGACCCTCTCACTTCTGTGAACTGCACTCTTATCCTTCATCAGAGACCCCTGCCTTCCCATGATTGGCTGAGCAAGTTGGCTGGTGGCACTCCAGCTCCAAAGCACCCATCTCGTACCTCGTCAGCATGAGGAGCTTTGGGGGGCCTCTGCTTGTCCTTGGGCTCTTGATGGTGTTATGGCTTCTCTTCTCCTGAAAGGACAGAGGAGCATTGATTAGTCCACTCTCTACCTGCAGTACCTTTACAGCCTGGCAAACCCCACCTGAGGAACAACTTGCTGGGCACATCAGAGTCGTGGCCCTCGACCCACAACAGTCCAAGCAGCCAGGGTTCACCCCCTTGGCCAACTCTGGTGTCAGTGACAATTGGCACTCAGACTCTAACACCCCAAGCTCTACGGGTGGACGGCCATCCCTTAACACTTCTCCACACTAACCCATGCCAACTCGGTGCTCAACCTTGCTGAGCGCAGCAGGTCATTGAACCTTTTGTGGCACTGCACCCATGCACGCCCCACAACCTTGTGGCCATTGACCTCGGCTGCCATCTCCTCCCAGGCATTTTTGGTCAAGTGCGGTGGCCTCAGACAGGAGGGTGTGACTGTAGGTGAAGCAGGTTTGGGAACCCAGGGGTTAGTGTTTGTGGAGACTCAGCCCCTGCGACTGTCCAACAGTTACATGGTTCTTTCAAGCTGTGTGGATGAGAATGGGGACTGCAGGGAGGATGAGCAAACTGACTACCATGGCACATGGTACAGGGAGCCATTCAAGTGGAGGGAGGAAATGGGAATATATTAGTGGTAGGGAACAGTATAATTAGGGGGATAGATACTGTTCTCTGCACCGTGAGCATGAGCCCTGAAGGCTGTGTTGCCTGTCCGGCACCAGGGTTAAGGACATCTCCTCAGGGCTGGAGAGAAGCTTGGAATGGGAGAGGAAGGATCCAGTTGTCATCGTCCACGTTGGTACCAACGACATTGATAGGACTAGAATGGAGGTTCTGATGAAAGAATTTGAACAGTTAGGAGCTAAATTAAAAAGCAGAACCTCCAAGGTAATAATCTCGGGATTGCTACCTCAGCCACGGGCAAACTGGTATAGAGTAAATAAAGTCAAGGAATTAAATGTGTGGCTCACAGCTTGGTGTGAGAGGAATGGGTTTCAGTTCACGGGCACTGGCACCAGTACTGGGGTAGAAGGGAGCTGTTCCAGTGGGATGGGCTTCACTTGAACCATGCTGGGACCAGTGTCCTGGCAAATTGAATAACTAGGGCTTTAGAGAGGGCTTTAAACTAAATAGAGGGCGGGGGCGGGAGGGTTCTGGAAAGGGGATATGTAGGCTTACAAAGCAAAAGGACATGGCAGCCTTGCAGGGCATATATTTAGGTAATGATACCCAGAGTGGGACAGGAACAGGCAGAGTGTACAAAAACATTAAAAAAACAGCAGCAAATAGGGTCAAATGGGAAAAAAATGGTAAAAAGGCAAAATTAACGGCTCTTTACTTAAATCCACATAGTATTTGGAACAAAATAAATGAATTAACAGCACAAATAGATGTTAATGGGTATGATCTTATAGCCTTACGGGAACATGATTACAAGGAGATCAAAGTTGGGAACTAAATATTCAGGGGCATGTGACTTTTCGAAAGGACAGGCAGGAAGGAAAGGGTGGTGGGGTAGCTTTGTTAGTACAAGTTGGAATAAGTACAATAGCAAGAAAGGATCTTGGATCAGAAGATGTAGAATCCATATGGGTAGAGGTAAGAAATAACAAGGGGAAGAAGACACTGGTGGGAATAGTTCATAGCCTCCCTGACAGTAGCTATACTGTAGGACAGAGAATAAATCAGAAGATAATGGAGGCATGTAAAAAAGGCAGCACATTAATCATGGGTGACTTTAATCTTCATGTAAATTGGGAAAATCAAATTGGCAGAGGTAAACATGAGCAAGAGTTCATAGGGTGTATTTGGGACAGTTTCTTAGAACGATATGTTATGAACCCAACCCCTCAGGCTATTTTGGATCTGTTAATGTGTCATGAGGCAGGTTTAATAAATGATCTCAGAGTAAAGGATCCCCTAAGGAAACAGTGACCATAATATGGTAGAATTTAGCATTCAGTTTGAGAGTGAGAAACTTGGGTCGGAAACAGCTGTGTTAAACTTAAATAAGGGTAATTACAAAGGAATGAGGGCAGAGTTGGCTGGATTGGACTGGGAAAGCAGTTTAGCAGAAAAGATGGTTGATGAACAATGGCAGACGTTTAAGAAAATAGTTCATGACTCTCAACAAAGATATATCCCAGTGAGGAAGAAGGATTCAAGGAAGGGGATAAAGCAACCATGGTTAACCAAGGAAGTTAAGGGCAGTATCAAATTGAAAGAAAAAACATACAATGTGGCAAAGATTAGTGGTAAACCAGAGGATTGGGAAAGTTTTAAAAACCAACAAAAGAGGACCAAAAAATAAAGAGCGAGAAAATAAACTTTGAGGGTTAACCAGCAAGTAATATAAGAGCTTCTTTAAATATATAAAAAGGAAGAGAGAGGCCAACGTGAACATAGACTTCTTAGAGAATGAGGCTGGAGAAATAATGATGGGGAACCAGGAAATGGCACAGAAGTTGAATAAATACTTTGTTTTAGTCTTCATTGTAGAATACACTAATAGAATTCCAAAAAAACTAAATAATCAAGGGGCAAAAGTAGGGGAGGAAATAAATACAATAACTATCACTAGAGAAGAAGTACTGGGGAAACTAATGGGGCTAAAGGCCGATAAGTCCCTGGACCTGATAGGTTGCATCCTAGGAACTACAGAGATAGTGGATGCACTGGTAGTAATCTTCCAAGAATCTTTAGATTCTGGAAAAATCCCAGAGGATTGGAGAATGGTCAAAAAGGGAGGGAGTCAAAAAACAGGTAACTATAGGCCAGTTAGCTTAACATCTGTCATTGGGAAAATGTAGGAGTCTATTATAAAGGATGTAAGAGCGGAGAATTTAGAAATGCATAATCTAATCAAGCAGAGTAAGCCTGGCTTCATGAAGTGGAAATCATGCCTAACAAATTTATTGGAATTCTTTGAGGAGGTAACAAGTAGGATAGATAAAGAATAGATACGCGTAATATATTTAGATTTCCAAAAGGCATTCGATAAGATACCGCACGTAAGGCTACTTAATAAGATAAGAGCCCATGGTGTTGGGGGTAGTATATTAGCATGGACAGAGGATTGGCTAACTAATAGAAGGCAGAGAGTTGGGATAATGGGGGAAAATAGGGAAGTCTTGCTAAAACTATACAAGGCACTAGTTAGACCACACCTAGAATACTGTGAACAATTTTGGTCCCCTTATCTAAGCAAAGATATACTGGCATTGGAGGCAGTCCAGAGAAGGTTCACTAGGTTGATCCCGGGTACGGAGGGATTTTCTTGTGAGGAAAGGTTGAGTAGGTTGGGCCTGTACTCATTGGAGTTTAGAAGAATGAGAGGTAGACTTATTGAAACATACTCGCCAGGGTAGAAGCTGAGAGGTTGTTTCCGCTTGTGGGAGAGTCCAGGACCAGAGGGCATAATCTCAGAGTAAGGGGCCGCCCATTTAAGACAGAGATGAGGAGGAATTTCTCCTCAGAGGGTAGTCAATCTGTGGAATTCTTTACCACAGAGGGCTGTAGATGCTCGGTCGATAAGTATTTTCAAGGCTGAGATAGACAGATTTTTAATCAGTGCAGGAATCAAGGTTCTGGGGAAAAGGCAGGAAAGTGGATTTGAGGATTATCAGGTCAGCCATGATCTCATTGAATGGCAGAGCAGACTCGATAGGCTGAATGGCCTACTTCTGTTCCTACGTTTATGGTCTCCTCCTGCCATCCCTGGGTGTTAGAGTGTCCCACCTGACACCGACCTCCTCCACAAGGATCGTGAGGCACTCGTCCGAGAAATAGGGGGCCGAGTGTCCAACCGATTTGCCCTCCCGCCTGAAGTTTCTAGTCACTGATAAGGCCGTTGTTCCAGTCTCGTCGACTCCCCTGGCAGCCTTCAGGAAGCTGCCTCTGCTGGTTTTAAAGCACCTGCCGGTTTGCCATTGGACCCAGTGCCTGACAGGATCCCACACCCGCCTGGCCCTTCCCGACCATTAAGGAGGCACGTTTCACGCTAGGCAGATCTTAATTAATCATGCAGCGTGGAATCGCATTTGCAATGCGACCACAGCTGGGAGCAGATGTCACATATGGCTCCACTCCTGCCAACTTGGCATGCACGCCAAGCATGAAATTCAGACCTAAGTGTCTTTCTGGGTCCTCAGTTCATCTGTCTTATTCACTAGACTACTTGCATTGAAGTATACAACACTAATCACTTAACAATCCCTTTGTTGTCTAACTTCTAATTTTCTATCTTCTATTTACAATTTTGCTTCTTTTCCTCCTGAATCTACACATCTTCCCCTGCTGAGCTAGTTTAAACCTTTCCTAACAGCACTAGCAATCCTCCCAACCAAAATATTGGTCCCAGCATTTCTGAGGTGCAGACTGTCCAGGTTGCACAGGTTCCAACTCTCTAAAACTGTTCCCAATAGCCCAGGAAACCAAAGCACTTGCTTCTGCACCATTTCTCCAGCCATGCATTCAACTCCATGTATTTTCCAATATATGTATTCACTTACCCACAGATTACCACCTTTGAGGTCCTACTATTTAATTCCTTTCTTGGTTCCCTGAAGCCTGCCTGCAGAACCTCACCTCTCTTTCTATTTATGTTTTTGGTATCAAAATGGACCATGACCTCTGGCTGTTCACCATCCCTGATCAGAATGTTCTTCAGCCACTTATTAACATCCTTGATACTGGCATCAGGAAAGCAACTGCCATCCTGTAGTCACTTAGATTGACTTTAGACTAATTGATTAAGACTGTAGCAGGAATGCTTACTGGTAGTTCAAGTTTTTGTATCATAAAAGCTATAATTTCACACAGGAGAAAGTATTGAATAATTCCTTTCTGGAAAGTCCTTGCCTTCCTTTATGAAGAATGGTGCCCAAATTCGACACGATGGTCTGGATTTTCATCCTCATGGTGGGTAGCAGAAGTTGGGAAAATTCCTGGCGTGGCCTGCCCATCTCACCTTGGGAGAAAACGCCAGGAAAGACAGCAGTTTCATGGTGTGGTGGGGGGGGGTGGTGTTAGGAGGGGGACAGCGGCTAGTGCAGGCTGTAGTTGGGCCAGCAAACCTGGGAAAGAGTTCAGAGGCAGCCACAGGGACTGCCAGTTTTGAGGTGGGATGTTTACAAGGTCCAACTCAGTGCTGTGTGGCTTCATCCCAGGTATAATGAAAAACGTAAGGCTCTCTAGCGCTCAGTCCTTACCCTGCCTCACCTCCCCAACACACTCCCCATGTCCCATCCATGCCACCTCTTGCCCCCTACTTATCCCCTATGCCCCCTCATGACCCCCATGCCCAGCATCATTGTGCATTATTGGATGAGAGCCCAGACATCCATTAGAGTACCAAAACACCTGAGTCTCAGGGAAAACATTGATTGATTGACAGCTCTGGCTCCCTGATCTGTCTGTAATGTTTATTTACACAAACTAAAGAGGTTTCAAGTGCTTGCAGTTTCTGCTATTGTTAATTTAAAGGGCCTGGCTGATTAAAACTTTTATTGGCCTGTAGTAAAAGAGGTTTGTTTTTAAGAAAGTGGAAATTATCAATGAATAACTTTTTTTTAAAAAAGGTTTTTAAAAACACCCTATTTTATAGTGGGTGAATGGGCATGGAAGTGCTATAGCTCAGCATGGGGGTACATGAGGGGCCATAGGGGGTGGATGGAGGGGCATACCTTGGTATGGGAGCTATCTTTGAAAAGATTTCCTCTTGCAGAGTAGCATTCACAACACCTCTGAAATGCTGTGAACCACAACTCTTTGAAAATGTGGCCTGATTCCCTGAAAATTACAGAGGAAGAGGACATGCCTATTTCTGCAATGGAGCCAGTCGGGTCGGGAGTACAGAGTGTGGGCTCGCGACCTGAACCAGCCCACAATCTTAAAAGGCACTCCTAAAAATCAGAAAGGCTGGGAATGGGATCGGGAATCCTGGATTAGGGCCCTGCTGCCATTTTCACCCCTCCAAAGAGTCTCCCCGACTCCATGGAAATCCAGCCCAACATTCTAGCTATCTAATCAGTGACTTCTAACTGTTTAGTCTAATTTTCTAGCTTTTGCACTCTATGCCTCTATTTATAAAGCCAAGGATCCTGTGTACTTTTTTAAAAGCTTGTCCTGCCACCTTCAAAGACTTATGCATGTGTATGGTACAGTATTTCTTACTGTATATTTACATATCACTATATAAATCCAAATTGTCGTTACTTAACTTTTTTTTTCAGCCAATGAAGCTTCTGTAGAAAAATAGTGGGCAAGTGATAGGGACAATCTTTCTACATCAGTCAAGTTCAAGGTCACACAAATATAGCCACAAATGATCTTTGAAATCATCCACCTCAAATTTTAATCACAATATTGTCATTGCCTAAGACTTCATAAAGAATAATAGCTATAGATACTTGTCAACACAAAAGAAATAGGAATACATCAACCCATTATATTCATGGATCAAAAAGAATATATTCAACGCCCCCCAAAAAAAAACTGAGCAGAGATATATGTGGTTGATTACTGTGTTTATGTTTGGTTTCCATTTTCACATTTCGCTTTCCCAGAAATTTATTCTTCTGTGGGAAACTACAACTTTTATGATTCAAAAACTTGGACACGCAGCATGCATTCCTACTAGAATCCTAATCAAGCAACCAAATAAGTCTAATGCCATTCTAAGTGCATCATTTCCAAAATTAAATTATTTGTTTCTTGACATAGAACAAGCTGTTGGCAAAATGTTTTTCTCAGGACTGAAGGACAATGGATCGATGCCAGAAGAAACATGCCCACTTGCTAGAATGATTCCTTTGTAGAAAATATGAAGAATCACACCCAAGTTTCTTACCATTCAAGGCCATGTACAATGGCTAGCTGATCCATAAACCCCATTAAATGCCCCCACCGCTTCCCCTGTTAAGTTAAATTCCCCCCTTCTATTGTCATGCAAAATAAAGAGAAACACTTCATAAATCTGCAACTAAAATCTGCTGGGAATTTGTGGATTTACCAGAACAGAGGACTTAGACTTTTAAGAATTATCATATATAAGATAATTCCTAAAAATCTAATATGCTGGATTATCTTTCTTGGAAATGGCTAGTTGACTATCAAGTTCAATACATAATAAAAACAGAAAATGCTGGAAAAACACAGCAGGTCTGGCAGCATCTGTGGAGAGAAAATCAGAGTTAATGTTCCAAGTCCGTATGACTGAAGAGTCATACAGATCCAAAACGTTAACTCTGTTTCTCTCTCCACAGATGCTGCCAGATCTGCTGAGCTTTTCCAGAATTTCCTGTTTTTATTTCTGACTTCAAGCATCTGCAGTATTTTGCTTTTAGTCAAGTTCAAATACATATTTGATGAAGGTGATGTCACAATAGCACAAGCATCTTGAAAAACAGCCTGGATAGATTGGAAGTAGTTGCCATCTGGATCATTTGCAATCATTACCAGTAGTCACCTAGTCACTGGACTCTTTGAAGTGTTAAATATTGCAAAGTATTACATAGTATTTACAGCACAAAACGACACAGAAACAGGCCATTCTGCCCAACAGGTCTATGCCAGTTGTGGTGATCTGGTTAGGCTTCATTAACATTTAGAGAGAAATCCAAACACCTCATTTTAACCAATAGAACTATGTCACAAGATTTCACCTTTTTAAACAAAACACAAACTTTACTGCATACAAAAGACTTAATAGAACATGCACCATTAATTTAACAATATGGTTTATAATTATGTATGTTATTCACTCAGGTTTACTTCTTACGTTCCCCAAGAATTCTCTTATACGTTACAATCTTAAAGTTATTTACTTCTACAGGGAACAACCACAAAGTGTGCCATGTCCTCAGGGGGCTAATTTAATTCTCCTCAGCTCCAGCTATTCTCAGATGTAAAACTTTCATTTACCATCTCTTAATTGTGGTTGCCTCAGTCCCTTGTTCTGGTTACTTTGCAATACTTCAAAGCCAATCTACTTGTTGCTTTCTTTGGCACAAGATTCTGTGGAGGACCACTGTAGATTCTCCCATTGGTTTCAAACTGAGCAATCTCCCTGCTTCTGTTCCCTCACAAAATTCACTAAGACTAAGCTTCACCCACTTCCATGCAGTCAATGATGAGGTTAGGTTTTGACTCTACTTATAGCACAGGTCTGTCATTTACTTTGGCTATCTTCTCTCAGTGAACTACAAACTATATGAGGTCCAAACTGCAGCTAACACTCCCAGCAAAAAACCAGGTAAATTGAAACTAGAGAATGCGCCTCTAATGCCCCACCCACCTCCATGACAACATACCCTGCTCTGGGCTGTCCTCGAACCAACTTTTAGATTAATTATCCCTCATTTACAATTTCTTCTTTGGTCTGCTGATGGGCTTTACAACCTTTCAGGGTTAACTGAATGCTTTTATACTCATTTAGCTCTAACTCCCAAAACAAATATATCTCTGTGGACTGCAGCTGTCACATATTTAGCTCTTTAGCTAATTAACCCCGCTGCTGTTTTATAGCTCTATCTTTTCTATTCTGACTTTATTAAACAAATGTGGGTGACCTTTTGAACTACTTGAGGCTATTGGTTGAGGTATTCTGGCAATTTCTAAAGCCCAGAATTTTAATTACCTTACCTTTACAACTTTAACCTTCCCAGAACTAAAAATTACCTATAAAATATTAATTTGAGCCATGAACTAGATATTCACAACTTTATGCTACATGTAAGCATCTTCCCACTTCATCTCAACCTAGCAACATATCACAGTCAAAATTAAAATGCAAAATAATTAATGCCATTAAATCAGACTTTTAGTCTTAACTAGACTGGTAAACACAGTGAAATTTGTAATGCATTGAAATTTGGAATGGTAGACAACTAATTACATTTGTCCTTATTTGTATGTAATAGGAATCTTTCTAATACTGTGACTAAATCAGGAGTAAATTAAAAGTAAGAAGATTTAGAAGATATCTTTAATTTAGGAAGTTGCTGCTGTTACTTTTGTATACTCATGAATTTGACTGTCTTTAAATGTCACAATAACAGCTCTAGAAAAGCAGATGCCTAGTTAGTTCTTGGAATTTAAATTTGAATGAATTCCAAATTTAGGAAGTTTGACATGAATGAATTTGATGGAATTATGCTTTTACTTACTGCAGACTGGATTAAGCTTATAATTCTGTCAAGATTTCTACACTAGAACTGAGAAACAATACAAAGTGGGAACTTACCTTTTTACATTTACAGAAAAATAAATTTGAATGAATAGTGCGACACAGGTTTCTAATTGTTTGTGAGACAGGAGGCAGAGAATAGTGGCGAAAGGATTGTACTCTGATTGGCGGTATGTGACAAATTGTGTTCCCCAACAATTTGAATTGGTGCCTCTGCTTCTCACCATATATCTCAATAATTTGATTGAGAAATAACTTATGACACTAAGTAACAGTACAAAACGTTATGTAGGTAGAAGCAGGAAGTTGCAAAGAGCATAAAGAGATTAAATGAGTTGGTAAAACAATGACGGATGGAGATCAATGTGGGGAAATGCGAAGGCATCCACTTGGTCTCCAAGAAAGACAAATTGGAATATTTTCATAATAGTGAAAAACTGAGTGATATAGGAGCAAAGAGATTTAAGTATCCAAGTCCACTAGTTACTAAAAGCTAGTGCACAGCTTAAAAAGAAAATCAAAAGTCTAATGCAATGTTGGCCTTTTATCTCAAGGAGGCTTGAATATGATGGGAAGAAGTTATGCTTGAGTTCTACATAGACTTGATTAGACCACACCTGGAGTATTGAGCTCAGTGTAAGGCAAACACCTCAGGAAGGATATATTGGCCTTGGAGGATGTTTTGTTGTGTGTCCAGGGTCTACTTGGGGTATTTTAAGATTTGCCTGTTTCTGTTTCTCTAAGAAAACTACTTAAGACTGAGGTTGATAAAAAGCATTATTATTTATTTACAGCTCTATGTACAGCTCAGTAACTGAACACAAGGTTGGATTCCTCCTCCTCACTAGATCTCTGTTATTTGGTCATGTGATATTACATTATAGTTACATCAGTATCAGGTGTTTCTGATATTAATACTTTACTCTATATCTCCCCCCAAGTCTTTACCCCTCTATATACATCTTCCTACATCGCCCTCCAAAGTCCCAGATTTCACAGGTTTAGTCTCTGAGGCGCCTTGACCAATCTCCCTGATCTTGCCCAGAGCTTATTCTGAGGTCAAGGACTATCTCCACTCTCTCTTCATTCAATGTAAGTGTCCTTCTGCTGGTGGCTAGAGAGCTTTGTCTTGTTTCTTGTCCCTTACCTCTATTCGGACTTGAATAGTAAGCCCAAGTTTCTATCGGCTCCCTTTGCAAGGATATCAAGGCTTTTCAGTTCCTTCTTATATTTCCCTAGTCTATTTTGATTGTATAATATCTCAGCTATAGAGGTGATTCTATTACTATGCCTTCTTTCTATGGTCCCATATCCGTTCTGTGTCCCCGGGCTGTAGCAATTTTAAGTCTCATGCTCTGTGCCTGAGTTTGAAATTATGAGCTTGATTGTGTCTTTGTTGCTCCTCATGCTTTTTGGCTCTCTCATGAACATCTGGAATAATAATATGTTGTAGATTTTGTTGTAGAGCTGGAAGTTTGTTTCTTCAGCCGTCTCCTGATGGTGAGAACCCCCTTTCTCGTGGTGTGGTTCTGTAGTTAGGAAGGACTAAGTTAATATCTTCTTTCTTTATCATCAGTTCCTTGATTGTTTGAACTCCTGGATATCTATGCAAACTAGTAACATGCATGAAATCATACTCCTGAGAAAAGTTGTGGAATAAGTTGTTATCAAACTCAGGGCCATTGTCTGACACTACAATGTCTGGAATGCCATGTTTTGTAAAGATTCTCTTCAGATCCACCATGATGCTGTGCAATCTATTCATCTCAATCCATCTGGAATAGTAATCAATGACAATGATAAAATGTTTGCCTTTAAATTCAAATAAATTAATTGTCAGGCTCTTCTAGTATAGGGTGCCAGTGGTTCACTCTGCTGTTAGCTATTCACAGCAATTTGAGATTAGTTCTTCTATAGAATGAATAATACCTGGCCACCAGACTGACTCTGGGCCCTAGCTCAGCATTTCATTATCCCCAAGTGACCTTTGTGTATTTTTTGGAGAATTTCAAGTCAAAGTGTTTTAGGGACGACTGGTCTGTCATTAAAAACTAATAAATCATCAATGATTATGAGATGTTTTCTCTGTTTGAAGTACTGATGTAGATGTTGTTAGGAATATAATCTGGCCATCCTCTCTGGCAATACTCTTTTATTTGGATGCATGTCATCCTGCTGTTGTACTTGCATAATCACTTATAGTCTCTTCTCAGTGGCTGATGAATGTTTGGTAATATGTGCTTCCACTCCCTCAATGAAATTCAAATCTTCCAGTTTGACTTCTTCCATTAGTATTCTTGATAGTGCATCTGTTATTGTCTCACATTTCCCTTGAACTTACTCAGTCACTGTATCGTATTTCATTAGTTTGAGACTGAAGCGTTGAATTCTAGGCAGCGTGTTTGAAATCTCCTTTAGATTAAGAAAAGTAACCAAAGGCCTGTGATTGGTTTCAATTTTAATCCTATCACATAGTTAGAGAACTTCTTGCATGCCCATGTGGCTGTCAATGCTTCTTTCTCAATGATTGCAGACCTTCTCTCAGTGCCTGTGAGTGATCTTGAGGTGTAATAAACTGGTCCTCCTTTTCCAGCTTTTTGAACTTAAAAGAAAATTGCATCCACCCCTGTAGACCACCTGCTACAATTATTGGAAATTCTGGATTGGGGAGCGCTAGAATTTCAGGTGAAATTAGAAGATTTGTGATCTTCCATAAGCTAGCACAAAAACAAAATACTGTGGATGTTGGAAATCTGAAATAAGAACAAAAAAATGCTGGAAAAACTCAGCAGGTTAACGTTTCAGGTCGAGATGATCTTTCATCAGAACTCATCCTGTTCTGTTAACTCTGTTTCTCTCCACAGATGCTGCCTGACCTGCTGAGTGTTTCCAACATTTTTTGCATAAGCTAGAGTTGTATCCACTTTAATTTAGAGGCTTGAAGGATGACCTATACAAGGTGTTGAAAATCATCAAAGGGATTCGATTTGGTAGATCTGGAGAAACTATTTTCTGTGATCGGGAATCCAACACAAGGGGACACAATCTTAAAGCTAGAGCAAAGATGCACTGCAAGAATTCACCAAGGCTCCTTAGCAGCACCTACCAAACCCATGACCACTACCATCTAGAAGTTAAAGGGCAGCAGATCGATGGGAACACCACCAGTTGGAAGTTCCCCTCCAAGCCACTCACCATCCTGACTTGGAAATATATCACCGTTCCTCACTGTCACTGGGTCAAAATCCTGAAACACCTTTCCTAACAGCACTATGGGTGTACCTACACCACATGGACTGCAGCGGTTCAAGAAGGCAGCTCACTACCACCTTCTGAAGGGCAACTAGGGATGGGCAATAAATGCTGGCCCAGCTAGCGAAGCCCACATCCCGTGAATGAATTTTTAAAAAACATTCACCAGAGGCCAGCAGCTGAAGACTTTAGTTCATAAAATTCGGAAGACAGCTGTACTAAAATCATATTTGTCATATTTGTTTAGTTTTTTAATCGGCTTCTCCTACAGTATTGTTCATTGTACAGCTTAACACCCTAAACCTGCTTCCATTACTTGTTTTTTTTTAATTTAATAACAATCCTCACTTCTTTGTAGAGTAGCCAAACTTGTGACTTAACTGCTGAGTAGGAATTGAATTAAGCTTCTTACAAAAAAAGTCTATCGTCATGAGAAATAATATAAAAGTGAGAAAAATAGTTTGCAGATTAAAAATGCTATTAAGGGTACATTCATGAGTTTCTCCATTAGTAGAGATGAGAAATAAATGGCAAATGTTGAAAATGTGAAATGCAAACTGAAAAAACTGCAAGTGCTCAATCAGCTCATCGCTATTTGTAAAGGAACAAGAGAAGTTAATGTTCCCATGTCAAGACCGAAGACAATCGGGGAAATAGTCACTCCTGTAGCATCACTTCAAGCAGTGCTACGCAGACTTACATCAATTCCCTGTGGGCAGGCAGAACCACAAACCACTACCTGCGTGGACACGTAACTTTCTGCATTGATATCATTGAAGAATAGCAGACAAGCCAAACAGATACCAGGCCAGGGCAATTGATATAGTGCTGCATGAAGTGGAGCTAATCAAATACATTTTTCCCAATTAGCTGCTGTGTATTTTGAGGATTATCTCAGCTTTAATTTTCCATCAAATATGAAACAAAGAATTGCATTTGGATTGGAACATCCCTTGCTGCCTATTTCTGCTGCCTTTTGCTGTATTGTTTAAGTAGTAAATGCTGTTATGATTCAGAGAACTGGTTTTGGTAATGTAAGACCCCTGTCTGGCCTAAAGATCCTAGCCTTTACTCTGGGTATCAATGACACGCAACAGCTTGGATATTGTTCCACTACATGTAGTACACCTTTATTAAACTGCTCTGTAACAGTACATACTCAAAATAATGCCAGTTGCTCAGTCTCCCTGTGAACCAAATCCATTTCGGTGGTCAATCCACCAATAAGACCCTCCTTGTGTGGCTTCTAGGTGACTGACCAGGTCACCCTAATCACTGCAGCAACAATGTCTCTGTGTGCTCTTTTTTATACTGTTGTTGGGTCTGGCCTTGTGCCGCATAAGGTAAAACCTGTTTTTAAACCATTCATTTGGCCTGTAATCACCTCACTGTCCTTTCCAATGCAAGATAGTGAGTCCACAGTTACTTGTCCAGTTGGTTTCTGTCTGCGCCCCTCTCAGGAATTTAAAGGCCCATGCTTGAAGTACAATAGCTAGTTTGACTCTGCTTTATTGTGGGCTCAGTGGGAGCGGGTGGGAAGCTGACTGCTGCCCGCGATTGGCTCCGCACCACGATTTTACATGGGTGGACCAATTAAGGTCCGCCCAGTGTAAAACACGACCGCGGCAACAGCGAGAAGGAGTGGGCGGGGGTGGGAGCTCAATGTCCGCCAGGTCCAATGGCGACCTGGCAGCCGATTCAGGAGCAGCTACGGCAGCCATGTGAAGGCTGCAGTGAAGCACATGCACCTCGTGATGGAGATTGTTACTGGCTACCATGGCAGGCGGGAGGGCAGATCGGGGGGGCAGCCGGCCCCGTGTTTTTCTGATGAGTGTCTCACTGCCCTCCTGGAGGAGGTGGCAACACAGAGAGAGATCCTTATCCCCATGGACGGGAGGAGGAGGCACCCCCCACCTCACCAAACATGCCTGGGAGGAGGTGGCATCCAAGTTGAACTCCCATGATGTGGTGAGGAGCACATGGGTGTAGTACCGTAGGTGGTTCAATGATCTCCTACGATCAGGAAGGGTGAGTACCGTGTTGGCATGGGTCACTTAGCACAGCAGTTAGGAGCAGTTCCCCCATCCCCTGGACCTCAGAGGTGTTAGTGTGAGTGGCAAATGTCAATGAGGCAGCATCTGGGCAAGGAATACCTCGCAGGGCTCAACTGATTTATGACCCTGGCTGCTTGGAATGAGTGTCTTGCAGCTCCAGGGTCATAAATCAGTTGAGCCCTGCGAGGTATTCCTTAGGTGGGGTTGGCCAGGCTGCAATGGCAATGCAGGTACAGGGTGGACTAATCAATGCTCCTCTGTCCTTTCAGGAGAGGACATCCTATAACAAAGCTGAGAGGTTGCGGATTGGCTGAGGACTGCCCCACCTACTCATCCTAACTCGATATAAGCAGGAGGCACTGGAGCTGGAGAGGTGCCATGCGCCTAGGTCAACCAGTCGCGGTGACGTTGGGATGCCACAGGGAGGTAAGAGTGCAGTACATTGAGGTCAGAATGTCTGTCACAGCAGCCATACCACTGTAGTCTCTATATTGCTGTGAGCCTTGAACATGGAATCCCCATTGATAATGGAAAGACGAGGGCACCCTGATCCAGGTGTCAGGCATGCACAGTAACAGTGTAATGACTTCAACTAATGACATGTCTTTGTTTCTCCTTTCAAGCTCACCAGCAGCCCATCGGGGTGAGGAGACTGAAGGCCCTCCACTCACCCCAGGGGACAGTGATCATGGAAATGCACCTGCGTCACACCCTCTCAACCAAGCAGGTACCAGCGCAGCTACCAGTATCTCGGTGCACATCAGTGGGGGCACTTCACACTCGCTTGAGGTGCAGGCAGAGGCAGAGAGTGCCCAGGGCGCTGACAGTCGGAGAACTGCTGGGGACCAGAAACATGCTCAGTCGGTGGCTGATGATGGGCCTCTGGAGTCGTCCCTGAGGCAGCAGATGCTGGAAGTCCAGTAGGGTGTGTGGGAGGATCTGGATGAGATACATGAGGGAATGCATAGTCTCTGTTGTGGAGGAGTCCATGTGGAGCATGAGCAATGCAATAACCCTCATGGCTGAGCGCACTTCCTCCTCCATGGAGAGAGTGGGGACTCTCATGGAGAGACTCCTCCAGGAACTGAATCAGGGGTTCCTGGGAATGTGCTTGGACCTACAAGCCCTCACACCGGCAATGACCTAAGCTGGTCAGTGTCAGTGTAGGAGATGGATTGGGCACCCAGTATCCCAGCTAGGCGCCCATCCATCAATGGTGAGCAGGGAAGTCCAAAGCAACCTGACATTGGTGCACGAGCTGCTTGTCGTCTCTGCGGGCTCCTCTCAGGGCGATCTGAATGACAGCAGCAGCTCCTCCGCCCCTCTGCCAGTGACCGTGGCATCCGATGAGGCTGCGGCAACTGGGGAGATGCTAGCCGTGGCACTGGCCACTTCCTCCCAGGCGGGGCCAGCACAGGCTCCCCAGAGGGCACCCGTCAAGGTCATCAAGGCCAACAGGACAACAGAGTGAGCAGGCTGTCTCCAGTACCAGTGTCAGCGAGTGGGGATCACCTGGACATAGTACCCACAAGCGAAAACGTAAAGCACCTTAAGCACAACATGGGCTTATCACTGGTGATATTTTTTCCCCCACTTTTACGTTAAATGTTATTTGGTGTGGTGGATAACACCCATCAAGTTAATTTGTTTTATGTATGCCAGGCACAACATCATTAAATGTGTTTCTGTTCAACAAGCCTCTGTGTGCTTCATTAGTTCTGCAGGTGCAGGGTAACCATGATGATATGAGTGACTTGTTTGTCAATGAACTTCATTGAAATGGCACATAGTGCATGTTGTTCACCAAGTAAATGTCCCTGTCAGGTATCGAGTATGGAGCCTGCAGCCCTGGCATGTGGTGATGGTTCTTATTTGCTAGGTTAGCTGAAGAAACGTTGGATCAAAGAGTCCTAGGTGTCCCTGCCTCCCTGGAGGTTGCCCAGGTCAGCGCCTATGCCCTCAGCATTCTCCTGACTTTGCTTATCCTTGGACTCACTACTGGACTCATCGTCTGCAGCCAGAGCGTCTCCAGCCAGAGCAGCTGCATCAACATCTTCTTCCTCCCCTTCTTGTTCCCCACTTTCCAGCGCCAGATTGTGGAGAGTGCAGCATGCAACAACTATCACCATCACACGATCTGGGGGCTTGGAAGCCCCCCAGTAAATGGTCCAGGTATAGGAAGTGCATCTTGAGAAGACCAATGGTTCTGTCTACCACCGCCCTTGTGGAGGCGTGGCTCCTGTTGTACTGCTGTTTGGCCTCTGTTCTTGGATGGCGGAGAGGCATCATGAGCCACCTTCTGAGGAGATAGCCCTTGTCACCCAGCAGCCATCCATCCAGCCGGGCTGGAGCACTAAAAAGCTTTGGCACCTGGGAGTGCCTCAGGATGTAAGCGTCATGGGAGCTGCCTGGGTACCTTACACAGACTTGTAGAATCTGCATTCTGTGATCACACACTATCTGCACGTTCATGGAGTGGAAGCCCTTCCTGTTGATGAAGGCATCGGATTCACCTGCTGGCGCCTTGATGGCCACACGTGTGCAGTCTATTGCACCCTTGACGTGGGGGAAGCCAGCAATGGCCGCGAAGCCTCTGGCTCGCTCAGCCCGGCTGGCCTTGTCCGTACGGTAGTGAACGAAAGTCAATGCACGCCTGAAAACAGCATCTGTCTCCAGCTTGACACAACTGTGGACAGCTGATTGGGAGACTCCACAAAGATCACCCACCGACCCCTGGAAAGAGCCGGAGGCATAGAAGTTGAAGGCCACTGTGACTTTCAGTGCCACTGGTATGGGGTGTCCACCTACACAGTTGGAGCTGATCTCAGGGCCAATCATCTGACAGATGGAGGTCACTGTCTCCCTTGAGAGGCAGAGCCTCCTTCGGCATTACACTTCAGACATATTGAGGTAGTTGCATCGCTGCCTGTAAACCCTGGCAGCAGGATAGTGACGTCTTCAGCGGCCCCTTCCGCCTTGGACTTCCTGTTGGCCCTGCGCCCCTTGTGCCTGCGCCCGTCCTCCCACAGGTCGCTCTCCTGGAGGCTGAATAGAGACACCTGGCCTCCTCCCCCTTCTGGCCCTCTCTTCCTCCTCAGAGAAGGTGCCTCCAGTGGAGACCACAATCCCCATTCCCAGGGTAAGGGAAGGCTGTCTGATACCTGCAAGGCCCCAAGTGGTATGACTCCTTCGGAGTCCTGAGCTGAAGCCTCTTATTCCTGTCAAAGCAGCTCTGAAGCGAAATGAAGTTGTCCTGTTCGCACAAGCAAGCAGCAGCAACTTATAAGCTAAAGTACAAAACAACTTGCATTAGCGAGCCCACTCACCCCTCTTATCCCCCCGTGGATGAGGTTTTTGAAAATGTGGCCTACCCACCTGCCTGTTGCACCCATGCGACGCCCTGAAAATCGCACAGGCTATGTAAACTCCGAGACAATTGGTGTCTCAAGGGCCTTGACTGGCCTGTTAATTAATGGCGGGCGCGCCTCCGTGTTCATTGTGCACCTCCGTGTTCATTGCGCGCCCGCCTAGCAAAATATCGCAAGGGTGCGCGATGATGTCGGGACGCACGCCCGATGTCACCGCGTGTCATATTTCGCTCGGGTGTGCCGGGCACACGACCGCATGCCCAACGTAAAATTCTGGCCATTATCCCCAACACTGTTATCAATCTGAGCTGAGAGAGGGAGACATGTTTATTAGCCCTAATGAGAGAAAATTTGTTTCTCTTCCCTGGTGCAAGCAGGTCTGTAGTTTAACTCATTTTACAGAACTTGCTAATTCTTTGTCTTGACTAAATTAACCATCCTGCCTTGTGTCTTTATGCCCACAATACAGTTCTTTAGATATTTTTGGTCTGGGTTCCCCGTCACCTCGATGTTCCATGTTACCACTCTGCACGTGTGGCTACATCATAAACAGTCTACATTCATTAATATAAAAGAAATAAATAGCTACATGGTTAAAAGTGATTTTCCATTAAAAAGGTAAATAACACCTTGACTTACAGTAATTGAAGAAAGAAAAAAAAGCCCAAAAAAGAAAGAACATCTTTCATGACATCATGTCCCAACGTGCTTTACTGCTAATTAAATACTTTGGATGATAGTTACTGTTGTAATGTGGAAACACAGCAGCCAATTTGCACATAGCAAGGTCCCACAGATATCAATGTGATAAATAACCACTGTAAGGTACCCTATTTCTGTATACATCTGTATATAGATTATGATTAAGATTTTCTCCTTCTCTATAACTTGTGGACGGCTTGTGCATTTGTACTATAGCCAAAATGTCACTATTGTTTATTTGCTGCTGCCTGATAGGATGTGATTCATGCCTGTTAACTGCTTTTTGTCAATACACTTTGAAATGAGATAGTCAAGATATCCCTGTTCTTGATGGAAAGCACACCTTACCTTTCAGGATGATGCAGCAAATCCTCCTTTTATCTCAGGCACGGATGCAGTCAGAATAGCTGTCATTTTAATAAGCTGCACTTACTGAGGTCAAGAATTTATCAGGAAAGGTGGAAAGGTAAGCTGTGAGCATAATGTGAAGAGGCTGTTAATAGATGTAGACAGGTAAAAGAGTGGTCAAGAACATGACTGAGGGAATATAATGTGGGGAAGAATTAAGTTATCCATTTTGGAAAGAAGAATTGAAAGTGGTGAGAGAGTGAGAAATGTTGGTATTCAGAGGGATCTGGGTGTTCTCGAACATGAATCACAGAAAGTTATCATGCAGGTGTAACAAACAATTAACAATGAAAATGGTATATTAGCCTTTATTACAAAGTGAATTGGAGTGTAAGAGTGAACAAGTTTTACTGCAAATGTATAGGGCCCTGATGAGACCATACCTAGAGTACTGTATACAGTTTTAGTCACAAGGAAGGGTATACTAGCCTTTTTTTAATTCATTTATGGGATGTGGGCGTCGCTGGCTAGACCAGCATTTATTACCCATCCCTAATTGCCCTTGTTCAGAGGGCATTTAAGAGAAGTGTAACAATAGTTCAACAGACTGGGATGAAGGATTGCCCTTGTGGACAGATTGAATTATATCTTCCCTGGAATTTGGAAGAATTAGAGGTGATCTCAATGAAATAATTAAATACCTTAAGAGAAAAGCAAAATGCTGCGGATGCTGGAAATCTAAAACAAAAACAAAAATAGCTGAAAAAACTCAGCAGGTCTGACAGCATCTGTGGAGAGGAAGACAGAGTTAACGTTTCGAGTCCGTATGACTCTTCATCAGAACAGAGCGTATGACTCTCTAAAGAAGAAGAGTCATATGGACTTGAAACGTTTACTCTGTTTCTCTCTCCACAGATGCCGCCAGACCTGCTAAGTTTTATCAGCATTTTCTGCTTTAATGAGACTAAGATGATTATTTGTGTGCTTAACATTAAACAAATTGTACAAAACCTCTAGATGACCAATCTACCTCATTAGTGAGGTTTTGTTCACAATAAAACTTGTAATGCCATAATAATTCATTTGGGACAGTGATTGTGACTAAAAGCCAATGAAGAGTTCAAGCTTCCCTTCACAATTTGCAGAAAGAGTCAGGATTGAAAGGATCAATAAAGGTTACATCTCTGCCTAGATGGGAAAAAAGGTAATGTTGTTTATTTCTGTAAGTCTACTGCTTATCGAGGCATTGGCAGGAATTGTAACCTTCAGAAATGAGTGTGCTTGAGTCATGTGGCTTGTTAACATGTAAAACAACTTAAACCTGAATACAACCTGCCTCTAACCACCCTACTTTCAGTTTTGTTGGAGGTGGAACTCCGGTGGAGGGGACTACAGGGGTGGGGGGGTGGGTTGTGGGGTGGCTTGCAATCAACCTGTGCCTGAAAGACAGCTTGTGCATTTATATATTTTAGTGAGACTGAGTGTGACAGATTTTATGACCATTTTAAATTTAACCCTGCCTGCCTTCGATCTCCCTGCCATTTGCCACCCCAGCCCCGCTGCCCTAACCATCTAACTCTGGCCTCCACTCTACTCCTCTGACCTCAGCTTAACTCAACACTGGCCTCTGAACTCCCAACACTGTCCAATTTCTGCTGTCAATCTGCCTGAACCAACCCTTCCAATTGCGCTCCCCAATCCCAGCATGTGGCCTCCGACCTCCCTCTGCTTTGCCTTTCCAATCTCTAGCCTGGGAGATGCTGAGTAAAATTGTTAATCAGATGCTTCTTGCTTTTTGGTTTTCCTGAACACAATAGTGCACCCTCACCTCCCGCTCCTCACTTGCCTCCCCAGGAATGTTCATCAAACCAAATAAAAGTATTAAGTTCAAACCATGTTCGGTGTCAGTTTCAAATTCTCTTGCATCAGTTAGTGTGTTTTAGTAATGTTAGTGGGGTATAAATATTGAACTGGATACCAGTGAGTATCCCCCTGCTCTTCAAAATACTGCATTGGGATTTATTTATATCCACCACATACCATCTGAAAGATGAGTGCATTAAGTTGGTGACCTTGGAAGCTAACACTGCAGTTATACCATCACATTTGCCTATGTAAAATGGTTTCAGGCATGGCTCAGTGTGAAACTGGCAGTATAGTTTGCATGTCAGATTCTGGCCTGATGCCTGAATTAATGGTGTGCAAGAACGCCTCTCTCCTTTCCGGGCCAGGAAATTGTCTCAGTCCACTTTGGCTGTGTAGCTGTTTCTGGTTAATTCCAGACTATTACAAAGTTGAATGTTGGGACTTAAGTGTAAAACTGGGCATCCTTTTTTAATTGTTACAAGAGAACAGCACTTCTCGCTTGTGCTAACATTGAGAAATAGTAGTCTGGGGAGTGGAGCTGTTTACACATGACTAAACAAACATGAACAGGGCTTAACTGATCTTGCTGGAACCTGAAAAGATGCACAGTAAAGCTCTTATTTCCTGGCTGCATATCATCCATCAAAGGCACCAGCCTGAAAACAATAGCTGAAGTCATAATTGATGTTCTGAGTTGGAATAACGTGAGTGCTGAGATACCCAAGATTAATAGCTGTATCTTGACTGACATTAAATCAATTTATTTGCAATATTAGAGCTCAGCACCCCCTCCGAGCCAGTTTCCAGGTAAAGTCATTTGATTTAAAGGAAAAAATCCACTTAAAAAGAATTAAAAGTAATCAGGATATTTTTAAACCATGTTATATTATATGATCGAATTTTAATATCAGTCTAATCAGGCTCTCTTACAGAAAGAGAACATTGAAAAAGGAAAATTCCAGCTGACAATTGCTACATCAGCCCTCTTGGTGCATGCTGGGAGTTTAGGTCAGGAAATTCTGCACGTTCCTTCAATGATGTTCTAACAGTTAATTTTAATGGACTGAATTTTAGGGTGAAAGTGAAGTTCCACCCCGGTGTCAAAAAGAGGAGCCAACCCTGCTTTGGCTGGCTGCAGGATGCAGGGTGGCACATTATTGCCAGTGGCCAATTAAAAGGCCACCGCTGGGGCAGCTATCCAATTAAGAATGACCAGCCCACCCCCAAAAGCTTTGGCCCAATCAGAGTGCTGTCAACTCAGCAGTGCCACCACTACCAGTGGCCAGTTCTGAGGCTGCAAGGCCAGAGGGCAAGCACCTCAGTGACTAGGCACAGTTAGCTTGCCAGCATCACAGAATCCATTGGTAGAGCAAAGTGAGTCAGGGTCTGTGATTAAGTCAAATCAAAGTCACAGTTCTAATCATTGAGTAGAGTTGGTAGTTAAGTCAAATTTCAGATTTGACAGTCAGAGATGTTGAGAGACAGAGACAAACTAATAGAAATGGAAGAATACAGAATGAGAAAGAAACCAGATAGGTTAATTGAAAGTATGTTAGAAGGAAGAAGAAATAAGTTATTCTTTTCATTACTTCTTGTCAAATCATGATATTTTTGACAAACACATAACTGGTATAAAGGAAAAAAAAGACTGCATGTAAATTGTCCTGGAAATGTTGGTTATGTCTGTTTTGGTTATGATTACAGTAAAAACAAATAAGCTACCCGGTCTATTAAATTTCTGGTATTGTTGATGTTGGTTTATTTACATTGTATTCTGGGCAATTATGTACTTGTGCCATTTTACATTTTAATGTGTAAGTTGTATTTTTTTAAGTAAGGAGGGAATGTAATATATTGTAATAGCTGAGCATTTTGTCATACTGCCCTCTCTGCTGCCCTCTCTATTGAGGAGGTATAAATAAATTTTTTCAATAATGGTTGCTTGCAGTTGAGCATGTGTTCATCCTACTCAATGCAATACACAACAGTGAAGGAGTAGGCCTGAGGGCGTATTGGAAGCCTGGAGAGTGAAACTGGTAAATGGAGACCTTCTGAACACATTGCACTGTTTATTTGAGTCTCAGAATTAAGGACTCTGTCAGGTCACAGTGGGATCTGTGGGAACGCTTAATTTTCAGAACTTGCTGTTGATTGACCATGTGGTGCTCTCTCATGCCATTAGACTTTAGATACAGTAGAACATAAGAACTGCGATAGTCAGTGCAATGAACACCAGTGGCTGAGACCCGTCATACATAAATATAAAATGTTACAGTAACGTACCTTTTATGTCTAACCGTTAGGTGATTTCAAACAGTCATTGATTGTATCATGTCTTTATGCTAGAAGAAACAGTCACTGATGGTGAGCAGGCTGCAGACTGGGTCTTAGGGAGGTGGGTGTGGGAAGGTTGCCGATCTTGACTGGATTTGACAGAGGTTGGGATCTGCAGAAGCGAGGCCAAAGGTTTCCTAGTGGGGCCAGGGGAACATTCCACTCCTCCTGGTTCACAATAAATGCTCTAATGGAGCTAACAGCTCCCGTCATCATTTCGCCGTTGGGCTTTTAGAGCTTTGGGACATCTAGCCAGCAAGATTTGAATTTAAATCAACCTCCCAATTGCACTGTGAGAACCTGATTAAAATGTGATAATGAAGTGTCCCATCTCTCCTAGTCAAGGAACTAGCACAACATGCCATAGCCACCGCTGTAGGGATACAGCAGGTATGTATGCATCAGGTTGGGGTTGTGTTTCCTGTTTGTTAAGGTTTCACCTCCCCTCTGATGTCCTCTTGCTCTTTGTGGAGTGGTTGATATTAAACCCATTGTCTATGCATTTCATGTGCATGCCCTCTCCTTTCCTAACCAACTGGATAGAATCTATTTCCTTCATCACTTTAAAAATCTCAATCGAAGCTTCACTTATCAACAGTTCTATAATGAAAATAATCCCAGGTTATCCATCCTATCCCAATACCAAAGACTGGATATTATTTTGCTCATCATCCTCATTGTTCAGAGCCTCAATGTCCTTGCCATGATTACAAAATCAAAAATGGATGCAATATTCCATGTGCAGCTGTACCAATGCCTTGTACAGCTATGGTGTTAATAATGGTGCAGTAGTGAAAGGCTTTCATATTCTACCCTTAAAGTGGACATGCAAAGTGAAACAGTTAAAATTCACATAGCTTCTAAGTAATGCATATTAGCATAAGGAACAGATGATACTCTTGGCCCTGTTACTATAAAAACTAACTAGAGTCTGTCTTTGTGTCAATGACTAATGTTTATGTCAATAGCAGCCATGTGCAACACTTCAAACTGTAGAAAAGCAAAGATTAGCTTGAGTGAACATGCCAGACAGTCTGCAGTCAGTTGTTAACTATTCTTCTAAATTTTATGTTTCACTCTCAATCCCTTCTACAAAAAGAAGCAGTGCTTCTATTACAATATTTTCACTGAGCTGTACTGAAATTGCTCCTTTATTTTGTCAGAACTAGAATGATCTCTAATGTCAGGGGGCCATTACTTAAAACCTAATCAACAATGAACAGAAAGATCAAGTCATCCAAGCAATAAATTCTACCACAATGTCCATAAATTGCATGGACCTAGATGAAGATTGGCCACACTCTAAATCTTAATCACCTATATCTTCAGGTCTTGATTCATCGGCCGTGCATTTTCAGCACTTTGTTTCTTTTCATGGCACATCCTGATTTCCCCCTCAACAAATATGAAGGTTCAGGGGTCTGGCCTTCAATAGAGATTTTGCGTTCCATACAAATTCACGAGTCAAGGATCTCTGCTTCTGCTCTCATTTGCACCATTCTCTGCCCATTCACTTTAGTGATCCGAAAGCCAGGGGTCCGGTGAGAGCAGCAGCAAAAATTGTCGGTCACGTGTTCCATTTTCCCACAAGAGTTCTTCGCAGCCGCAAATTCCGATACCCCAGTAGTAAACTGCCAGCCCCAGAATGTTGGCTGCACAGGGAAATTCCTGATGTGCAGCACCTGAGTTATGCTGCGCTCTGTGAACTCCATTCTAATGGCCATGGGAGAGTTCAGTGTAAAACTCAACCCCAGCCAGTAGATTACAAATATCATCAGGGCACAGACTGGAGCCCCCAGTAAAACCAAATGCTCAAGTTGTTTTAGTTGTCAAAGCACCCAGGATGTCTGATAGAGAATTTGAGGATTTAATAAACTCAATTTGAAACCACTGGTTATATTGCAGGCAGTGATTCCTGAGGAAGTCTCCCACATTCTGCAGTCAAATCAGGGCCTGAAGTTTGTGTCTGTGTGTGTGTGTGTGTGTGTGTGTGTTTTGCATCAAGATGAAGAATTTTTAGATTGAGGAATAGAAAGTTATTCCACTCTGCATCGTTTGTCAGTATTGAGATTTCTCAGATCTGAGTGCAAAAGAAACGTTAAATCTGCTTCTTTGCTTCAACAATTCTACCAAGGCTGAGAGGAATCCTCCCTGCTGCACAGGTTCCTTCCATTTCCATTTTATTCAAAATCCATCCATGTAGAAACTGTGTGAAGCTGACAATTTAGTTGAATTATAAGCAGTTTGGTGCCACAGATCCATGCAGATTAGGAAATTTGTCTTACAGCCAGACATCAGTGGAGATGCTAATGCGATCAGAATGAGCCATCATGACCTTAGGAGCCAATGAGCACCCTTCCTATCTATTGATATTCCCATCCATTGAAATTCTGCAGACATACAGACAGAACCAGTGTAATCTTGTTTCATAATTTATTGTTAAAGTCCTTACCGATAGTGAGGGACCTTGAACACACTTCCCTGCATCTAAAAAATCATAGGCCTGCTGCTGACACATAATCAGAAGATTTGATTGTTGGTCATGCATGTTTAAGTTTCATTTTCCCTGAACTCTAACATCTCTCGACCCCTGCATACACACTATGCCAATTCATGAAAAGATCATAAACATAGTTCACAACACCAGCATATTTAAGCTATTGAGCTCATTATGCATGAAGAATGCCAGGTCACGTGGTCAATAGCTGTAAAGGTAAATGGCAACAATTGAGCAAAAGAAACTACATTAGACTTCAGATAAGGTCATCTCCATTGAAGGCCATTGCGAGCTTATATTTGTTCTGATAATTATTTTGGCAAATGAACTGGATTTAAAGAAAAACATTGTTGGGATGCAGTTTTATTGTTCAGATATAGATGCATCCCAAAGCTGCACACTTTGGTAAACATCTACAGTACAATAAGTAAAAAGCTCACTCAGGTTTGTCTTAGAAAATGGCCCAGATTTTTGTGCTGACAGAGGGTCACTGTCATAGCAAAAATAGCGGAATCTCTGAAAAACAGAAGTCCCGCCCTCGAACATGGCACTTCCCATCTTCACAAGGTTAAGGAGCCGGGGTAGGGGGGGTGGTGGGGGTGGGGGGGTGTGGGGGTGGGGGATGCGAATTGAAGCGGGGCGTATTTCATGCATGCGAGATTTACAAAGGCAGATGGCCATTTAAACCATCAGTTGCCTCCACTGAAGTGGGATTTTGGTAGGCCAGGAGTGTGAAACCTTTTTTCTTCTCCACCGATGCAGCCAGACCTGCTGAGTTTTTCCAGGTAATTCTGTTTTTGTGTTGGTGTGAAACCTGATGTTTGCAGTTTAGAGCAGGTAAAAGCAAGCCTCCTCTTTGTAGGTTCATTTGGATATCTAGGGTACCTCTTTGGAGAGGTAAGGTACTCCTTTGGACCTGGTTCTGGGGAAGTAAGGGCCCTTTGAGATAGGTCAGGTGCCCTTTGGGAGTGTTAAAAGTAGGCACAAAGGTGCATACAAAGTACATAAACTCATTACTGGCAACAACCCTGTCAAAGTCAACTGTCAAAACTGTCAGAAACACTGGTCAAAGGTGGGTACAGGGGCATGGGTTGGCATAGGGGCTATAAAGAGCCTTGTGGTCGGTACAGGGTGATAGGTTGGCTTAGGGTCTGTAAAGACTATGGGAGTGGGCACAGGGCATGAGGTGCCATCCATTGGCATGGATGGAACTTGGGGAGTGTGTGGAAGGTGAGGGCTGGAGGGATGTTTTATGTTTTAGCCCTTATTTTTATTATTGAATACAGAGCCAGAACCCCAAGCCAGGCCTTCCGCCCAGCCCATCTCCACACTCGACAGCCTCCTCACTTCTTTCCGGGTCACCTGCCCCAACTCCTATTCTAGTTTGGTCCCCCGGGCTGAAAATCTGACGTTCAGGCAGCCATTTTTAAAGGTTGGGTTTGAGGAACTGGGAATTCTCCTGTCTCTGTGCAGCCAACTCTGGAGCAAACAATCTGGGCCAATATTGACTACTGGAAACTACTGTTGGGGAGAGGGAATTAAGATAGTTTCAGCCTGTCAGTAGAACTTACAAGCTATCAGCCTTCCAGTATTACTCTGAAAGTATTACTGAGAAGGTATCAGCCTGAATTTACTGATCTGTGTTATTTTAGTGCTGGGGTTTCAGTGCCATCTTCTGAGGCCTCTTTACCCGCATGACCATGATCACTGAGGAGGGGCGAAATCGTCCCCAAATTTGCAGTAAGTGCGGTAAGGGGCGGAATAAAGGACGTTTTATCTGCCGGCCGCAATGGTGGCTTTTCGTGCCACTTCATCCATTTCCTGGCGCGTCGCTCCTCATTAATAATGCATTCCCAGGAGACATGCTGGGTCGCTGGCAGGGTGGTCTCTGATTCATCCATCTCACTGTCATCTCAGGCCTTCAGTAAACCGGGCGTCATATTTAAAGGTTACCCCTGCAAAGGGCTAGCACTCTTCAAGGGATAGGAAGCTGCTGGGAACCGATGGCTGCCAAAGGGAGGAAACATGCTGCCGTCAAATTTAGCAACACTTCCCTCAAGCACCTACTGGGCGCAGGGTACACCTGCTGCAAAGTCCTCTACCCCAGCTCTGGGCAAAGACCAGCAAGCAAAGTCACTAACCCAGTATGGGAGGCAGTGGCAGCTGTGGTTAGCACCAATGCCCTGCAAAAGAGGACAGCCACACAGCGCCGCATGTGGGTAAATGATCTCCTCCATTCAGTCAGGGTACGTCACTCTTCTCATCACTCTCAACTCACACATTCACAAACCCATCACACATCCACAGGGATCTCACTGTCTGCCAGTTCAAAGGGCATCACCATTGACTCTATCACAAACACCTTCATCTCCCCTGCAGATTGTGCCCTCATCCTGTCCATGGTACCATTCACCACCCACACATGCCAGATATCCTTATTATCTGGCCTGGCAGACATCCTGCTTACACTCTCTCCATCTGTATTTATGCAGGACAAGCTGGCATACAACAAAAGGGAGAGGTTGTGGACTGGTGGAGGAATGCCTGACTTCAAGGTCCTCAAAGACTTTGAAAACAGAGCCATCCAGCTGGCTGGTGACGATCTGGACTAGTCCTGTGCTGACGGAGAGGTCGGCAGTGCTCAACCAAGTGAGGATCCAGCAGTGCAACATCCATCAGACAGCCTTGCCGTGAGTGAGTTCCCCTGTTCCGCAGTCCCCTGCCATGTACTAATTATATTTCCTTGCTTTTGCCGGCACATGTGGGTAGCAGCTGAGACAGCCACGCCCCAGGTCCTCAACTCAAGATCCGAAGAAACCTGGGAAGAAGAATCTGATGACATCCTCATTGAAGGCCCATCACAGCATTCACCCACACCCTCCACCACCGCAGACACACACCTCAGTGGAACCTAGCTCTAGAGTAGGCTCAGGGACACAATCTGGGCACTGTCTGACCCACAGCAGGTAGCAGCAGGGACTTCCCAGATTTCCAGCACTCAGAGGATTGCTGGAGGCCAGAAATCTACTGAGTCCAAGTCAGATGAGGAGGCTCTGGACTCGGTCATGTCACAATTGCTGGAGCTGCAAAGGCAAGCTCAGGAATGTCAGGAAGGGATGTGCGCTGCACTCCTCAGATTGCAAGGCACAATGGAGGAGTCCGTCTTCCTTCAGGCTGAGGTGATGGTGCCAGCCTGCTAATGCACTGCGGACAACACTGGTAGGATGACGTCTGCCATGCAGACCTTGATTCAGGACATTGGTCCTGCACTGCTGCGTGAGTTGAACTCCATCATTGACACCATAGTTGGCCTCTAACAGTGTCAACACGAGAGGGGTGCGAGGCAGCTTGATCTCACTCCAGCTTCCCCTTCTCCTCAAGAAGTCAGCCAGGGGCCCTTGAGCACCCACAGGGAGGAGGATCAGCAGGTGCACACCCTGGGGCCATCCACCAAGTGACTCCGGGAGTGTCCGGCCCATCCAAATCCCCGCTTCCTGTGACCCCAGCAAATCCAGCTCCAAAGGTCAAGGAGAGTGCCATTGCCACACAGCAGGACGCTGAAAGCAGACCAGGGCCCTCCAGGTCTCGGCCCTCCAGAGGACACATGTCAAGGTCATCACAGACAGGGTGCCACAGTCAGCAAGCTGCCTCCTCCTCTGCTGTGGATGTCAGGGGAGTAGCAAGACCAGCGGCAGGGTTAGGAAGGTTAAGGAAATGTATTTTCACCATGTGGGCACAGCATTAATCACTTGTACATAATGATGACTTTTTTTTATTCATTCATGGGATGTGGGCATCGCTGGCTAGGCCAGCATCCCTAATTGCCCTTGTTCAGAGGGCATTTAAGAGTCAACCACACTGTGGGTCTCAAGTCACATGTAGGCCAGACCAGGTAAGGACAACTGATTTCCTTTCCTAAAGGACACTAGTGAATTAGATGTGTGTTTTAAGACAATGCACTGGCAATGGTTTCATGGTCATCATTCGACTTTTAATTCAAATTTTTTTAATTGAATTCAAATTCCACCATCTGCTGTGGCAGGATTCGAACCTGGGTCCCCAGAGCATTACCCTGGGTCTCTGGATTACTAAAATAAAAGCAAAATACTGCGAATGCTGGGAATCTGAAACAAAAACAGAAAATGCTGGAAAAACTCAGCAGGTCTAACAGCATCTGTGGAGAGAAAAAGAAAATAGAGTTAACGTTTCGAGTCCTTATGACTCTTCTTCAGTGCTAAAGAGAAGTAAAAATATAATGAAATTTATACTGATTAAGGGGCGTGGTGTGGAGCAGGTGAAGCTGGATAGAAGGCCAGTGATAGGTAGAGGCAAAGGAGAGATTGCCAGAGATGTTATGGACAAAAGGACAAATGGGTGTTAATGATAGTGGTACTGGCTAGAGGAGGTGCTGATGGTGGCATTAAGGTCAGAAAGCAGAATGTGATAATAGCGGAATATGATAATAGCGGAATGTGATAATCTCTGGATTACTAGTCCAGCAACAATACTCCTACACCATCACCTCCCCAACTCCCAGCAATGTCACCCTGTCTATGGCTCCTTGTTCTGATGAGCAGTGTTTGTGTCAGCCTGAAGTGAAAGCCTGGTTCCTGTGCAAAATAAAGACAAGTGTCTCAGTCTAGGGCCTCCTTCCTGTGCTTTGTGCTACCTTCCCAGCACACTGATGGTGAGCCTCCACAGTCACTGGACATATCAGTCATGCTTGCACCTCAATGAGGCTTATCATTGCTGCCAGAACGTCCTGGGCCGGCGGCACAGAGTCCTGTCATTCTCTCTGTTTGCACTCAGCACCTTTGAGGTGTGGCTGCCCCCCATCTCATCAACATCTGTGTCCGGTGACAGTGTGGTTCTGAAGGATTCAGCTCACAAAGGATGCCATAGGATCAGGAGAAGTTAAAGTTTCCCCATTGCATCTCCATGATATGACCCTGTTCACAGAGCACAAGCGGGGTTCCATCAGCCAGACAGGAGTCAGACATTCACAGATGCTATGTGGGGATCTATGGAGTGTCCCCACTGCTCATCGTCATCGTCCTCCTGGAATGTAGGGACTATGCTGCATCTCCATGACAGGAGCCTCCCCACAGAGGGTATGTGCACTGCCATCAGCCAGACAGGAGTCAAACGTTCACAGGTGCAATGTAAGGATCTATGGAGTATCCTCCACAAACTTTGTGGCTATGAGGGCCTCCTGAGTGTGCTGCAGGATTTGGTGCCACAGGGACTTGGAGGGCATCCACTGCCAGTGGCTGTGAAAGTGAAAGTGCAGCATATGTGACTGACCAGTTCCCTGGACTTACGCAGTCTTCAGCGACTTTGGTTCTCGGTCATCTGGAGGAATGACAAGCACGGTCTATAGACCCTGGGTCTAGCTCGGTGCTGTCCCACGACAGCTTGCTGTGCCTCCTCAGCAGCATGCGTGGGAGCCCAGCTGCCTCTTCTTCCTGAGGATGCTGCTCCTCCCTCTGTCCAACCAGGCACCTCTGCTGCTCACTTCTCCTTCGTCTCTGCTCTCTGTAAGCTATGAGGCATATATCTAGGTCACCAGACTCCATGCTCCTGATATCTTTCTCGTGCAGAATGAAAGAGAAAGACATGTGGGTTAGCGTGGGGGTACTATGATCCTCTCTTGGTTAAGTCTGAAGGCCCTTTAGTGGATCCCAGAGAGTGCTGGCCACTACTTGGATGGCCAGAGTTTAGTGCGTGACATGGCTGCCTGAAACCCCACTTGCTTCCACCCCACTCCACCTACCGATTGGTTTGTAGCTACACCCACTTGACAGTATGCTGTGCTCTCAGCTCAGGAACAGGCATTCTCCTAACCCGCACTGCAAGGCTGCACTGTTAGCTTGAACCACGGGGGAGACTGGTCAAATCGGGATGATGACATTGCAAGGGACTGTGAGCTCCTCCACCAGTGACTGCTCCATGGCCAGCTTTAGCGAGGAGATTGTACAACATGCCCAGTCGCCCAATTGTTCTGCAGCCCCCTAAAAGGCTGATTAATGTGCCCAAGGGGTGAAAAGTTCAGGAGCATTTGGTGACACTTTCATACCTCTGCATTGCTTGAGTGGGTAGATAAGTTAGAGGCCCAACTCCATGCATGTCAATATGGCTGTGCCTGAACTGTCACAGCTGTGGAGGGATGGTCACTTTATACAAAATTTCCTAATGCGTGACCACTTCCCTCCTCCCCGCCCCCTAATGCGTGGCTGTTCTCTACCTCTCAACGCTATGTTTGTCACCTCCCCTCCCAAACAAATCCATGCTTGACTCTCTACCATTTTTAACGCCACCTCACCCCCATCTCCAATCTTCTTTTCCTCGCCAATGTTCTTGAACATATGTGTCCCCCCCTACCACCCCCAACAAATCCACGGCTATTTTCCTCCTATTTTCTTTTGAAACTTTTCAGTCAGGTTTCAGCCCTGCCGTGGCAGCAAATAGGTCCTAATCAAAGCTCACAGCTGACATCCTCTGTGGCTGTGACGATAGCGCGTTACCTCTCCTCATCCTTCTTGATCTCTTTTCAGCCCTTGTCACAGCTGACCGCACCCCTTCCTCCAACACTCCTCCTTTGTCGATCGACTGAGTGAAACTACTCTCACTGGGTTCCACTTGGTTTCACTGTTACCTATGAAATTGTTACCCAAGCATCGCCAACAATGACTTGTTGGTGTAGGAATTTGTCTCAGGCGTTGGCACTAAATGGACGTTATTGGATCTTTATACATAGCACCTGATAATCAGTTCCATTGCATTTAAAATGTCAGGCACTGCATAAGGCAGGCAACCAATCCAATACTATCCATTTTGTCTCACAAACCACTTCCAATTTCTATCTCATTACCTCTGGAATCCCCAAAAATGTTTTCCTCATCTACATACTCTTCCTTTATGACCTTATCTGTTGATGATTAAAAGAAAGGATGGTGGAAGTAAATTAATTCCATACGAACTTTCAAAAGGTAATTGGATATGTACTTGAAGAAGTCTAATTTGCAGGGTTCTGGAGAAAATGCTGTGGTGTAAGATTAAATTGGACAGTTCTTTCAAAGAGCCAGCACAGGTGCAATGGACTAAATGGTCTCCTTCTGTGCTGTAAGATTCTATGTTTCTATATAGGGTTAACATCTACATTTTTGTTGAAGTTGTTCATCTCTTGACCTCTACATTGCCTGTATTTCGTTAGCCAGCTTGTCAAAATCCAAACTGAATGAACTATAACTTCTTCTAGCTGAACACTAATAACACTGACAGCATCATCTTCAGGCTTTGTGATTGATTCCATTCCCCTGCCTGGCCCACAGGCTGAACCAGACTGTTCACAGCTTCAACACCCTCGACCCTGAGCTGAATTTCCATCCTCATGTACTCTCCATCAGAAAGATCACCTATGTAACAGCACCTTTCTCCATGTTTGCCTCAGAAAATCTGCTCCTGAAATCATCAAACATGCCTTTGTCACTGCTAGACTCAACTATTCCAAAACAATTCTGGATGACTTTCCATCATTCACACTCTGTAGACTTCAGCTCATCCAAAGCTCTACTGCTCAAACCTTACCCTGCAGCAACTCCAGCTCACCCAGCAACCCTGTCCCACTGACTGACACAATTCTGATTCCCCAATGCTTCAAATGTACAATTCTCATCCATGTGTTTAACCCCCCTTCATGGCCTTGCATCCTTCTATATCTGTAATGTCATTTGGTCTTACATCCTTCCACTGAATTCTTTGTTCCTGCATTTCTAACCTTTGTGCATCCCCTATCTTTAACACTACCACTGGTGATCAGATCTTCAGTTTCCTAGGCCCCACATTCTGAATCCCTCTATTTCTTTGCCTACCTCTCCTCCTCCTTTTATGGTCTTCCTTAAAACCAAGCTTTGGATCACTAGTCCTAGTTTCTCCTTCTTTATTTCAGTACATTATATTGATTAGGCATTAGACTAATTCCAGAGATGAAAGGATGGTCCTCTGACAAGAGGTTGAGTAGATTGGGCCGATTTGCTCTTGAGTTGGGAGAATGAGAGGTACCCTCATTGAAACATATGAGATTTTGAGAGGTCTTGACTGAGAGTTGTTTCCATTGGCTGGAGAGTCTAAAACCCAGGAGCCATAGTCTCTGGATAAGGGAACAGCCATTTAGCACTAAGAGCTAAGAGGAGGAGAAATTTCTTCACGCCAAGGGTTTTGAATCTTTGGAGTTCTCTACCCCGAGGTTGGTGGATTCAGTCATTCAGTATTTCAAGACTAAAATTGATAGATTTTTTGACTCCAAGGGAATAAAGGAACATGGGGTTGGGATAGACAAGTGGAGTTGAGGTCAAAATTAATCATGATTTTTTTTCTTGCTCCTATTTCTTGTATTCCTGTGTATTTAACTTTTGCTCACACCTCTTTGAAGCATGGTTGAGACATGCATACATACATAAATTTAACTTCTTCTTGTGCTACAGAACCTGGCTGTTGGTACAGCCAATACAGACCAGTACGGTTGTTGCTCTGGATGATACAGCAGAGTACATATGTGCCAAATCAACTATAGTGTGGTAAATTGGGAACAGCTGGTTCAATGCATTATCACTGATAAAGATCGCTGCTCTTGGTGTGGCACAGCTGATGCAGGACAATAGTGTTGATGCTTCAGCTGATCAGGTCCCTGACATCAGTCTAATATTACAGATATGCTACGGCTGATACAGCTCAATCTTACCAATGTGCTACAGCTGTTCGTAATATGTTTTCTTCTTGGTTTTAAACACAATGGCATGATAACTTTTTGGCTAAATTTCTGGTGACAACTCATTGGCCTTATTAGTAATGAACATTCATCAGGTCCAGGTTACCAGATTTGGTAACATCTGATCAGATTTGGCAACATCGTCAAATATTGTTCCACTTGTGATGCAGACAATATAAATCGCTGCAGGAGCCATTATGCAGCAGGGTTCCCCATCGCTTTGTTGTATTTCTTCAGCAAGTAAATTCAATAACTGAGCCCTGATGTAATAAATTATCACAGGCAATTTCCTAAACCACCAGAATGTATATTGTGTTCTTGATATTTGATGTCCTGTGCATATTCTGCCACATTTTAATTAATTAACCTGTCACTATTTGGAAAGGGTTAAGTGCCATGCTAATATTCATGGATTTTTTACTGACCTACCTGGAGCAAACTAGCCACGACTGATTCCATCTTGATTAAATTTATTTCTTTTTCATTTTGATGTGTGGCACAGTGTGGACCAGTATAACCTTAATCTTACAGCTTCAAATTCTGTTAGGTTGAGACACACAGCTCTGTATGTTTTTATTCTTAGGTCACTGGGTTATGTTTGATGATTTATTTTGTGCTAGCGTAAGCAGTTCCACTTTTTCTCCAAGATTACATGTTGGATACACTTATAATTAATAGGAAATGGTGTTGATTTAGAGTCAGAATTTAGAATGGAGGTGAGACTGCCCTCCCTCACTTGACACTAGTACATTGATTGGAGCTCACCAGAGCTAACAAGACCAGGTCATTTACATAAGAAATGGGCTCCCTGTACACACTGGCCCAGGTTTGAGTTATAATACCTGGAAAATTTGAAGGGATGCAGCCACTGAAAGGCAAATGCTCAAGTTCCTTTTGCCTTTAGCAGGGTTGAAAATAGTGTTTAATAGTTTCAATTTTTCCACAGGCTGCACAGAGGGCAAGAAAATTTTAGGCAGAAAGCAAGGGACAGCAAAACTAATGTCACACGTTCAATAGAGGTAGTGACAGAATGGCACAGTGCTGTTTGATGGCTGGTGTAGTGAATGTTATAGGTGAGATTGGCCTGACTGGCACACTGATCCATCCTCTGCGTATGCTGATAGTTCACGATACTCAGCCAATGAGGGCAGCCAGTTTCAGTGTTGGGTAGACCAACTGCATGAGCAGACGCTTTAAGGAATCTAGCAAGGTAAGACTATCCAACATAGTTGGCCAAAATTGCTGCCATGATAAAGTTTCCTGTCAACCTGTCCCAGGTGGTAGCCAGCAATGTTTTACTGTTGACCGAAACCAAGACCTCACACAAACTTGCTGATCTTTTATTGTACCTCAAGAAAACCCACATCTGACTAAGGCACACATTTAAACTGCGACTCTCACACTCGTATTTTCCAAGGGCAACATGCATCAATCCATTGTAACACAAACATGGTGACTTATGGATACGCTGGTTGGGTTTCACTTTGCGCATAGCCAGCAATGTTTTCCTGTGTGTCGTTGCCTCATGGCCTGCTCAGGCTGATATTGGGCAGTCATGTCATACCATTCAGTAGGAAAGAAACTGAAAGTGCTGACTGGCTAGTCAGTCAATTGAGATACACGTCAGCTGGGCCCCAGTAGCAGGTAAGGTAAAGCTGTTGCACTGCTACTATCCATGAGCTCAGAATCAACACTATTTTTATTTAATTATAACTTTATCCTTGATTTTGCTGTGCTAATTGGGAATAAGCTGCAGTTGAGGGCAATGATGACCTTGCCAACCACAGGCAATTCCTTTTCTATGTCACAACTCGATTGCAGCCGTCCTTGCTATATATGGTAAAACTTTACATCTGACTCCCTGCTGCCCCTAAGGCAGTTGTCTTTGACAGAAGGTGTGTAAGTATGGGGTGGTGCCTGCTGATCTCCCTGGCATGCTTCCTCCCATCTTGTATCATCTCAGCCATGGAATATTGTATTTGAGGCACTTGCAAAGCAAATTTAACAATAATTTTTTTTCAAAAGGCCACAAAATTGTCACTCAAAAATTTAAAAATTAGACAAATTTAAAAAAGTCTATTAAACCAACGAATTAATAAAAGAAAGATTCTGTAAATATTACAAAAAACGGACACATATTTGATCTCCTTTAAGAACTCCAACACGCATGACGGCTCTTATTTCATTTCAAATGTGCACTGAAGGCCCAATGAGAAAATGGACCAAATCCTACCGAAATGTGCCAGGTGTTCAATTAAATATTGCGTCAGATTTGGACTTTAATCAAGCTAAAGGGTTATGTGGGTAAAAGCACACAGCTTACAGTAACCTGCAGAATTGCATCCCAGTAGGAATTGGGTGGAAGGTGTACCCTATCAATTCATCAATCCCCTGTGTCTGTGATACAACTGCTCTCCCTTGGCTTAACACTGTAGAATTGGTCTCACTTCCGCACAAGAATTGTATTATAGCCCCGTTATAGGCACCTACCTCTGACTGAAAAAGAAACCAGACCCTCAGCCATTGATGAGGGTATTCTTGATTCATCTGATGGGAACTGCCTGGATGTTGCCCATGATCACTTTAATTTTCCATTCCTGCCATGTGCAAGTAGTTGATTCCTATTTTACATTTCCCATGCTCACTATTCCACTGTGACTAACCAGAGCTGAACATAGAAGTAGACCTATAACTCATTGCCCTAGCTGTGACACAGCGAAATGTGCTATATAATGAGGTGAACGAAAACATTCCATTTTAACGTGGGGCTTTACTGCAGTGTAAGGACTTGGATGAACTAGAGGTAAATCAGATGTTAGTCTATCTTCTGATGCAATTGGATGTAAAGTTGCTATTGATCAATATGTGTTGTGCTGGAATGGCAGTGCACGCTAGCAGTTTATTACAGTATTAAATGTTTCCCATTTAAACAAAAAAGTCAAAATCAATCATTTCAAATATTTAATTGAGACCATTTTATGACCCTTTCTTATCCTTTATTGGAGACAAATTACATTTTCAATGGTCAAGTACCATATTGTATCAATTGGTTCAACCATTGAATTTAGTACTGAAATTCTTCATACAATTCATTCTAAATGCAGTAAAAATTCTCTAAGAAATGCAGTTAGTAGGCAGTTATAACCTAGCCAGTACTGGAAGGTTCCTTCCAAACAGTTCAGACACTGTGTTGGCACGATGGAACCCAATTTCAATGCCATCAACCTTGCAGCATGGAAAATGGCAGCACTGACTTCAAATCAGCTTTGCATGCTGACTGACATCACAATATGTTTACCCTGCATACATACAGTGCAAACTCCTCATGCCCACACTAATGCACTCACCACAATGGGACCCTGCATGAACTGTACTATATGTGTGTGCACAGTAATGTAGCAGATGCTAGAGACAAATTTTACAGCCACAGTGCTTTATGTCTCAACACAAAATAAATGGATGCTGTAATGTTAGGGTTTTGAAGATCCAGTTCAATCACACCTCTACACACAGCAACAAGGAGGAATAGATTTAATCCAGATGGAATCAATCATGGTGATTTCTTTTCAAATGTAGAAGCTAATTGATCTGATCTATCTCTATGAACTTATGCAACAATTTTTAAACACTATTATCCCATGACTGATTAAACAGGGCCAGTAGGTATCAGCTGTGACTCAGTTAATCTTTCCTCTGTGTTGTGGGTTCAAGCCCCATCTACAGACCTGAGTACAGAATCTAGGCTGACACTCCAATGCTGTAATAAGGGAGTGCTGCACTGCTGGAGGTGCTGTCTTCAAGATGAGACATTATAGTGAGGTCCCATTTGCCCAGTTAAGGGGGCATAAAAGATCCCAAAATACTATTTTTGAAGAACAGCAAGGAAATTGTCCTTAGTGACCTGGCTAATATTATCTCTTGAGGAACATCGCTAAAACAGATTGGTTATTATTGCCTTACTATGTACAAATTGCCTGCCACATTTCCAGCACTGGAACAGTGACCACAATTTAAAGGAGCATTTAATTGACCATAAAACACTCTGGGACATTCATGAAGTTTTGACAGATGTTATATAAATGCCAGTCTTTGCTTTTTCTTTCAGTACCAAGCAATGATTCGTTTTTGTCTGACACATCTCATAGCTGAATATAGGTGTGAAATCACATTCTATCTCTTGGTGATACATGGACCACTGAGACCATTATTGTGTTGATATATCTACTCCAGCTGAAATCAGTCAGCTCAGCGGCAAGAATAAACCTGAGACTTTCTTAGGCTGAATGGCTTAGCTCCTTGCCAGATAAAATTAATTAGTTTCCACTTCAAATTTACATTTAAACTTTTGTCATGGACTTGATTTTCCAGACAGGTTTCTCATTAGAAACATCAAACTTTATTTACGGGCTGCATCAGCAGTTACATGCTTCCATCAAGCTCTCCAACTAAAAAACATCCCGCTCTAAGATTCCTTGTGCTTAGAGCTAATTCGTTCACACTGTCATGTGATACTATATAACATAATAAGTCTTAAAGCTACAGTCACTACATTCCTTAAAGCTACAATTGCTACATTCCTTCCCCCTTCACATTTTTTTGTACAGTTTGTATTTACAAGAACATCTACCTTCATGACATTACAAATGTATACACAAGTCATGGAATTATAAGCTCAGTCTCTCAGGTGGTTTCCTGATCTGGGTGGAATGTCATAGCTCCACGACTTTTGAATCTCTGACAGGATCCACATTATCTGGAATCACGGCAACATCAGGTACTTCTTTAGACACAGGCAGTTCAGTGTTATCTACTCTGACAGAGACATCTAGTCTGTCTATTCTTGGTTGAACAATTTCAACAGGACCATGGGTTCTACAGTGGTTACAGGTGGAACATCATTTTGTTGAGGTTTCTCCCTTCTTCTCAAATGATCCTTGTGTTTGCGGGTGATCCAGTCCTCCACTTCTACATGGTTCAACAAGGGTCCAGTCACAGAAACTATTATAGCAGGCAACCACTCACATCTTGGAAAGTTATACAACTTTTTCTTTCAATGCCTCTTTTTAGCTTCATTTAGCTGATTCTTCAGCTCTTTACTAGATAGCAAGCTTCACTGAGATGGCACTGCCCAGCTCTGGATTCCTGTCTCCTGGCTGTATCCAGCTATATATGACCCCCAGGGATTCCCCTGAGCCCTCTCCAATTACCAGGACTTCACCTGAGCCCTCTCCAATTACCAGGGCTTGCCCTGAGCCCTCTTTGAGTTTGTTCTGCTGTGCTTCCATTCTACTGTTAAAGACAGTCTTTATTTCGTCATGTTGCTAAATGGTTACACATTCCTTTTGCATTTGATCTTGAAGACAATCAACTGGTCTTTCAACTGTTTATTTTCTGGTTGCCCTCCTCCTGGGGCCTCCTGCTGCCCTTGGCAGGGTTGCCCTCTCTCTCTCTGGGGTCCCTTGTTCCCTTTGGCAGAGTTGCCCTCTCTCTGAAGTATCTTGTTGCCTTCAGCAGAGTTGCACCATCTCTGGGGTCTCTTGTTGCCAATGGACCTGTATTGAGAGTTGCCCTCTCTCTGGGATCTCTTCTAATTTTTTGTCCATAGCCATTTTTCTTGTTTTTTCCACTTTAAATGTATTGCTGCTTTAAGAGCAGTCACCTTTTTATTTTAAACTCTGGTTGTCTCTGCAGCTGTCAGTTTTTCTGTGCTATTTTTGAGTTTCCCGCACTTTTTGTGTTTTGGCAGGCTCACTGGCAAATGTGGCTGCCCTTTTTTTTAACTTGGTAAAACCTCGTCCCTGTTTGGAAAAAACACAGCAGTGATTTCTTCTCCCTTTTGGGTGATTCTGCTGGTTTTTTTTCTTTCTTTTAACTAACTCCGCAGGTTCTTTTTATATTGGATGTCCCGCACTTCGGGGGACCCAGCAGCCTCGTGGCCTGATCGGGATCGTTTTTTTTCTTTAAATTTAAAACCGTAGCATTGATTTCTGCTCTGATTTCCCTTTTTTTTAACTTGCAAGCTGTCAGCTCTGCAGCGAGCTGTTTTTTTTAACTCTGCTGTCTTTTTGTTTTAACTGTGCACTGCAGGTTGTTTTTAAACCTTTCACTTGCAGCTGTGTGCCAGCTTCTCTAACCTATTGAGTCTGCGGGGCTGCCGCATATTTTACAATTTAAGTACAGATTCTCCTTTTATTTTTGCCTCTGCAGGCCCTGCTTTTTTAAATGTCGGGAGTGCTCCAGGAGGTTTCTCAGCCACTTGGATCAGGCCCTTTTTAAACTTAAAACAACAAGGCTTCTGTTTCCTCTGTTTGAACTCTACAGCTTACCTGGTGACCATAAGGCTATAAGACATAGGAACAGAAATAGGCTATTCAGCCCATCGAGTCTAGTCCACCATTCAATGAGATCATGGCTGATCTGATAATCCTCATTTCCACTTTCCTGCCTTTTCTCCATAACCCTTGATTCCCTCACTGATTAAAAATCTGTCTATCTCAGCCTTGAATATATTTAACGGTCCAACCTCTACAGCCCTCTGCGGTAACAAATTCCACAGATTCACTACCCTCTGGGAGAAGAAATTCCTCCTCATCTCTGTCTTCAATTGGCGATCCCTTACTCTGAGATTATGCCCTTCAGTCCTAGACTCTCCCACAAGGGGAAGCAACCTCTCAGCATCAACCCTGTCAAGCCCCTTAAGAATCTTATATGTTTCAATAAGTTCACCAGTGTGTATATTTTCCTTTTCTTTTGCTTAATCAAGATACTCATAGTCACTGGGTGATGAACAATGCTGGACCCAATCCCATCCTTGTCGCCAGTTTGTTATGAACTTGATTTTCCAGACAGGTTCCTCATTAGAAACATTAAACTTTATTTACAGGCTGCAGCAGCAGTTACATGCTTCCATCAAGCTCCACAACTAGATGAAGTCCCACTGTAAGGTTCCCCACACTTAGAGCTGATTGTTCGCTGTCACATGAGAATGTAACTAGTAGAATAGATAAGGAAGAACCAGTGGATGTGGTATATTTGAATTTCAAGAAGGCTTTTGATAAGGCCCCACATAAGAGGCTAGTGGGCAAAATTAAAACACATGGGATTGGGGGTAATATACTAGCATGGATTGAGAATTGGTTGACGGACCGGAAACAGAGAGTGGGAATAAATGGGTCTTTTTTCGGTTGGCAGGCGATGACTAGTGGTGTACTACAGGGATCAGTGCTTGGGCCCCAGTTATTAACGATATATATAAATGTCTTGGATGAGGTAACCAAATGCAATATTTCCAAGTTTGCTGATAACACAAAACTGAGCGGGGTTGTGAGCTGTGAGGAGGATGCAAGAAGGCTTCAAGGTGATTTAGACAAGTTGTATGTGTGGGCAAACCCATGGCAGATACAGATAAATGTGAAGTTATATGCTTTGGTGTGAAGAACAGAAAGGCAGAGCGTTATTTAAATGGTGATATATTGGGAAATATTGATGTACAAAGGGATCTGGGTGTCCTTGTACACCAGTCAATGAAAGTAAATAGACAGTTGCAGTAAGCAATTAGGAAGGCAAATGGTATGTTGGCCTTCATTGCAAGAGGATTTGAGTTCAGAAGTAGGGATGTCTTACTGCAGTTATACAGCGCCTTGTTGAGACCACACCTGGAGTATTGCATGCAGTTTTGGTTTCCTTACCAAAGAAAGGATATACTTGCCATAGAGGGAGTGCAGAAAAGGTTGACTAGGCTGATACCGGGGATGGCAGGGCTCTCGTATGAGGAGAGATTGGTTCGACTGAGCCTGTATTCACTAGAGTTTAGAAGAATGAGAGGGGATCTGATTGAAACATTTAAAATTCTAACAGGGCTGGACAGACTACATGCAGGGAGGATGTTTCCCCTAGTTGTGGAGTCTAGAACCAGGGACCACAGTCTCAGGATACAGGGCAGGCCATTTAGGACTGAGATAAGGAAATATTTCTTCACTCAGAGGGTGGTCAACCTGTAGAAGTCTCTACAACAAAAGGCTGTGGAGGCTGGGTCACTGAGTATATTTTCAGAAAGAAAGAAATTGATAAATTTTTGGATATTAGGGACATCAAAGGGTATGGAGAGAAAGTGGGGATCTGGTGTTGAGATAGAGGATCAGCCATGATCATATTGAATGGCAGAGCAGGCTTGAAGGGCCCAACTCCTGCTCCTGGTATCTATCTTTCTATGATACTATACAACACAATGAGTCTTAAAGCTACAGCCACTACATTCCTTAAAGCTACAATTACTACAACTTCCTTTCAATTTTTGCACCTGTCACAATCTTGGCATCTTTTGAGAGGCAAGAAGTACTGTCCTCAAATCTCTGCCAATGGGTGTTTCCCATCTATTAATTGTCACTTTTGCACAAATTATCTATTCGCATTTGGCATCTAAGGACTAGATGGTGATCTAATTGATATCATGAGGATAAACCCAAGTACTGACAATTTATTAAATAATGTCCTGTACACCAGTCAATGAAAATAAATAAGCAGGTGCAGCAAGCAATTAGGAAGCTATTGGTTCTCTATTTCTACCCAAGATAATATTTATAACATAATTCAGAATTTTTTGAACAATTTATCACTTATGAATACCTGTGTTGATAGTCAATATTGTGCATTTCAGCTAATTCCAACTTCTTTCCCAATGTAAATGTAACCTAAATGGGAAATTAATTTGAAAAACACAGCACAGTTTGAGAAACAAGTATCAATTATTTCACCATTGAGTCAAAAAGCTGTGTAAATATTTTGCTCTCTGACTTAATTCAAATGTGGGAAAAAATAATTCTCATCAAATCCATCAGTGGAAAGTGTTCAGAAGAAGAACTGCTTTGAGCCCTCACAGTCACGGCAACGAAACATTTCAAAATGGCCTATCCTGTTGAAGAGGAGAAATATCTCCTCATGATTCTACTTCATAATGCCTCTGTGGAGAGCGATTGGATTGCTTTATCAGATTTTATATTTGTTGTATCAGAAATTTTAATTTGTGCTCAATAAACTTTCATTTCTTAAGTAAAACAATTACATGCAACTAGTCTGCATTCTGAAGCTGAAGGTGTTTTACGAACCTAACTTTTAATGAAAACGGAGACATGAATTTACCACATGATAATATAACATTCAACTAGTATCTGAGGAATATGAAGTTAAATTAGACAATGTATTCAGTTAAGGGTTATGACAAAGCACCAGGGATATGGTATTTATGGCTAATTTCAATGTTTAATTGCATATAATAAAATTCACACATCATAATACATGAAAACATGTTCTTAATTAAATATTATAGATTGCACAAACCTAGTTAGATATTGACAGCAATAAAACATGTTGCACCTTCCAGACAATCCAAGTTTTATTATTCAAGTCAACATCCCATCTTGGACAGGCTTTCCACTGGGAGCTATTAAAATGGAAATGGCCCCAGGTAAGGATAAAAAAATAATTTCCTACCTCTCTAGAGCTGTAAATGATATTAAAGCTCCTTCCAGAGACAGTATGGGACAAAAGAAAATGGCCGACAAAAATCAATAACATGATAACACAGTTGGAGGCAGGAAAGAGCCTGTGGGAAAATGATGGAGTGATGTAGCATCTGTGTATGTCTGTCAAAGTGGAGAGTGTGGAACAGTACTTGTGGAGAGGGTCTTGTCTTATTGCTGGCTCACAGACAGCAGCATAAAGGATGATGGTCCACTTTCAGGGTTGGAAACTTGAAAACCAATAGAGAATAGACAGCACAGATGTCAAAAGGGAAGGCCATGATTGACCAACTTTACTGAACTTAGAAAAATTAACAGAAAGCGCAGACAGGGGTAATGCAGAAAACCATATCTATTTGGATTTTCAAAAGGCCTTTGATAAGATATCACACCTTCTCCTTTTTCTTCTTAGGTAGTCCCTTGGAATTGCGGGTGACTTGCTTCCACTCTGGTTCAACGGAAAATAGTCCAGATTTTCCAGAATCTCACAGTTGACCTTAATCAGTGGGAGGAGGTATTATAATGTGGGAGCTGGTTGGGCGAAGACTTTAATTTTCTGCGCATTTAGTGATAGGCCCATTTTCTCATATGCTTCAGCGAAGGAATCAGCAATGATTTGGAGCTCAGTTTCTGAGTGAGCACACTCACAAGCATCATCTGCATACTGAAACGTAGTAAACTCATGATGAGGGTGGCTTTATGTGGGGTCAAGTTGAGTACTCCTCCTTTCTAATCTGGTTTTTTATTTGCCACAACATATGCGTGACAGTGGCTCTGTAATGACTTGACGGACCAGATGAGTTTCAACAAGAAACAGATAAACTTTATTACAGAGAGCTTTTCAGGTGCTACATGCTCAATCAGGACCCTCGCCAGGAAGCCCCCACCTTCCCCGGATTACGTATGCTTAGGGCTCATTGCTCGGAGCCTCCAAGAATATCACATGACCCCTGGTAGACAGCAGGAGAGGCAATAACTTCAGTAACCACATTTCCTCCCCATTTATTTTTTTACAGTTTCTATTTACAGAGGACATTTGAATATCCAATAACATATACATATATGGAACATCAGGTGATTAAATATTAAGTCTCTGAGGTGCTTTCCTTATTCGGTTAGAGAGGAATAGCTCGACCACTTGAGATTCTTCCATAGGATCAACATGGTCAGAAACTGCAGCATGAAATACACCATTAGAAAGTGGCAGTTCAGGGTGAGGCAACTCTACAAAGACATCAGGCATGTCTATTCTAGGTCGATCTGTCACCTCAGGGATTAATGGTTCCATGTTAATCACAGGCAGAATAGTTGGGTGTTGGAATGTCTCTCTATCACAAATATGGTCCATGTGTTTTTGAACAATTCTGTCTTCCACTTCCACCTGGAAGGATAAAGGACAAGTCTCTGAGACAATGCTTCCAGGAACCCAACAAGGTCCACTTCTGAAATTCTGCATGAACACTGTAACCTACAGTGAATGTATGAGCTTTGCTATGAATATCGTGATTCAAATTTTGATTTCTCTGATTCCTCTCTACCTTCCCCTCTAAATTTGGAAACACCAGACTTAACCTTGGACATAGGTGACGCCTCCTCAATAATTCAGATGGTGTTGAATCCCTAGCTGAATGAGGTGCCGTATGATAATTGAGAAGGAAGCGGGAAAGTCAAGTTTCTAGAGTATCTTCTGATAACCTCTTCATTCCAGATTTGAAAGTTTGCAAAGCTCTCCCAGCTAAACCATTTGATGAGGGGTGATATGGTGCTGTTTTAATATGTCTGATTCCATTTAAATTCATGTATCTCTGAAACTTTGTACTAGTAAAGATTGTACTGTTAACCAAAATAATGTCTTCCGGTGGGCCATGTATACTAAAACACTGATGCAGCTTTTCAATAGTTGCGCTTGATGTTGGTGATCTGACTTCATCCATCCATTTAGAACGCACATCTACGATCAATAAAAACATGGTACCTAAGAATGGTCCTATATAATCAATATGTAGTCTAACCCAGGGTCAACCAGGCCACTCTCACGGATGCAATGGTGCTGAAACAGGCAACTTCTGTTGTTGCCGACAGTGGAGACAGTGCTTGACCGTGCTTTCAATGTTACTGTTTATGCCTGGTCACCAGACATAGCTTCGCACAAGCATTTTCATCTTCGATATGCCTGGATGCGCACTGTGAAGCTCTGTCAAGAGTGGTTCTCTTCCTTGCAAATGGAGAACAACTCTTGATCCCCGCAACAAAATTCCACCTTGATAATTTATGTTTTTGGGCATGGAATGGTCTCATCTCTTCAGTTACAGGTGAATTTGACTGCCCTTGTAAAACAAGGTCTCTGACTTTTGACGGAATTGGACCTCTATGTCCAATTTCTAATTTGATTTGCGCACACAGGCGAAAAATCCAAGAAATTCAGTACAAGCACAACTTGTTGTGGCACTGGACCATGTACAATGCTATCTGGTAACAGGAGACAACTGAATGTGTCCTCATTTGCAATATGTAAGCCAGCATGGTGCATAAAGGTATACTAATACGCAGATAATATCAAAGCCCAATGTTTTATATTGGTGATGCTATTGGCGGAATTACTTTATCTTCACTGAATAAACCCATTAATGGTTTATGGGTCTGACACAATGATGAAATGTTATACATGCATGTACTGGTGGAATTTCTTCACTCTGAATACCACCGATAAATCTTCCTTTCCTAGCTGGGAATAACCCTCCTTGGCTGTGGAGAGGATTCTCAAAGCATTGCCAATGGGCTTTTCTGATCCACCTTCCATTCTGTGTGATAACATGGCTCCTACACCATAAGGAGAAACATTACATGTTAATACCAATTCTTTCGATGGGCTGTAGTGTACCAATGAACACAATTGGTGAACAGTTTCTTTACTTTCACAAAGGCTTCTTCATGTTGTGAATTCCACAACCAATGATGATTCTTTTTTAACACCAAGGGGTGAATTTTCTCCCTGTCGGGGGGAGTTGGGCAGGAGTGGGCGCAGGCGTGCGTGCAGCTGATCGCCGCCTGCGATCGGCTGGGCGCCACCATTTAACATGGGCGGGCCAATTAAGGTTGGACGGGCAGCTCAGTTTATTGCTTTAGTTGATAGTTAATTCCTTTGACAGTTCAGCAGGCGCGCAGCTGACTTGGGTGCGAAGTGAAAATCTGAATGACGCGCAGTGACGTCGGGACGCACGCCTGACATCACAGCGTCATTTTATGCCTCGGCCAGCAGCCCCCCGCCCCCCGACCACTCATTGAGCCGAAGATTCTGCCTCAAGTGTAACGGTGCTAACACTGTTGATAACTTTGGCAAGAAGCGGCTATAGTAGTTGATCATACCCAGAAAAGACTTAAGTTCGGTTACATTGGATGGTGAAGGTGCATCTTTTATTGCCCAAACCTTCTCTGCTACCAGATCCAAACCCATGGCGTCCACCCTGTGACACAGGTAAGTAACTTCTGGCACTTGGAATGTACATTTTTGTTTCTTTAATCATACTCCGCCTTCCATAAATCTTCTCAGCACCTCCTCCAGGTTGGCCAAGTGTTCAGTCTCAGTTGACCCTGTGATCAGAATATCACCTAGGTACACTATCACTCAGGGAAGTTCTTGCACAAGACTCTCCATTGTTCTCATGCACATGCAGACAAAACTCATTAGGGTAGGCGAGTGTACTGATATGGACCCTTGTGTATGTTGATAGTCACATATCCTCTAGATGTGCTATCCAGCTCTAATTGTTGGTAAGCATGGCTCATATCCAATTTTGTACAGGATTTGCCTCTAGCTAGCTTTGCATATAAGTCGTCTATCCTTGGAACGGAGTACGTATCTAGTTTGGCTGCCTTTTTAATGTTAATTTATAGTCCTCACAAATGCATATGGTTTGGCCAGGCTCAACCACTGGAATATGGGTGCTGCCCATTCTGAGAATTGGACAGGTTGGATGACTCCCAGCTTTTCTAACCAGCACAGTTCTGCATCCACCTTCTCCTTCAACACATAAGGCACAGGTCTGGCCTTAAAGAAATGTTGTGTCACCTGAGGATCCACATATATTTTTGCTTGCAAGCCTTTTAACTTCCCTAACTCATCCCAAAATACACTGTCATATTTCCTTAGCTGTTCAGGAACTCCTCCTGTTTTTAGGTGAAATATTTCAGACCAGTCAAGCTTGTTTTCTGTAACCAGTCTCAGTCCAGAAGACTAGGTCCTTCTCCTGTCACTATTATCGCTGGAAGCTGAGGTGCCTGTTGCCTATAAGACACCGGTACTGTTGCGATGCCCTTTACCTGTATAGATTCTCCAATGTATGTCTTCAATTTAGCAGTTGTCTGCTCCAGATTCAGTGGCTGGGAAACTTTAAATGTGTGCTCTCCCACCGCTGTGGTTGAGGCTCCCATATCTACCTCCATTATTAGTGGCTTCCCATTAACTTGGATTGTGATAGTAATAGGTTCGGTTTTTGCAGCGGTGATGTTATACAGGGAATAAATGTCAGTGTCGGCAGCTTCAGGTTCTGCTGTATTTTTCAACTCAATCGTGTTGGTTTACTGCTTTATGGGCTGTTTCAACTGTGCCCTGCATTGCCTTACCACGTGACCTTTCTTATGGCAGTAATGGCATTCTGCCGCCTTAAATCCACAGGTATCTGGTCCATAGTCACTCCCACATCTATAACAAATTAACTGTGGATTCACTGCTGAAGTGTTTCTACTAGGTCTTTTTGTGTTTCTAACAGTGGACATTACCTCTTGCTTCGCTGCTGTGTCTCTGGTTTTTGCGCCACACCCAGCCGTAGGTTTCCACCCTACATGAAGAACAGTGCCATCTTGCATGTGTTGCAAAGCCTGCGAGTCTCTCGCAGCACTTTCCTTGGCGAGGGATATTTCCAGGTTGCGCTTCAAATCAGTGTCGACCTCTGTGAGTAAACGGAACTGAATGGCGTCGTCCTGAGCTCTACAAACTAATCGGTCCCACAACATTTCATTTAGTGTATCCCCAAAGTCACAGTGTTCTGTCAACCGCTTCAGCTTTGCTACATAAGTTGTGATGGATCTCCTGGGGCCCAAACTCTGGAATTAAACTTAAACTGCTGCATTATTACGGATGGCTTTGGCTGGAAATACGTCGTCACGAGTTCTACTAATTCATTAAAGGACTTAGAATTGGACGTGTTCAGGGCTGTCAGGCTGCAGATGAGATTGTATGTCTAGCTACCACATACACTCAAAAGGATGGCTTTCTGCTTTTCCTCCGTGGTAATTTTGTTCTCTGCAAAGTAAAAACCAAGGCGCTCTACATACTGGCTCCAGTGTTCCATAGTCACATCGTAAGGATCAATTCTGCCAAAGAGTGGCATGACTGGTGAGTAGTCTTTTCTTTTTTCTTAAGATTCTATGTATTCACGGTAACAAGGCGAGGTGCAGCGTCAGAGCTATTTTACCCTCGTCGCTAAATGTGATGATTTGACGGACCGGACAGGTTTCAACAAGAAACAGATAAACTTTATTGCAGAGAGCTTTTCAGGTGCTACATGCTCGATCAGGGCCCTCGTCAGGAAGGCCCCCCCCCACCCCCGGATTACTGACCCTTAAGGCTCATTGGTCGGAGCCTCCAAGAACATCACGTGATTCCTAATAGACAGCAGGAGAGGTTATACCTTCAGTTACTACAGGCTCACTCTCAATACATGCAGGGCAGATATTGTTACATGCACACCATAATCCAAGGGCATGTTTGTTATAAGGACAAATAAATACATTGCACATCCCCAGGCCAAGTGTCATCACAAAAACAGAAAATACTTGGTACAACTACAGAGATACAGAGGAAGTGGAGAGTTAACACTGAAGAGAAGAGATTTCTGCAGCTTTCCTGGGAAGCTTCTCCTCTTTACATTTAATGGCAATAGACCAACCAAAGAAGCCAATAGCAATGTAGGAGGTGCTTGGTGCTCAGTGGGAGTACGAGACAAGAAGATTGATAAAAGAAGGGGATGGGGTAGTTGGGGTTGCTACTCATAAGGGTGCAGTGATAGGAGCTTCAATGGTGCTTTAGGAAAGCATCAACATTATATCAGAAGGTACCTGCCTTGCTCAAGAGAAACAGCAGTCTAGGAATGGGGTAAGACAATGGAAAGGCAGAGAAGTAGTAATGGGTTTGGGTAGGGATTGGAATGGGGGCACAATACCCAAGAGGGAAGAAACGAAAGGTGGAATAGTTTCTAAAAAAATAATGAAGCAGATTGAATGTTGGATATTTCTATATTTTAGGACACCATCAGCTTTCTCAGCGGTAACTTTATCTCAGTCTGCAAGTACTGGTAGGAGGGCATACAGCACCACCCCAGCAGCCTGAATTGCCTGATACTCTTCCATGAGGCATCAGAGGGGGAAGTGAAGTAGTGCAAGGCTTAGTGCCATGGGGCAGAGTAGGAATCAAGATAGAATCAGGGGAATGGACTCACAGAGGCTGGGGTCGATTAAGGGTGACTGGAGTCATAAGGGCCAGTCAATCAAGAAGGCCTGGAGTCACAAGGGCCAGAGCTGACTGAGGGGGCATATAGTGTCATGAGACTGGGGGACAATCTAGGGAGCCTTTGAGTCAAGATATCTACAGATCATGGGGCCAGACACCTGGAGCTGCTGAGTGTGAGTGAGGGGTCAGAGGCAAGGGATGGGGGTGCGGGAGTGCAAGGGCAAAGTTATGGCCTGGGGAATGATGGTGATTGGGAGGGTGGTTAAATGTAGAATCCAGAGTCAAGTGGGGGAACTCCTGTTCCTCTTGGCCCCATGTTTACATACATTCTTTGTTTCAGGAAAACTCTTGGGTTGGTTTTCCTCAGTGCAGTCACTGGCACAGACACTGGCTCTCTCAGAGTAAACCTCGAGCAGGCATTAGGTCTCTTATCTATATATTCAAAGAGCTGAATACCTGCATCTGACATGGGTAAAGGACTTCTCTTGCTTATACTTACCCATTATGGCAGTTGATTGCAAGAAGTGCTTGTGTACTCCCTTCCAATGTTTATAGGTGATAAACTGACACTGCAAGATTTATTTTCGAAGTCTCAATGCCACAGGCCTATATCCAAGTGAGTGATCAACATTTTGAAAGGTATGGACAATCCCTTGGAAGTGAAAAGTGTCTCAAAGCGTTTTTGTAAAACAAGGTTTATTTTCAACAGCTCAACCATTAGAGGTAACGCTCACCTCTGCAAGTTTGTTTCCTCAACATTTTTCTGACAGAAATCTAGAAATAAAATCATCATAGTTTGATTAGCCAGAGTTCAAAAACGAATGGGGGATCCAAAATTTGACAGGCTGAAGAGAATTTCAATTGCAGTTCATTATGTAACAGATACTTTATCTTGTTCAACATCTGTAGCTTTGACGATGGGTGCTATCAGTTGTAGTAATTAGTATGCTTAATGCAGGACCAAATACAGTTTGGACAGGCTGCTCCTCCAAGCCTGCAAAAAGCAGAAAAGGAACAGATGTTATAATAGTGGTTGTAAGACCTCCAAGCGTGTTTATATTGCAATATTTTGCATGTGATTGATATACCATTGTGCTTGCTGTGCAGCCGACTGCTGTTAGGAAAGCTGAGATTTAAATTTGTTTTCTATCACTGCTTTGGTCAAAATAGATACCCCCGTCACACCTCCCACCCTCTACCGCAACAGAACACAGTGATTGCCAGGTCAGACAGGTAGCCAGAAATCCTGCTCCATTGCACCTCCAGCAGCACAGCAGGTCCTCAGGATGTTCAGCGCCTGTGCCTCAAGTTGAGTCAGAGAAAATTTTAAGTGAAATATTTCAGAGGAAGAATAAAGTTCCCATTTCTTACCTTTTCCTACCCCACTCCTAAAAACGTCATGCATTATTAAAGAAACAGGTTTTTCACATCATCTTATCCCCACTGCAGCTTTATATAAACATACAAAATGATGGGCAGAAATAAAACAGTTGGTCCATTATGCCTGCAGCACATCATCTTGACGAACACTTCTTTCTTCCCCCTGATTTCCCCACTGCCCCTACTCCACTCCATGTAATCTGGGAGAGGCAAAGCAGCAGAAAAAGAACAGCGTTAATAAGGGAACAGATACTCATTAAAATTCCTCTCTGACCCCACCAGGCGATCACAACCAGTTCAGGGGATCACACACACCTAAAAAGACACTTACCTTCTATATCATGTGATCTCTGCCCGCTCAGGAACTGATTCAGCTCCCCTCTGAAGCCATACAGTGAGTCAGCACCCACTACACCAGGTGGCAATGTGTTCCAGAGGCTCACTACTCTCTGGAAAAAGAAGAATTGCCTAACATTCAGTCTATTCCTGGTTTCACAGAGTTTAAATTTATATCCCCAGTCCTTCCAATTGTTAAACTGGAATAATCTATCTACAGGGTCATTATCCAGCTCTTTAGTATTTCATAGGCCTCTATCAGATCATCTCTAAGTCTGCATTGCTGTAAAGTAAATCAACCGAAGTCCCGGGGCATTTCTAAGTAGCTGAAGTTCTTTGTGCCAGGAATCATTCCTTCAGCTGTCCTCTGGACCTATTCCATGGCCAGAGGACAGCCAAAGGAAACATATAAAACAGATTATAAGAGCACAAGCAACTGGAGCAGAACTAGGCCATATTGTCCCTTGAGCCTACTCTAGCATTCAATACTAAATGATGACCTTTGACCTCAATTCCACTATCCCACCTGTTATGATGCAGCAAATGATGTGTTACATGTGGACCAAATCCACAAGGGAAACTTGGTTGTGCTATCACAGCAGTTTTGCAATTTGAATTTATTACGAGAAGATATGTGCACTGAATTCAGAAGTAATGGCTGTTAGAGAATTTAAAAATTAAATTAAAATATTTATTCACAAAATAAAAGACTTCAAGCACATACATAAGACCACCATTACTTAATACTATAACAACTCCTAAAATTCCTAATTAACCTGACTCCCAGTTACACATCCCCTTTAAGGCAACAGTCCAAAATAGATTTTAGATTTAAAAAAAACCCCAGCAAGTTAGCACAGTATCCACTTGAAAGGGGTATTCCAAATGTCTTTCTCCAGCTTGAGTTACTGGACACAACTGGCCAATGCTCAAATGGCTGGAGGCTTCTTGAAGGCTGTTTCATATACTCCTGTTAGATCTTACATGCCCCTCTCCTCACATACTCTTTCATTCTCCTTTATATATATTTCTCTCTCTTTAATATGTAAATTTTATTGTTCCATATGTCTTTGAAATGGTACCTTTCCTATAATATAAAAACTTTCACATTGCCAATATTGTCACTAACCTTTGGGAAAAATAAACACACTCCTTTGTCTTGCTTATCTGGCTAGTTGTAAAAAGACTAACATCCCTTTGAAATCCAAACAATCCCTTCACTAATCTAAAAATAAAAATTCCCTTCACACCTTACATGCTAAGCTAGCATCCATGTTTACTCATTAACATTTCAAACACATTTCTATGCCTAGCTTCCTTTGATAATTTCAAGCTTGCAGTCTGCCTGACTCCAAATGTAATTATGACACAGGCAGAACCATCTACACTCACACCCATAAACCTATTTTACAATAAACCAGGAAAATATTCTGAAAATTATTACACTTTCCTAACACACTCAATCCCCAAATTCCAAAGATCTATCTATCTCAACTCTGAATATCCTCAATGACTGAGCATTCACAGCCAACGGGATTAGAGCATTCCAAAGTCTCACACCATTTGAGTGAAGAAGTTTCTCCTCATACAAAAACAGAAAATGCTGGAAAAACTCAGCAGGTCTAACAGCACCCATGGAGAAAAAAATCAGAGTTAATGTTTCGAGTCCGTATGACTCATCTTTAGTTTCTCCTCATCTCAGTCTTTAATGTTCCACCCCTTCACCTGAGATTATGGGCTGGATTTTGGCATCTGAACACTGGACAAACCCACACTGAGCATCCAAAAATGGAGGTGGGAGGACCGTACATTTAAATTTCCCAGCTCATCCCTGTCAGCTGCCATTTTGACCAGTACAGGAAACATGACCGGTCACAATTCAGCGTGCATGCAAACTGATGACAGGGGTTCAACCCTTTAAATACCTGCCTTAATTTTGAATTTCCCTGAGTTTGAGATCTTCAATGAGGCATCTTCATGTTGCTGAAGCCTGTGTGACATACCAGGTAAGTCAGTTCCTGAACTTTGGTGGAAGTTTGTTGTGGAGTTGGGAAACTTTTGACAGATAAGTTTAAATGGTATTGCCAACTTTAACTATCATAATTAGGTGCTACATGATAAGCTTTGTATGTTTTTTAATGCAGTGATTGATTGATTGCACTGTCCTTAAAAAGTAACTGACCCTTAAATTGACCAGCATTGTGTTAGTGTTCAGATGCATTAGGGTACTTTTTCAGTGGATAAAGGCTCTTATGCAGTCAGCTCTTGAGGGTTTTTTTTACGCAGCTGTGCAATAAAATCTCATTATGGATGCTTGACTGAGTTTCAAATCCCATTAATGGTTTCAGCTTAGCAGGAATTGTTTACACAATTGTTAAGGGGACTGTGAGCTTTGTTTGCTTGACAGTTTTATGACCGTTAAATAGGATTATGTTTCCTTGAAGTGGTTTTTGAATGTCTGTTTATGTTACCAGATTCAGGAGTATTTAAAAACATAAGAACGTAAGAAATAGGAACAGTAGACCATTTAGCCCCTCAAGCCTGCGGCACCATTCAATAAGATCATGGCTGATCTTCTTGTGTTTCGATTCCCAAATTCCCATCTAACCCCAGTAACCTTTTATTCTCTTGCCTAACAAGAATCTATCTACCTCTGCCTTAAAATATTCAATGACCCCGCCTCCACCACCTTCTGAGGCAGAGAATTCCAAAGTTGCACAACCCTTTGAGAGAAAAAATTTCTCCTCATTTCTGTCCTAAAAGGGCGACCCTTAATTTTAAAACAGTGCCCCCTAGTTCTGGACTCACCCACAAGCAGAAACATCCTTTCAACGACCACCTTGTCAAGGCCATTCAGGATCTTGCATACTTAAATCAAATCATCCCTGACTCTTCTAAACTCCAGTGGAAACAAGCCCAGTCTGGCCAACCTTTCCTCATAACAGAACTCACTTATTCCAGGTATCAATCCAGTAAACCTCCTTTTCACTGCCTCCATTGCATTCACATCCTTCCTTAAATAAGGAGACCAAAACTGCACACAGTATTCGAGGTGCGGTCTCACCAATGGCCTGTATAACTGAAGCATAACATTCCTTACCTTTATGTTCAATCCCTCTCTTAATAAAGGATAGCATTCCATTAGCCTTATAAGGCACATGGGATACAGGGTAATTTGATAAGGTGGACTCAAAATTGGTTTAGTTGTAGGAAGCAGAGGGTGATGACAGAAGGATGCTTTAGTGACTGGAAACCAGTGTCCAGTGGTGTACCACAGGGATCTGTGCTCGGTCCCCTATTATTTGTCATTTATAGAAATGACATAGATGACTATGTGGGTGGTAGGATTAGTAAATTTGCGGATGACACAAAGATTTGCCGGGTGGTTAACAGTGAGTTTGAGTGTCTTGGGCTACAGGAAGATATAGACAGGATGGTCAAATGGGCAGATAAGTGGCAGATGGAATTTAACCCTGAAAAGTGTGAGGTCATACACTTTGGAATGAGTAATTTGACAAGAAAGTATCCAATGAATGGCATGGCACTAGGAAGTTCTGAGGAACAAAGGGACCTTGGCGTGTGTGTCCATAGATTTCTGAAGGCAGAAGGGCATGTTAGTGGGGTGGTGAAAAAGGCATATGGGACACTTGCCTTTATCAATTGAGGCATAGATTACAAAAGTAGGGAGGTCATTTTGGAGTTGTATAGAACCTTGGTGAGGCCACAGCTGGAGTAATGTGTCCAGTTCTGGTCGCCTAATTATAGGAAGGATGTGATTGCACTGGAGGGGGTGCAGAGGAGATTCACCAGGATGTTGCCTGGGATGAAACATTTAAGGTATGAAGAGAGGTTGGATAGACTTTGGTTGTTTTCGTTGGAGCAGAAAAGACTGAGGGGCGACCTGATCGAGTTGTACAAGATTATGAGGGGCATGGACAGGGTGGATAGGGAGCAGCTGTTCCCCTTAGTTGAAGGGTCAGTCACAAGGGGGCATAAGTTCAAGGTGAGGGGCAGGAGGTTTAGGGGGAATGTGAGGAAAAACTTTTTTATCCAGAGGGTGGTGACGGTCTGGAATGCGCTGTCTGGGAGGGTGGTGGAGGTGGGTTGCCTCACATCCTTTAAAAAGTACCTGGATGAGCACTTGGCACATCATAACATTCAAGGCTATGGGCCAAGTGCTGGTGAATGGGATTAGGTAGGTAGGTCAGGTGTTTCTCACATGTCGGTGCAGACTCAATGGGCCGAAGGGCCTCTTCTTCACTGTGATTCTTAATTATTTGGTGTATCTGCATACTAACGTTTTGTGACTCATATACTAGAACACCTAGATCCCTCTGCACCTCAGAATTATGCAGCCGTTCTCCATTTAAGTAACAGTCTGCTTTTTTGTTTCTCCTGCCAAAAACAACTTCACATTTTCCCACCTTAAACTCCATTTGCCAGATCTTTGCCCACTCATTCAACCTATCTTTATCCATCTGCAACCTCCTCATGTCCTCTTCACAACATACTTCCCTACTTATCTTTGTGTTATCTGAAAGTTAGCTACCATGTCTTCACTCCCCTCATCTAAGCCATTGATGTAAATTGTAAAAAGTTGAGTCCCCAGTACAGACCCCTGTGGGACTCCACTCGTCACATCCTGCCAATCAGAAAAAGACCTATTTATGAATGGGGATGGATGGCATAGTCATATTGTTGCTGAGCTAGTAATCCAGAGACCCAGGGGAATGTTCTGGGGACCTGGGTTCAAATCCCACCGTGGCAGATGGTGGAATTTCAATTCAATAAAGATCTGGAATTAAAAAGTCTAATGATGACCATCATGAAACCATTGTTGACTGTTGTAAAAACCTATTGGGTTCACTAATGTCCTTTAGGGAAGGAAATCTGCTCTCCTTACCTGGTTTGGTCTCCAGGTAACTCCAAACACACAGCAATGTGGTTAGCTCTTTAATGCTTTCAGAACCAGGGATGGGTAATAAATGCTGACCTGGGCAGCAACGCCCACGTCCAATGAATAAAAAAAAATGCTTCCTGTCAGCCAGCCAATCTTCTATCTAAGGAAGGATATGCTTGTTACCCACTACACCATGCATGTAATAATTTTTGATGTGGCACCTTATCAAATGCCTTCTGGAAATCCAAGTACAGTAATGTCTAAAAGCTTCCCTTCATCCACTGTGCATGCTACTCCTTCAAAAAGCTCCAATAGTATTTTTCAAATGGAGTTTGAATGGCTGTGTGTTTGATTGACAGTTTTATGGGCTCCTAAGAGGAGTTTTTTTTCAAATGGAGTTTGAATGGATGATTGTTTATTTTTGAAAATTTCATGAGCATTTCAAAGCCTTCCCAGTGTTATTATAAGGCTGATGAGGGGGCATAGAGTAGGCATAGGATATATGAGAGAATATAGAGGGCACATGGAGCCATGGAGGTGGCATGGGGGCTGGGAGGGGGATGAGGAAGGTGAGGTTATGGGTAGGAGGCCTAACAGTCATAAGCAGAATTAGGTCAATGTCCCAGCGAATGGAGATGGGCCTTCCACACTGCCAGCCTCAGCATCCAACCACCTCCATTCCCACCTCATGCCTGCTTTGGTAGGCAGAGGCCCCTACTCCAGCCTGACCACAGCTCTCTGGGAGGAAAATAACATGTGCGTGCAGGTTTATATAGGCCCGGCTCACAATTCCTGACCCAAAGAAGAAAATCTGGTTCCCCCACCTCCTGGTTCAACATTCTCCAGCCAGCAACTACCCTGTCAAGCCCCTTCATAATCTTTTAAGTTTCAATGATATCACCTCTCACTTTTCTAAACTCCAGAGAGTATAGGCCCATCTACACAACCTGTCACCCAGGAATAAATCATGCCTCCAAGGCAAGCATATCCTTCCTTAGATAAGGTGACAAGAACTGTACTACTGATGTTGTGAACCCACAGTGGCAGCCAATACTCTCTGTTAATAGTATTTTTAATGCTAAGGATAAACAGGTGAAGGGCATTGATTGATTAAATACCTTGAGCACATTTAAGGACAAACTTCCAATAAACTGGGTGTTGGTTAGGGAGCAGACATTTGTAATGTTGCATTCTGTAAATAAATCTAGTATTAAGTAAAAGATTGGCACCAGTTTCCTATTTCACCATCTGGCCTCAGAATTATTTAACACTCTGGAATCTGTGGGAGAACCACCATTGATGGGAAAGCTGCAACAAGCAATCAAATGGATGAAAAATAACAAAGCCTTTGACCCCAATGGTATTCCAGCTGAGATCTTCAAAACTGATGGATTTTTGCTCACATCAAGACTCCTACTACTTGCACTCATCCTACACGTTTGGAAGGAAAAAGAACTCTCCACTGACTTAAGGAATATGATAATAGTAACTATCTTCAAGCAGGCAGGAGAGGGGATCTTCAATGCTGTGGGAACTATCTAGATATTTCACTCTCGCCCATAGCAGGAAAATCCTGACACGCATTCTCCTGGATTGTACTCCAAATGTTTGGATGTCCAACAAATTTCATAATCCTGCAGTTGATTCATGATGATACAAGTGCAACTATCTTGAGTGGGAGTACTGAAATAGATACCTTCAAAATCTGGACCAGGGCCAAGCAAGGCTGTGTGATAGACCCCATATATTTACAATCTACCTGACAGCGGCTATTCACCTCATTAAAGGTAAAAGTGCCCTCTGGTTTCAGCATTAAACACTATATAGATTGAAAGCTCTTTAATTTCATTCACTTCTGTGCTAAAATTGAACTGACCACCATAGACACACATGATCTACAGTTTGCATATGATTATAGTGTCACTGCTCACTCTGCACTAGACTTGCATGCCATTCTTGATCTCTTCAATTCTGCATACTCAGACTGTCCTTTAATGTTGCCAAAACAAATGTCACATACCAACCCATACCTGGTTCATACAAGTTGAAGGAGAGACTCTGGAATATGTTGAGCATTTCCCATACCTTGCCAGCCACCTCTCTCAAAAGGCCACCATTGATGAGGAGATCCAACACTGGGTCAACTGTGCCAGCTCAGCCTTCTACAAACCAGGCAGTGGGTGTTTGATAACAAAAGCCTCTGCAAGTTAACTAAAGTCCTCATGCACAGAGCAGTTGTCATCACCACACCTTTGTACTGCAGTGAGACCTGGACCGGGTATCAGTGACACATAAAAGCACTAGAGAAATTCCATCAGCAATGCCTCCACCACATCCTGCAGGTTCAATTGAAAGGCTATAAAATAAATGCTCGTGTCCTTCTTGAAGCCAGCACAAGCATTCAGGCAAAACTCCTATAAAATCAACTTTGATGAGCTGGACACTGTGTCCGATGATCTCAACTGTCCCCTCAACTCTCAAATGGCCAACATTCCAGAGAAGGACAAAGAAAACGCTTCAAAGACACTCTTAAGCTATCCTTGAAGTGTGGTAGTATTGACACTATTGACTGGGAGGAGCTTGCTAGTAAGCATTCAGAATGGCAACAAATTGTCATTCAAGCTGCATTATGCTTTGAGTCACAATGGCTTAATGTCAAGGAGAGAGGTGGCAGTGAAGGAAAGAAAAGGAAGCCAATCCTGGACTCCAGATCTCACTCCCTCTTGGGATGCCCTGCCCTGTGCTCAACGAACTGCAGGTCGAGAAGCAGCCTGTTCAGTCACATCGCAGAAATTTGTAATCCTGAGTAGACATTATCCTTGAATTAAGGAATAGCCAAAGACAACATTGATGACTCTGTGGGCTGAATTTTACATAGGGTGGGGGAGGGGGGGTCTACATATTGCTCTTTCCCCCAACCTTCCTGGTAGATCCCGCTCTTGAGAGCTGTCAGCAAATCAGATTGGCCAGCAGCTGAGTAGTCCCTGCAGATCCAGAGCTCCAGAACTCAGTAGTGGCCACTGCTGGAACTACAAGCAGTTCCAAGAAGGAAGGCAACATAGATAGTAGTAAGGCACATGTGGGGATTTTGGTCAGCGAGGGATCGGGGACCCTGGTGGGGCGGTGGGATTGCGAGGTTCGGGGTTTGGAGGCCCGTGGGGAAGTCACAAAGTTGGGGGGGGGAGTGGGGGGACATCTTGGTGGGATGCTCCCAATGGGCACAGGGCACCCCCCTCCAAAAGAAGTACCCCTCCTTCCTTCCACCTTTTCACCTGAGATGATGAACTGGCGGGCTGGCCTCCATCATTCCGCCTTCCCCAGCCGCATGTATTATTGTGGCAGGGGTGGAAACAGGCCTAGAAAGGCCTCAATAGGCCTAAGGGTGGGCAAGCTGGCTGATGCCTTACCTCCCACCCGCCCACCATATTATGGGGGACAGCTCAGGGCTGGGCGGGAATGCTGTGCCCCCACCATGCGCAAAAATGCTAGCTGGGGGCTGTAAGATTTCCCCCTTATGTGTGGTCTCACCAAAGCCTTGTATAATTGTAGCAAGACTTCCTTTTCTTGTACTCCAAGCCCCTGGCACTAAAGGCCAACATACCGTTTGCCTTTCTAATTGCTCACTGCACCTGCATGTTAAAATTCTAGGCTGAAATTTCAGTTTGGGGTGGGAAGCAAGATGTGGGGCTATTTTATATCAATTGTACTAATAAAGATTGTACAATGTTCAGCAATATTCTGTATACTTTAGAATGTGGCCTCTCTGAATACCCGCAGGCTCAGATTACACATTTATAGTCTGCAAGCTGATGCATGTTTATCAAACACTTAAAATGAGGACACTGCGATTCACTGTTATGTTAGATATTTGAAAACCATACGTTGATATCTGGAGGTTCTTTTAGAGAATTAAGTCACATTGGGCAGAATTTTTCTGTTGGTGTGTGGGGGCTGGGACCTGTACGCCGATGTGTAAAATGACGCGGGGTGATGTCGGATGGAATTGCCGATGTCACCCCGTGTCATTTACATTTTCAGGTTGGCAGGCGGCTGTGTGCCCGCCGACCTGTCAGTGGCCTATTAAGGCCATTAAGAAACCAATTCAGCTTATTAATGAACCTGCTCGTCCAACCTTAAGGTTGGCGTGCAGGCCGGGAGCCCAGGCAGGCTTGTGAAAAAATATGAAACCTCATCCACTGGCAGGATGAGGCTTCATGAGGGTTTTTAAATTTTAATGAAAGGTTGCAATAAAAGTTATGGACATGCCCCAACTCATGTGACAGAGTCACATCAATTGTGACTCAGTTCATATCAATGCTAGAACTGAGAAAAGAATTAGGTCAAAGCTTGTATGTAGGTTGGGCATGTCTTTCTTTAAAATGCCAATGGACAAGAATTTGCAGACTGCTGAAGTAGGCAAAGATTCATTATCTTGAAAATTTAGTCGCCAAAGGGCTTTTCTTCAAGAGGAGCCAGTTGTTTGAAGGCAAGAACTGGACAAGATAAAATTTCAGTTAAAATAAAAAGAGAATATACTGGAAGCACTCAGCTATGTCTGTGGAGAGAAGAGACAAGTTAATGTTTTGGATGTTTTTATCAAGATTGTAAGGTGTTACAGACATGTAAAAAGAAGCACAAGCAACTAGACTGGGTCACTTACATTTTTAAAATTGTTTTCCCTTTTTATTTTGCTCTCTACACCACTTCACTGATGCAGACAACCGTGCAGAGCCATTAAAAAATGTCCATTATTCACATTTAATCTAAGATGGTTAAGTGCTGGCAACCTACACTATCATAGAAATCATTGCACCTGGACATTCCTTACCTGCCACCTACATATGCTAATGTCTATATAAAGATCAATAGATTGCAATCAGGTGTAAGAAACCCAGAGGTATGAATGTTAAGTTCCCAAAATGGGCGGATTGGAGTGGGTGAGTCAGATGCTGAAATTTTTAAAATCCCAACCTGCCTCCACCCCATCCATTTCCAGGTTTAACGGAGGTGGGACAAGGGGTGGACAGCCTAATCCACTCACAGGGCAGAATTTTCCGTGCCCGTTGGTGGCGACTGTGTTCGGTGGCGTGTGCGCACAATATGGCGAGAAGGCCAAAAATCAGTTTCAGGACGTCGTGGAACCAGTTTGCGATCGTCCGCTCTGCCCATCAATGGTGGGCCATATTTCCTGATGTCAGACGTCAGGAACTTCATTAAAATACATCTGCGTATCATTCTAAACCCATCCCGCCGGAATCATCCCCCACGCTGAATCATCCGAGCACATCGGCATGCAATCACGTTGATGTTCTGGCACAGCTGATGGTAAATACCAAGCTGCCCAAATCCCAAAAGGGAAATTTGAAACCGCTGCCAAATTTTGGCAACTTGTATAGTTTTGAAATCAGGAAATGATGCCCCTGACTACTTGTGATGATTTTATAGTAGAGTAAACATTTATTAAATGAATAAAGCAAAAAAGATTACTTAAACACCAGAATGGCTTCACATAGTAAACAGCACTTTAAAACAGTTCCACAAGATAATAACTTAACTACCTTCAGAGTTAGCCTTCCCCTTTTCTGTTCAGCAACTAACCTTATGGATTTTAAAATCTATAGAATTCCAGTAATTTTTACCACACAGTGCCTTTTTCCTTGGGTGTCCTCTGAGGCTGACAGCAACTGGGTCTTCAGGTCTGGCCTTGCTCATACCATCTTCTAGGAGTTCTGCGCAACTATCCCTCTGTCTTCTGGGAGATCTGACCAGCTACCCTGCTGTCTTCTGGGAGATCTAACCAGCTATCAGTATTTCCTTAAATCCATATGTTCCCTTTGATTTCTCTAGTCTCTCAACCAGTCTCTTCAGAAATGCTTTCTTCCAGAACTGATAAAACTCATTTCATTACCCTAGCTCTTAGACTTGTAAAAACAAACTTACCCTATCTTTACCTTACTTACACCTTTTACAACCTGCATGTATCCACCTTTGAACTACAACAACTCAATTCAAAAACACTCCTGTTATTGCTTTATGTAAAACTCTGATTGAAGTTCCTCTTGGTTCATTGGCATATCAAAACCACTTCTTACTGTTGGCTTTAAACCCTTGCAGTCACTCTGGCTCTTAATCCAAATACCATATTTACACTCTCCAACAGCCTGCTTTACAGTACATAAGAAATATGATAGGGTTATTGACAGAAAAAAATTACAATTTCTTGCTTTCTTGACACCGACGTGTTTCACAACAGCATTTATAAGGAATGCGAATTGCGAGGGAAACTTGGAGGTAAGTGCACAATAACACCTCGCAGCCCTCGCATGGGTCACTTGGATGGTGCCTAGCTAGATCCAGGGTCTATAGATGCTGTCTTTCATTCCTGCAGATGACCAAGAACCAGTGTCGCTGAAGATTGCGCATGTATGGGGAACTGGTCGGCCACATCTGCCACCTGCTGTAGGGTTTGGCGCCACGGGGACATGGAGGGCATCCATTATCAGTGGTCATGAAAGTGACAGCACCACTCAATTTTTATGCCAGTGGCTCCTTTCAGGGCTCCACAGGTGACCTCTGTGGGATATCACAAGCCTCCAGCCACAAATGCATCCATGAGGTCACAGGCGCCATTTTCACAAAGGCACACAACTTTGTGCATTTCACCCAAGACCAGGAAAGCCAGGATGCAAGAGCGATGAGATTTGTCAAGTTCTCAGGTTTCCCACAGGTGCAGGGTATGATAGACAGCACTCATGTGATGCTTAGATCTCCATGGCAACAAGCGGTCAATTATGTCAACCGCAAGGGCTTCCACTCGTTGAATGTTCAGTTGGCATGTGATCACTACAAACACATCCTGCAGGTCTGCACAAATTTCCCAGGGAGTGGACACGACTCCTACATTCTCAGTTGGTCTCAGATCCCTGACATCTTCCAGGGTCCATAGAGACTGCAGGGATGGCTCCTCGGGAACAAGGGCTACCCGCAGAGGATGTGGCTGATGACACCCATGCGGCGGCCTCAGACTGCAGCAGAGTAAAGGTACAACGAGGCTCGTGAGCAACTCGCAACTTGATGGAGCAAACCATCGGGATGTTGAAAATGAGCTTCAGGTGCCTGGATCAGTCTGGTGGAGCCTTGCAATACAGTCCGCAGAGGGTGTCACGCATCATCGTCACCTGCTGTGCCCTGTATAACCTGGTGCTGCAACTGAGAGATGAGCTGGCTGAGGAGGATATGGAGGAGCTGGACATTGATGGGGATGAGGGTAAGGCAGTCCTCGAAGGCGAGGATGATGGCAATGTGGCCATTGCACTGGCCAGACAAGGCAGGCGTACACTGGAGACCCTCATAGCTGCTAGATTTGTGCAGGATGATGACGACATGCAGTGAGGAGGCATCATAGATCCTCACATTGCATCTGTGAAAGATTGACTCCAGTATGGCTGATGTAGCACACATACCCTCTGTGATAAGGCACCTCTCATGGAGACACAGTGGAGGCCCTAATTGTGACTAGATTAGAGGAGGATGATGGCAACTTGCAGTGAGGACACTCCATAGATCTTCATATAGTCTCTGTGAATGTCTGACTCCTGTCTGGCTGAGGGCAGCTCACTTGCGCACTGTGATCGGGGTCATATCATGGAAACCCAGCCGTGAAATATTGAATGCACCTGATCGTTTGTCCACCCGTCAGCCCCTGACTCCTTCAGGAGCGCAGCGTCACTGGTCACAGATGCTGATGAGATGGAGGCCAGCCCCATCTTAAAGGTGCTGAGAGCACACAGAGAGAATGACGGAACTCTGTGATGCCTGCCCACGACATTCAGGCAGCAATGACCAGCACCATCGAGGTGCAGGCATCAGTAATGTGTCCAGTGAGTGTGAAGCTGGACCATCACTCTGGTCTGAAGGTTACACACTGCACAGGGAAGAGGCCCTGGACTGAGATATCTGCCTTTATCTTGTGCAGGAACCAAGGTTTCATATCTGAGGGACATGAACACTGCTCATCAGAACAAGGAGCCACAGGCAGGGAGACATTCTTAGGAGTTTATTTACAATAGTGAACATTATGTACAAGTGATTAACACTCGTGCTCAGGCTGTACAACGACATCTTCTTAATGCTCCTAACCCAGCTGCTACATCTTGGTGCTCCCTTGACATCCACAGCGGGGGTGGAGGCAGCCTGTTGACAACTACGCCCTGTCTGGAGGGCGTCCTCTGGAGGTCAAAGACCTGGAGTGCCCTAGCCTGCCTTTGGGGTCCTGCTGTGTAGCAGTGGCTCCCCCCTCGGCCTGCGGAGCTGAAGCTGCTGGGCTCAAAGGAAGAGGGGATTCGGATGGGCTGGATGCTCATCGGAGTCACCTGGGTGGATGGCCCCGGAGTGTGCAGCTGCTGATGCTCCTCCCTATTGGTGCCCGAGGGCCCCTGGCTGATTCCTTGAGGGGAAGGGTTGGCTGGAGTGAGATCAAGCTGTCCCGCACCCCTCTCATGTTCACACTGTTGGAGGCCAAATATAGCATCAGAGATGGAGTTGAGCCCATGCAGCAGTGCAGGAGTGATGTCCTGGACCAAGGTCTTCATGGCAGCCACCACCCTACCAGTGTTGACCTCAATGCATTGGCATGCCGGCGCTATCACCTCAGCCTGAAGGCGGATGGACTCCTCCATTGTGCCTTGCAATCTGAGGAGTGCAGTGGACATCCCTTCCTGACATTCCTGAGCTTGCCTTTGCAGCTCCAGCAACTGAGACATGACCGAGTCCAGAGGCTCATCATCTGACTCAGACTCAGAAAATTTCTGACCTCCAGCAGTCCTCCGAGTGCTGATAACCCAGGAAGTCCTTGCTGCCGTCTGCTGTGGATCAGAAAGTGCGATGTGCTCACCAGATTGTGCTCCCGAGGCTACTCTAGAGCTAGGTCCCACCGAGGTGTTTGTCTCTGTGCTGGTGGAGGGTGTGGGTGAGCGCTGTGATGGGACTTCAGGGAGGGTGCCTTCAGATTCCCCTTCTAAAATTCCTGGGGCTTGATTGGAGACACTGGGTCATGGGCTCCGTCGGCTGTTTCCCAGATGTGTCTGTGAAAGCAAGGGGAGGTAATTAGTGCATGGCAGTGGCCTGTGAAAGAGGACACATCACTCACAGCATGGTTGTCTGATGGATGTTACACTGCTGGATCCTCACTTGGTAGAGCAGCGCCAACCTCACCATCAGCATAGGGCTGGTCCAGATCCTCGCCATCCAGCTGGATGGCTTTATTTTCAAAGTCTGTGAGGACGTTGATTTCAAGCATTCCTCCACCGGTCTGTGACCTCTCCCTGTTCTTGTGTGCCAGCTTGTCCTGTATGAATAGAGATGGAGAGAGTGTAAGCAGCATGCCTACCAGGCCAGATTACAAGTATGCCTGGCATCTGTGGGTGCTGAGTGGTGCCATGGACAGAATGAGGACAATGAAGATAGTGAATGATGAGATAGTGTGAGATAGTGAATGGTGAGATCCCTTGAACTGGCAGTGAGTGAGATCCCTGTGGGTGTGTAATAGGTTTGTGAGTGTGAGTTAAGAGTGATGAGAAGAGTGACTTACCCTGGCAGAACGGAACAGATCATTCATCCTCTTGCTGCACTGTCCTGTTTTGTAGGGTGTTGGCACTGACCACCACTGCCACCAACTCCCATGCTGGATTAGTGGTGTTGCTGCCCCTCCTGCAGCCAGAGCAGGGTACAGGACATCACGGCGAACCTCCACAGCGTCCAAAAGGTGCTCGAGGGATGCGTCATTAAACCAGGGAGCTGCAGTCTTCTTGCCTTTCAGGGCTATGCTTTCTGTACAGAAGTCCTGGGCTGGAAGCACTGAGAGGTGTATGCATGGCTACACTTTAAATATGGTGCCCAGTGTGATGAAGTGGCGAGGTGGCAACAAATGAGAGCCCACCTGCCATTGAAAGGGCATGTTTCCCAGGAATGCATAATTAATGAGGCGTGATTGGGACAATACAGCATGAAAAGCCACCATTGCAGCCAGCGGGTAAACCATCCTTTGCCCCACTCGCTACCACACTTAGTGCAAATCTGGAATGATTCCACCCACAGGAAATGGGTTCGCAATTTAAATATTTTCACAGGCTGGTGGCCTTGCAAGTTTAACACCAGTTGGCTGGGTTTCCCAGTCCTTGGAAAATCTGGTAGTGGAAGGGAGGCAAGGAGAGCTCTAGGGGAGGGTACCTTTATAGCAGATACCAAAAGTAGGTATCTTTATAGTGCTGTGTGTCAGTCAGGAGAAGCAGTACTGTTTCCTCCTGAACACCCTTCCCCAAAGATTCCCACCACCCGCACCCCCACCACACCAACCACCCCCCCCACCCCCACACTCACCCACACAAGACAAAAACTCTCTGGGGTCAAGAATTGGGCCTTCTCCACTGTAGTGATTGCCCCAACAACCCCCCTTGTAAAGTCAGGCATTAGATTCTCATGACTGATCAGACCCACCTCATCGTCAGGGTTCGGATCTGCTCATGTGGCCTACTCCGGAGTCCTCTCTGCCTGACTGGAAGCTCTGCTTGTTAGTCAGGCAGATGTCCCAGTGGGATCCTGTTAAGGAGCAGAAGTGCACACTGTGGTGTTAAAACTCCACATTACACGGAGAAACCCGGACTTCCCCCAAATGAAACTCCGCTCTCCACCCACCCCACACCCTCTCCACTTAACACAACCCTGCCCTGTTAATATCTAAGTCCTTGAGTCCATTTCCCAACTGCTGCTCAAGCCGACATCAGCTGACTCAGCAAAGTTTGAAGACTGCACTTGACATCAACCCAAATTGCTCAATAGCACTCAGGCTGGTGTCACTACCTGCCGAGTGACTGGGCTAAACTGATCAGTACTTAAATAAATTGGACATTTTCTCCATTTGATTTCTATGTGATAGGTTTTTCATGGATGCCTTATGTAAAAATTCAGTTGTTCTGGTTGTTAGCCGTTTCAATGGAAGATCAAGTTCGCAGACTGAGACCATAATTCCTGTGATTCCATAATTTCTTCTGATTGACTCACAAATTGTCATAACATTTGCATTACTGGAACTAATTAGATCATGGCGTCAGGCAAGCTTACTGAACCTCACCAAGGATTTCTGAACTTATAAATTGAGGGCAGACAAAATGACAGCAAGACTTTTTAGAATCCCTTAATCTTCCTTTCATAGTCACATTTCAACTCATTTTTGTGATAACATTGTACAAGTGTGAGGCAGGAAGGGTTACACGAGACTGTCTCAATGTTATAACAATTTAATAAACTGTAATTACATTTATCCTGAAGAACCTCGGGCACATTATCAAAGTACTAAGATCACAGAATGGCACCAATGCACATTTTTAGTGGTTGAGTAAATGTTTAACTTAACTCACTTAAAGATTAGTCAAGCAGATAAAAGCCAAGATCTTCCAGTGTTCATTTTTTCCCCCTGCTTTTGCAGCTATTTACATTATACTTCTTCAGGTTTCACTCAGGGCCATCCCTCAGCATAATAGTCAGCAACCAGATCCCCGGTTTTAGCTACTGGAGGTCAAAACTTGCCAAAGGAAAGCATGCGATGGTTCTTCAAGATAATCCATTGATATCGTTCCCTGTTTGTGAGGCATTTCTCACAAACAGGGAGCGAAATCTGAGGGACCTGTGCATTGTTCCTCTTTTTCCACCCCTGACGGCTAAGCTGACATTGAGTATTGGCGGGTGAATATTGTGGGTGTAAACCCAAGCTGTGGCCGAGCATGTCGATGTATCAATGTGCTTGGCCTCCTGAACAAAAGCGATTATAGGAATTTCACATCAACCAAAAAAGAGTTGCACCTTGTTTCTGTGCCATAGGAGACCATGTTAATGACTTTTGGCAACCATCATCAAGACAATCGGAGTTTTTCACCTCACAAGTTTAAAAACATGACATAACTGCAGTTCTTCAGCTTAGTTTGAAAACACTGCTGAAATGTTTTATGTTTCCACGTTTATTTGAAAATAAAAACATGTGCATCTGCATTTGACAGTAGGGATTTTCCAACTTTCCCCCAGATCACTGCTGCGTTACTTTACATTTGCCCAATATCCCTGTGACAATGTGATATTTGCCTCTAGCACTAGATCTAGACTTTTTAACTGACAATAGTTCTGCAATGTTAAATTCAGCTGAATCTAAAGCCAGAAGGGAATGAAAACAGCTGGGCTGCAATGCTAAGATCATAAGAAATAAGAGGAAGAGTAGGCCATTCAGCCCATTGAACCTGCTTCACTATTTGATAAGACTATGGCTGATTTGATTGTGGCCTTAACTCCACTTTTCTGCCTTGACTCCCTTGTGGATCAATAGTCTGTCTAACTCAGCCTTGAATATATTCAATGACTCAGCCTCCCCAGTTCTCTGTGGAAGAGACTTGCAAAGGCTAGTGAACCTCTGAGAAAAGAAATTCCTTCTCATCTCCATCTTAATTGGGAGGCCTTTCATTTTTAAACTGCGCTCCCTAGCTCTATATTCCCCCACAAGAGGAAACATTCTCTCAGAATCAAGCCCCTCAGAATCTTATTTTTTTCAATCAGATCATCTTTCATTCTTCATAACTCCAATGGGTATAGATCCAATCTATTCAACCTTTCCTCATAAGGCAACTCCTTCATACTTCTTCTGAACTGCTTCTAATGAGCGTATAAGTTGAAATATTAGTCAGCCTCCCAAAAAATTGCATAGAATTACATTGAATTTACAATACAGAAGCAGGCCATTTGACCCAACAAGTCTATGTTTATGTTCTACATGAGCTTTCTTCCACCCTAAATCATTTAATCATATCCTCCAGCCCTTTCTCCATCATCTACTTATCCAATTTCCCCTAAGTTCATCTATTCCATTCATTTCAACTATACCATGCAGTAGCAAGATTCACATTCTGACCACTCTCTTGGTAAAGAAGTTTTCCTGAATTCCCTCTTGGATTTATTTGTGCCAATCTTACATTTATGACCCATAGTTTTGAACTCTCCATGTATGAAAACATTTTACCTATGACTATCCTACCAAACTCCTCTGTAATTTTAAAGGCCTCAATTATGTCACAACTCAATCTTTCTTTTCGAGAGAATAGAGCCCTAGCTCGTTCAGTCTTCCCAATAGGAGGAATCACAACTGAAAGATATCAGCATCAATGCTATTTACTTATACAAAAACAACAACTTGTATTATGTAGGACCTTTAATGTAGTAATATGACCCAAGTATTTCACAGGAGCGTTATTAAACAAAATTTGATACCAAGCCACATATGGAGAGGTTAGGGCAGATGGACAAAAACTTATCCAAAAAGATAAGTTTTAAAGAATGCCTTAAGGAAGAAAAGCGGGCTAGAGGCAGAAAAGTTTAGGAAGGGAATTCCAAAGATTAGGGCCTAGGCAGCTGAAGTCACAGCCACCAATGGTGGAGCGACTAAAGTTGGTGAGGGATTTCATGAGGCCAGAACTAGAGGAACACAGATATCTGTAGGGCTGGAGGAGGTCACATAGACAGGGAAGGGTGAAGTCATGGAGGAAATTAAAACCAAGGATGAGAATTTTAAAATCGGGACGTTGCTCAACTAGGAGCCAATATGCGTTGGAGGCAGTTCAGAGGAGGTTTACGAGATTGATACCTGGAATGAGCAGGTTGTCTTATGAGGATAGGTTGGACAGGCTGGGCCTGTTTCCACAGAGTTTAAAAGAGTGAGGGGTGACTTGATTGAAATATATGATACTGAATGGTCTTGACAAGGTGGATGTGGAAAGGATGTTTCCTCTTGTGGGTGAGTCCAGTGCTAGGGGGCACTGTTTTAAATTTAGGGGTTGCCTTTATAGGACAGAGATGAGGAGAATTTTTTTCTCGCAGAGGGTTGTGCGGCTTTGGAGTCCTCTGCCTCAGAAGGCAGTGGAGGCAGAGTCATTGAATATTGGTGATGGGATGGATACATGCTCAGAGCTTAGCTTAACACCAAGGCTGTGAACAGCCTGGTTCAGCCTCAGACAGTTGACAGGGAGAGGGATGGAGTCGTTGGCTCTGGAATGGAGTTTGTGGTGGGGACAGTGGGTAAGAGCTTGGTTCCGGGTTTGGATGGGGATGTGAAATCCAGGATAAAAGTGAATGCATTGAGCGGCCAGCTACAGACTGCAACTTCTGTATTTAGCTCTAGTGTACCAGATTGCGTGTTTATAACACTTGGTGGTCTGGTGGGGGAGTCAGGGTTGGGGGGAGAGGTGGGGGTTGATGGTGTGGGGAGGGGGTCAATTTTGCTCAACTAATGTAATATCAATGGGGATTTTGCAGTTTATCATTAGTTCCAACTGTTGCCCAGGTTTCCTGGAACTCACCAGTGAAAGCAAGGTGAGTACAAAATGGCAAATGAGGGAACTGAAGTCCAAATCTGCTGATAAATGGTCAGTACTGACAACTGCTTCCTTACCTCTTGAAAGATTTGTTAACCGTACTTGTGCTGAGAGGTCAGTTGCATGTTTAGGAATGTGACTTTTTTTCACTTTGGAGATGCCATCTGCATTTGGAAGTTTCTATGTCTGATCTTCAAATTGGATCTCTCTTCTATCAGATCAGCATGAGTGTAGTTTATACTGTGTTACTTTGAACCTCAGGTGAGGACCAAGCTGACTAACAACAGCACCAGTGGAATCAGCAGTCACAGCACCAGGAGCAGCAAGACCTGCACCAGAAACCACTAGAAAACATCTGCTGCTCAGGGACTAGTATTTTTTATATTCTTTCACAGGCTGTGGGCATTTGTTGCCCATCCCTAATTGCCCCAGAGAAAGTGGTGGTGAGCTGCCTTCTTGAATTGTAGTCCATGTGGTGTAGGTACACCCATAGTGCAGTTAGGAGCAGAGTTCCAGGATTTTGACCCAGCAACAGTGAAGGAACGCCGATATCGTTCCAAATCAGGATGGTGTGTGGCTTGAAGGGGAATTTGCATCCGACCTGCACTTGTAGCCACAGTATTTATGTGGATGGTCCACTTCAGTTTCTTGTCAATCATAGCCCCCAAGGATATTGATGGTGGTATATTCGGTGATGGTAATGTCATTGAATGTCAGTGGGAGATGGTTGGATTCTCTCTTGTTGGAGATGGTCATTGCCTGGCACTTGTGTGGCGCAAATGTTACTTGCCACTTATCAGCCCACCCCTGAATGTTGTCCAGGTTGGCGTATATGGGCACGGACTGCTTCAGTATCTGCGGAGCCACGAATGATGCTGAACATTGTGCAGTCATCAGCAAACATCCCCATTTCTGACCTTATGATGGAGGAAGGGTCTTTGATGAAGCAGCTGAAGATGGTTGGGCCTAGAACACTACCCTGAGGAGCTCCTGCAGTGATGTCCTGGAGCTGAGATGATTGACCTCCAACAACCTCAACCATCTTTCTTTGTGCTAGGTATGACTCCAACCAGCGGAGAGTTTCCCCCTGATTCCCATTAACTCCAGTTTTGCTAGGGCTCCTTGATGCCACACTCAGTCAAATGCTGCTTTGATGACAAGAGCAGTCATTCTCACCTCACCTCTTGAGTTCAGCTCTTTTGTCCATGTTTGGGCCAAGGCTGCAATGAAGTCAGGAGCTGGGTGGCCCTGGCAGAACTCAAACTGAGCATCAGTGAGCAGGTTATTGCTGAGTAAGTGCCACTTGATAGCACTGTCGACAACCCCTTCCATCACGTTACTGATGATCGAGAGTAGACTGACGGGGCGGTAACTGGCCAGGTTGGATTTGTCTTGCTTCTTGTGTACAGGATATACCTGGGTAATTTTCCACAAAGCCGGGTAGACGCCAGTGTTGTAGCTGTACTGGAACAACTTGGTTAGGAGCGAGGCTGGTTCTAGAGCACAAGTCTTCAGTACTATTGCTGGAATGTTGTCAGGGGTCATAGCCTTTTGCAGTATCCAGTGCCTTCAGCTGTCTCTTGATATCAGGTGGAGTGAATCGAATTGGCTGAAGACTGGCATCTGAGATGCTGGGAACCTCAGGAGGAGGCCCTGATGGATCATCCACTCGGCACTTCTGGCTGAAGATGGTTGCAAATGCCTTGTCTTTTGCACGAATGTGCTACACCCCCCACCATTGAGGATGAGAACATTTGTGGCACCTCCTCCTCCCCTCTAGTGAGTTGTTTAATTGTCCACCACCATTCACGACTGGATGTGGAAGCACTGCAGGGCCTCGATCTCATCCTTTGGTCGTGTGATCATTTAGCTCTGTCTATCACATGCTGACACACTGTTTGACTAGCAAGTAGTCCTGTGTTGTAGCTTCACCAGGTTGATGCCTCATTGTTAGGTATGCCTGGTACTGCTCCTGGAATGTCCTCCTGCACTCTTCATTGAACCAGGCTTCATCCTCGTCTTGATGGTAATGGTATAACGGGCAATATGCCAGACCATGAGGATACAGATTGTGCTTGTATAGAATTCTGCTGCTGCTGATGGCCCACAGTGCCTCATGGTTGTTCAGTTTTGAGTTGCTAGATCTGTTAGAAATCTACCCCATTTAGTACGGTATTAATGCCACACAACACAACCAAGGATATCCTCAATGTGAGGATGGGACTTCGTCTCCACAATGACTATGCGGTAGTCACCCCCTACCAATACTGTCATGGACAGATGCATCTGGAACGGGTAGATTTGTGAAGATGAGTTCAAGTAGGTTTTTCCATCTTGTTGGTTCCCTCGCCAGCTGCCGCAGACCCAGTCTAGCAGCTATGTCACTTAAGACTCGGCCAGCTCGATCAGTAGTGGTGCTACCGAGCCACTCTTGGTGATGGACATTGAAGTCCCCCACCCAGAGTACATTCTGCACCCCTGCCACCCTCAGTGCTTCCACCAAGTGGTGTTCAACATGGAGGAGCACTGATTCAGCAGCTGAGGGAGGGCAGTACGTGGTAATCAGCAGGAGCTTTCCTTGCCCATGTTTGACCTGATGCCATGAGACTTCATAGGGTCCAGAGTTGTTGTTGAGGACTCCCAGGACAACTCCCTCCCAAATGTATACCACTGCAATGGCACCTCTGGTGGCTCTGTCATGTCGGTGGGACAGGACGTATGCATGGTGGTGATGGTGGTGTCTGGGACATAGTCTGTAAGGTATGATTCTGTGAGTATGACTATGTCAGACTGTTGCTTGATTAGTCAGTGGGACAGCTCTCCCAAGTTCGACACAAGCTCCCAGATGTCAGTAAGGAGGATTTTGCAGGGTTGACAGGGCTAGGGCTGGAATGCACAGGAGAGAAGGAGGCAGTAGAGAAGTGCAGATTGCAGGAGGCCATACCCAGCACACAGGGTCTACAGGATGCTAGTTATGTAGGCTGTACAGCTGTACATCCCAAAGACTGGCGGGTCATATCAAACAGCATGTCCCAGCTGCTGTTCTCAATGAGCAAGACACAAACCATACCCAACCAGCCTGTGTTTGTAAAACTCAAAACATAGGGTAACATTTTTAGCTTGGTGGGTGGTGCATGCCTGACCCACTCGAGTGTAAAATAATGCACATTGACATTGGACGAACGTCCTGACGTCAACGCGCAGTCGCACGATATTTCATTTGGCGGGTGTGCGCCAGAGTCAGCAGCGCACCCGCTGACAATTAAAAGGCTTGTTAAGGTCATTAAATTATCAATTAAGTTGAATTTTTCGCTGCCCATCCAGCCTTACAGTTGACGGGCAGGTGAAAAGGCCAAGCGGCCTTTACAAGTTTTAAGAAAACTCATCCGCAGGCAGAATGAGGTTTCGCAAAGCAAGTAAAAATAAATTAAAAATGTTAAAACTTAATTAATAACATGTCCCTGCTCATGTGACAGAGTCACATGAGGGGACATGTTTTGTAACATTTTTATTTTCTTTATTTTTTTATATAAGTCCTTATCTCCCTGAGGCAGCTCTGTGCCTCAGAGAAAGTAGGAAGCATGCCCCGCTCGCCCTCCTCCCCCGCCTGAACAGGCAGCGCTGCCACTCACGTTTCATGCTGGGCGGGCCTTAATTGGCCCACCAGTGTGAAATCGCCTTCTGTCCTCAATCGTGGCAACGGTTGGCTTCCCGACCGTCCTGCCCGCCCCCACCAAGCCCGCCTGGCATGGGTGAAATTCTGCCCATATTGACCAACATTAGATGTGATTCTGTGATTGGACAACATTTGCTAAATAATTCTCAGTTCACTAAAAATTACGCTGACAACCAATTTAAGGTAGTCAGTTGGGCTCGCAGTGTGGTGCATTTGTGTGTACTAGAAGCTATTTGTATAATACACAAGGCCCTGTTCTTTGCAGGTAGAAAGAACATGTACATACATTGTGCTTGTTTCAGCTAAACAAAATAAGTGACATCCATTTGCTGACTCATTCCTCAGGGAAATGCCTTGACCAATCAGGGTCAAGATGCCTGGTTTAAGTTTCAAACAATGCTTGGCAGTTAACTGTCAGTTACCATCACTGGTGTATTCTCCTTGGCAACGCATCTACCAATCAGAGTCCACATGCCAAACAATCAGCACTCTCTTCACACACGGTATAAACTGTTGTTTTCCCCTTATATTGGCATTCTTGCGAAGTTTCCTGATGAGTGCTTTGATGAAGATGAAAAGCTTTGACATGTCTCTTTTTCAGCAATATTCAACGTGACTAGTGCAAACACAGTAGGCCAAATGGCCTCCTTCTGTGCTGTAACAATTCTGTGATTCTGTGATATGACTCTTCTTCGGAACCAAGTTCCAAAGAAGAGTAATGAACTCAAAATGTTAACTTTATTTCTATCTCCAAAAACACTCAAGAAGCTTGACATCATCCAGGGCAAAGCAGCCCGCTTGATTGGCACCCCACCTACAGGATGCACAGCAGGGACTCACCAAGACTCCTGAGCCAACACCTTCCAAACCCACAACCACTACCATCTAGGAGACACATGGGAACACCACTACCTGGATGTACCCCTCCAAACAACTCACCATCCTGACTTGTGCCTTGAATTTTCAGCTCAATGGGTGGACACGATCGGCGGGCCCGAGAGCGGCCGGGAAATGGACTGCCGACCACGATCAGCCCTTGACCACTACCTCAGCGTTGCTGGGGCGGGAGGGCGGGGGGGGTTGCGGGAGGAGGGCAGGTGACGATGTCAACACGGGCACGGGCAAGTGCTGACAGAATGTTCCCTGAAGACAGAGAACTGCCTCAGGGAGCTGAAGAGCTGAAACCCAGGAAATAAAGTTTTTAAAAATCAGGAAAAAACTGTCCAGGCATCAGAATCAGGCACCTGAACATATAGATTATAAAAATGCAGTCCACAGATTTCTATTTTTGTTTTATTTTATAATGGAAACCTCATCCCACCCTTGGATGAGGTTTGATGAAAAATGTAAAGGCTGCCTGGCCAATTCACCCATCCGCCAACCGTAAGGTTGGACGGGCCACGAAAAATGACAGACAATTGCACCATTAATGGGCTTAATTGCCCTCTTAATTGTCGACAGGTGCGCCTCTGTCAACCGAAATATTGCGTGAGCGCGGGATGACGTTGGGACGCTCGCCTGACATCATCTCGCGCGATTTCACGCCCAATCGGTTTGGGCACACGTCTGCCCGATCAGTGTAACATTCAGCCCCTGGAAATATATCGCCGTTCCTTCACTGGGTCAAAATCCTGGAACTCCCTTCCTAACAGCACTGTGGGTGTACCTACACCACATGGACTGCAGCAGTTCAAGAAGGCAGCTCACCACCACCTTCTCAAGGGCAACTAGAGATGGGCAACAAATGCTGCCTAGCCAGTGACATCCACATCCCATGATGAATAAAAAAAAGATACTGCCAGACCTGCTGAGTTTTTCCAGCACTTTCTGTTTTTAACCCAAGAAATCAATCAGCTCAAATAGGCAGTCATGGACAAGCACCTTAGTTTATCAGCAAAGATTGTTTTAAGTACAGTAAATGTTAGCGATGGCAAGCCAAGTGAACAATGAGATACATGTTGTTTGCCCACAGTTCTGCAACTGCTGTTTTATAACAGCCAGTATGTGCAATTGTTTAACTGGATATTGGATAGCAAAGGACGCAGAGGGACGATGAGTTATGTTTACGGGAGTGACACTGTCAATAAAAACTGAAATTGTGACACCCCGCAACAATACAGAAATCAGACAAGAATCTTTTGTTTGTCCCATTGTTACGTGTATCCACTTAATAACCTATCCATTGGCTCTGTGTTTTCCAATCTACCTTAACAGGAAAATCTTCTGTCCCACTAATGCATAGATGATATGAGATTTGAGTTTTGTGATGTGTGTCACAAGGACCCCTGAGATGAACAGCTGTTAGCATGTATTTTTTACTCAGGACATAACAATGGCTATATAACCATTTTTTAATCAGAGATCATATCGAAAGAGATAATTTTTCATGAAGTTTATTTATTTCATTAGTTTGCTATCAATTTTTTAGTTAGTGTGCAACTAAGCTAGTCATAGGGACACTCATAAATGCCCTAGACAGAAGCGGTTAGATAAAATGAAAATAACATGACGTAGTCAAGCTATACAAACATACACAGTAATGCTTTTCCCTTGTGACCCACGTGATTTAAGCTATTGTCTCCTACTTCAGAAAATGCTAATACAATGCGGCAATTTTCATATCAGCAAGAAATCAGTTATTCATTGGGAAAGTATAGGGAGAATAAAGTCATTTAATGTCTTTTGTGATGATCTTTCTCAGGGATGGATCCCTCACACCCCATTTTCATTCATCAGTTTTAGCATGAAATCTCCAACCACAGCTACAAATGTGTTACACACAGCATAAATCTGACAGCTTTCCAGAGGAGAAATCTTGTCCTATTTGTTCCCTTTCAGAAGAGCTTTTTGATACCTTCCTCCACAGGCTCGGTGTACTCAGTTTTTGTGGAGTCCAATTGTTCATTTAACATTTCAGTTCCTGCTCTGTGTTATGAGAGAATCAATTACATCATAACCCCAGCAAAACTCTCAGCCAATTTGTATATAGGATACATACGTAGGATATACAGCAGAAAAACAGGCCATTCGGCCCAACTAGTCTCTGCTGGTGTTTATTCCCCACACGAATTTCCTCCCATTTTATCTACCTCATCCTGGCCAATCAGTATCTGTTTCTATTCCTGTTTCTCTCATGGTTCTTGTTTCCTTGATTTTATCCAATATCACTGTGAAAGAACAATCAAGCAAATCAAACTATTAAGGATTATTATTAATATTACTATGAGGTAAAGTGACTAAACCTGCATGTCAAACTCCAGAACTGGCCTCAGCATTGATCCACAGAATGTGAGCACACCATTTCAAATCGTAGGCCAATATTCTCCAGACGGACACTATATACCAACCAGGTGCTTTCAGAGTCTTACTACTGGTCACTCTGCTATTCCCATTTACATCTCCTCTCAACTCATTTTTTGTGTCTTTACCAGCTTTATTACTTATCCCTTTTGCTTTACACCGTCTTCTATTCTATAATTTAATCTCTCCTGCCTTCCAGCCCATCACAGACCATCCCTCTAGTTCTTTCCTGTCCTCCCCCTTTTCCCTGATTCTATACTTGCTTAAAACCTGTTACATCTCTAACATTTTCCCAGTTCTGATGAAAAGTCTTCTACCTAAAACATTAACTCTGTTTCTCTCTCCACAAATACAGACTCTCCTGCTCAGTATTCCCAGCAGTTTTATTAATATCTCTATAACCTGCAATCTCCTTATACAATAGATACTGATCCACTTTCTTTGAAAGGTCCCAGCTTCGCCCAAACCAACAACCCTCACTGGGGTCTGTTAACAAATCCATTATCTTCTGGGGATGGGGGGGCTGATATAATCTTAAACCTGGCTTGAGGAACTCTTTCGAGTTATCAACAGTCACAGATTGCAACTCTTTCGAGTACAATCACAGTTCTTGGTTTCCGGGAGTGGGACATGAACCCACAACCCTCTGATTCAAAGGCGAGGGTGCTATGAACTGAGCCACAGCTGTGAACTTCATACTTGTGATCAGTTCTCTGTTCATGGTTTAAGTGTATTTTTTCAGATGATCTGGACTTTTCATTACTTTGAACAGATAAAATGTCCAAAGAAAATATATTGTTCCAAATAGTAGGCCAATACTCTCTGGACAAACCCCAGTACTCAAGTTAATAATTGGATCATACTGGCCATGTGCTTTCAGAGTGTGACTACTCATCATTTCCAAATATTTTTGACCACCATTATCTGTTTCTACATACATTATCCTATGTTTGTCCACATTAAATACAGTTTGCCATATCACAGACAAAGTAGCCTAAGCCTTGTCAAAGACAATCAATTTCCTTCCTACTATCTAGCTGCCCACTGAGCTTTGGGCAAACTGAAAATGCAGTGCAACTTCCACAGTCATCAGTTACAGATTACCTGTAAATGCTGTAAGTAGCAGAGCTTCAAGAACAAATATCTGTGGGTATGCATAGGCAAGGCATTTCCATTTCCATTTATCACCATCCAGTTCTATTGTCAAGTCAATTCTCATTGTGTCACATTGACTAAACTATTTGTGTCTCGGCTTTGTCTGGTCTCTCTGCTTTCAGCCGCATCGTCAAGACTTTCGTTCTGCATGCTTTCATTCATTCCTGATCAGTCCCCTGTTAATGTGTCAGTTGATTCATTATTTGGATTCAAGAGATTGCTGTTTGAACTAATCTGCGAGCTAATTGAATTAGCACCATCAGATGGATTCTGCTGAACTCTTTGGTTAAGTTCAGAATCAGAATCATTCTCCATTAGAGAGCTCAATTCACCAAATCCTGTCATAATCTGACGAAAGACAATTAATTAACCATCTCACTGAACTTTAAGCCTTTTGAAAATGTAAGGGAACCTCTGTAGCAGAGATTAGTTCTACTGGATTTCCCTCATCCATTAGTTTAGTTGCTTCCTCAAGGAATTTGAGTACGTTCGCAAGGCACTTCCTTCTAAGAAGAAACTGATTGTACCCTATAAACAGCATAGGTATTAAGTGTTTAGTTACAGCATTCTGTAGAACACTGTTAGGCTAAGTAGTCTGCAATCATCATATGATATTCATCTAATTGTTTTGCAAAAGTGTCAACAGAAAAAACAGCAACAGTCACTAGCTGGCACTGAATCTCCAATCGATACTTTTTCAATATGTACTAACATAATTTTAGCTTTATTATGGTTGGATTTAGTGCAGCCCACCACAGTGGGAACAATGGTAGCCAGGCCAATTTAATGGCAGGAGAACTCCATGTCAGTCTCCCAGTGGTGATGGAAGCTCCCCCGATTAAGTCGGAGGGCGGAAGGGGCTGGCACGGGATTCCCGGCTGTCATGATCCTGAGGTCAGTAGATTTGAAAGGATAGGATAAAGGTGGCTTTCCATAAATGTCGTGGTGAACCCTTCGCCACATTAGCATCTCTAAAATCCTCAAAGAGCAAGTTGGACTGTAACTGTCCAGGTTGTGATTCTGAAAGAGTTATTTGTACATCAAAGGTAATTTCCTAAAAAGGCTCCTAACTCTTACACTGGAATTGAACATAATTTTATGGCATCTGAGTGCCCTCCATGGGATACTTAATGAACAAATTTAAATAAGGCTCCCGCAATGCAATTGGCTCATCCCGACACTGCATTATAGCTCTCCCATGAGGCCCAGCACAAGTTGGGCAGCACTAGGAATTCTTCAGTTTGCAGCTTATAACAGCACCCCTCTGCAGACAGACTTCAACAGCAGCAGCCCTGACAGAATTTGATTGGAGTGGAGACTGCATTTAATTTACATTTAAGGACCTTATTTTTTAAACTGTTGATTGACCCCATCCCTGCTGACCAGCCCCTCCCAATTGCCAGAGACCATCCCCAAGGGTCCTTGACTGGGGCCTCCTGACGCTGGTTTGCCCTCTCAGGCGCTGGCCAGGCTGTCAACTTGGCCAGATGCCAAGTGGTTAACAGAGCGCAAAAAAAATTATGCTGGGGTCCAGCCACTTTGTTTAGCACAGTCTCCGCATCCCCAGCCTTGCCAGGGTCTTCGGGCGTTTTCAGCCTCCCTTGCCTCCTGTAGATATTTGGGCATAAATCTGCATATCTCTTGAGTGGAGTATGCTTGAACTCACGATCTTCTGACTCAGAGGCAAGAGTGGTATAACTGAGCAAGGTACACTTATATGGTCACATATACAATGTACAGGCTCCTACTCCAAAACCAAAGAAAGGCAAAAGGTATAGCGTCTCATTATCTTCCCAATCTCTTTCTTGCCAAAGGACTTTACTATGTAGTGTTCCATTGTTGAACAGCTTCATGTAGAATCAAGTTATTGAACAATTCCAACAAATCCTTAACTATGAATTTGGGCAATGCTTAAGCGATAACAAAGCAGGATTTTGTGGGTAGCTTTGCCTGTGGGGTGTCTGCAATGTGCTTCCTCCACTCTCAGTTTGTAGTTAAAATTAAACTCTCACTTAATCTGCTGCCAGTGGTTTCCACCTGGCCATCTCACTGCTGGCAGTCCCTTCAATATTCACCACCATCTGCTCTATTCATCCTCTTTGGAGATACTGAGTTATTATTGTTAAAGGACAAATCCTTGTTACAAAATGTTTTCTTCAATGATCGGCCATGAAGTTCTCTACAACGAAGGCAATTTGCATTTAACCCTACCACAAGGTCAACTCATATTTATAGTATATAAATTCCATAAATATGCAGTGGTCAAAGCACTTTTATGTCCCTATGGAATTATTTAAAGTAATCTCTCAAGGATAATTTTCCTCACAATTGTCTAGCACTTGGAAAATGACCCTCATTGTCTTATAATGGTTAGTTAATTACTGGCTTTGGAATAGTGTAAATCTCTCCCATTGATTGTTCTTTTATGTTTCTCTCTTTTTTGCTTACTTATTTATTTTTGGGTGAAAGGCAACGGGCGGTGTGGTGGAGATAGAGCGTGCAATTGCTTGGTGATAAATTTGTGTAGATGACACACATTAAAAATGCGCGCAGAAGAATTTATAATGGAAACAACCTGAAATTGAAATATGGCAGTAAGAAGTCAGGTTGTGCAGCCAGGAAATAGATGCAGGTGTAAATTATTTTATATACATTGTAAACAAATATTGCAGCCAAAAAGCAGCCATGAAATTCAGTAGGCTGCAGGCACAGAACAAGTATGGCTAGCTGTTTTGTCTATAGCACTCATGGTTAGCCAGTATAAAATCTGGAAAGACAAAAGCTCACAAATGCACAATAAAAAGGAGGTTGGAATGGTGGCAGAAAGGTCAACTAATTGTTCCCAAGGTCACAGTGAAGAAATGTAGGCAGCACTGTTTTCTTTGATGCTGAAAATCTTGTTGCAGAATATGCACCAAAGGTCAGATGGTTCTATTGGAGATGAAGGCCACCCTTAGTAAAAACACAGACACCAACTATATGGGAAGAGTCTGCAAACTAAATCAATGCAGTCAGCAAACTCCATCTTCCTCAGTGCAAATGAAGTCCAAGTGTATAGATATTTAGAGCAAAGGTGAAGATTAGTGTACTTCTCAGTTTTGTACATATTTCTTGTGACACCCAATGACCATTGCATAAGTTTCAGTTGAGAACGGCCTCCTACACTCAGTGGTGGGGGTGGGGGGGTAGGGGGGTACCATTTGAAGGACTATGTGCAGCCACTTCTCTTTTATACACAGTGTTTCATCACCCCTAAGCTTCATGGACCACATCTCTTGAAGGTGGGGATAGCAGGTGAAGAGCAGCAAACAGATCATGAGGAGTCCAGAGAAAAGTGCTCCTCTACTATGGAGTTTTTAATGTACTTAATAACCATGGTTACAGAGGATAGCTTAGTTCTCTAAAGATCCATTTGTTGTATTTCTGTGTTTGCTTAATACAAACTTACGAACTTCACAAGGGACTGGTAAACAAAATGTAGGCTCGGTATATTTAAAGATGTAGTACAGGATTGTTCAGCAGACCGATTTGCTATAAAGATTCAACAGCTATTGTCAACAGGGAAGAACAGTTGCAACTCCTTCACACTACATGCTACTAGCTAAACTGAAAGCTCCTCTGAACAATGTCTGCTGGTCACATGGTTTACATCCTGGCTACTTACTCTTTAGCGTATTCTCTCTTAAGGCATTATCACACCATTCACCCAGTGTTTCTTTTCCTTCAAATAATGTGGGTCTCATGGAATGTCATACATCAAAGTCACCATGTTTTAATCTATAATATCCACTGACATAATAACCATGTCTCTTTGGTCAGATGCTACCTTAATAGGGTAGTGATGGGTGTGACCAAAATACCTGCATCTGCATTTTCTAGTCCTTCACGAGCACCTCTTCCTCATCTCAGTTACACAGCATTGCTTTGAATCCCCATCCTTACCTCTTAGGAAGATGCAGCATCAAAACCAGCAGCAATCAAAAAAAGTGTTAACAAAAGTGGAGACCCACCCAAAACACAATCAAACAATGTATGGAGCAAAATGCAGCAAGTAATACAGAGAAATGCAAACATTTATTTTTAATTCTACCTTCTGCTCAGCTTTTTTGAGCAAGGCTATTGCTGTGGGCGAGACTCAAGGACTTAACCCTAATGTCTCAGTTAAACGGACTTTCATATTTAGATGAATCCATCCATACCAGGAGTGCAGCCTTATTATTTATGCTTAAATCATCTGTCAGAAAACCACCACCACTGCCTCTCATCCAAAGGAAGTAAGGAATTGATCATGTGAGGTTGTGAGCCAAATCTTCTGACTCGTGACCTCTGTGTGCGAGGTTTACTTGTTTACAATGGTCCATGCATAATTTAAACTTGGTTTTTGCATGATTCCATCTAAAATTCAATTGAAAGGCTTAACTGAATGTTGGTGGGAACTTAAAATGCCAAAATGTTGGTATACTTCCAATGTACAAGCATTCCAAATATGGTCAGTTCACCCATTGTACATTGTCTAGACACAAGATAACTTAGTTATACCTTTTCAGGAATTATTATTGACCTACTTTTACACTGATGCTAATTGCATGTATTATTTCTCTCAAGCAATTTAATCAGGTTATATTATGTGTTTTTAGTGCTACTGCACAATTCTTTTCACTTTGCCATGAGATCTGAAAAAGCACACTTTATTAAACTAATTTGTTCTCTGGTAGGTTTGTCTGGGTCAAGCACCTCTTGTAATCACTGCAATCACTCCAACTAAATTTGATAAATATTCTATTCTCATTTTTGAAGGTGAAGTCATGTGGTGTGAACTCTCTATTCAATGTTAGACTATGTGAAATGGTGACCCAGATCTTTCCGGCTCCGGAATGTTGGAGACCGGACGAATGACCCAAGGTGCACGTCAGGACCGTTGGAAGTTCCGACAAGCTGGCCTCCATGGGAATTGCCCAGCAAGTTTTGCCCAGGGCAATTCCCCTGCTCCCTGGGACACTCCGCAAATGGTTCTGACTCTCAGTTAGAGTTGGAGACTTCAAACAATTCCATGGGGTATACTTGAATAGTTACCCAGGAAATGTTAGACAGAAAAATTCTAGTCTAAACCCTGGGTAGCTACAGAACTGCAACCCCACCCCCCTCTCCAATCACTTAAACTGACTCCCACCACCACCTACCCCCTGGCTATCCCCAACCCTCCTGACTAATGCCCCAACTACCCCCCTGCCACCCTACCCACCTACCTGCCACCTCACCCACCTAACACCCTATCCACCTGCCACCCCACCCACCTATCATCTCACTCACCTGCCACCCTACCTACCTACCGCCCTACCCACCCACCATCTCACACACCTGCCTCCCTACCCAACTACCATCTCACCCACCGCCCACCCTACCGAGCTATCACCCCGCCCACCTGCCACCGTACCCACTGCCACCCTACCCACCTACCACCCACCCACCTGCCATGTCACTCACCTACCATCTCATTCACCTGCTCACCCTACTCACCTTCCACCCTACCTACCTGTCAGCTTCTACACCTGCCACCCTACCCACCCACCATCTCACCCACCTGCCACCCTGACCACCTGCCACCCTCCCTGTAAGATAATGGTCTGGCACATATAGGGTTAATTTGGGACTGAGTACAATGTGCCCACACAATGATATAAGACAGCACACGACCCACACCTAAAGGTCAGTCTAGTATTGGACAGAGCCATGTTAACCAGCAAGCATGGAGGCAGTTCCTAGCTTGTATCCTTTACTATATTTTTGTAAGTAGTTCTAATAATCAATAAAGACTTACTTATGACTATGAAGGCTTCTTCAAGATGTACAGAACATGACCAATGCCCTACAACATGGTGGCAGCTTGTGGAAAAACCTAAAACCTCACAGAAAATGCAGAGAATCGCTAAAGTTCTAGAAGACTGAAAAAAAAATTCAACAAAGCATTCTGACCTGAAAAGAAGCTCCTGAAGCAGAGGGGCAGAGGAAAAATCACCAGGAAAAAGCTCCAAAGAAAGGCTTACAAGCTGAAGGCAGAAATTTTAAAAATCCTTACTGCAGCAGGAGACTCCATAGAATCTCTCTTAGTACAGTGTCAAATCTCAGAGTGCAGAGCCAGCACACCTAGCAGGGGTGAGCTAAATCCTTTAAAATTCCATGATAGAACAAGTCCTGAGAATCTTTTAACTAATTCAGTAGTCAGAAGTGCAGTTTGAAAAAACCCATTGCTAAAATCCAATCCCCAAGTACGAGCTTGCTCCGAAACAAAAAAATAATAATAATTTGGGATAATCGTGACTTAGAAACTCAACTAAAGGCAAGCAAAGGCCAGGTTTCAAGGAATTTGTGACTCAAAAAGTAAAGTGCTGAAGAGGAGAAGTCTTCAGGCAGTTGATCCAGGCAGCCATTGTTCAAAAATCTTTTTCAAGCTAGGCACGATCACCATTGTAGTGGAAACCGCCAAAATCAGCGAGGGCGGGAAATCCCTATGTCTTTAAATAAACGGTGATGCTATCTTGAATTTCAGAAATCTCTTAAAGCTGAAGCTACACTTTTAAATTTTAGCCATGGATCAGAATTCCACTCTTCCAGAACAATTTGGAATTATCCAAGAGCCAAACCTAATGAAAAATTGGGCGTCCTGAAGAAGAGAATTTCTAAACTATCGGACTACATCAGGTCTAAGTAGAAAGTCAGAAAAAGGCCAGATTAATACCTTTTTATACTGGTTTGGTGAATTTGCTGATGAAATAATCCTAATGCAGTGCATTGATGAGTCTTCAGCCAGCTTCGATTAAATAATAAAAACCTTTGACAAATTCTTTAACCTTCAAGGTGTGGAGCGCACCGAGATTAAGAAGAGGGACAGAAAAGATTAGTCCTAATAGTCAATAAAGACTTACAGTTAACCTACAGATGACTACAAAGACTTCTTCAAACCCTACCAAAGTGTAACCAACACCCTACAACACTACCCACATACCACCTCACACACCTGCCTCCCTACCCACCTACAACTTCACCCACCTGCCACCCTACCCACTTACCTCATATATTACCTAACCTACCACCATACTCATTCACTCATTCATCCACTCAGCCATTCATTAACATTCACAGTGGACGCTTAAACTTACCACATAGCAGCTACTGCTGTAAAAAAGGGGCGTGGTTTCTCTCCACCCCACCTCCCCCACCCCCCGACTCTACAGTGCGATGAAGTTCTCTGATGGATGCTGCACTCCACATTTCTGGAGAAGCCAGTCTCAGAAGACCCAGCAAGAAATGCAGGACAGCATTGAAGTGTGGATAAGTTCGAATGGACAGCAATCCAACAATGATTGCCACTTTGTGGAAGGTGCAGGCTGGTAGATTACCTACACTACAAACAAACCAGTAAAATGTTAGTTATATCTAAACCTTCATTGGTTGTTCATTTATCACTTGCTACTTTTTTTTGCCTTTCCTCTATGTATCAACACATTTTGGGATCTGATTCTTTAAATGTTCACCTAGACACTAGTGTCTGCAATTTATTCTGCAGTTAGTGGGCCAAGCTGAAGTTTGATCCTGTCCTTGTGTGGTCCGTGTGTACTTTCCAGCAGTGGTCTGTGAGGTGTGACCAGGGCTCTAACCATGGCTCCTTTCAAGGATGTCATTAAGTATAAGCTACATATGTCACGGTAAAAATTCTGTGGGACCTACCCACTTGGCAATATCTGGCCTGCACCACCTGATGCCAATGAAGGTGAATGCTAAGGCACAATGCACTCTGCATTAGCAACTCCACTGTTGGAGATTAGATTATACAGGAACAAGAGAACTGGTCAGCTTCCCCTTGCCTCACACACAATGCAGGTAACCTTAACAATCTTGTATAATAACTGTGTTATGTTGGAATGTGAAAATGACTTTAATGTGATCTACACTGTAGGCTGTCTGACCGTTTGCCAAGGTGCTACATGTCACCAATGACGGGGAATGAAAGTGCTGCATGTTGGCAGTCTACATAAATAGCATCACTTTCTTACCAGTTTGTTAAGGGAGGAGGGCACATCCCCCCCTTTGGCTAATTGAGAGTTAATGGGTCTGATAGTATAAATCTGATGCAGTACTACTGGGATCACTTTACCCGAAGCGTTCAGTGTGCCAAAGTGAACTGATCTTGCATAATATGACATTGGTTAATTTAAATATATCAGTGGTGCTTCCAGCCAAAGTATATGATGTCCTAAGAGCACCACGGGCATCTGGGGCTGAAAAGAAAGCGTTGCTGGCTGCCAATTCACTGCTGCCATTTTGTTTTGTATTTCCAGCCACTGGGAATTTAAGTCCTCTTACAGGATTTGGTTATGGAGAGTTAGGAATTTTGGAATAAGGAGTAAGGATGAGGAAGATTAACTATGAGGTCCACACAAAATCATAGGCCCAAATCTTCCAGTCTTAGGATGGTTGCGCCCCAGAGATACCCCGGAAGATGCACTGGGGGATCCGTCAGAAGTCCCCAAACAGTACACAGGAATTGTTTGGGAAGTTTCAACTTCCGATGGCCAATTCTCCTGCATCTGGAACCCTCTGAAACTCTGATTTAAAGTCGGAGACTTTGGATGGTTTCGACTCACTTAGCAGAATAATTACCCAGGAAAGGTTAGTAGGATTAAAACCAGTTCTACCTCCTGGGTAGCTATACTACTGACCCCCCCAACTCCCCACTGGACCCCCCGACAACCCTCCCACCATACATCCCCCTGCCCGACATCTCCCTAACCCCCGACTATACCCCCAGCTATTCTCCCAACCTCCAGAATGCCCCATGAGCCCCTCAACTATGCTCCCCAACCCCGACTACCCCTCAGCCCCCGTGACTTCCCCCTCATCCTTGACCCACCTACCTGCCAGCCTAACCCCCCACCCACCCACCTGCCATGGTATCCTCTTAACCACCTACCTGCCACCCTATTCTCTCACCCACCCACCTACCACCCTACCCCTCACCAACATATCTCCTACCCTGCCCCCTTACCTGCCACCCTACCCCTTCACGCACCCACTTGCCACCCTACCCCTCACCCACTTACCAACCACACCACACCTTCACCCACTTACCTGCCACCCTATTCCCTCACTCACTCACCTACCACCCTACCCCCCCACCCACTTATCTGCCACCCTACCCCCTTACCTGCCACCCTACTCCTTCATCTGCCCACTTGCCACCCTACCCTCACCCACTTACCTGCCACCCTATCTCCTCACCCCCTTACCTGCCACCCAACCCCTCACCCACCCACTTGCCACCCTACTCCCGCACCCATTTACCTTACACATTTACATTCTCTCCATAGCTTGTCAAGGTGCTTTTGGAACATTTAAACTTACCGGGGTATGGCAGCTGGTGCTGTGAAAAAGACATATGATTTGACTTCCCTCAACACCCCTGCACTACGAGGGAAGGATTCCAGTAGCAGGTGTGCTCCACATTTCTCAGGAGGCCCGCTTTGGAAGTCCAGGAGAGAAATGCAGAGCTCCAGTGCAAGGTACGTAAATAGGAGCAGTGACAATCAGACAGTGATTGACACTCCTCGGAAATTTTGGCCCAAAGAAATTAACTTCCCACATATGTTCCATCTAAGTTGCCTGGCTATGCAGCAAACAGAAACCAGAAAATTATTGGGCAAGTGCATGCACAACCATGTAAAAAACAGTAAAAGGGCTGGGCACTTAAACAAATCATTCATGCCACTAAAAGAAAATTCGAAGTAATATTGCTCCTCACCAGTCTATCCAAATCACCTGTTTCAAATATTCCAGTCACATTATGGGGATGCTCTTGATTTAAATCATTTTGAGGGTCTTAATAAACCTGGATGACAGTTTGTATACAGGTTCCTAACATGTTATATATTGACAGACTACAGTATTATTTAAAAACAAAAAGCTAAAAGCTATTGCGGATGCTGGAAATCCAAAACAAAAACAGAATTACCTGGAAAAACTCAGCAGGTCTGGCAGCATCGGTGGAGAAGAAAACAGTTGACGTTTCGAGTCCTCATGACCCTTCGGCAGAACTGAAGTATAGTTAGGAGAGAGGTGAAATATAAGCTGGTCTAAGGTTGGGGGGCGGGGGGAGAGAGAAGTTGAGGGTGGGGTGGTTGTGGGGACAAGCAAGCAGTGATAGGAGCAGATAATCAAAATATGTCACAGACAAAAGGATCAAAGAGGTGTTGAAGCCCTAGGGACCTCAGGTATGTTATAGGCCTTGTGCCTCTGGTGTCCAATGAACCATCTTCCATCGCATTATTGGCCCAAATGCATAATATTAGCGCCAATTTTGCTGCCACATCCTTGGCTGATTTCCCTTGCTCCCTTTATTGAATCCAGGAAAACTGGAGGCCAATTGTAGTGCCCCAGTTACTGTTCTAGCAGAAATCAAACAGCTAATGATCAGAGCTGGGCTCTTCCTGATTTATACAGGTCAGTAACAAACCAAATACCCCAGTGATTCATCAGCTGAGCCCTTCAGGAGAAATGTTACACCTCAGTGGTTAAAATGTGCCTTTGAAGTCAAACCCAGTCTACTTGCACATTCATTAGCTCTAGAAGGAAGCATTCTTGGCTCATGTCTCTGCCCCAGCTCCAATTTCATTGCTCAACAGTTACTGTGCTTGCTCAGGTTATGCTCATGTATTTTTCATCAGTTTTGATTCACAGGAGTGAGCAGACCTTCAGGTCTTCTGAGTTCTCTGGTAACAACATCCGTAGGGCCTTGAAGTTTAAAAAGTTATTTATGATACATTGTCGTCACCAGTGTAAACAACACACCAGCTGAATCTGTGATCTGAACAATGCTCTTTGATAAGTGTTATTTTGTCAACATAAACTGCAAAGGGCAACAAACTTTGATTACTTATATATTACTTTCACATTTGTAGCAAGTAACACACAAGGAGGGAAAGTTAAACCTCACATCCCCTGAGGTATGTTCATATTGTTAATAAACATTCAAATGGTTTATTTGAGGCGTCAGCTGTGGTTCAGTAACAGCACTCTCATCTCTGAGGCAAAAGTTCGTGGGTGGAAGCCCCACCAGAGATTGAGCATATAATCCAACCTGATATTACAGAGTAATACTGGGGGAGTGCTGCACTATCAGAGATGTAATCTTTCAGATGATATGTCAAACCAAGGCTCCCCTGGTCTCTTGGATCCCTAAAGAAGATCCCATAGCACTTTACGTAAAAGAGCAGGGAAGTTCTCCTGATGTCCTGACCAAAATTTACTTGACCTAAACCACTAAACCAAGTCATCTGATCATTATCCCATTGCTGTTTGGGGAAGCTTGCTGTGCACAAATTGGCTGCTGCAATCCCTACATTACAGGAGAACATAAAGACATAACAAAATAGGAGCAGCATAGGCTATTCCAACCCTTCTGTATCAACGTCACCTTCCCACACTACTCCATCACAACATGACTACACTTCAGAAAAAGGCTTCATTGGCTGTAAATTGCTTAGGGTCATCCTGAAGTCACGAAAGGTTTCAATTAATTTAAGCTCTTCTTTTTTCCTATTCTTCAATAGCTGCAACACAAGTCAGCATTGAATGTGAAATGGATGTTACTCTTTGAGTGGCATTTAAGTGATTTGCTGAAGGGTCACCATCCAGGGAAGACCCAGGTTTACTCCAGTTAGCTTATCTCAGCAGGTGCCACACTAATCTCATTTCTGATTTCCCTCGGATAAGGTTATCCAGGTTTCCAGCTCTTGATTGATGTCCGCTGAGCCCTTCTGGAATGCACAAGTGCAAACATCAAATGAAAATTGGCTCAGGCCTCTCCGTGATGCTCCCTATAGTCAAAGAGGCCATTAGCACTGACTATATACTAATGAGTAATAGGAGTCCTTGGGGGAGGTATCAGAGAGTTTTACCTGCTGCTCAAACTCTCATCAATGATTTTGTTACTTCAAGTCTTGATTATTCCAATGCACTCCTGGTTGATCCCTCAATTCTACCCTCTGTAAGTATGAGGTCATCCAAACTCTGCTGCCCATGTTCTGCTTCCCTTCAAGTCCTGTTCATTTATTATCCCTGTGCTCGCTGACCTATATTGACTCCCAGATAAGTAGCACCTCAAATTTAAAATTCTTATCCTTGTTTTCAAATGCTTCCATGACCTCGCCTCTCCCTATCATTGTAACCTCTGCCAGTCCTACAACCCTCCAAGATATTCCTCCAATTCTGGTGACTCGAGCATCTCCAATTTTAATTGCTCCGTTATTGGTGGCCATGCCTTCACCTGCCGAGGTCCTAAACTCTGGAATTTCCTTTCTAATCCTCTCCCCTCGACCTCTCTTTCCTCCTTTAAGGTGGTCCTTAAAACTTACAACAAGCTTGAGGTAATCTGGCCTAATATCTCCTAATGTGGCTCTGTGTCAATTGTTGTGTGATAACACTCCTTTGAAGCACCTTGAGAAATTTTATTGTGTTTATAGTGATACAAAAATAGAAGTTATTCTTGTTGCTGGTCCCATGGCAAAATACCCCAACATGAGTCAGAACCTCTAGAAGAGGAAGGAGTGGTGGAGGGGTTGTGGGGGGACAGAGTAGGTGCAGCGGTAGGGTATAAAACTGTAAAGCCCCTAAGAAGGCACTTCATGGGAGTTGTAAAGGAGTGAGTGAGCAACGACACAGATAATAACTTATTAATTTCTCTCTAACTTCTGTTTGCTGTGCACAGCTGACTTGTTGCACTGTGCGGTCCTTTTAAGATTGACAAGCAGCTGCGCATGTGCACCTCTGAAGAGGACCATTGCTTGTGCAAGGCTTATTTGTTCGCTGCGCTGCACATTTTGAATTGCTGTGTGGCCATTCATCCTTATAGCTTAGAGGGAACACCGAATACCATCCCATTCCAGATAATATCTGCCACTAGAAAATGTCAATGAACTTTAATTCAGAGCAAATCTGAAAATCAATGGACAGAACACCAGTTTCAGCCAGAACACTCTGGCATTGCAGAACCAGTTGATCCTGTCTATTAACCAAGTGTTCCCAGTGTAATGCATGGTAAATGGTACACCATGAACTTATGCAAAGAAACTCCCCCTCTGCGATCCAGGAGCTTGTCACACAACATTTGGACTTTGCACCGGACGTAGTGTAATTCAAGTCTGATGTGAAACCAGGTTTCTAAAGTGCTCGTCTTAGTTTGTTGGATCTTGTGTATTTTATATACTCAAGCCTGCAGATTCTTCCTTAGGCACAGGCTGGAAGTCATACCCAAAATGAGCCAAAAGCTGTGTACCTATGCCGACCTTGAATTTTTTCCTATTGCCAAATCTCATTAGAATAGTCACAAACTTAAAATATGTGCATTTGAAGAAGGGTCATACCGACTCGAAACATTAACTTTGTTTCTCTCTCCCCAGATGCTGTCAGACCTGCTGAGTTTTTCCAGCATTTTCTGTTTTTATTTCAGATTTCCAGCATCCGCAGTATTTTTCTTCTATATTAAAATGTGTGCAAATGGGCATAATTCTTAGAATTTACATTTCAACTCACTTAATCACCGCTCCCACAGAAATCAAGCAGAGCATGTCTAATAATCTGCAATCGGGAAAGCTCTCCAATTTTGATGTGACTTGTAAAGGAATTTTAACGGCGAAGTATAAGAAACAGAAAACGCACAGCAGGTCTCAGTGAGAATTGTGGTTTTTTTCAAATGCTCAAAAAAACTGCAATTATAAGGGCAGAAAAATGACTTTATTTCCCAGAAGATCTAGCTGTAATGCTGAGTCAACTGCAATTGGAGGAGTCTTGCATTTGAGAATTGGGGGCATGAACATTTTGGGGTTTTTTTTTCATATTTGCTCATGGGATGAGAGGGTCACTGGCACTTTTTTCCCGTCCCTAATTTCCCTTAAAGGTAGGGGGCAGGTGTAGTCCATTGGGGGTTTTGATGGTCGAATCTATAAGACCAGGGAGGCTTGTTTGTGTTGTTACACGTGCAAATCAAGCTAAAGATTCCGCAACCCTTTAAATTTGGGTGCAAATAAAAAGGAAACTCTAGACGTGTGCAGTATTGAATCATTTTAATGTTAGGAGAGCATGTGTGCTGTCACTTTACTGTGTTAACATTAAGACAGCAAAGTGGTAACACCATGATCTTGCGCTGCAAGAGAAATTCACATTTATTCCATCACCTTTACTTAGACTTAGGGTAGATTTTTTTTAAAAAGTGCTCCTAGCATAAAGTGTCTGATGGTAGAAAAACATATCAGCATCAAGTTCAGCTGGAAAAACCAACCAAGGCATAAAATGCGTCATGCTTGAATTCCTGATGTGCTATCCTGTTGTGTGAAGCTGATCTGCATCTAATGTCACTAATTCTCAAACTCTACCTTATAAACAACAGCAACTTGCCTTTATAAAACACATTTAAAGCACTAAAGCCCTCCAAGGTATTTTATAGAAGAGTAAGCAGACAAAAGTTGACCTCAAGCCAAAGAAGGAGACTTCAGAACAGGTAACAGGTCACGGAGGTAGATTTAAAGGTGTGCCTTAAAGGTGCAGCAGAGAGGTTTAATACGATTATACCACTAAACGCATCTGAGCTGTGAAATGTTGTGCCATACTCTGCCCACCAGAGAACAAGTTACCTATCCATCGCTTCTCGGCCTTTTGGCTAAGATCAAGTGTTGCAGGGGCGACACCATGGTCCTGCCATGGCAAAGTCGGGATGGAAGGGCGATAACCAATCGCAATCCAAATCTATACCGTGGGTTACCTATCACCGTCCGAGTCACGGTGAACCACAGCGAAGGAGGATCACCTATGGATCGGGGCTTCTTCACCAGGAGGATCCTGTTGAAGGCGTGCGGCTTCCAAGCTACGGAGATCTTCACCCTGCACGACTCCCGCAAAGGTGGTTATTTCGACGTGACTTTCAAGCGAGTGGCAGACTGCGTCCGGCTCCTGAGGGTGTTGGAGGAGAAGAGAGACCTGCCGGAGATGAAGATCCTGACGGCGGAGCCGCACTTTTCTCTGCCGTTGCAACGGGAACGTGAGGTGATGGTGCATGTGTACAACCCCTTCGTCCCTGTCGCCGACGTGGTCACCTTCCTCACCAGGTACTTCGATAAGGTGGGGAGCGGCACCGAGATTCGAGACGACTTGGGGATCTGGACAGGCAAACGCCTGTTTAAGGTCACGCTAAAGACCGATGGTAAGGGAGCCATTTTCCACCCTCCTTCCAGTTTCGCAATCGGGGGAAACCGGGGCTACCTGGTCTACGCTGGGCAACCCGAGCATTGTCGCTCATGCGGCAAGGCTGGCCATGTGGCGGCCAACTGCAGCGCCTCCCTCTGCAAGATCTGCAAACAGGAAGGGCACCAGACAAAAGACTGCAAACAGGCCAAGTGCTGCAACCTGTGTGGCGAGGCAAGTCACCTCTACAGGACCTGCCCCAAACGCTGCCGTACTTACGCACAGGCAGCCAAAGCCGACCAGGGGGAAGCAGAAGAAAGGTTCCGTGTCACTCCAACCACCAAGGCCCCCAGGGAGCTCAACGGGACAAAGGAGGACACAGAGAGAGACAAGGTGGAGAAAGAGATTGAGGCAACAGAGAGCCAATCAACAGCACTACCCCCTGAACCTTCCAGTCCTCAGGACAGCGAATCAATGGAGGAGGAGGCAGCAGTGGAAAAGCAGCAGGGGGAGTGGCGGACGGTGAAGAACAAGAAAAGTAAGAGGGAGCGAAGAAGAAGCAAAGACGTTTCCCAGAGAAGCGGCAAGAGGCGTCTCCCATCCGACACGGATGACAAGGGCAGCAGCTCTTCGGATGATGAAGTGCCAGAGCGGCACCGACAGAAGAGGCGGCAAAGCTCCAGGGCGTTGGAGGACGAGACACCCGAGCTCCAGAAAATTGGAGACAACAAGGAGCCCAGCGCACCCCAACTTTGCCTGCAACCTGAGGAGGCCAGTGCACCACAGCCCCTGGAATCTGGGAGCAGTGAGGCAATCATCGCACCCCAGCTCCAGGAAGCCGGGAACAGCAACCCCCCAGAGGGGGTGAGTTTTGGAGAAGCTTCTCCAGCAAAGGTCATCTCAAAACCCGCTCACTACGTGAACCTCCAGATGCCACTGGAGCAGAACACGGCCAAGGAGATCTACCTCAGCCCATCCAAAGTGAAGGAATTTGAGCTCACTACGGGTATGAAGGAGCAGACTAAAGGTCTGGGACTCTCAGAGACAGTGGGTTTGGTAGGAGAATAAATGCTTTAAAATGGGTTTAAAGATTGTATCCATAAATGTGCGTAGCATTAAATCTACTACGCGATGTGTTGCGACCTTGGACTACCTAGCCAAGGTCAAAGCTGACCTGTTGTTTCTGCAGGAGTGTGCGATACCGCACCTCAGCTCCTACAGGCAATGGTCACGATGGTGGTCCCACGGGCCATCGATCTGGTCGGGCGGAAACGACTCTCGTTCCTCCAGCCTGGGTATTCTGCTGCGGGGAGGCAACTTCACTGTCTCCGAGGTCAAGGAGGTGGTGGGCGGGCGACTCCTCGTAGCAGACGTAATGTACAAGAACGCTCCACTCCGGTTAATTAACGTGTACGGCCCGGCACAAGGGGCTGAGCGGCTGGAGGTTTTTCAGCAGCTCCCACTGCTGCTGGCGACCTCCAGGCCGGTCATTCTGGGCGGGGACTTCAACTGCATCATCGATGCGGCTGGACGATCCGGCAGGGCCGGAAGCAGATTGGACGCTACGTCCAGATCCCTGATGGAAACAGTTAAGGATGCCAAGCTGCACGACGTCTTCAGCAACCCTGCAGACGGAGCGCAGCGTAGATACACCTGGTCGCGGCCAGACGGGTCCATTCGTTCCAGGATAGACTTCCTGTTTGTGTCCCGTGCATTCACAGTCAGATCCACCGACGTCAAGCCGGTGTTCTTCTCTGACCACTGCCTCCTACTGGCGGACTGCCACTTGGAGGAAGACCTGAGGGTGGGCAGGGGGGCATGGAAGCTAAATGTGCAACTGCTGACCCCAGAGAACATTGAGGAGCTCAAGAGGGATTACAAAGGTTGGAGAACCGTGAAACCCCTCTTTGAGTCCCTGACACACTGGTGGGAAGTGATCAAGGGAAGCATCAAGAGGTTTTTCATCCGCAAAGGCACCCAGAAAGCTAGAAAGGAACAGAGGGAAATGTCCCGACTCCAGGAAAAGATGCAGAATCTGCTCCGGCTGCAGTCGATGGGGGTCGATGTCAAGGAGGAGCTCCAAGAGGTGAAGGGCCAGCAAGCCTCGCACTTTGCCTCGGAGGCCTCCAAGATCATCTTCCGTTCCAGAGTCCGCTCCGTGGAGCAGGATGAGACGTGCTCACGTTTCTTCTTCCAAAAGGTACACAGAGAGCGCTCTGTGATCAGCAGCCTGAAGGAAGAAGACGGCTCAGTAAAGTCATCACGGTCCGACATTCTGAGGATCAGCAAATCCTTTTATGCCGGTCTGTATGACGTGAAGCCCACGGACAGCACGGCCTCCCAGTCCTTCCTGTCCTCTATCACGGAGGTCTTAGACCACAGTACGCGGGAGAGCCTAGACAAACCGCTAACCCCTGACGAACTGACTAAGGCCCTCGAGTCCTTCGAGAAGAGTAAAACCCCCGGAAGCGACGGCCTGCCGGCGGAGTTGTATTCGGCTCTGTGGGACTTGATCGGCCCAGACCTGCTAGAAGTGTACGAGAGTATGCTCCTGGCCGGCAGCATGTCAGAATCCATGAGGAAAGGCATCATCACCCTCATCTACAAGCACAAGGGGGAAAGGGAGGAAATTAGAAATTGGCGACCCATTTCACTGTTGAATGTGGACTATAAGATTCTGTCCAAGGTCATCGCCAACCGGGTCAAATCCGCTCTGGAATTGGTGATTCACCCTGACCAGACCTGCTCTGTGCCAGGCAGGAAGATCTCTGACAGCCTGGCGCTGCTCAGGGATACGATTGCCTATGTACAGGACAGGGGTGTGGATACCTGCCTCATCAGCTTGGATCAGGAGAAGGCCTTTGACAGAATATCGCACACCTACATGGGGGATGTGCTCTCCAAAATGGGGTTTGGGGAGGGAATTCGAAATTGGATCCAACTGCTCTACACTAACATCAGTAGCGCAGTCTCAATCAATGGGTGGGAAACAGATAGCTTTCCGATTAAATCTGGAGTCAGGCAGGGCTGTCCTCTCTCGCCTGTCCTTTTCGTGTGCTGCATAGAACCCTTTGCCGAGTCCATCAGGAAGGATCCGGGCATAAGAGGAGTGACGATCCCAGGTAGTGGAGGCACTCAGGTAAAAGCCTCCCTGTACATGGACGACGTCGCCGTCTTCTGCTCGGATCCGCTGTCGGTGCGCAGACTGATGCACGTCTGCGACCAGTTCGAACTGGCCTCGGGAGCCAAGGTAAATCGTGGGAAGAGCGAGGCCATGTTCTTTGGGAACTGGGCTGACCGATCATTTGTCCCCTTCACTGTCAGGGCTGACGGCCTGAAGGTGCTGGGGATATGGTTCGGAGGGACCGGGGCATGCGTTAGAAACTGGAAGGAGCGAGTGGCTATGGTGAAAAGGAAACTGGGCATGTGGGAGCGACGCTCCCTCTCCATTGCGGGTAAGAACCTGGTCATCAGGTGTGAGGTACTCTCGCTGTTGCTGTACGTGGCGCAGGTCTGGCCCATTCCACACTCCTGCGCGATGGCGATCACTCGAGCCATCTTCCGCTTTATCTGGAGGTCGAAAATGGATCGTGTCTGCAGGGACGCGATGTACAAGCCTCTAGATAAAGGGGGAAAAAACGTGCCCAACATCGCCCTCATACTGATGGCCACCTTTGTGTGTGGCTGCATCAAGCGGTGCGTAGACCCTCAGTACGCAAACACCAAGTGTCACTACGTGCTGAGGTTCTACCTGTCCCCGGTGTTGCGAAGGATGGGTCTGGCCACTCTGCCGCGGAACGCTCCAAGTAGTTGGACCGTGCCGTACCACCTGTCCCTGGTGGAAAAATTTATGCAGAAAAACACCTTTGACCACAAGTCCATCAGGCAGTGGTCAGCACGTAACGTCCTAGAGGCCCTGAGGGATAAGGAGAGGGTGGACCCTGTGGGATGGTTCCCCGAGCAGACTGTCAAAGTCATTTGGCAGAATGCCTCATCGCCAGAACTTTCCAACAAGCACCAAGACGTAGCTTGGCTGGTGGTGAGAAAGGCCCTCCCCGTCAGATCCTTCCTACACGCCAGGAGTCTCACCCCCTCTGCACGATGCCCTCGAGGTGGCTGTGGTGGGGAAGAGACCGTTGTTCACCTCCTTGTGGATTGTGCCTTTGCAAAGAAAGTCTGGAGAGAGATGCAGTGGTTGCTGTCGAGGTTCATCCCGAGCAGTTCTGTGACACAGGACTCTGTGCTCTACGGGCTGTTCCCAGGGACACACACCGAGACAAACATCGACTGCAGCTGGAGGATCATCAACTCGGTGAAAGACGCGCTTTGGTCTGCCCGAAACTTGTTGGTCTTCCAGCACAAAGAGTTGTCCCCGACCGATTGTTGCGGACTGGCACAATCCAAAGTCCAGGACTACGTGCTGAGGGACGCACTAAAGCTTGGGGCAGCTGCCGCAAAGGCGCAATGGGGAAGGGTCGCTGTCTAAGACCTTTCTACCACAGCGCACCGAGAGACTGGGAACTGTTTAGAGCCCCTCGGGCTGTACAGATCAAAATGAAAGGCTGTAAATGATTGTAATATTGTTTGTACTGATGCACCTGGTGATACATTTTGTAAAAGTTTAACCTGGATTGTACCCTTGTAATGTTGTTTTTGAAATGGTTTTGAATGTGATTGAAGATTTTTTATGAATAAAGTATATTTTTACAATAAAAAAAAACAAGTTACCTATCCATAAATGTGCGTAGCATTAAATCTACTACGCGATGTGTTGTGACCTTGGACTACCTTGCCAAGGTCAAAGCTGACCTGTTGTTTCTGCAGGAGTGTGCGATACCGCACCTCAGCTCCTACAGGCAATGGTCACGATGGTGGTCCCATGGGCCATCGATTTGGTCGGGCGGAAACGACTCTCGTTCCTCCGGCCTGGGTATTCTGCTGCGGGGAGGCAACTTCACCGTCTCCGAGGTTAAGGAGGTGGTGGGCGGGCGCCTCCTCGTAGCAGACGTAATGTACAAGAACGCTCCACTCCGGTTAATTAACGTGTATGGCCCATCACAAGGGGCTGAGCGGCTGGAGGTTTTTCAGCAGCTCCCACTGCTGCTGGCGACCTCCAGGCCGGTCATTCTGGGCGGTGACTTCAACTGCATCATCGATGCGGCTGGACGATCCAGCAGGGCCGACAGCAGATTGGACGCTATGTCCAGATCCCTGATGGAAACAGTTAAGGATGCCAAGCTGCACGACGTCTTCAGCAACCCTGCAGACGGAGCGCAGCGTAGATACACCTGGTCGCGGCCAGACGGGTCCATTCGTTCCAGGATAGACTTCCTGTTTGTGTCCCGTGCATTCACAGTCAGATCCACCGACGTCAAGCCGGTGTTCTTCTCTGACCACTGCCTCCTACTGGCAGACTGCCACTTGGAGAAGGACCTGAGGGTGGGCAGGGGGGCATGGAAGCTAAATGTGCAACTGCTGACCCCAGAGAACATTGAGGAGCTCAAGAGGGATTACAAAGGTTGGAGAACCGTGAAACCCCTCTTTGAGTCCCTGACACACTGGTGGGAAGCGATCAAGGGAAACATCAAGAGGTTTTTCATCCTCAAAGGCACCCAGAAAGCTAGAAAGGAACAGAGGGAAATGTCCCGACTCCAGAAAAACATGCAGAATCTGCTCCGGCTGCAGTCGATGGGGGTCGATGTCAAGGAGGAGCTCCAAGAGGTGAAGAGCCAGCAAGCCTCGCACCTTGCCTTGGAGGCCTCCAAGATCATCTTCCGTTCCAGAGTCCGCTCCGTGGAGCAGGATGAGACGTGCTCACGTTTCTTCTTCCAAAAGGTACACAGAGAGAGCTCTGTGATCAGCAGCCTGAAGGAAGAAGACGGCTCAGTAAAGTCATCACGGTCCGACATTTTGAAGATCAGCAAATCCTTTTATGCCGGATTGTATGACGTGAAGCCCACGGACAGCACGGCCTCCCAGTCCTTCCTGTCCTCTATCACGGAGGTCTTAGACCACAGTACGCGGGAGAGCCTGGACAAACTGCTAACTCCTGATGAACTGACTAAGGCCCTTGAGTCCTTCGAGAAGAGTAAAACTCCCGGAAGCGACGGCTTGCCGGCGGAGTTGTATTCGGCTCTGTGGGACTTGATCAGCCCCGACCTGCTAGGAGTGTACGAGAGTATGCTCCTGGCCGGTAGTATGTCAGAATCCATGAGGAAAGGCATCATCACCCTCAACTACAAGCACAAGGGGGGAAGGGAGGAAATTAGAAATTGGCGACCCATTTCACTGTTGAATGTGGACTATAAGATTCTGTCCAAGGTCATCGCCAATCGGGTCAAATCCGCTCTGGAATTGGTGATTCACCCTGATCAGACCTGCACTGTGCCAGGCAGGAAGATCTCTGACAGCCTCGCGCTGCTCAGGGATACGATTGCCTATGTACAGGACAGGGGTGTGGATACCTGCCTCATCAGCTTGGATCAGGAGAAGGCCTTTGACAGAATATCGCACACCTACATGGTGGATGTGCTCTCCAAAATGGGGTTTGGGGAGGGAATTCGAAATTGGATCCAACTGCTCTACACTAACATCAGTAGCGCAGTCTCAATCAATGGGTGGGAAACAGATAGCTTTCCGATTAAATCTGGAGTCAGGCAGGGCTGTCCTCTCTCGCCTGTTCTTTTCGTGTGTTGCATAGAACCCTTTGCCGAGTCCATCAGGAAGGATCCGGGCATAAGAGGAGTGACAATCCCAGGCAGTGGAGGCACTCAGGTAAAAGCCTCCCTGTACAGGGACGATGTCGCCATCTTCTGCTCGGATCCGCTGTCGGTGCGCAGACTGATCCACATCTGCGACCAGTTCGAACTGGCCTCGGGAGCCAAGGTAAATTGTGGGAAGAGCGAGGCCATGTTCTTTGGGAACTGGGCTGACCGATCCTTTGTCCCCTTCACTGTCAGGGCTGACGGCCTGAAGGTGCTGGGGATATGGTTCGGAGGGACCAGGGCATGCGTTAGAAACTGGAAGGAGCGAGTGTCTACGGTGAAAAGGAAGCTGGGCATGTGGGAGCGACGCTCCCTCTCCATTGCGGGTAAGAACCTGGTCATCAGGTGTGAGGCACTCTCGCTGTTGCTGTACGTGGTGCAGGTCTGGCCCATTCCACACTCCTGCGTGGTGGCGATCACTTGAGCCATCTTCCGCTTCATCTGGAGGTCAAAAATGGATCGTGTCCGCAGGGACACGATGTACAAGCCTCTAGATAAAGGGGGAAAAAACGTGCCCAACATCGCCCTCATACTGATGGCCACCTTTGTGTGTGGCTGCATCAAGTGGTGCGTAGACCCTCAGTACGCAAACACCAAGTGTCACTACATGCTGAGGTTCTACCTGTCCCCGGTGTTGCGAAGGATGGGTCTGGCCACGCTGCCGCGGAACGCTCCAAGTAGTTGGACCGTGCCGTACCACCTGTCCCTCGTTGAAAAATTTATGCAGAAAAACACCTTTGACCACAAGTCCATCAGGCAGTGGTCAGCATGTAACGTCTTAGAGGCCCTGAGGGAAAAGGAGAGGGTGGATCCTGTGGGATGGTTCCCCGAGCAGACTGTCAAAGTCATTTGGCAGAATGCCTCATCGCCAGAACTTTCCAACAAGCACCAAGACGTGGCTTGGCTGGTGGTGAGAAAGGCCCTCCCCGTCAGATCCTTCCTACACGCCAGGAGTCTCACCCCCTCTGCATGTTGCCCTCGAGGTGGCTGTGGTGGGGAAGAGACCGTTGTTCACCTCCTTGTGGATTGTGCCTTTGCAAAGAAGGTCTGGAGAGAGATGCAGTGGTTTCTGTCGAGGTTCATCCCGAGCAGTTCTGTGACACAGGACTCCGTGCCCTACGGGCTGTTCCCAGGGACACACACCGAGACAAACATCAACTGTAGCTGGAGGATCATCAACTCAGTGAAAGACGCGCTTTGGTCTGCCCGAAACTTGTTGGTCTTCCAGCACAAAGAGTTGTCCCCGACCGAGTGTTGCGGACTGGCACAATCCAAAGTCCAGGACTACGTGCTGAGGGACTCACTAAAGCTTGGGGCAGCTGCCGCAAAGGCGCAATGGGGAAGGGTCGCTGTCTAAGACCTCTCTGCCACAGTGCACCGAGGGACTGGGAACTGTTTAAATCCCCTCAGGCTGTACAGCTCAAAATGAAAGGCTGTAAATGATTGTAATATTGTTTGTACTGATGCACCTGGTGATACATTTTGTAAAAGTTGAACCGGATTGTACCCTTGTAATGGTGTTTTTGAAATGGTTTGGAATGTGATTGAAGATATTTTATGAATAAAGTATATTTTTGCAAAAAAAAGAACAAGTTACCTGCATGTGCAAAGCAGCTCCAAACCTATCCCCCAACACAACTGCCAATCCCTCAACTCCTCCCCGACCCCCATCCCCCACCGCCTTACTGGTAGCCATTTTTATTGTTAGGTCAGTGGAAAGCCAGCACCATGCCTCATTATGTTAACAGGACTAAATACAGAGCATATAAAATTCCCAGGAGATTCAACTCTTTAACAGAAACAGTTTATAAAAATCAGACTTGAGTTACACTGTATGTAGTGTAAAGTCCAAATGGCATGAGACGACCTTGAGGAGAGGTCACACAACATTTGGCTTTAAGCCAAGATGCACTTCCTCACAGAGGATAGTAGAAATCTGGAGCTTGCTCCCCAAAAATGCCGCAGAGGCTGGGGTCAATTCATGCTTTCAAGGCTGGGATTGATAGATTGTTGTTAGCTAAGAGTATCAAAGGATATATAGCAAAGACTTGATGAATAGGCTTGAGGTACAGATCAGCCATGATTTAACTGAATGGTTGAACAGGCTTGAGGGGCTGAACTGCCTGCTTCTATTCATATTTTCCTACAAATTCTGGGGTCACATCTGAGCATTGCCCTTGACTACACACAACATGCACCCAAATCAGACTGGGATCAACACAAAAGTAGCAGTAAAGTTGCAGCCACAATTGTTCTTCCTTTTGACTGAAATTGCATTTACAAGGGACCCTTGGCTTTATAAATAGAGGCATAGAGACAACTGCAGGCATGTTATGATAATCTTTTAATAAAAACACTGATTTGGTCCCAGCTGGAGTATTTTAACCAATTCAGTACACCATATCTCAGAGAAAATTTCAGTCTTTAGAAAGGGTGCAGAGGAGATTTACTGGAATTGCACTAGGGATGAGAGACTTCAGTTATGTGGAGAGACTGGAGAAACTGGTTTAAGAGGGTATTTGCTAGAGGTGTTCAAAATCATTAATTATTTTGGTTGAGTAAGTAAGGAAAAACTGTTTCCAGTGGTGGATTAGAGAGCACAGATTTAAGATAATTGGTTAAAGAACCAAAGGTGACATGAGGAAAAATAAATTACATAGGAAGTTATTCTAAACTGCCTGAATGTACTGTCTGAAAAGATGGCAGAAACAGGTTCAATAATGACTCTCAACAGGGAGCGGGATAAATATTTGAGTGGCAAAACTTGCATGGCTATGGGAAGAAAGCAGGGGAGTGGGGCTAATTGGATGACTCTTTCAAAGAGCTGGCACAGGCACAATGGACAATCTGGTCTCCTCCATGCCGCATGACTATATAATTTCAAAAGGGAAACTGTTCATTTCAGCAAAAGAGATTTGTATGCAGATAATTAAGAAGTGTACACTCCCTGTCTCCACCACCGATTTGGTTACATGCAAAACAATCCTGCATTGCAAGTTTCTTTATGAAAATGTTTTAACAATGCATTCTCCACCCAATGCAGTCCCAAAGGACACAAACAGAGAGCACATCAGGGTGGAAAAAAAGACATTATATATGCATTTAAGAAGAAATTTGCGCTGCTGGCAAATCTTCATAGTCGCACAGATTAATACAAATTAACTGTGAAAATCTGGTGTCATCATATTTACAAGATTTGATTTTTTTGGAGGTGAGTGTGGGGGAAGGATGAAGAGACAGGAAATTGTGGAAATTCTACACTTCATTCAACTGCAGTCAGATGATTTTGATGGCATACTTGTGGAGGACTGGTATACTGGTGCCCTGTCCCAGGCTGCCTGCAGACTTTATTGATAATGGAGATTCTTGCATATTTTCCTACAAATTCTGGGGTCAAATCTGAGCATTACCCTTGACTACACACAACATGCACCCAGACACTACACAGACTGGGATCAACACAAAAGTAGCAGTAAAGTTGCAGCCACAATTGTTCTTCCTTTTGACTGAAATTGCATTTACAAGGGAGACTTGTCTTTATAAATACCGGCATAGAGACAAATGCAAGCGTGTTATGTTAATCCATTAAAAAAAAATTAAAATTTAAATTAAAAAAAAACAGATTAGGTTCCAATTGTAACCAATTCTACACACCACATTTTTGACCCCTTTAACAGAAATGCATTATATTTATATCAGTTCTAGTGGAATAATTTAACGTTTAGCTCTTTGGGTCGTTTTAAGTCCACCTGCCTGTTTTTTTTTGTGAGATGTCGTGGGTTGGGAGCGAATGTTAAATTAACAATCCTCATCTGTCACCGGAGGGTAAACCATGTTGATTTTCAGTGGCAAGGAAAAGTGGGAAGAAGTTGCAATAAAATTTCCGATTAAATAGTTCGATACCAAACCGAGTTCTCAAATCGGTGGCGGAAAAGTAAATGTTTTGTTTGTGGCATCAGCGCTTTTCCACTCATTGTATCAATTGGAAGTGGCTACACCAGTTTGGTTGCAATAAAGGTTGCCATCGCCTGCCTTCATTTCAGAATAGCTCCCTCTGCTGCATCAAAGTGACATGTATGTGAAATCCCTGTTTCCCAGGTCACCCATCAATCATGAATGAACAACTTCAAAGATTAAAACAAAAAGCTAAAAGCTACTGCGGATGCTGGAAATCCAAAACAAAATAAAAACAGAATTACCTGGAAAAACTACTTCAAAGATTGCTCGCTTTTTTCTTCTCCACCGATGCTGCCAGACCTGCTGAGTTTTTCCGGGTAATTCTGTTTTTGTTGTGGGGACGTTTTGTCTGCTATATCGCTTTGCGCTCTCTAACATCTCGTTTACATTGAAGATTACAGCTAATGGACAGAAGGGACATCAGTCTTGGCTATCCAAACTTGTTCCACCACGTGGCTCCACTACTTTTTCTGACTTTAGATGGAAGTGCTCCCATTCAAATTTTAAAGCAGTGTCGTGTTTGGTTTTCTTTTGTAATATGATTATCATACAGGGACCGCTTATCCCCATTATTGTGTGAAAAAGGAGCTATGAGTAACCTATATTGTACCTCTTCCAACTATTATTAATTTATTCAGAGTGATTAATTTTTCAAGTACACTATTGCATCCTATAATGTATTTCAGTCTATCTATAAATAAATAGAAAGAAAAGTAGGAAAATATTACGTTTAAAATTAATTTGGCTCCAAATAGTAAGTTTACCTCCCCGCACACTGTTCAAAGTTTAATTTCCAGTTAAAAACCTTTCTTGTGCTCCCATACTGGATTTGTATTTCCTATCGTTCAGAGAAATGAATGCTTACTAGCACAGTTACAGGTTAATTCTACACTGTAGGTTATATCTACTCCATTGAAGACTAATCAGTATGCCAGGGATTTGGAACTGGACAAGTGCCGGGCACTCCTTTACCCTTTCGGTTCCCCTACAGGACTGCACCCATCTGACTGGGATTGAAAGGTGAGCATTGCTGTTTAAAATTACCAGATAAACATACACTCCTAAATCAAACAAACCAAACACACACTCAGAAATGCACGCTCACAAACCACGCACACACTCACAAACACACAACTACAAACCAAACACACGACCAAGCACAATTGCAAACCAAACACACTCACAAACCACACACACACATTCCCAAATCTCTCACATTCACAAACCGCATACAGACTTACAAACCAATTCACAAACCATACATACACTCGAACCACACACACAGACTTACAAACCAATTCACAAACTCACAAACCGTACACAGCTCACAAACTACACACACACACACACTTACAAACCAATTCACACACTCACAAACCGTACAAACACAGCTCACAAACTACACACACACCCACAAACTATACAAACACATGCATTCATAAACCACACACACACAAACTGCACACGGACTCACACACCAAATACACTCACAAACCGCACATGTACACACCAAACACACTCACAAGCACATACCACATTAATAGCAAACGCACAGGCAGGCACACTCAGAAAGAGGGGTAGATGAACATCAATGGAGCAGCAAATACTGAAACGCTGAAAGCCACGGCTGATCAGCTAACCTGATCAGACTGGGAAGGACACAATTCTGCCGAAGTTAACCCGAAACGTAAACTCTTTCTCATTTCACAGATGCTGCCAGACCTGCTGAATATTTCCAGCATTTTGTTTCGATGAGAAGGAGCCTCTCCTCGCGTGAAGCTGCTTTTCCCGATGTGAAGGTTTACCGAATGACAGCTGAACTGCAAATGTGTCATAAAAAGACTGAAAGGGCTGACACATTTCAGAGAGAGCCGCTGCTTCTGACTGCTGAGAGATGGATGAGAGACTCCCTTAAATCTTGTCAGTGTGAAGCTGGGAGTTGGCCAGTTACCAGGACCCGCTTATAGTGCCAGTTCCATTCCGGTAAGGCAAAGGCAGTGAGTGGGGCGATCCGACCTCCAGCGGTGACCAGATGCAGGATAGTGGACGGGAAACAGGTTTGTGAAATCGCAGAGGTCCCAGGGGGAGAGGGGGCTGAGAGCTGACAAGACAGAGCTACCTCTTCCAGTGACACTTGGTCAAAGCGGATCAGAGCTTGGTGCCTCATCCAGCACCGGACTGGGGCGGATTCAGGATGACGGCTTCTCGGGAGGATGTAGCTGGGACCATCACCCCTTCTCTAGCCATCTACATCGGGATTGAGGTGCTGATCGCGGTGGCCTCAGTCCTGGGCAATGTGCTGGTCTGCTGGGCAGTCAAGATCAACCGGGCTCTTAGGGACACCACCTTCTGCTTCATCGTCTCCCTGGCCCTGGCTGACATCGCCGTGGGCTCTCTGGTTATCCCCTTGGCCATCACCATGAGCATCGGTCTCCAGATCCACTTCTACAGCTGCCTGCTCATCTCCTGCACCGTGCTGGTCCTCACCCAAAGCTCTATCCTTGCACTCCTGGCCATCGCTATAGATCGATACCTCCGAGTCAGGATACCGACCAGGTAACCTTCACCTTCCTGTGACATTCCTTTTGAGTTATATAAAACTTGAGTGAAGTAGAATTGAGTATCTGTGTGCGGCTGGGACCCGCCGGCCTGCACCTCAGAGGGAAATAACCAACTGCCCTTCACCTGTTTACTGCAAGGGCATGTTAAACTGATAGGAACCGACCAACCGCCGCTCTGTCTTTTCCAACGCTCATTGTAGATTTCTTTTGAGAAATAACCTTAAATGCCGATGACCGTAAACGCTCTGTTATTAATGAGCAGCCCCAGTCCCGTGACAGCGAAAAATCGCCCGCATTATCATCTCTCCCCCTGCTGGGGTATTGTTTCATTCCTACCGTAGATCTGGTTCGTTTTCTTTTAACCTCTTCTCAGCCCCAGCTCCTGCCAATATGAAAGTGTATCTGTGGATAATACTTTTACCCTCATTAATAAGATTCGCGCTTCAACGCGAGTTAAAGTGAAACCTACAAATTGACCTCTCGGCTGATAGTGAACGTGTTGGGCATTTTAATGTAATGTTGAGAAAACCCCAGGGGCCATCATTAGACTGTAGCCAGCAGGGAAACCATTGTCTAACACAGGGCTAGACCACGACCAGTTTCACTTAATTACGCTTCGGGGTCAGAGAGAAATATTGCCAGTCCAGCATGCGGTAAACTGGACACAGCCATTGTGAAACATTGGCCCCTTCTCCTGTTGTCTTTTTTTTCTTATGTTTGAGAGCACTGGAGGGCGTCTTCAGAGCATTTTCATTGAGAGACGCCTATAGTTCCGATAGAGTTCGTGACTAGGGTTGTGAAGCTAAGACCTGCGGGGAGTTGAACTTCAGCCTGAGTTAACATCCAAAGATCATGCACAATGGCTGAGCTGGAAGAGCTCTCAGATCCAGCTTGCTGCTCCAGAGTGAAGCAACATTAACAGGAGTTGTACGGTAATTGTTACTGCCCTTTAAGATCACGACTAGCGTGGAGCTGGAGAAGGAACCGGGCGGGAATATAATTTGGGGGCGTTTAAAGTTGTTGAACGTCCAATTGAAAAGTGGTTTTTGATTTCCCGTCGGGCTTCTGGTTTCCTTCAAGATCAAATATCACACAGAAAAGTGCTGGTAAAACTGACCTTATCAGCATCCCAGGCTGATTCTATATAGTAATCAGCCATATAAATAAATCTAAATTGAAAGCTTCATTGCAGTCTTGGCTTCATTTGAATGTGGGCAAACTGCAATGCAAACATTGCTGTTTAATAATCTAGAAGGCTTTATTGGATTATAACCAAGTTTTAGAAAATTATTTAATTTAATCAAACAGTGACCTGCTATTGAACATGTCCATTATTGGAAGGATTAATGTTATGTATTTTCCAAAAATCAAGTAGGTGGTTGTTTTTGGTTTGTCATCACTTAAGCTACAGCCAATAACCAATAATACAATTGAATGGTTTGGTTCTCTGAAGGCTGGTGCAGCATTTAATCCCAGCATCCAAACTAAAAAGCCAGCTGTTTACATTATTCCCCAAATACTGTGAAGTAAGGAATCTCCTTATGCCTAGAGAATAAGAACAGTCAATCTTACATTAACCACTGAGGTTGTTTAAAATTCATATCATTACATATTTCGTTTACAGGAAAGGATATTTGTCAATATCTTTCCAGATGTGTGGCCCTTCGAGATATCAATTAATATGGCATTAAATGCTGAAAAACAAAACAAAATAAGGATCTGGACTCGAAGGATCTGTCCTTCTCTCCACAGATGCTGTCAGACCTGCTGAGTTTTTCCAGCAATTTTTGTTTTTGAAAACAAAATAAGTGACAACCATTTGCTGGTTTATTCCTCAGGGCAATGATTTGACCAATCGGAGTTAAGCTTCCTAGTTTAAATTTCAAACAATGCTTGGCAGTTAACGGTCAGTCACCATCAACTGGCACATTCTCCATGGCAATGCCTCTACCAATCACAGTCCACTTGCCAACCAATCAGCACTCTCTTCTCATATAGTATAAATTGTTGTTCCCTTTACACCACGTATTCTTGTGAATTGTCCTGATGAGTGCAAGATGAAAAGCTTTGACAAAAAAATCTTTTTTCAACAGTACTCAAGTTCTGTACTACCAAATGACTATGGCATTAATTATAATGACTCAATAGCTATTTGAGTATACTTCATACTACATCATAGTTGTCACAAGTACTCAGCTCTGGAATTTCCTCCTTTAAGCTTCTCTGTCTGTCCACCTCTCTTTCCTTCTTAAAGACATTTCATAAAAATTGCCCCTTTGACCAAGCTTTTGGCCATCTTCTCTAATACCATCTGATGTAGCTTGGTGTCAAATTTTGCTTCATAACATTATTGTGAAACAGTGTGGGATGCTTTATTACATTAAAGGCACTATATAAATGCAGGTTGTTGTTTTAATTTACAGAAAATAATTTCTCCAAATAGTGTGTATTGCATTTATTTTTATTTTCCAGGCTATTCCAAACTTTAGCAACAATTCATGTGCCATGTTTTTGCCTGCAATGCAAGTAGAACATTTAGGGGACACACATACACATGCTCCCCCCCTCCCCACACACACACACACACCCACACATACACTTCTCCTCCCCACACACACATATACACCCCACTCCCCACACACACACCCCTCCCCACATGCACGCACACACACAAACACATCCCCCCCCCCACATACACACACACATACACTCATACACTCCCCCCCCCACACACACAACCTCCCCACACACACAACCTCCCCACATGCACACACCCTCTCCACACACATACACCTCCTACACACACATACAACCTCCTTCCCCCCCTCACATACACACCCCTCCCCACACAAACCCACATATGCATGCACACACACACCTCCCCCCCACACATACACACACACATATAACCCCCTCACACACACACACACAACCTCCCCACATGCACACATCCTCCACACACATACACACACACACATACACATACACATATAACCCCCTCACACACACACACACACATACACCCCCCCACACATACACCCCCCCACACACACAGACACATACTCCTCCCCCCACCCCCCACACACACACACAACCTCCCCACCCACATACACACACACCCCACACACACACCTTCCCCCACACACCCCACACACACACCTCCCCCCACACACACACCCCACACACACCCCACACACAAACCTCCCCCCACACACACACACCTCCCCACAGACACACACTTCCCCCAGACACATACCTCCCCCAACACACACACCTCCCCCACACACATACCTCCCCCAACACACACACCTCACCCCACACACATACCTCCCCTACACACACCCCACACACACATACACATCCCTCTCCAAACACACACCCCTCCTCCCCACACACACCCACACACACATACACCCCCCTCCACACAAACATACACATTCCCCCTCCCCACATATAGCCCCCTCCCCTCCACACACACATACACATCCCTCCCCTCCACACACACACACTCAACCTCCCCATATGCACACACCCTCCCCACACACACACCCACGCACACACTTCCCCCCACACTCACATCTCCCCCCCAACACACACACACCCCCCTCCCCACACATACCCCCCACCCCACACACACACCCCTCACACACACACATACACATCCCCACTCCCCATACATACACATCCCCCCTCCCCACACACACCCCTCCTCCCCACACATACATACACCTCCCTCCACACACACATACACACACCCACTCCACACACACACACACACACACACACAACCTCCCCACACACACACCCTCCCAACACACACACACACACACTTCCAGCAAGATAACGCACGTGGAGTTGCTTGTCATGTGGCAGGCGATTGGGTGCAACCTCTTGATGAATACTGTAGCATAAATTCTGACATATGGAGATGAATAAAACACCTTAATATATGATAATATTGGAGACTAATCATGTTGCACATATATTTTGAGTTTAGGAAACTAAATCTAGATGACTGTTAGGTACTTTTCACCCAAGAATTTATAACATGTATTAATAAATCTTCTTTGACATTGCACACAGTCAGTCAAGTCAAAGTAGTCTTCAGGTGAAGTGATTATAGTACAAGGAATAGTGCAACTAGGATGCACAGAAGTAAATTGTTATCCATAGTTGAAGAACAAGGAGTACAGTGGTTTTGGAAGCAGAGAAGTAGAGATGCTTGGCTCATAGAACTGTCTCTACAATACAGGTCAAAGAGCTGGGAAGTACAAAGCTCAGGTTCTACAGTACCACCAGAGTGTAAATACAACATGACATGATTGCATGGGCAGTTTCCATCACAAATGTGGACATAGGAATTTATAATGGTAAAAACTGACATGGGAAGTACATACAGATGTAATATTTTTAATGTATTATATTGGTTGACCCCCTAACTGTGGTATGGCACATAGTAAGTCATCACTTGTACCAAGTGCAATCTTCAGCTAAAATAGGGTTAGAGGCCAAGGGTTAATTGGACAGTGTGTACAGGTGTTAAACAGTACCAATTCTCTAACCATATACTCTACCCTTCATATATTCCCGTTGTAAACTCTCATGTTCCTCTTAAAAATGGAAACTGCCTATCTAAACTTGTCACATTGTAATTATAACCTCCTGACTCAAATGACATTGCCTGCAATGGAGAGAGGGTGTAATTGCAGCTCTTCAACTTTACATAGAGCAGAATCTTCGGCTCGGTGAACAGGGGCAGGGCCCACTCCCCGAGGCGTAAAATGATGCGCGATGACGTTGGGTGTGCATCCTGACGTCACTGCGCGTCATTTAGATATTCAGCTCAGCGGGAGCACAGCCGAGTTGGCTGTGTGCCCACCGAACTGTCAAAGGCCTATTAAGGCAATTTAAAAAGCCAATAAAGCAATTAGCTGAGCTGCCCGTCCAGCCTTAAGGTTGGCGGGCAGGCGAGGAGCCCAGGCAGCCTTTGCACTTTTCATGGAACCTCATCCACAGGCGGGATGAAGTTTCCTGAACGTCTTAAAGCGTTTGAAAAGTTTTTAATAAAATTAATGGACATGTCCCAGCTCATGTGACAGTTTCCCATGAGGGGACATGTCCTTAAAATTTTTTACCTTTCTTCAATGTTTCATAAGTGAAAGTAATCTGCGCTCTTTCTTGCGCATGCGTGAAAGAACGCACTCCCCGATTCAGGCAACCTCCCCGACCCGCACAGGAAGTTCTGTGCTTTCGGGTGTTAATCACGCGGCCCACCTATGTAAAATGGCGGCGCCCAGCCGATCGGGGGCCACCGATTGGCTGTGCGCCCGCCCCCGCACAAATCGCCCTGACGGGGAGAAAATTCTCCCCATAGGTAGTTTTGGCTTCAAATGTGGACCTAGAAATTCAAAATGAAAAAAATACTTCAAGTATACTTCTTTTTTTATATGTTATATATACATAGATAAGGTTCTTCAGCTCCATTTATTTGTAATATACTCAGATGGACAGAACTGCAAGATATATAAGCTAACTCTTTTTCCATGCATTGGTTCGATCTTTCCATGACCCCAATCCATGTGACCTCTTCTGATTTTTTTAAAGCAATTTTTTACAAGCTAGGAGTACAGCTGTTCTGGTAGGTTAGAACATCATTCTTTCACGTCTGGTATCCATTCAAGACTGATGTATTGAAAGTTTTATTTTTCTTGGCATCTGTTAAAGTTATAATTGAAATTAATTATGACAGTCCTGATTTAGCTCAAAGTGGTTGTGAGCTTACAATTAAAATGCTTTTGATTTTATATAATTGCAATTAAATTAGTTGCGCTCAAAGTGGTCACAAAGATGGGTTGTATAAGAGATGGAATTATGTACCGAATGAGTAAGTGAGAGAGTGAGTGAGAGTGCAGTCTCTTGGGGTGAGGGATGAGGCACATTGATGAGGCATACAAAGGAAGTTTTAACCTGGATTTAACCTATTTCATAGCTAATCTGAGGTTCCTGACAATGCCACTGAATACAACAAAAGGAAAACAACGCTAGTACAATTGCCAATACTGACATCTTTCACCATGATGTATAAATAATAACTTTCTTTTCTTACAGGAAAAGTTTATACTGATTTTGTAAATATGGTTTCAGTCATCTACCTCCACAAAAACTGAATATGTTAGCAGAAAGGAATAAAGTAGTTATGGTGAGGATTTAGAGGTGAAGATACATGAGTGCTGTAATAATGAAGCTTAGTCACTGTAGCCTTTTCATGTCAGACAACACTGAGTTTCAACATTTATAATGAGTTACAAAGTGCATAGAAGTTTTAATAAATTTAGTGACGCTGTACCCTTGCAAATAAATGAATATTTTGTCAAAGTCAATGATAGGATTTATTTTGTATTCATAAAAAATGCAGAGATATTTTATATCTTTATAAATTAACAATCGGCAAAAATGGTGCAGCGGTTATCTAATAGGCAGCTAATTATTTTTAAAAATTCCCTGTAAAGGCAAATCTAATCCAATCAATGTTAATCATTCCCAATGGATCAATATCTTAGACGAAATAACTGTGTATTACCAAAGGGGTTTATAACCCATAGTTTAGCAACAAAATATTCCATTCATCAAACATAAGATCTTGATTGCTATTACAAGGAAGGTATAAATGTTTTCATTCTTTCACAGGATGTGGATGTCACTGGCTAGATCAGCATTTGTTGCCCATTCCTAATTGCCCTTGGGAAGGTGGTGCTGAGCTGCCTTCTTGAACCGTTGCAGTCTATGAGGTGTGAATACACCCACAGTGATGTTAGGAAGGGAGTTCCAGGATTTTGATCCAGCCTCAGTGAAGGAACAACAATACAATTCCAAGTCAGTATGGCATGTGGCTTGAAGGGGATCTTGCAGGTGATGGTGTTCCCATGCATCTGCTGCACTTGTCCTTCTAGCTGGTAGAGGTTGTGGATTTGGAAGATGCTGAAGGAGCCTTCTGCAGTGCATCCTGTAGATGGTACACATTGCTGCGACTGTGCATCAGTGGTGGAGGGAGTGAATGTTTAAGGTGGTGGATGGGGTGCCAGTAAAGTGGGCTACTTTGTCCTGGATGGTGTCGAGCTTCTTGAGTGTTGTTGGACCGGCACTCATCCAGGAAAGTGGAGAGTTTTCCATCACACTCCTGACTTATCTCTTGTAGATGGCAGACAGTCCTTGGGGAGTCAAGAGGTGAGTCGCTCACCACTGAATAAACTGTAGCCACAGTATTTATATGGCTAGAACAGTTCAGTTTCTGGTCAATAGTAACACCCAGGATGTTGATAGTGGGGGATTCAGCAATGGTAATGCCATTGAATGTCAAGGGGCGATGGCTGGATTCTTTCTTGTTGGAAATGGCCATTGCCTGGCACTTGTGTGGCGTGAATGTTACTTGCCACTTGTCAGCCCAAGCCTGGATATTGTCCAGGTCTTGCTGCATTTAGAATGGACTGCTTCAGTACCTGAGGAGTCACGAATGGTGCTGAACATTGTGCAATCATCAGCGATCATCTGCATTTCTGACCTGATAGAGGGAAGGTCATTAATTAAGCAGCCGAAGATGGTTGGACCCAGGCCCAGGGGTAATGATCAATTAACAATATTACCATTAATATTTTCTCCATTATCATGCTATTCATGGAAAGATATTCTGTACTCACAGCAACCCCCATGGGTTATGTGATGTTCTGGCGACCTCCCAAACACACCTTAAATAACAAAATATTCAAAATAACGAAGCAAGCAAGCTGGAATGGTGTTTGTGGCCCTTTTGCAATTGGTTCATCTATTGAGTTCAAATAATTAATCAATGGCCAGATGATGGCTACAGTAGCCAAGTTTACTTTGACAAATACAATTTATATCCTGAATTTTATGAGCACAGAATTGTGGTGAGAACCCTCACCTGTTACCATCACATATCAAAGAATCACAGGCTTCAGCATGTACTGAGAAAATTAAGTCCTGGATACAATCAATGGTAAACATAGAGTTGGGTCTTGACCAGCCTGTAGATTCTCTCCTGTCATCAAGTAAGCTATAATGTCACTTGAAATTTTAGAACATATTTTCTTCGCTTACTTAGAATATTAATATTATTATTATATTAATATTATCTGTTGGATTTGACTCAAATGTTTATTTGGCACCAGAGAAAATTAGATTGTCATACTGCCAGGCAGTGTTGATCAAAGATTCGCTGTATTTAGTAACATAATCCTAGTCAACCTAAGAGTCACATTACAAATCTAAAATGGTTTTCAATTTGGAGGAGTGTGGGTTGAATTTGATGACAGTAACATAGTTGGTTAATGGCATTAATGTTATGATAATTAATGACAGCAGCAGCATTTGAATGCAAAAATAGCACAGTATTTTAAACACTCAGTACAAGATTCTTATGTTACTTTGATTTCATGGTTCAAAGTCAAAGCAATAGGGTTTAATGTAGCTATTGCTTTCTCCCAGCTCACTTCACTTGTGTTAACAGCAAAAAAAAAATAGCTTTCATAGTCGCTCTGCATCTTCTATTAACTAGAACCTGCAACCTTATGTGTGATGTGAATGGGGTAAAATGACCCAGAACGAAGAATTTCCCTTTTCCGATGGGATGATGTACCAGAGATTACATGGGTTGCCATGTAAGGGTTTGAATCTACTTTGAAAGGTGGAAAATTCTACACTGTCACACTGTTGTGTTCAAACCAAACTAATAGTTGAATGTAATTACAAGCAGGTTAATTACACAGAAGTGAAACACAAAGGGAAGCTAACAATCCAATACTCGGTGTACTCCATCAACTGTTTCAAAACAATAAGGATTGTGAAATGTTTAGAAATCCATTCTACTGTTTTTGATTTGAGCCTTTCCTGGAAATTTAAGTGGGCAGATGACTTACAAACCTCTTTAACTGGAGACAGGTAGGCACAAGAGTCTGCAGATACAGGGAAACAAATGTAATTCTTTTGGATCTGCAAAAACAGATTTCAATATTGAAGATCAAAGGCTTTTCTTACATTCATGCAATCAGCCTATTAATCATTTCTACTATTTGAATAGATGAAGTGTGAACATGAGATTCTTCATTGTCTGCTATAATCATTCTAAAAACCTAACGCAAGTTCAGAAGGTTGCATACAATAACATTTTAAAGAATGACTCATGAAACGCAGCAGCCAGTTTTTACAAAGCAAGCTCCCACAAACAGTAATGTGATAATCACCAAAGAATCTGTATTAGTAATGTTTATTGAGGCATAAATATTGATCAGGGCGCTTGGGATAACTCCCCTGCTCTTCTTCAAACTATGGCATTGGGATCTTTTCTGACCACGTGTGAGGGCTGGCAGGCCCTCATCCAAAAGACATCTCCACCGACAGTGTAGCACAGCCCTAGTACTGCAATGGGGTATCAGTCTTGATTTTTATGTTTAAGTCCTGGAGTGGGACTTGAAGCCAGAATCTGTGGGTCAGAGGTGAGCCACAGCTGACAGCTGCAGCTTCATGTCAGACACAGTGCAGATTAAACCTTTCTACATCCTCCAATAGTTTTCATTAACCTCATCCTCCAACATGCTAACCTATATCTGGTGCAAACACACATTAAAAAAAGAGGAATATAAAAAGACTAGCCCATTCAGTCTGTCCTATTCAGTTATGTTACAACTAGTCAACATAGCCCCTAAGGTCCACACGCACTAACAGCCATGTAATCTGCTGGGAGAGGCAAAAATGACATATAAAAATAAAGTCTGGGTCAATTAAGGGGCAAAGGGATTCTGGTCAATTCCTCTGTGTCACTGAAGGTTATCAATAACAAATTCAATGAGACTTACTCCCTGCAGCTTCTCTGAATTCACATTCAATGCCTATTATTGCTTAATTATGAAAAGCATGAATCATGTCCTCTGGGAGCTGGGTTACAAATTCCTTTAAGCAGTTAATCAAATTGAGTGTGAGAAGTGAGGCATTAAAGAGTCATTTTTTGACTTATTACTCTCACCCATTGGGAGTGCACATCAAAAGTGAGGACACAGAATGTGTTTTTCATTAAATATTCCTGTTGCATTTTGGAGCGCTTACCTGAAATGATCCAAAGTTTGCAAGCTCACCATATTATCTGCAGAATCTTGAGCTAAGCATGTTCCTGGTTGAAGGCTAATATTATGCAGGAGCAGCTACGGTACATCCGCAAGCATGACCCAGACCTTCCTGTCGCTTGCCATTTCAACACACCACCCTGCTCTCATGCCCACATGTCTGCCCTTGGCCTGCTGCAATGTTCCAGTGAAGCCCAACGCAAACTGGAGGAACAGCACCTCATCTTCTGATTAGGCACTTTACAGCCTTCCGGACTTAATATTGAGTTCAACAACTTCAGACCATGAACTCTCTCCTCCATCCTCATCCCCTTTTTTAATCCCCTTTTTCTACATTCATTTTAATTTTTTATCCATTTTTATTTTAATTTTTATTCATTTATCTGTGGTTTAATCCTTTTTTTTTATCTCCCCTTCTATCCCATTTTCTATCCTTTTTTTCCCCACCACTGCCCCCTCCCCCAACCCCATCCCCGACAGGGCCATCTGTTACTTGTTCCATGTTGGTCATTCACACAATGCTACCCTTGTTCTGCTATTACCACATTCTGCTTTCTTACTTTTATGCCACTATCAGCACCTATTGTTAGCACTAACCATTACCATTAATACCCCCTTTGTCCTTAAGTTCATGACATCTTTGTCAATCCCTCTTTTGTCCCCACCTATCACTGGCCTTCTATCCAGCTCCACCTGCCCCACCCCCTTAAACAGTATACATTTAATCACATTTCCACTTCTCTTCAGCTCTGAAGAAGGACTCGAAAAGTTAACTCTCTTTCTCTCTCTACAGATGCTACTAGACCTGCTGAGTTTTCCCAGCATTTTCTGTTTTGTTTCACATTTCCAGCATCCGCAGTAGTTTGCTTTTATCCAGGAGCTGCCTAGATGAGTGCAGCTCCAACAACACTCAAGAAGCTTGACACCATCCAGGACAAAGCCCGTTTGATTGGTACCCCATCCACAGTGGCAGCAGTGTGTACCATCTACAAGATGGGCTGCAGGAATTCACCAAGCCTCCTTAGACAGCCCCTTCCAAACCCACGAACACCACCATCTAGAAGGACGAGGGCAGCAGACACATGGGAACACCACCGCTTGGAAGTTCCCCTCCAAGCCACTCACCACCCTGACTTGGAAGTATATTGCTGTTCCTTCACTGTTGCTGGGTCAAAAACCTGGAACGCCCTCCCTAACAGCACTGTGGGTATATATACACTACATAGATTGCAGCGGTTCAAGGAGGCACCACCACCTTCTCAAGGGCAATTAGGGATGGGCAATATACGCTGGCCTAGCCAGCAATACCCACTTCCCATGAATGAATTAAAAAAATTAAGTAGCTACAAATTTGTACACTTAACAACGTTCAGTTGCTATAATAGTTCATTGTATATTCTTTTGGAGTTTCTAGAAATTATGCATTATTTGGTGAAAACCAGATTCTTGAATTGCTGGAGTTGGCTTTCCTGAGTGATTTATATTGCAAACAGGGTTCTGATAATTCACCTGCGTTCTGAAATACACCCCCTGCATTCAGCTGGTGCACATTGCATCATTGGTTTGGATTTTAACTTAGCTGAGATGCCGATGTGTGATGTGCGAGACAGAGGCCTGTGGGGAGAATTAGAAGCCTCGTAGGGAAGGCCGGGCAGAAATTGGAAGAGTATGGAGCTGCCCCATCATGTGTGGTTGCCCGTTTGTGCAGGGTTTGCCCAGGTAGGCACTCTGAATCCAGCAGGTAATTGAAAACGCGCTCATTCCTGGATCCATCAACCCCCAACTGGGTTTAGCTGCTGGGTTTCCTGGTCATCCACAGTTTAGTTTCAAAATAATGAGACTCATAATGAGACTCACAACCTCATTATCATGTTGAAAGTGCCCACCCACATCCTTGGAACAGGCTGACCACCTGCCCACCTTTAAACCAGAAGTGAGTGGGTTGGAGGAGGGCTTGGGTCAGAATTCAGGTTTTTAACACTTTACCCTTCTTCTTGTCCCAAATCAATCTATTTTTTGAGGTTAAAACTCTCCCCCTGATCTTCCAAAACATATAGGCTAGGATTTCCCAGTCGGTGAGCGGGGGGGCAGGGCCCGCTCAGTGACACGTAAAGTGACGCAGGATGACATCAGGCGGAACTCCCGACATCACCCCGCCTCATTTCAATTTTCAGGTTGGCGGGGGTTCAGCTGAATCAGCTGTGCACCCGCCGACCTGTCAACGGCCTCAATAGACCATTGACAAAGTAGTTAACGTAATTAATGGACCTGCCTGTCCAACCTTAAGGTTGGCGGGCTGGCCAGGAGCCCTAGCGGGTTTAAAAAAAAGCATGAAACCTCATCCATGGGTGGGATGAGGTTTCATGCAGGTTTTTAAAAAGTCAGTAAAAGTGTAAGTAAAAGTGTCACATGAGGAGACATGTCAGGGAATTTTTTTTTCTGTTTTAAAATTTTTTATTGTAGAGCCGATCTCCCTGAGGCAGCACTTAGCCTCAGGGAGATGAGCGCTCATGTGCGAAAGAATGCACTCTCGGCTCAAGGGAACCCCCCCCCCATTCCGCACAGGGAATGCATAACGCTTCCTTGCGGACGTCACGCTGGGCGGGCCTTAATTGGCCTGCCCACATAAAATGATGGTGTGCCCCCGATTGGGGGCGCCGATCAGAGGCGTGCCTCCACGTCCCGCTTCTCAACATTCCCCCCCCCGCCCGACGGGGGGAAAATTCTGCCCATAATTGTCAGTGAAATCCCGCTCCGTTCACTGAGCCAGAGTCATACTAAATTGGCCAACTAGGAACAGCTCGTTAACATGGCAGCGTGGTGAACAATGGTGAAAGGAAAGAGAAAGCAGACTACTTATTCATATCATTTAGCAAAAGTGGCATCTCCCACTGATTTATAAGTGATCAGAATTTGTGGCAGATAATAGGAAGTTAATAGCTGAAATCTTGGCATTCGTTGCTGAAAGCTGTGGGGAGGTGAGAGGACTCAGCGGGAAGATGGAATTTAAAAAAAACCTTCCCTTCTACTCACCACCCCTTGCTCCTTTTTGTGGAATAACATTGACAAATTTTTCTCTTGTCTGTACAGAATTGGGAATTCCAAACTAAACACATTTCAGTTTATTTTGTGCCGGAAACACATGCCAGTGAGACCGATACTGGAACAGTCTACATCCTTTCTGTTACTTATTTGCAGTCACAATGTCCACCACTGTCTGGCTTCTACTTGGAGACTTTGATTTCCAACCATGTTTTAGACCGAGTCCAGACCACTTCCCAACAAAAATAGCCACATGTTGACTACAGCCAGACACTTTCTGACTGATCTTTGCCTTATTTCATTCCAGCGAGAAGATATCATTAAACTAAATAGCCATGAACGGATTAAATTCTGATTCACCTGCAGGGTTATCAGGTCAACAGCATTGTGCAGTGATTTAGTGACAAAGTTCTTCTTTATAACAAATTATTATGGAACCACTGAAGCAAATGGCATAAATATAACTTATAAATATAAAAAGCATTAAAACAATAATTTCTGGAAACCGAACATAAAATGTCAACCTGCCTTTCACATTTGTATGATAACTGACCAGCTATACATTTTTCAACATTTTTTGCTTCACTTTATAATTTTTGTTTGAGATGTAAAAGCTTTAGTTTGCACAGTTGATTCTCAGTTTTTGTTTAATTTTTTTCTAAAAAGCAATAAAGGTTTTGTTGAACACAATATTGATTACTTGTGAGCTACGGTTGCCATGAGACAATAAATCAATTACATTGAGTGAACCCATTCAGCCCATCTTAGTAAATCCCTTCTTTGCAACATTCAGTTGTTTCTGAAATATCTTCAGGGCTTCCATCCCCACCGATCTATTTGGGAATCTATTTTTTTCCTCTTCATTCTTTCATGAGATGTGGGCATCACCGACAAGGCCAGCATTTGTTGCCCATTCCCAATTGTCCTTGAGCTGAGTGACTTGCTAGGCCAGTTAAGAATCAACCACATTGCTATGGGTCTGGAGTCACAAGTAGGCCAGGACAGGTAAGGATGGCAGGTTTCCTTCCCTAAAAGACATTAGTGAACCAGATAGGCTTTTGCGACAATTGGCTATGGTTTCATGGGCACCATTACAGATTTATACTCCAGATTTTATTAACTGAATTCAAATTCGATCAGCTGACATGTTGGGATTTGAACCCATCTCCCCAGAGCATTTGCGTGGGCTTCTGGATGACTAGTCCAGTACTGTTACCAGTATGCCCCCATCTCCACATTTGTTGATTAATCTTGGTGCAAAGAAGAATCTCCTGATATCAATGATAAACTTGCCTTTTACTAATTTGAACCAATGTCCTTTGACCTCCCTGAAAATGTATTTTAAAGTAATGTTCCAGATTATCTTTTCTATGACATCTACCCCTTATATGGTCCTTTTATTTGAAATCTCAGATGCCTCCTGTCAAGGGTTGAAAAGCTTAAGGTTCTCCAGTCCCTCCTCATAACTCAGACATTGAACACTTGGAATCAACCTTAGCTCCCTCCCCGACCCTCTTCTGTCTTGGTGTCTAGAACAGGACAGTGTTTAAATGCCTTTTGAACAGACAAGTGTATATTTGCTCACCACTTCCTCTAACTCATATTCTATGGGGAGGATATTCCCCTCGTCGGGCGGGCATGGTGGGTGGGCCCGGGAGTGGCCGCAATTGTGCCCCAGCCATGATTTCACACTGGCTTGCCAATTAATGGTCAGTCAGTGTGAAATGCGCGCTGGGAGCCTCAGCACTGCGGGGGTGGAAGTGGGAGGAGTGCGAGCGCTGAAGTTTGCGCATGCGCACGAGTGCATTCACTGAAAACTCCCTGAAGGCACAGAGCTGCCTCAGGGAGCTGAAGATTTTTAAAATGAAAAATAAAGATTCGAAAAATAAGGAAAACATGCCCCCACATGTGACTCGGCCACATGAACAGGCACATGAAAACTGAGTTTAAAAATTTTTATTGTTTGTTCAGTCATTGTTGGAAACCTCATCCCGCCTGTGGATGAGGTTTCGCAAAAAATGCAAAGGCCGTCTGGCCTATTCACCTGCCCGCCAACCGTAAGGTTGGACAGGCGGCGAAAAACACAATTTAATTAATTGAATAATGGGCTTAAAAGCCCTCTTAATTATTAGCAGGCGCGCTGCCGACTCTCATGCGCGCCCACTGACTGAAATATCACGCGGGTGCACAGTGATGTTGGGGCACTTGCCCAACGTCATCGCATGCTATTTCACGCTTGTGCATTTCGGGCGCTCACCTGTGCGCTGAGCTGAAAATTTGGCCCTATGATTTTTGCTGTATGGCTCAAGATTCAATTGGTTTTGATGATTGTAGATCTGTTTTGGTTAAACATGTAGGCCCAGATCATCCAGTCCCACTGGAATAATGGGACATCCACAACCTCTGAGGTAGAGAATTCCAAAGACTCTCAACCTCTGAATGATGAGATTTCTGCTCATCTCAGTCCCTCTATCCTGAGACTTTGCCTCTGTGTTCTAGTTTACCAGGCAGGCGAAACAGACTCTCAGCATCTACCCTGTCAAGCCCTTCCAGGATTCAATGAGATAATCTCTCATACTTTTAAACTCCAGAGAGTATAGGCCCAATTTATTTAAACCTCTCATCATAGGACAATCTTCTCATCTCAGGGACCAACCTAATGAGCCTTCATTGTACACTTCCAATGAAAATATATTCTTCCTTAAATATGGAGACCTGCTCAAAGTACTCCAGATGTGATTTTATTAAAATCCTATACAATTGTATGAAGATTTCTTTATTCTTGAACTCTAACCCCCTTTCAGTAAAGACCAATGTGCCATATGCCTTCCTAATTGCTTGCTGTACCTGGATATTAATTCTTTGTGTTCCTCGTATGAAGGGTAAGCTGGTAATGCTGCAAATCATGGTAGTACTTTTTTATTATTGCTATAGTATCTGTTATATAGAGACTTGCTTTTCTACTTTGTAATCTAATTACTTAATTTTACTTTCTGAAAATACAATGAATTGCAGCACTGATAAAGAAAGTGCATGTGGATGGAATTTTAAAAGGTGACTGATAAAGTGCCTCTGAGCTTAAGCAACATGATATTGAAGGAAATGTGGATAGGAATTGCTTCAAGCACAGTGGAAGGTTGTGTAATTGCCAAGATTATGGAGAACGTATAGAAGAGATTCACTAAGTTATACCAGGGATAGAAGGCTTTAGTTATGAGGAAGGATGAGAGAAATTGAGCTTTTTTCAGTAGAGCAAAGGTGCTGAAGTTTTCCAAATAACGAGGGGCTTGATGAGGTACATCAGAAAAGCTAATTTCCATTGATTGTTCATTCCATTGTCGGTGCAGACTCGATGGGCCAAAGGGCCTCTTCTGCACTGTGTGATTCTGATTGATAAGGCAGTAAATAAAAGGTATAAACTTGGGTAATTACCAAACACATGGAAAAGGTGCAGGAAATTATTTATGCAGAAGCCAAAAAACAATGGAAGTAAAATCCATAATAACTTAAAAAGGAAAATTGATCAATATCTGGAAAAACAAGAGAAGTAAATTAGTGGGTAAAGCAACAGGCAATTGGAATAAAGTAGATAACTTTATCAGAGATCCAGCAAGGCACAATGAGTTCTTTCCGTGTTCTGAAATGTTACGACTACATGACCCCCATGAACGTTTTGATGGATATGGGTGGACGCTAAATCTCTACATATGCTTGATGATTTCTTTTTTGTCTGGTATTTAAATCAATGTGAAAATAACCAAAGCAAAATAAATACTGAATGACGTTATTAAATTAGTGGAGGGTAATTCAGTGAAGATTTTGGCCAGACCACAACAGGAGTCCAGATTTAGTTGCCAAAGCACAAGGGGAACATTCAAACACTCAAGGCAGTGAGAACAAGAGGTATAAGGCTAAAACTTAGTAACAGAGGATTGAGTTGTGAAGAAAGGTGGAAGAAATGGCTTTTCAATCTTGAAAGGAAGTGGCTGAGAAGGGACCTATATTGTATATGTTAAAATGACATGGTACAACGAAAGTCAATCTAGAGTGCTGGTTCCAGAGAATTCAGGACAATAGATGAAAGGTAACATTGGGGGAACCTTTTCCACATAAACTGTGGTAAAGTAGTAGAGGTAAAATCTCAGATTAATTCACAACAGAATTAGATTAGGAAATGTAAACTTTTTATTGGTGAATGAGCTAGATCCCTCATCTGAGTCTATCTTGTGATTGTGAAAATACATATTGTAAGATTTTGCATAATCTCTAATGTCTGTTTGGTTTACAACCGTCCCTTTACTAAAGTCTCTGATGAGGTGTGCAACTTGCATGGGATCGATTTCTCATAAGCAGGATATTAGAAAGAGGGCTAGATGGATAGAAGAAAGGGGTGAGGGTAGATGCAGATCCACTACCTCTCTCTTCTCTTTTAAGACACTCCTTAAAACCTATTCCTCTGACCAAGCACCTGTCCTAATAAGTCTATGTGGCTTAGTGTCAAATTTTCTTTGACAACACTCCTGCAAAGCACCTTCGGATATTAAACAACACTAAAAGAGCTATATAGACAGAAGTAGTTGTTGCGAGCCCTAGAATGCCACCGCTTTCTAGCTCTCCTGTTGGAAATTGATTGCTGGGAATTATGTATCAGATTCCGGAATGTCTCGCGCTGATCAGCCCTCCTTCCAGCTCAGCACCCTTCCACTATATGTGGCCAAGAAACAATTTCAGCTTTAAAGATAATGGGGGTGGAATTGGTCTTTAGAATAACTTAAACAGCTGTGCAATGGATCATTAATTTTACATCCAATTTTCCTTACCATTGACTTCAGCTTATTCCATTGAGACTGGTAGAGATCGATTTTACCCAGTAATATTTTTAATTCTGTCTAATGAAATTATGTGAACACAAGTTGTGAATGATACTAGTGATTGTATCTATGCATTTATGTGTGTGCACAAATCTCTTGCTTCTCACACAACATGAATGTAACCAGGCGGTATAATCAGCATTGCCCACTGGCATCTCTGTTAAGTATAGTCAAGAGCATACTGGTGAGTGCTGCACTATGTGTGCATATAATAACATAATTGATATTTTGACAAAAGGAGGAATTCCTCTCTTTCATCCAGCAAGTCTAAAATGAAACATGACCTAACATCATTTACAGTTACTAGCAGTATTTTTTATTTTAATTCAGCCTTCTGAGGAGCGGCAATTACCATCGGACTGACATTCCACTGTTTTTTTTACACACACTGCTGGAGCTCCGCATTTCTGGCTTGGACTTCCGAGCTGGGCTTCTTCAGAGATACAGAGTGACCCTGTTCTAGGAGTCCTTCCCCGTGGTGCAGGGTTGCCCAGAGAAACCAAGCTATGCCCCCCTTTCTACGGTACTAGTTGCCATATTTTGGTAATTCTTCATTCACTAACACAGTGAGAAGGTTTGGTATATTTAAATAGCTTTTCAGGGTGTTAGTGAATGAGTGTGAGTAAGGTAAGTGGGTAGGGTGCGTAGGGTGGTAGAGTGAGTAGGGTGCCAGCTGTGTAGGGTGGCTGGGTGGTAGCTGGCAAGGTGGGTAAGAGGGTGAAGTCAGATCAGGTTGGGTTGGGGGGTGTCAGAAGGTCAGGGGTGATCGGAGGGTCAGGGAGAAGCCAGTGGGTCGGTGGGGGTGGGGCGGGGGGGGGTTGGGGGGTGGGAGGAGGCGTCACAGGGTTGTGGGATTCGGAGAGTCAGGGGGATTGGGGGAATCAGAGGGTCGGGGGGAGTCGAAGGTGTGGGGGCTAAAGGGTCAGTGGGAGTCGGAAGTTGGGGCTAGTCAGGTGGGAGGTCAGTGGGGAGTCATTGTGGGGGGTGGTTGTCAGTTTTATAGTTAGGCAGGAGTTAGACACAATTTTTCAGTCTAACATTTCCTGGGTAACTATCCAGGTAAGTGAGTCAGAACCATTCAAAGTCTTCAGCTACAACTCAGAGCTGGAGACTTTTTCTGAGGTCCCGGGTGGAGGGTAATTGCCCATCAGAGGTTGAAACTTCCTGAGAAATTCCTGTGGAATCCTTGCATTGAGACTTCTGAGGGGTCCCGTAGAGACCGGAAGATCTGGGCCAATATATCCTCATCACATTCGATTATTATCCTGTCACAGTTCCCTTAGTATTTCTAAGAACAACAATGGCCTGAATTTTTGCCGAGTCAAAATGGCTCCATGCCTTAGCCAAAATGGCACCAGACTCCTGAATCCACATGTCCTGCCCCCATATCTGGCACCCATCATTTTCACTGGTGTGAGGGAATAGGTGCGGGACATACTTTGCACATCCATGGTTTACAGAGGCAGAGGCACATTTAAAAGTGCAGCTGCCTTCACTCGGAAGAAATTTTGGTCACCCGGATTTCTGAAATACGCTGTGTGGGCTTTAGACATTTGAAGAAAAGGTCTAAACCTGTCAGAGTTCTTTGGAGAAGTAATGTATCCTTTTTGAAAGGTAAGTTACCCCTTTGGGAGAGGTCAGGCACCCCTTTGGGATTGTTGAGAAGACATGAATGTGCATAAAAAGTGAATAAAGTCTGTGGAGCTGTCAAGTCATTTAAATCCCCTGCGCTTTAAAGTTTTGAGAAAAATACCAGCCTGCAGTTGAAAAAAAAATGCTTGCAATTTCACTACTGTTTATTTAGATAAGTCAGAGGACTATCATTATAGGATTGGTGCTGCCTGACCACTCCCACAACCTACTGTTACCGCGGTAGGGGGCCTTATGTTCACACTTTGATTGACAGCTCCAAGTGATTATAAAGAGATTAGCTGTTTCCGATGTGGGGCTAAAGGGGCCAAATGCCCTACTTCTGCTCCTATTTCTTATGTTCATATGTACTTGAAGGGATTTAAATATATTGAATGGGCTTTAATCAATGAGAATTTTTTAATATAGTGAAGTATGTAATAGATACTTAGAACTCTATTTTATGTCATCTCAGCATGGCTCCTCAGGATGGCCTTGGTGGATACTGAGTAGCAGTAAGGGCAAATGATGATGTGTGGGAGGACATGGGTTGGCATGAAATGGCACTAAGTTGGTAAAGAGGCTATAAAAGGGCCATGGGGTTTGATAGAAGGACATGGGTTAGCATTGAGGGTATGAAGGGCCATGGGAGTATGTGGGGGTATGAGGTAGCATGAGTTGGCATGAATGGGGCATGGGGAATGTGTGGCCCATGAGGAGAGGTGAGGGCTAAAGGGCTGCTTTTTGTTTACTGGTCTAAATGTTTGTAAAGGTGGAAGGGCCCTGCTGCTTAGCTCAAATGGTGCTGGGGTCCCTATTCCAGAAGTCCCATCCCTGAACCCAGCACCCACAATTTTTGCCAGGATGGGGAGAGATACTGCAGTACTTCTACACATCTGTGGTTCATTGAGTATATTTGTTCTATTTTAGTCTCAATAATGGTGACCACGACAATTATCATCAGTTGTTGTAAAGCCCCATTGGGTTCACTAATGTCCTTCTGGAAAAGAAATCTGCCATCCTTATCCAGTCTGACCTACATGTGACTGCAGACCCACAGCAATGTGGTTGACTCTTAACTGTCCTCTGAAATGGCCTAGCACGCCATTCAGCTCAAGGGCAATTAAGGATGTGCAACAAATGCTGGCCTTATCAGCAACACCCACATCCCAAGAAAGAATAAATGAAAAAAAAAAATGTACATGCCTTCAAACAGAGGCAATTTTTGTTACAGGGATGTCTAAGGCACAACTGTTGGGCTTCAGACATTTGAGGCGGAAAAAAAAGAATTATTTGAAGAGATGAAGTAACCTTATAAAGAGGTCAGGTACCTTGCGCTTCCGACTTGGGACCAAAAACTCAGCCCCCTCTTTTTATTACAACTGTGACAACATCCCAGAACACTGAGGCAAGCCTTTTAACCAGCCCACCTCGGCAACTGGTAGCCCCGGTGGCTGTCGCTGCATTGTTTCCTGTGTCGGCTGGTCTGACTGCGGTTTGCACCTCCCCTCCCAGCACCCCGAACAAACAACCAGCGGGCTGCGGCAGTTTCTCCTGAATTGGGTTTGCAGAGTTGGGAAATTTCCCAACTTTGTGTCTCTGACTCAGGAGCGAAAATTTAGCTCAATGACTGTAAATGGCAGATATTGTAGTATGAATCTGAAATGTGGCAACTTCTTTTATCCCCAAAGGAAATGGGATTCTTTTGAACATTGTCACACATTTTTAAAAGAAGAATGGTGCACTTTAATGATGGAATCGTCAAAATAAACAAGGAATGAGTCCTTGTTTTTAGTGTACACAGATAAAGGAAATGGAAAATCCTTGCCAAATTCCTTCACAGAGTTAACTTTGATTTTAGTACAAGGAAATGATGAATAGCTGGCCCTGTATTTATTTATCATGTAAGAATGTTCAAATGGAGTCTGCAAAATAGGCCTTAGTTCTGTCACTTGACATGTTCCTTGTGGAATTATCAAATGCGAGTGTTTCTAAAGCAATCTTTCATGGATTCTTTAGTTTCTTTATAGTTCCAGAATTGAATTCATCCAGAATTGCTCAGGATCTTGAGACCAAACATGAAACAGCATTTTCATGGAAAAAATTGACTCTACAGACACCCAAGTACATGTGAATTTGCTTTGCTACCTTAGGAAGTCAGTGTCACTTCTTTCATTGGAGAATGCAATTAATCAAAAGCAAAACTTATTCAAAGTGCTAGCACACAATCAAAATGAGCAACTCTTGCAACTGCCCAATTAACATACAGTATAATCAAAAATATATGGTATAATAATGTAAAAGAAACACTAAGTATGTCAAATCAGAGAGGGATCTCATTTCATGCTGTTACACTCCTTTCTGAACAAGAATGAATTATCCTATTTATGTATAAAATAGAACAAATATACTCAATAACATTACGTTGCATATTTTTGACTAGAAGAGTCCACTTATCAGTAATAGCAACCATCTTTTTTCAAAAGGATTATTCATAAAAATGCATTTGGAGCCTTTTTAGATTAGAAGTAAATAAGGTTAAGTGATCTGGAGCAGGGCATTACAGCAGAAATGTTTTATGAATTTTAAAATTATATATGATCAAATCTCTCAGTGATGCTAGTGTGTTGTCCATTTGAAGCCCATCTTGATAGGCTTCAACAGCACCTCTTCATTTGATGAGATCTGATTAAAGGTACTGGAAGGTTGGCTATTACAATTACTGACTGAATTGTTATCAGCACTAATATGTACAGATGTGGTTGCCCTTTTCTTTAAACCTCTGAAAGGGTAAATAAATGCCCTTTTTTCTGTAAGATTGCATTTACCAACCAGTGCAAAAGTTATATTGAATATTGTGTCAGTCTAACTTTGGAACATTAGCAGTGATTGAATATGGCAATTTTGTTTTTAGTTTAAAAAAAAAGTCAATAGTTTGGTGAACTAATTAAATGTACAAATTCAGTTTCCTTTTCAAAGGAATCCCCAAGTCCGCAAATCACATATGTAAAAAGTCAGAAATGTTGTTGCCTTCCAGGAAGTGACTTCTTAAAGGGGCATCGGAGGTATTTTTCAGTTGCTAGCACAAACGTTTCTAAAATAGGTATTGCGCCTCTTGATTGAATGTTTGGGGAGCTGAAAGAAGTGAATGAAAGAAGGCATGTGAGGGAGATGTACCTTAAGTAGAAGAAGTGGTCTTTCTACTACCATTCCTCAAGCAGCTCTACGACTGAGGAATCTCTATGGCGAACTGCTTTTGCAGGCTACAGTTTATTGGTGAGGTAATGGTGGAATTATGCACCTGCAACAATAAATCCTGCAGGCAACCATCATGGCAAGGACAATTCCTTCCAAGCTACTGCATACAACAACATCTGCAACAACAACTGATAGCTGGTGTACAGATATATCAAGCAGATCACTGATATAAGCTCAAATCCTAACATAGCAAGTTGAGAGGCTGAATTAAATAAATTTGACAATTTAAGGGCTAGCATCAGAAAAATGATTATAAACCTGCCAAATTGAGACAGAAACCCAATTGCATAACTGCCATGTGCCTACAAGTGACTCTAGTAACCTAATTCAACGCATATATCCATGTTAAAAATAAATGCAGTTCAATATGCTTGAATGGGATTACAATCTGTGTCACTTTTGCTGATCACGAGCTGATATAGTGAGGAAAAAGGAGAGACATAGGCTAGGATGTGGAAAGAGAGCGCAAACAATACTGTTGTAGAAGGGGCATGGAATATACAGAAAGATAAATAAGAAAAGCAGGAAAGAAAATAAGAGTTAGCACTGGAGTCAAGATTGAGTATGTGTGTAAATTCATAATGCATTCAAAACAAAACCTGGGAGCAAGAAGCATTACTAACTACAGAGGGTTATGATATAGTTATTCTCTGTAGGGGGAGATGGTGATGTAATGGTAATGTCATGGACCAGTGGTCCAGACTAATGCTCTGGGGACGTGGGTTCAAATCTCATCATGGCAGGTGATGGAATTTAAATTCAATCAATAAGATCTGGAATTGAACACTAGTCTCAGTACTTGTGTCCATGAAACCATCATCAATTGTAATTTTTAAAAACACCCATCTGGAAGGAAACCAGTCTGGCTTATATGTGACTTCAGACCCACAGTAATGTGGTTGACTCTTAACTGCCCTCTGAAATGGCCAAGCAAGCCACTCAGTTAGTTTTAGGCTAAGGGGTGGTAGATTTAAATCAGAGATGAGGAGGAATTACTTTTCTCAAAGGGTTGTGAATCTGTGGAATTCATTACCTCAGAGTGCAGTGGATGCCGGGACACTGAATAAATTTAAGGAGGAGATAGACAGATTTTTAATTAGTAACGGTTTGAAAGGTTATGGGGAGAGGGCGGGAAATTGGAGTTGAGGCCGAAATGAGATCAGCCATGATCATAATGAATGGTAGGGCAGGCTCGAGGGGCTGAATTGCCTACTCCTGCTCCTAGTTCTTATGTTCTTATGTTCAGTTCAAGGGCAATTTGGAGTAACAAATGCTGGCCAGCAACACCCACAACCATAAAAGAATACATTTTTAAAAAGTTAATTTGGCTGGAAGAGTGTAAGAGCCTTATTCTGCTCCCATAAAATTAGCAACCCCCACCAAATGATTTATTGTAAAATTGCAGCATCCTCAATCTGGCCTCCACTACCTCTGATATCAATACATTTGCTTCACAATCATAACCACAAACAAATGCAGGGTGGTATGTGCTGTGATCTATTTTGGTAATGGTTTTATCTGGCCTGCAAGATACAGATTTTTTTCTCGCTAAGTGACAAGTTAGAGATTAGAGGTAAAGGCTTTAAAAGTCTATTTGTAGTTTACAAAGCTTTAGATAAGAAAATAACTATTAATGTACTCCTGAGGTCTCCTTATTTACAAACACCACAGTCATTTCATTAGCTTTGAAAGTGATATAATGGAATGTATTTTCCTGTGTGTTGAAGTTCACTCGCCTGGAGCTTTCACTCAATTGTTCTGGTTTTCTTGGCATATTTTAGCAGAACTTGGCATAATTCTACCCTTAAATTTTAGGTCAGCCAAAACTCTGCTGTCCATGTCTTAACTCGCACCAAGTCATGTTCCCCTATCACCCCTGTGCTTGTTGACAAACAAGGTTTGATCTCTAAATTTTCATACTTGTTTTCAAATCCATCCATGGTCTCACCCCTCCCTATCTTTGCGATCTTCTCCAACTCCACAACTCTCCAAGATATCTGCCTGCGCTAATTTTGGCCTCTTGTAAATCCCTGATTTTCATTGCCCCACCATTGGTGGGTGCACCATCAGTTGCCTCGGTTCAAATCCCAGAATGCCCTTCCGACACCCCTCTGCCTCCCGACAGCGCTTACCTCCCTTAGGACCCTCCTTAAAAATCTACCTCTTTGACCAAGCTTTTGGGCAATGACCCAATATCTCCTTATATATTATGAGAAAGGTAAAGTTCCAAAGACATATGGGAACAATGGGATTTACGTTAAAAGGGAGAAACATGTATAAAGGATTGAGGCTGTGTTAGGAAGGCATTGTAAGATCCACCAGAAGTGTGAAAAGCCTGCAGTATTTGTGCAACCAGCCTGCTGTCAATCGAAGCTGGGAAAAGCCACTTTGAATTCTATTGTCCAGGATATTGTGTTGACTTGCCTGGATCTGTTTAAATCTATTTGTTTTTCCTGTTGCCTTAACAGGAGTGTAACTGGAAGCCCGATTAATTAGGGGCTTTACAAGTTATTATAGTAGTAATTTGTAGATCTCTGTATGTTTTCTTTTGTTAATAATTGTTTAATTTAGATTTCTAAAAAAAACTCAAGTCTTGGTGGGCTTATTACTACTGAATTCAGGGCACACATCTTAAAATAAAATATAAATTGCAAAACGGTTGTGACCGCGTGATCAAGTTTCCCTCGTGCATTTGATCTGCTGGCACACATCATCTGCCGCATCATAACAGGATACAATATTGGGCCCAATTTATGTTAGAATCAGAAATTGAGCCCAAAGCAGAAATTCTACCTCACTGTATTTAATTGCCATTATAAGCTACTTACAACTAAATGAAAGCTCAAAGAAAATCTTACCCATTCAGACATGTTCCGATTTCTCATATCTAGACTGTTTCAATGCTTTTTCAATTTTTTTTTTAGCCTTATCACCATGCTTTGTCTTGTCAACAGAAACTTTGTAATCATTACTGTCATTGAAAAATAACTTCCCTGAGAATCCACAGGCTACAACCTGTATAACTGCTGGGATCACACTGACCGTGCTATCAATTACTCAGATGGGAAGAATGTGTGGGAATAGTGGCAGTGATCTCACTTGCTGTAGGTTATTAGGTGCTTGTGGTGGTGCAGGGGGCAGGGGATCGGTTGGGAGGGAGGGATACCCATGGGCCCTCACAGTGACCCCTATTAAACTTCCCATGTAAGAGAGAAGATCCCCATTTCTTTAAAGATTACTACCCACTTGCACTCATCTGGAGGCTGCCAAGCTTCATTGTTGTCAACATACTAGCTTCTAGTAAATACGCCATGTCATTTCTGAGCCAGTGAAAGAAAGAATTTGAATTTATATAGCACCTTCCACAACCTCAGCTCATCCAAAGGCAGTTCATACCCAATAAAATACTTTTGAAATGAAGCCACTATTGTAATGTAAAAAACGTGGAAGTGAATTTCTGCACTATAGAATTGCAAAACAACAATGAGATGATAGTCAGGTAAGCTGTTTTTGTGATATTGGTTGAGGGATAAATATTGACTAGGGTACTGGGAAGAACTCATCTACTTTATTTTGAATGGTAGCATTGGATCTGTTACATCTAAAGAGGGTAAATGGAGCTTTGATGTAATGGTTCATCTGAAAGACAGCGCCTCTGACAGTGCAGCACCCATCAGTACTGCAGTGTATTGTCCACCCAGATTATGTCCTCAAATCACTGGAGTGGGGTTTGAATCCTTCTCACACAGAAATGCTACCACTGAACCATGGCTGACATCTTTACAGCCTCTCACCTTGTATATTTTTCTATTATGTAATTTTGAAGATTTTTTTTAAAAAAACAAATGACCATCAACCTACCATATTTAGTAAAGCATTGCTAAAATATACCTCTAAATTTGGCCCCACTTTTTTTCTGCAGCCTGACCCTGTTTTGTAATATTAGTGTGCCAGTTGTTAAGAGACAGCCTTTTGGTAAAGCGGAGTTATTTAAAAATCCCAGAGGGAAACTTTAAACAACTGTCATATCCTATATTTTTAAGTGGCATGTTTGAAATGCAACTCTAAATTCAGGAATCGGACCACCAGTTCGAGAGGTCTTATATTAAAGTTATATTAAATGTAACCTTTTATTAATTTCCACAAGTTAAAAATATATACACATGGCTCCAAATTACTACTATCACAACTTTTAACAAATTCCCAAACTAATCTCCATTAAGCTGACAGCAACCCATAGACTTAAGCAGACACCAGGCAAAGCATTTTCACCTTACAAATTCAGAATTAGGTTCTTTTCACTTTGGTTCCTGTGGAGGCAGTTGGAAGCTTACAGCTGCTATGATATTAAATTGCCTCTGCCCCGCATATAAAGAACTGCCATCCTTATACCTAGCACATATAAAACTGCTATCCCTATACCTAGCATATCTCATTGAATGTAAATTCTCATTGTATCACCAGCCTCTTTGAATTTCACCTCTTCTAACAATAAAACCCCTTTCATAGTACCAATCTTATTAGTAATATAAACATATTGCTCGGTCTCTGTTAGCTAGATACCAGATTTCGCCCCAGTTCTTGAATGCTCTATTCAAAAAATGCAAATGCACTCTACCTCTCTTACATCTCAGAACTAATTCTCAAAGCACACAGACTAGCTGGTTTTAATCCAATTAAGACACCCACAGACTGAACCTCTTATTTTAAAAGAAAACTATTTTTCAATAATATTTATACATTACTAGCTTCCCTTTGTCATAATTCTAAAAGATAGCTTCCTTTTTAATAACCCATCTCACGTTATCTCCTATACTTATTACACTATTACATTCCAGATACGTGTATTAACATAATATATATCAACAGAAAGCACTCCAGTTCAGTGTCCAGGTTTTGAAAAAAAATTTCCATTTTCCTTTAAGCTTCAAACTCTTGATGACGTATATGCGAACTGATTCTCTTCCAGCAATATGTATAATACATAGATCAAATGGTTGCAATAATAGACTCCATCTGGAAAACCTTGCACTTTTATCGCAAAATTTGTTCAAAAACTTCAAAGGATTATGGTCTGTACAAACAATTGTTTCCGATTAATTGTTTGCAACATAAATTTCAAAATGCTGCAATGCTAACAGCAAACTCAAAGGGCAGAATTTTCTGCCTGTCGGGTGGGCGGGCCCGACCCAATCTCCTGCGGGCGGGGAGCCGATCCCCGCCGGAGAAGTGGGCCCCGCCGCCATTTTATATGGGTGGGCCAATTAAGGCCCGCCCAGCGTGACGTCCGTGGGAAGTGCTATGCGCCTTCCTGTGCGAGCGGGGGAGGATTCCCCAAAAGCGAGAGTGTGCTCTTTCGTGCATGCGCACGAAAGAGCGCACATCTCCCTGAGGCAAAGTGCTGCCTCTGGGAGATTGCTGAAACTTTTTAAAATATTAAAAATAGAAAAAAAAATTCCCTAACATGTCCCCCTCATGTGAAAATGTCACATGAGATGGGACATGTTCATAATTTACATAATAAGTTTATTAAACTTTTTAAAACCCTGCATGAAACCTCATCCCGCCGGTGGGTGAGGTTTCATGTTTTTTCTATTTGCCGCCAGGGCTCTTGGCCTGCCCGCCAACCTTAAGGTTGGACGGGCAGGTCCTTTAATTGTATAATTGATCCTGTCAATGGCCTCAATTGTCCATTGACAGGTCAGCGGACCCGCAGCTGATTTTGCTGCGCCCCCGCCTTCCTGAAAATTTAAATGGGGTGGGATGATGTCGGGGGTTCCGCCCGATGTCATCCCGCGTCATTTTACATGTCGGCGAGCGGGCCCCGCCCCCTGCGCACCGACGACAAAATTCTGCCCAAAGTCTCTTTTTCGATCATTGAATATCTTCTCTGTTGCACATTCAGCTTCCGTGATAAATACCCTGTCAGTTTTTCAATTCCAGTGTCATCTTCTTGTAACAGTACAGCCCTAATGCCCATTTCGCTTTCATCAACAGCCAACTTTAATTGCTTGGCATAATTGGGTACTGAAAAATCTGGTGTCATAGTTAATACAGTTTTCAAACTATCAAATGACTTCTGACACTCCAGTGTCCATTAAAACTTTTTGTTCTTTAATAGTTCAGTCAGCGGAGCAATCACTTGGCTAAAATTTGGTTCAAATTTCCGGTAAAACCCATTCATGCCCAAAAATCTCAAAACTTCTCATTTTGTGGTAGGCACTGGGAAATCCACGATAGCCTTGTCTTTCGCACCTCTTGGAGCCACCTCGCCAAGTCCAATGGTATGGCCTAGATATGCAACTTGTGCTTTTGCAAATTTGCTTTTAGCCAAGTTCATCACCAAATTAGCTTCTTGTAGTTGAGTAAATAACTCTTCCAGGTGCTGTAAATGTTGCTCCATGTAGGACCGAAAATGATTAGATCATTTTAAACAGCACAATTGTTTAGACCTGCAATTACTTTGTGTGTCAGTCTTTGAAATGTCACAGGTGCATTCTACATACCAAGTGGCATGACTTTAAACTGACATAGTCCACTTGGCATTACAAAAGCTGAAATCTCCTTTGCTCTCTCTGACAATAGTGCTTGCCAAAATCCTTTTAGCAAATCAATCTTTGTAATAAATTTCAACTGTCCCACTTTCTCAATGCAATCTTCCAGTCATGATATGGGATATGAATCCGCTTTTGTCACCACATTCACCTTTCAATACTCCACACAGTCTGTGTGTTCCACCCGGTTTCGGCACCAGTACAATCAGCAAACTCCAGTTACTGCAACTAGATTCAATATCATTTTGAAGTATGAAATCAATTTCTTTTTGTAAATGTGATAACTTTGCCAGATTTAATCTATAAGGATGCTGCTTTATTGAAAATGATATTTCTATACATATATCATGTAAAGCTAAATTCGTCTTTCCCAGCTTATTTCCACAAATAGGCTTACATGACTGCAATTGCTTCTCCAAATCACTTTGACACTTGCTTGGAAGGTAACTCAATATTTCATTTAAATTTTAAAGCGCCCCCTCATTATCCAATTTGATTAGAGGAAAATCAGTTTCAGAGTCCTGCACTTCTACCTCGTTCTCATCATCCACCATCACCAATATCTCTTTTTGTTTCCCTTTCCTGTCAAATTCCTTTCAACACATATTTACATGACACACCCTCTGCTTCTTTCTTCTATCTGGAGTATTTATTAGATAATTTACTTCACTCAATTTCTTTTCAACCCTGTAAGACCCACTAAATCTTGTATTTAATGAATCACATAGTACTGGTAATAAAATTAGTACTTTCTCCCCAGAAACAAAACTGCGAGTTTTAGCTTTCTCATTTGCGATCCAACTATATCATTACCCAGATTAAATTGAGCCCCTGCAATGGGCAATTTTTCCACTACTCCAACTATAACTTCACCTGTCTTTCATTAGCTCTTTAACTTTACCTTCCACAATGGAATAGATTTAGCATTGCCATGAACCCCACTTACCCTTTCTCTTTCAATACTCCCTTTGAACAACAAATATCACTATCCCGCAACATTAAGGATTGATAAGCCCCGTCTCTTAAAATTTTAAGATCTTTACCTACTCCATCCTGTACACATGGAAAGACTTTTCCTTCACATACAAAGTCTTTAAACATTTCTGCAACCTGCTCCTCAATTCTCAAGTAAATTGTGAACACATTCCCACTTCTTTACCTATCACCGATTCTCCCTGTTTCACTTGTACACAAACCACTGGAAGTAAAAATGCTGTGGGTTCTGAGGTTCAGGCACAGGAGAGTGCCTGAACCTCAGAACCCACAGCACTTTTACTTCCAGAGCTTTCTGGTATCCCAATAATTCCTACAGATTTTTCCTGCAATCTCCAACACACTGACTTCATGTGCCCCACTTTATTACAATGAAAACGCCTCAATTTTTGAATGTCACTTCTAGCTTCAGCACCTTCCTTTTTATTCTGAGAAAAAAACTTCCTGGGAACTTCCAGCTACTCTTTCTCTTCCCTGACTACCTGCCTTCCTTTCACCTTCCCCCTTTCTATCCTTTTCCAATTTAAAAGGGTGACGAGAAAAGGTTTAGCTCTGTGAACTAACTCAATCATCGGCTATCTCTGCTGCTTGTCTGACATAATCAGCCCTCTGTTCCTCCACATGAGTTTTCACTACTGAAGGGATTGAATCTTTAAACTCTTCCAAAATAACTACTTCCCTAAGAGTTTGGCTCTATTTTTAACACCCGTATCCATCGGTCAAAATTACTTTGTTTTACTCTTTCAAACTCAATATAAGTTTGCACCGGCTGTTTTCTTATATTCCCAAGTTCCTGCCTGTATGCTTCAGAAACCAACTCATATGCACTCAAAATAGCCTTTTTCACTCCATCATAATTCACCAACATTTCTTCTGATAGAGAAGCATATACCTCAAGTGCCCTAACTAACTTAGACTGTAATAATAACGTCCAGTTTTCCTGTGGCCATTTCATCTGTTTAGCTAGCTTCTCAGATGAAATAAACAATGCTTCAATATCTTTTTCCTCAAACTTTTGATCCAAACTTGTACAAATCTAAACATCTCCCCACTTGGTTAGACTCCAGAGATAAATCCTTCCTCACCTACTGGTATCTCTTTTTTAACTGCCATAATTTTCAGTTGGAATTCTCTCCTTTTCTTTCCTCCTTCTCTTTCTTCATAATTTCTAATTCCCTTTTAAAAGCCATTTCTCTGTCCTTTGCTTCTAATTCAAACTTTTTCATTTGCAACTGAAGTCTCGCTACCTCCAGCTGTGACTCAGTAGTGTCAGGTTTCACTTCCAACTGTAGATGCTGTGCTATGCTTTTAATTATATTGGATTTCCTAGCACCCTCAGGTAACCCCAATTTTAACTTATCTACCAGATCTGTTAACTTACTTTTAGTTGTTTTTTTCCAACCCAATCAGAGTTCTCTCTTCTACTCCCAGACAAGTCTTAGCAATTGCCAAAGCCATCTTGTAGTCTCACCACTTCTAAAATACCTCACCAACTCCTGAACTCAAAGTGCTTCTCATACTCGTAACCTTAAGATTCACTAATTCCAAACCAATCAAGGTATTAGAAATATTTTTATCCCGGATGAGCCTCCAATTGCTATGAGACAGCCTTTTGGTAAAGCTGAGTTATTTAAACAACTGTCATAACCTATATTTTTAAGTGGTATGTTTGAGATGCAACCCTAAATTCAGGACTCAGACCATTAGTTCAAGAGGTTTTATATTAAATTAAATGAAACATTTAATTAATTTACACAAGTTAAATATATACACATGGCTACAAATTACTACTATCATAACTTAAGTTCCCAAACTAACCTCCATTAAGGCAACAGCAACCCATAGACTTAACCAAACACCAGGCAAATCATTTTCACCTTACAAATTCAAAATAAGGTTCTTTTTACTTTGGTTCCTGTGGAGACAGTTTGAGGCTTACAGCTGCTTTGATCTTACATTGCCTCCACCCCACAGACACAAAACTGCTATCCTTATACCTAGTATATCTCATTGAATATAAATTCTCACTGTATCACCAGCCTGTTTGAACTTCACCTCTTCTAACAATAAAACCCCTTTCATAGTACCAACCTTATTAGTAAAATAAACATATTGCTTGGTCCCTATTAGCTAGGTGCCAGATTTCACCCCACTTCCTGAATGCTCTATTCAAAAAATGCAAATGCACTCTACCTCTCTTACATCTCAAAACTAGTACTCAAAGCGCCCAGACTAGCTGACTTTAATCCAATTAAGACACACCCGCAGACTAAACCTCTATTTTAAAAGAAAAATATTTCCAATAATATAATATACATCAATAGCTTCATGACAGTGTATAAATGTTTGAATGAAATTTCTTTGCTATTTTAACAGAAGGGTTTAACCAACAATTTCAGGATCCTAATACCTACTTTATCCCTTTTCTGTTCAAAAAGAGAAACATTGCATTTTATTTAACTTTCTCCTACACTATGGTTCTACTGCCTATTTAAGAGATGGGGTAACTTTGCAAAATAGCCTTTCAAATTATTGTTGTGAATGCATCAACCTCCAATCCTTTTTCACATGTTAAATTAAAAACTTAATGGGATAGAATATCAACTTGGTAGTGAAGTGATTTGAATCCATCAAAAGAAAGTTGATGTCATCACTACCTAATCAATCAGGACCAACTGCAACTGACATTGTGGGATATTGAGTTTAATCAGAGTTTAAGACAGAATATAATACGCTAATTAGATTGCGAAAATATTCAACTATGACAAGTCATGAAGTCTGGTCCAGATCAGGCAGGAGTGCTGGCATGCACAAACAGCTCTTTCTTTCTTCTTCCTCCACTTCTCTTCTCGGTGCCCCAAGTCTTTACGACTTCTCGAACCACTAAGGAATGTTTGACCATTCTCTACTGCCTACTGCACTGGGCTCTTCTAAAGTCTTTTAATTTTACCCTGTTTCAGGGGTGGACCTGAATGGTTTATTGCCAAGGTCTTTTTGTCCTATAATGGTATATTTTATTTCAAAATAATCAAATGTGGAATTCTTCAACTAAGCCGTGATTTGAAAACCCCAACTTTAATGTTGTTCACTACCTGTTAGCTTCTTGAACATTTGCATGTACCTTCTGGTCCTAATAATCACTCTTACCTCATCTTTCCCTCATTGCACCTGACAGTTTCATCCTCCCAGTAATATTCCTTCTCTGACATCAAATCAACCCCCAAAAGTTTTGTTATTTGTATCTATTCCACGATTAGTTATTTCTGTTCAAGGCTGTTCAAAAGACCTGTGAACAAGCTGCTCATGATGGCCTGTCAGTTCAGCTGTTCTCATTTCTTATCAAACTGTTGAACCGTGAAGTTGTTCACTAAAGTAACTTCTATTCTACTTCCGCACAATAATGAACTCACGTAACCATCTTAAAGCCTAGCACAGCTTTGTTGTTTGGTTGTTTTGGGCATCTGTTGCTGTCTCACTAGGCCTCCTCTGCCCATGGACCCCTCTTCAGGCAAGGTACTGCTGTAATCACCTAAGAATAATCATTCCATTGGCTTTGTTTCTATGGAAGTAAAACCTTAAGCAATTTCTAGTAAAACAAACTTACAGCACTAACTTATTCCTGTACCATTAGCACATCCTTTAGCTAATCACCACCGTCAACACCCCTTTGACCTTTTGTTTATAATGTCTTTGGCAATCTCTCCTTTGCCTCCACCTATTATTGGCCCTCTATCCAGCTCCACCTTAAACAGCTTATATTTCACCACATTTCTATTTCTCTTTAGTTCTGATGAAGAGTCATACGGACCCGAAACGTTAACTCTGTCTTCCTCTCCACAGATGCTGTCAGACCTGCTGGGCTGAATTTTCCCCCCATCGGGGGGGAAATTGATGGGCGGGTGTATACGGACGCGCTTCTGATCGGCACCCCCGATCAGAGGCGCGGTGCCATTTTACGTGGGCGGGCCAATTAAGGTCCGGCGAGCGTAATGTCCGCAGGGAAGCTATGCGCTCCCTGTGCGGGCAGGGGGGATTGCCAAAATCGAGAGTGCACTCTTTCACGCATGCGCACAATAGAGCGCACTCATCTCCCTGAGGCTAAGTGCTGCCTCAGGGAGATCACCTCTACTTTCAAAAATATTAAAAATAGAAAAAGAAAATTTCCCTTACATGTCCCCTCATGTCACAAAGTCACATGAGTTGGGACATGTCCATAATTTTTACAAAATTTTTATTAAAATATTTTAAAGGCTTCATGAAACCTCTTCGCGCCCGTGGATGAGATTTCATGTTTTTTCTCACTGGGGCTCCTGGCCTGCCCGCCAGCCTTAAGGTTGGACGGGGAGGCCCTTTAATTACTTAATTGACCCTGTTAATGGCCTCAATTGGCCATTGACAGGTCGGCGGGCGCATAGCTGATTTCGCTGTGCTCCCGCCTTCCTGAAAATTTAAATCGGGCACGGTGACGTCGGGAGCTCCCCCCCCGACATCACCGCAAGTCATTTTACACGTCAGTGAGCGGGCCCCGCCCCCTGCTCGCCGACTTGTAAAATTCTGCCCGCTGAGTTTTTCCAGAAATTTTTGTTTTTGTTTCAGATTTCCAGCATCCTCAGTGTTTTGCTTTTATTCCTGTACCTATTTAAAGCTGATTATAAATACACACATATATAATAGGTATATGCTTAATTTCCAACAGTAGCCCAGGGAATTTAGTTGCACCCAAAAAACGCTGGTGAATTAACAGGGGCGGGGCATCCTCCACCCCCCACCCCCCACCCCGCCCCCCCATGGTAGAAAAGTCGGTCTTAGGACATCGACTTTAAAAAGGGCTGCCCCGCAGCGATAACATACTGGGGGCAGCCTTAACTAGGTAATGGCGGGACTTACACCCCTCAGAGGCAGCAGGTCCCGCCCTCGAGAACTGCCAGCCAATCTGATTAGAGCAGAAATGTGGGTTTAGACTCTAGAGGTCAGTTGGTGGGGGTGCTGGGGGGGGTGGTTGGAAGCACAAAATGGGGTGCTCTAATGGGGGCAGGGGACCCCCAAAGGAGGTACTCCTCCCTTTCCTTCCCTCTTTTCAACCCGAGTTGGAAAAGTAGCAGGCTGACCGCTTCCCTTTCCTCCACCCACCATATTATGGTGGTGTAAGTAGGAATAGGCCCATACAAGCCTTTAATCGCAACTAAATTACCTTAATAGGCCTAAGAGTAGGCATGCTGGCTGATGACTTACCCACTCGCATTAATATGGTGGACAGCTTGGGGGTGGACAGGAAGGCGGTGGGCTAGTCACCCAATTTATTTTCTGTGCCCACCCCACCTTCAATTATGCCAAAAAGGGGCCGTAAAATACCCTCCACAATTTGTCCATCACATACTCATGGTTTACTGCTCTATTTTTCTTCCTTCTATGTTTATCCATTTTGCATAACAGTGGTTTCATTAATCATGGTACGCAGACCTGGCTGTCTCTTTAGGCAGTAGATCACGTCAGACTCTGTGCTCTTTATGACGAAGAGCTAGGAGACTGATGGAGGACTTAGCTGGCATACCCCATGCTCTCAAACTCAAAATCTCTCCAAATGCTTTGTTCTCTTGTGATCCTGGAAGAAAAGTAGCTGAAAAAATTATATGATTTCCCTGTGTAGTCTAGTAGGGCACTTAATAATTACAGTTACCACAACCAGAGATCTGAAGCAATAAATTTGTTTGCTCAATATGGTATCCTGCTCCTGATACTCCATCTAATCAAAGATTAATCTTGGATTGAGAACAGAGCAAAATTAAATTTATATTTTCAAAATAAAATCTCGACAAGTGCAGAACTGTAATGTGATATTTTCCATATATTATAAATAAAGTCACCATACAATGTTTACTTTTATAGGCTGGAGTGAGAAATATCAGTGACATTAATACTTATGATGGAGACAGTGTTGATAGGGGTCTTCCTTTGATTCCCCTGCCTTTCAGAAAAAACAGCATTTACTTCAGGCTGGACTTACACAGCAATCTGAAAGGAAATATAATGCACTAATTATTCACGAGTTCCACTACCTCAAAGCAATGTGAAACAGCACCCACAATCATTGGTCTGAATTGTGTGCTCAGCTGCAAAGCAAGCATGTGCTTTGCTGTTGACCTCCAAGAAAGTACCTCACAAAGTGCTGGTGATCTCTGTGGCAGAAATTTTGCCTTTCCCCTCGGCAGTTTAAACTTGGCACTAAGTTAAAGGGATGTCTTGGCGTGCAACAGCAGTGATATCAGCAAGTAGGTAGGCAACCAAATTTTGGATATTCACGCACAGCAAATCAGGAAGTTAGAAGCACTTCAAGTCCTCCATTTTTAATTAAAAGTTTAGGAGCAAAATAAACGCACAACTGCATTAAGATAGAAGTTAAAATAAAGATAAATGGACTGTTAAAAAATTAAAATGAAATGATCTTCTTAAAATGTGGAACTTTTAGTTATAGTGTTAGAAATTTGATACTTCATAAATATAAAATTAGCTTGTCAAGGCCAATAAGGGTATTTAGGAGTATTTATGAAGTTAGTGCGGCATTAATAATCCAGTTATACCCCATTCAACAAGGTGTCACTTTTTCTAGGGCTTTTCCTGTGCGACTAACAGTATAAGAGTGGAAGTTCTCATTAAATCATGGTCGCAAGGGAGTTAGCAGCCTATGGGAAATCTTACAGCACATGCATGACAGCGCTGACAGGACATCAACTTCTGGATTTCAAATCAGGAGCGTGATGGAATACTCTCCACGTGCTTGGAATGAGTACAGCTCCAACAACACTCAGGAACCTTCACACCATCCAGGACAATGCAGCCCACATGATTGGCACCCCATTCACAAACATTCACTCCCTCCACCATTGACGCACAGTGGCAGCAGTGTGTACCATCTACAAGATACACTGCAAGAACTCACCAAGCCTCTGTAGATAGCACCTTCCAAACCCATGACTGCTACAATCTTGAAGGACAAGGGCAGCAGACACATGCGAACACCACCACCTGGAAGTTCCCCTTCCATCCTGACTTGGAAATATATCGCTGTTCCTTCACTGTCCCTGGGTCAAAATCCTGGAACTCCCTTCCTAACAGCTTTGTGGGTGTAGCTACACCATATGGACTGCAGCGGTTCAAGTAGGCAGCTCACCACCGCCTTCTCAAGGGCAGTTAGGGATGGACAATAAATTCTGGCCTAGTCAGCGATGCCCATATCCCAGCAAGGGATAAAAAAATTCTGCATTGTTCTGTGCTTATCTGAGCCTGAAGTTGCTGTCAGTTTCAGTGGAGTAATGACAGCAAAAGCTGACAGTTTTGCTGTCTTTACCTGAGCAAAATCCAGACCATTAACTGTTTTCATTGGATAAGTATATAAATGTTATTTCTAGAATTTGCTTTTGTCCTGCAGTTATAGGTTAGGACTGTGAATCATATCCTCTTCAGACTATAATGTGGTTGCCATTTTGCAAGTATCGTTTCAAATAAGTCCACTCCTAGAGCTCATCTGTTCAAACAAATCATTACTTTCCATGTGCTAATCCAGTGCATTCACTTGTAGGATATTTTAATTTGATGGTGTCTGTACAATTCTCTGAAGGATTTCAATTCTTATTGGAAGCTTCTGCAAGTATTTTATTGCTCAACAGGGACAAACAGGTTTTAATTGTCTAAAAATGCTGGAAATAAACAAGGAGTTAATCAAGGTCAAAGAAGAGAAAAAATAGGTTCTCATTTCAGGAATGTACTCTTCATCACAAATAAGGACTAGGAAAATATAAGCAGGCATTATGGTAAGGTGGAAAGAAAAGCAAGAAAAATGTGAGGAGGAGAATCAACAAGTTCATTAATCACACCAGACTAATTAGACCAGAGGGCTGTTGAATGCCCTGCAAAAAGATAAGACACTGTCCCTGGACCATGAGGGGTTTTCACCAATTCTTAGAATGTAGGCATTGCTAATATGGTCGGTATGTATATGTAATTGGCAGTTTTGATTCAACTGAATGGCTTACCAGGTCATTTGAGGGGAAATTTTCAATATTTGTTCATTGGAAAGAGTGTCGCTGGCAAAGCCAGCATTTTTTGCCTATCCTTAATTACCCTTGAGGTGGTGGCGGTGAGCTGCCATCTTGAACTGCTGTAGTCCATATGGCTAGGGACAGCCACAGTGCTGTTACAGAGGGAGTTCCAGGATTTAGACTCAATGACAGTGAAGGACAGGGTAGTAGGGAGGGGGTTCCATAGAAATTAAAAGAACATCCGCTGATGGGTCAGCAGAGGGAGAGGGGCACTAAGCAGTGATGTAGAATTAGAGAAGCAAAGCGTCTGTTTGAGATTTACAGCTGGAGAAAGTTAGTAGGGAAATAAAGCAAGATCATGGAGTTAATTGGAAGCAATGGCCTTGACCTTGAAGTTGACGCACAGGGCAATAGAACATTTATGATAATAAGTCCTTGCAGCTACTTAAGTTTAGTATTGACAATTTATAATCTGTTCCCTTCATCCCACCATTGGTGGTTGTGCATTCACTGCCTAAGCCCTCCAATCTAGAATTCCTCTCAGCCTCACCATCTCCACCCCCATCTTTGAGGTCAACCTTAAAACTCACCCATGACCAAGCTTTCCCTTACCTCTCCCAACATCTCCTTCTTTAGCTTTGTCCATTCTCTCGATTTTGCCTCTGCAGGCCGGCTTGAGTTTGAGCTATTTTTCTATGTAAAAGGGGCTGTGTAAAAGGGACTGTAAGTTGCTGCAGTAATCATTTAAATAAATGTTTTTCACAAATCTGTCCAGAACAAGTCTTAGTGCAGCATGATATACAAACAAAGCATAAACATAAATAGCAGGATTAAATTAACAAAATGTGAAGAATACTTATTCATTCTTCCACATTATTCCAGCAGTGAACTTCCAAGAATTCCTGCAACTCCAAAGGAGAATAAACAAGTCATGCAGATACCTTCCCCGCGCTGTGTTAACTCAATGTCATTACAATTACCCAGCTCTTCTGGAGGCATTTTCCTGCCAGATTTATACTCTTGTAATGATCCTTGGCCAGACCCCAGGTTCTGGGGGAGATCGAGTTCAGGACCAATGATGTTTTGTTGAAAGTAGACAAAGTTTGAGATTCAAGGTGCTTACTAAGTGAATAAAGCCACAAGATTTCATAGGTTTTGAACAAACAAAAATAAACTTTACTATACAAGTTCAGAAAGACAAAAGAATTTGCAACATCTATCTTATACTCCAATATTCAGGGCAAGTATGAGGTGCACGTGAATTAACAAGCAAACTGTGGTCGAATACACCACAATGCACAATAAATGACAGCTGCAACCAAAATGAATTCCACAGATTTCTCAACAACCCACCCAGATGTTTGTCAGATTGTGAACCAACCAATCTCACTGGCACTTCGTCTTTCTCACGAAGATTTCCAATCTCCATGTTCGAAGATCTTGCCTTGCAATTCTCTCCATCAGCCACCCCTACTCGAACGGCATCAGCAATGGCCCACCTCGCAGTGTTTCAATCTTGCCTTCCGAGATTTCTTTCCCCGGATTTCCTGAGTGCGCTCAAGCATCAACTTACAAGCACAATTTCAGCCCTTTAGCCATGCCAAGCAGATCACCACTGCCCTTTGACCCAACATCCCACACCATGGATTCACCAATCTTAGACTTCATCTTGGAGCTTTAGGGCTTCTCTTGAGCTTTCTTCAACTATCAGGGCTTTTTTTGAGCCTACTTCACTCAAAGTCTACTCCTTGCAGTTCTTTCTCTAATTAGAGATGGGTTTTCCTTTTTGTTAACTCAAATGAGACCTCTTCCTGTCCCCTCGCTCTCAATCTGCATCTGGGACAGCCTTTGGATCTCTCCATGCCCCCCCACCCCTCCCTTGACAATGGCACTCCACAACTGGTCGCCTGGCCTGGGCTTTTGCACTTTTTTTCCCTGTGCACAGGTGTACAAGGCCAGTCCTCAACCTGAAGAATGTAAAGATGTTGAACTGTGCATGTGCAGGCTGGTTCTGGCCTACCCATGCGCAGGAGGTCCAAAGACTGTCAGGACTTGAAGTTTTCAACCTCTGTTCTCAACAAGCAGATAAGCATGAGTTTCATAACGCTCCAACAACAAGGCTGAAAAATAAATATTTTTATTAAGAGCTTGCAGCTCACTGAGGATGCTTAAGGACAATCCACATCCAAGAACCTACTCTGAAAACTCTGCTTACATAGTGACAGCTGTAATAAATTGCATCACAGAAGCTGAGACATCTATAGCATTCTAAAACAATCAACAACATTCTAAGTGAAACAACACACAACATTCTAAAAGAAAAACATCAATTCTCCCTATATTGATAGATCTTTTAAAACATTCATAAATCTAGGTCCAGGTCTGTATCTTTGCCAAAAATAAATAATCTTTCCTTGCCCTATCTGTATAGATAAGTATCTGTATACAAAGCATTGTTGAAACCTGTCCATTAGTTTTTGAGATATTGGACCAGATTTTCGTAGAGTCGGGCCAACTCTGGAGACCATTAAAAATGGTGGGAAGAACCCAATGCAGAAGCCTCGCTCCCATTTCCATTAGTTTCCATTTTTCCTGGCAGCGGGAAGGGTGCAGGGTGTGAATCACACAGGCGGAAAATACAAATTCAGTGGCACAATTTGAAATTAATGCTGAGTTCAAACAGACCCCATTTTCACTGTTCCAAGGGTCTTAACCCACAGTGTGAGAGTCAGGAATTCACGGGTGGATATAAATGCTCTTGAAGCATGGATAAGGTCTGTTTTAAGTATCATCTGAAGTTACTTAATTCACTAGCCCTTTCAAAATGAAGAAAGAAAAACAGACTGAGGCTGTCAGTTAGCATTAAAATAAACACCAGCAGCAGGACTACTTTAGTCGTCAGACCATCTGGTATAGGGTTAGAAGAAAAACTTTCCATCTGTTCCTACGGTTTCAATAGAGTTTATTGTTGACATTTCCCAAGGGGTGTTATTATAGCTGAAGTTATTATGAATGCTTATCAGTATTTCAAAAACTTATCTCACAAAAACAAACTTATCTCAGCAGGGGGTTGAGTTCACATTCCAATTGGCAGCTTAAGGAGGCTATTAAAGGATTATCTGTCTTTTATATGGTCACTGAATATGTATGTTTTTATAACTGATTGACCACTTGAGGGGATGTAAAATCTTTGAATGGGTTTCATTAATGAGAATTATTTTCTGCATCAAGTGTGAATGAGTGAGAGCTTGATCAGATTGTTAGAAGTTTATTCCTTTTTCAATCTCCATGCGGGTCCTGAAGTCTGCCCATAGTGGATACTGGGTGAGTGGCTATAAAGGGGGTGGGCATGAGGTAGCATGGAGAATATGAGGGGGAAAGGGGTACGAGGGGGCATGGGGGGGTTGGGTGGGGGCATGAGTTGGCATGGAGGGTCATGGAGGACATGGGGATGAGGTGATGTGGAAATGGCATGGGGACATCTGTTGGCACAGAGGGGGCATGGCAAGTGGATGAGCAGTGGTAGGTGTGAGGGGTGAGAGCTGGAGCACCTAACAGCTTCTAAAACAACTGGGGCAAAGTCCTAGTGAACTGAGGTGGGCCTTCTAACCAGCTAACCTTGGCATTTGCCTGGGGTCGGCAGGCCTGATTCCATCCCCCCACTACCTCCCCAGAGAAAAAATAGGGTGCCATGGGACCCTACAAACAGAGGAGGGTCTGCTGATTTGGGAAATTTCCCAAATCAAGTTACCAATCCCAATAGCAAAAACCTGGATCATATTGTTTGCAGACTAACAGACTAACAGGGGTGAAAACATTACATCCGGCCACCTTCCATGGCAATGGTAAAAACAGAGGCAAAATCTGCATTTCCCATTAAGCAAGCCTTTGAACCTGGGAATGCTTTAAAATGTTGCTCAGGCTTTTGAAGTCCCCAATAAATCAAAACCTTTAACCCCATAGTGATTAATGTAACAATAGGCCCTGTGATGTATTACAGTCAGTGGAGTATTTGACTACCATTACACAGTGAAGAACTGGCTGAAATCAACTTCTCAAATAATGCAGCAACATTTCTATAATACGAACATACAAACAAGGAGGAGTAGACCATTCAGCCCCTTGAGCCTGCTCCGCCATTTAATAAGATCATGGTTGATCTTATAGTAACCTGAAATCTGCATCCCACCTACTGCCGATAACCTATCAGCCCCATGCTTACCAAGAATCTATCCACCTTTGCCTTAAAAATATTCAAAGTCTCTGCTTCCACCACTTTCAGGAAGAGAGTTCCAAAGACTCATGACCCTCAGTGAAAAAAATTCATCTCATCTGTTTTAAATGGGCAACCCCTTATTTTTAAACAGTGACCCCTAGTTCTGGATTCACCCACAACAGGAAACATCTTCACCATATCCACCCTGTTAAGACACCTTAGGATCTTATGTTTCAGTAAAGTCGCCCCTTACTCTAAATTCTAGCAGATATAAGCCTAGCCTGTCCAACCTTTCCCCATAAGACAACCCACCTATTCCAGGTATTCATCTGGTAAACCTTCTCTGAACTGCTTTCAATGCATTTACATCCTTCCTTAAATAAGGTGACCAATACCGTACACCATACTCCAAATGTGGCCTCGCTAGTGCCCTGTGCAACTGAAGCATAACCTCCCTACTTTTGTATTCAATTCCCCTCGCAATCAATAATAACACTACTAGCTTTCCTAATAATTACTTGCTGCACCTGCATACTAGTCTTTTGTGATTCATGCATTAGGGCACCCAGATCCCTCTGCACCTCAGTTCTGCAATCTCTCACCATTTAGATAATAGGCTCTCTTTTATTCTTCCTGCAAAAATGGACAATTTCACAATTTTAGAAGTTTGCCACATTGCTGTGGGTCTAGTGTCACATCTAGGCCAGAGCAGGTAAGGACTCCAGATTTCCTTCCCTAAAAGGCAGATGGGGTTTTATGACAATCTGGTAGTTTTATGGTCACTTTCATTGAAACTAGGTTTTTATCCCATATTTATTCATTGAACTTAGATTGCACCAACTGCCATAGTGGGATGTGACTTCATATCTCTAAACATTGGCCCAGGACTCCAGATTGCTAGACCTGTAACATTACCAGGGACAGTGGCACAGTGGAAAAGGTTACAGTGTTTTTCTTTAACCAAATGAATATTGCCCTGGATACTCCTACATTTAAACTGAATGTTAATGGTGATAGTGATGGACACCTAATAATGTGATTTATCTAACACTGCTATTCTTGACATTTGTTGCCAGAGTAGAATGGGGTAATCAGGTGACTTAATAGACCAGACAGGTTATCTCCAAAATTTAGAGTATTTAAAATTCAAGAAATGTGAAACCCTATAAGGGCTGACATTTGTTCCACACAACTGAGTCTTTTTAAAATAGCTAGTCAACTCTCAGTTACCATTGGAGACTTGCCCTTGAGAGGGAAAGGGCACAGGTTGTAGTTTAAGTTGGAACAGTCCAACATATTTCTGTGTTGCCCGTAGCCTCAACAACCCCATCCATGGCCTCACCGCTCCATATCCCTGCAACCTCCCCCAGCCTTACAAACATCCAAGATCTTTGTTCCTGCAATTCTAACCTCTTATGCATCCCTCAAATTCATTCGCTGCATCGGTGGCAATCATACCTGCAGTCACCTAAGCCTTAAGCTCTGGAATTCCTCCCTTAAAGGAGGAAAGAGATGGAGCAAGTTTAAGATGCTCCTGTGTAACCAAGCTTTTGGTCAACTGTCCTAATATCTCCTCATTCAGCCTGGTTTTAGTTTACATTTGATTAGACACTTCTGAAGCACCTTAGGACATTTTCCGACATTAAAAGGTGTTATATAAATGCAAATTTTTGCCATTGTTGAAACAGTTGCTACTCATCTGCTCAGTTAGTTTTCAAGAAGCAGTGGCTGTATTTAAGAAATAGACAATGTGAAAATACTGATGAATGCTAATTTGCATAATCTGATCAATAACCAGCATTAGGTAGGGAGAAATACAGATGGCAATAAAATGTTATTGCCTACTGACAATAATGCCCAGTCCATTAACAATCATACAATATTTTAAACTGCCTAAGTCTAGTACACATTAATTGATGTCAACATTTATAACATTTCATTTACAGTCAGTCATGTCATGTTATGTAGACATCCTTTGCCAGCAATACTGGCTCCTTATACTGTTCATCTTTTCACGCCAAATACTGAAAAGCTCAGCTGACCTCACAAGTAACACAGCCTTCACCCTATGATGTACTGCAGTCTCACAGTCTACTGCTGCAACACAAATTCAGATTCTGAAAGCTTATAATAAATTAAGATTTTTTTTCAACAAATACAGTAAAGGCTGAATCTTCCGCTTTTACATTTCCAGATGAGAGCACTTGACACCAGAAGCAGCAATTGGGCACAGAGAATTGTGTGTGCAAAAACAGAGAATATACCCAATAATGTATCTTTTTTTCCCTAAAATTTCCTGAAGTCAATCTAGGGAACGAATTCTACAGAGGGACAGTGGATTAATATTCATTCAGATACAAATTAGATAGGATTCTTTCAGAAAGGAATATTTTGGGATAGAGTACATGAGCAATTTTGACATATGTTAAGTGTCGCAGCTTGGGAAGAACAGGTGACTTTGGACCTATGGCTCACAAAGCTCTATCACTAGGGGCTTTCCTCCTGTGTTATTGCTGGGTCTGTTGTAGACTAATGATAGAGATTAATGGCTATGCTTAGTTAACAACTCCATTGCATCATGTGATACAGGATGATAGAAGATGAACCAGAGGACGTTGGTCTTTTTTGATTAACAATGCTTATGTTCCTAAGTTTTCTTGAAGGGCTCCATGATTGTCCAGCCATTTGAAAAGCAGTGGATGGCTATATACAGTAAATACAGTGAAGTCTACATGTTCAATCCCTGGACTATGCTGAATCAGCTGACTTTCATTATGGGAGCAGAACCAAGCACCAATTAGGTTGTGTACTTGCGTCATGGGGCTGTGTAAAGGGTTCACAAAGGGTTCACACTCATCACTGTAATATCATTTTAAATATCTAGCTAAGGGAGAGTTGAGCTTATTTATGTTGCCCCTTGTAATGGAATAACATCTGTGGTTCACTCAGAAGAAATACCAGACAGTAAGCAATGCTGAGAACAAGCTCATCCACCCCTCAACCCTTAACCCCAGCCAGGAGTTAGCACCTTCAGGGGAGATGAGGGAGAATTATCCAGAAGAGAAATCAGAAGCTTTGCAGCTACAATTTAGGGCTGAATTTTACGTCCCGTGGCTGGGCGCGCACCTGACCCCATTGGGCGTAAAATCGCGCGATATGACGTCAGGCGAGTGTCCTGCACTATATTTCGCTCGGCGGGCGCACGTAAAAGTCGGAAGCGCAACCGCTGACAATTAAAAGGGCAATGAAGCCCATTAATGGGACAATTGTCTCCGATTGTTTGTGGCCCGTACAACCTTACGGTTGGCGGACGGGCGAATGGGCCAAGCGGCCTTTGCATTTTTCATCAAACCTCATCCAAGGGCGGGATGAAATTTCCATTACGAAATAAAATGAAAACAAATATCTGTGGACAGCGTTTTTATCAGCTATATTTTCAGGTGATTGAATATGATGCATGGATACTTTCTTTTGCAGCTTTTAAAAATTTTATTTGAGCATTTTCAGGTCTGCAGCTCCCTGAGGCAGCTGTCTGCCTTCAGGGAGCTTTCTTGCAGCGTTCGCCCACGACCACAGAAAAGTCATCACCCGCCCTCTTCCCGCCCCCACATCAGCAGCGCTGAGTTTTTCAGTGCGTGTTTCATACTGGCTGGCTGTTAATTGGCCAGCCAGCGTGAAATCACGGTCAGGGGCCCATTTCCCAATTGCTTCCGCCGATCGTAGGCGACCAAAGGTAAAATTCAGGCCTTAGTGCCAGCCTGGTCAGATGCAGGCTTTGGAAATTTCTGGGTTTTTATCTGAACAATAAATTGAGATTATTAATCTGAAATTGAAGTAGGCTGAATATAAAAATAAATGTAACCCATTGATTACCAGCCAGGTCAGGAAATTCCAGTCATCCTCCGTCACTCATAGAAAGGAATCATAGAATGACACAGCACAGGAAGAAGTCATTCAGCCCGTTGTGCATATGCTGGCTTCTTGAAAGAGCCATTTTTAAGATTTCACTCTGACAAGGAAGTAAACTCTGACTTACAACAACAGTTTATGTAACAAAACACGCAATGGTACTATACAGGAGACCAGCAAACGAGAAATAAGAAAAATAGTATCGGGAGATAACCATAATTGCAGTCAAAGAGGTAGATTGCAAGGAATCTTTTGAAGGAAGGGACAAAGTGCTAAAATGTACTGGCTTAGGGAGAGAGTTCCAAGAGTGCAATGATGTAGTGGCCGTCATCTCATCCGCTGACAGTGGAGGGGACTGGAGGATAAAAGAAGCATGGAGTGGAGTGTGCGTACTCGATATAAATCTCAAGGAGATTATAGAGATCATGTAGAACACAGTCATGCAGCAAGATGGGAAGGGAGATTTGGATGATACATCCTGGAGGGGAGGTCAAAGGGGTTGGGTATGGTCGGAGGCCTCTGAGGACAGGCATGATAGATGTGTAGGGTTAAGTTCAGGAGAATAATGAAGAAACCATACTGTGAGGTGACAAAGGCATTGATGTTGGGTTCAGCAGCAATGGTACAGAGTTAGGACATAGATAAGCAAGATGTGGTGGTGAAAAAAGCTAGTCTTCTTGTGGGAGTGGATATGATATTTGAAGGTCAGCTTGTTACTTACAATAAGAGGTTATAGTAGAAAAATTAACCCAGGCTAATCATTTGGTTCAAGCAGGTTTATTTTCAAGACAGCTCCTCAATACTATTATCAGAGTATTCCAGCCGTATCTTTTTATTCTGTTTAGATGGGATAATCAATGCCCATCACCTGTTTAACTAGCAATTGCCTTTAACAAGGTGGTTGCCATGCAGTGTGATTATTTATACATTGACACAGCTCAGTGTCAAATAGTACTCTTGAGCATTTTTATTAGAAACAAGCTTCCATGGCCGCTTCACTTCTTCGATTTGCTGCTGCCCGCCTTCTTGCCCTTGGATAGTTTCGACGGGCGGCTTCGTTTGGTGACCTCCTTCAGCTTGGCCGAGGCCAGTTTGACCGCCAGAGCCTTCGCCTTCTTGGCGGGAGCCCTTTTCGGGCCGGCCTGCGCTTTCTTGGTGGGGGTTTTCTTGGTCAGTTTCTTGGCAGGGGATTTCTTGGTCAGTTTCTTGGCGGGGGATTTCTTGGTCAGTTTCTTGGCGGGGGATCTCTTGGAGGCAGCCGCCGGCTTCTTGGCCGATTTCTTGACCGCCGGCTTCTGGACGGGTTTCTTGACCCCAGGCTTTTTCGCCTTCTTGACCACTTTGCGCTGGGGCTCGCTCTTGGGCAGCTTGAAAGAGCCGGAGGCGCCCTTGCCCTTGGTCTGCACCAGGGAGCCCTTGTCGACGCTCCTCTTGATGGCCAACTTGATGCGGCCGCGGTTCTTCTCCAGATTGCATTCAACCATGTTCAGTTTAAACAAGCACTTGGGAAAGTTGATGCATTTGGCCCATGAGATACAAAATTCCTGTTATGAATCAAACATCATTTTGTGTTACATTGAAGTTACCAAAACAAATCTATTCAGGTGTCACAAGCTTTTTATGTTGTAATATTACTCGTAAATAACTAACACCAGAAAGATTTTAAATAAAATGTTAAAAGCCTTAGCATTTTCTTTTTGTACTAGATTTCTGTTTTCTCTATTTCTCTCCCCTTCTCTATTCTTTTCTCTATTTTTATTATTTTAACTTAATTTTGCAATTTTTTCTTCAAAAATGATTTTGAACATTAGGTTTTATTTGTGCCTGCCAGGCCTCATTGTTTAAACATCTACATTTTCCAGCAGCTCTCACTGAATAGCAATCAGGATAGGAACCCTGGCAGATTGTTCCCCTCTATTGTTAATGGATTCTGAGTTAAGTTGTGATGTCTGAGACCCGGAATTGAGCAGGGTTTTCTCGGTAACATGAAGGGCAGAATTTTCCGTGCCAGCTGGCGTCAGGCTTCTTTGGCGGCGTGAGCAGACAATATGGCGAGTAGGCCATAAATTGGTTTCACACCGTCATGAAACCAGTCTGCAATTGTCCACTCTGCCTGTCAATGGCGGGCCGTGTTTCCCACCATTAGACATCGGGAGCCTCATTGTTATACATCTGCACATCATTATAAGCCCAGCTCGCCAGAATCAACCTCCCATGCTGGAGGTGAGTGCACGGTAATGTTGTGCAGTGCTCGCGAGGGTTAGCTGTTGGACCTCAAGGTTGATGCGAGTTGTGGAGGGGCAAAGGCTGCCCTGTGGTTGAGGCAGGTTGGCGGGGGGCAAGGGCTGCCTGCAGTTGATGGTAGTGCACAAGCATATGCGGGGTGGTGGAGGGAAGCGGCCACACATTAGGGAAACCTTGTATAAAGTGACTGTTCCTCCGCAGCTGAGACAGCTCAGGCGTAGCCACATTGATATGCCTGGAGTTGGGCCTCTAGTTTATCTGCCCACTCAAGCAATGCAGAGGCATGAAAGTGCCACCAAATGCTCCAGGGCTTTTCACCCCTTGGGCACAGACTGCAAACGAATGACCATTTTAGTGGATTGCAGAACAGTTGGATGATTGGGCACATTGTACAACCTCCTTGCAAAAGCTGAGCATGAAGCAGTCACTAGTAGAGGTGCTCACAGCCCCTTGCAATGTCTTCATTCCGGTTTGGACCAGTCTCCCCCATGGCTCAAGCTAACAGTGCAGCCTTGCAGTGCGGGTTAGGAGAATGCCTGTGCCTGAGCTGAGAGCACAGCATGCAGTCCAATGAGCATAGGTGCCACCAATTGGTCAGGTGGAGTGGGGCAGAGTTGGATGGGTACTCAGGCAGCCATGCAGCACACTCAACCCTGGACATCCAAGTGGTGGCCAGCACTCTCTGGGATGCGTTAAGGGGCCTTCAGACTTAACCAAGAGAAGTTCTTAGTACGCCCATGTTAACCCACGCATCTCTCTCTTTTATCCTACAGGAGGAGTACATCAGGAGCATGGAGCCTGGTGACCTAGCTGTATGTCTCATGGCTTATAGAGAGCAGAGACAAAGGAGACAAGAGCGACAGAGACGCCTGGCTGGGCAGAGGGAGGAGCAGCATCCTCAGGAAGAAGGGGCAGCTGGGGTTCCTGCACACGCTGCCAAAGAGCCACAGCGAGCCAGCTGGACACCGCCTTTCATTCCTGCAGATGACCGTGAACCAATGTCGCTGAAGACTGCACATGTTTAGGGAACAGGCTTGTCACTCCTGTCACCTGCAGCAGTATTTGGCACCATGGGAACATGGAGGGCATCCTCAGCCAGTGGCTGTGAAAGTGAGCACGGTGTTCAATTTTTACATTAGTGGCTCCCTTCAGGGCTTCACAGGTGACCTCTATGGGATATTGCAAGCCTCCACCTACAAATGAATCCATGAGGTCACGGATATCATTTTCACGAGGGCACAGAACTTTGTGCATTTGGCCCGGGACCAGGAAAGCCTGGAAGCAAGAGCGCTGGGATTTGCCTAGATCTCGGGTTTCCCAAAGGTGCAGGGTGTGATCGAATGCACTCACGTGGCGCTCAGATCTCCATGGCAACAAACAGTCAACTATGTCAACTGTAAGGGCTACCACTCGCTGAGTGTGCTGCTGGTGTGTGGCTACCACAAACACATCCTGCAGGTCTGCACACGATTCCCAGGAAGTGTCCACGACTCCCACATTCCCAATCAGTCTCAGATTCCTGACGTTTTCCAGTGCACACAGAGGCTACAGGGATGGCCCCTCAGGGACAAGGGCTACCCGCAGAGGCTGTGGCTGATGACACCCATGCAGCAGTCTCAGACTGCAGCAGAATGATGGTTTAACTAGGCTCATGCTGCAACTCATCCCTTGGTGGAGCAAACCATCGGGATGCTGAAAATGAGGTTCCAAAGCCTGGACCGGTCTGGTGGAGCCCTGCAATACAGTCCGCAGAGAGTGTCACACATTGTCATCGTCTACTGCACCCTTTACAACCTGGTGCTGCAATGAGGAGAGGAGGTGGCTGAGGAGGAGATGAAGGAGCAGTCACTGGTGGAAGTGTCAACAGGGATGAGGGTGAGGAGGTCCTCGAAGATGAGGATGATGGCGGTGAGGTCATCGCACTGGCCAGATGAGGCAGGTGTGCTCGGGAGGCCCTCATAGCTGCTAGATTTGTGGAGGATGATGATGATGACATGTAGTGAGCAGACACCACAGGTCCTCACATTGCATTGGTGAACGTTTGACTCCCGTCTGGCCGAGGGCAGCTCGCTTGCACTGTGATCAGGGTCATATCATGGAGACGCAGCCGTGAAACTTTAAATGCACCTGATCTTGTCAGCCTTCAGCACCTGACCCCTTCAGGAGCACAGCGTCACCGGTCACAGATGCTGAAGGGATGTGGGCCAGCCTCATCTCAAAGGTGCTAAGAGCACACGGGGAGAATGACGGAACTCTGTGATGCCTGCCCACGACATTCTGGCAGCAATGACAAGCACCATCGAGGTGCAGGCATCACTAATGTATCCATTGAGCGTGAAGCCAGACCATCACTTTGGTCTGAAGGTTACACACTGCACAGGGAAGAGACCCTGAACTGAGACACCTGCCTTTATCTTGTGTAGAAACCAAGGTTTCACATTTGAGTGACACAAACACTGCTCATCAGAACAAGGAGTCATAGGCAAGGAGACATTCTTAGGAGCTTATTTACAATAGTGAACATTATGTACAAGTGATTAACACCCATGCCCAGGCTGTACAACTACATCTTCTTAACCTTCCTAACCCTGCCTCTATGTCTTGGTGTTCCCCTGACATCCACCGTGGAGGCAGAAACAGCCTGCTGACTGCAACGTGTTGTCTGTGATGACATTGGCGGTCACCTTCTGGAGGGCCCGGCCTGCTTCTGGGGTCCTGCCATGTGGCAGTAACACCCTCCTTGGCCTGCAGAGCTGGAGCTGCTAGGGTCACGGGAAGAGGGGATTTGGATGGGCCAGACACTCCTGGAATTATCTGGGTGCATGGCCCTGGGATATGCATCTGCTGAGCCTCCTCCCAATGGGTGCCCTCGGGCCCTGGCTGACTCCTTGAAGAGAAGGCAAAGCTGGAGTGAAATCGAGCTGCTTCACATCCTTCTTGAGTTGAAACTGCTGGAGGCCAACAATGACGTCAGCGATGGCATTCAGCCCGAACTGCAGTGCAGGACCAATATCCTGGACAAAGGTCTCAATGGCGTCTGCCATCCTATCAGTGTTGACCTTGGCGTTGGAATACCAGCGCTATCACCTCAGACTGAAGGTGGACGGCCTCTTCCATCTTGCATTGCAATCTGAGGAGTGCAGCAGACATCCCTTCCTGACATTCCAGAGCTTGCCTTTACAGCTCCAGCAACTGAGACATGACCGAGTCCAGAGGCTCATCACCTGACTCGAACCAAGCAGATTTCTGGCCTCCAGTAGTCCTCCGAGTGCCTAAAATCCGGGAAATCCCTGGCACCGCCTGCTGTGGATCAGACAGTGCGATGTGCTCACCAGGTTGTGACCCTGAGGCTACTCTAGAACTAGGCCCCACCGAGGCGTGTGTCTCTGCGCTGGTGGAGGGCGTGGGTAAGCGCAGTGATGGGTCTTCAATGAGGATCCTTCAAATTCTTCTTCCGCGGTGTTTCTGGGCTTGATTGGAGGTCCTGGGTCGTGGACTCCCTTGGCTGTGCGTGCGAAAGCAAGGAGAGATAATTAATGCATGACATGGCCTGTGAAACAGGACACATCACTCAGCCTGGTTGTCTGATGGATGTTGCACTGCTGGATCCTCACTTGGTTGAGCACTGCCGACCTCATCGTCAGCACAGGACCAGTTCAGGTCATCACCGGCCAGCTGGATGGTTCTGTTTTCAAAGTCCATGAGGACCTTGATTTCTGGCATTCCACCACCGGTCTGCGACCTCTCCCTCTTGTTGTGTGCCAGCTTATCCTGCATGAATACAGATGGGGAGAGTGTGAGCTGGACACCTGCCAGGCCAGATGATAAATATACCTGGCATGTGTGGCTGGTGAGTTGTCCCACGCGCGGGATGAGGAGGACAATAAAGATGTGTGTGAGAGAATGAATGGTGATGTCCCTTGAACTGTCAATGAGTGAGGGCCCTGTGATGGGTTTGTGACTGAGTTGAGAGCGATGAGAAGAGTGGCTTACCCTGGCAGAGTGGAGGAGATGATTCATCCTCTTGTGGCACTGGGTAGCTGTCCTCTTTTGCAGCGCGTTGGCACTGACCACCGCTACCACTGCCTCCCATGCCGGATTGTTGCTACCTCTCCTGCAGCCAGAACGGGTATAGAGGACATCACGGTGGGCCTCCACGGCATCCAAAAGGTGCTCGAGGGAGACATCACTAAACCGGGAGGGCTGCAGTTTTGCTGTCTTTCGGGGCCATGTCTTCTGTGCAGCAGTCCTGGTTTGGAAGCACTGAGAGGCGTGCATGTGGCTGCAGTTTAAATATGGCACCCGGTGTGTGGAATTAGCGAGGTGAAGGCGTAGCAGGCAAATGAGAGTCCATCCACCATCGAAACGGTGTGTTTCCCGAGAATGCATAATTCATGAGGTGGGATTGGGATGAAACGGCGTGAAAAGCCGCCATTACGGTGGCAGGAATAACGTCCTTTTTCCCGCCCGCTACAGTACTTAGTGCAAGTCTGGGATGAATACACCTGAAGTAAGAAAAGGTAGACAACTTAGCTTTGCAGGTGGTAAATCTTGCCTGAGGATATATTCTAGTGAACTCTGTTAGATTTTGTACACCTAAAGCCCTAATAGAGTATCGTGTAGAAAAATATGGGCAGGATTTTCTGGCCCTGACTGCTGCCCGGGATCGTCTGGTCGCACTGAAAGTTAACGGACTTTTGGTTAGCCTGCCACATTCCCCACAGCGAATCCTGCCACAGCGGGGCTGGAAAATCCCGGCCTATGTTTGAGGAATATGCTAGGCTTTGATTCTTATGAAGGTGGACTGTAGCCTGACTCAGGTATTTACTTAAAATTAGTTTATTTGCACCATGTACAACATATACGAAGTGGGTTACTGAGTAGGCACATCTCCTCTGAGTGCTGCCTGTCTGCTGTACAGAGTCTCTAGCACATGACTGCTGATGCCATAGTTACATCACGGTCTACATCACTCAAAAGCATATCCATTTTATTAACCCATTACGCTACAAAATACTTTACAAACTAGAAGGCATGGAATAGGAGTGAAGCTTTTCAAGTGGATAATCAAATGGTTGAGTCAGGGGATACAAGTGTGATTCAGGAGTAACCATTGTCCAACTAGAAGGAGATGAGTAGCAGGATACATAATTGGGATCATTTCAGGTCCCATTGTGTCTTCAGTGTATTTTAATGACTTGAAGGAAAAGTAACAGAGTTTTCCAGGTTTGCTAATGATAACTAAATTTGGAAGGATTGTAAGTAATAGATAATAAACAGGCCACAGGAGTCTTGGTAAATCAGGGAATTGGATCAAAAGTTGGAAGACTGCCTGATTGACCAGCTTGGCTTCCACTTTGAGGGGGAAGCACTCTACAGGAGACCCATGACTAGGTACGACCGACCACCTCCCCCCCGCCCCCCACAACAGTTGGGGCAGGGTCTTATACCAGTCAATTGCCTGACCTGGGGAAGGGGTGCTCTGATCCCAAAGGGAGTTCAATCCTTGACCCCAGTGGGAAGGCCCAATCCAGAAGTGGTGGGGAAGGCATCGAATCCAGCACCCACCCCGGAACAATCCTGCTTCTCCTGGCCCACAAGGAGTGCTGTGAAGGCACTTGGCCCCTCCCAGAGGCTGTATTTGTTTCATGGTAACTACTGGGTTTCCAGCAGGCCACAGTCAAAACTGCAAAGCAGGTTAAGTCTGAGGCACCCAACCTCATTAACACGTTAAAATACCAACCCATCTCCAGGGAGCGGATTGGCCACCTATCCCTCAGTAAAACCCTGAATCCTGGGGGTTGGAACCGACTTCCCATCTCACTTGGATTTTTTGTACGCTTAACCCCCCCCAACCCTCCCATACCCAATCCCACCTGCTTACACATTTTAAAACCTCCTTCCAGAATTAGGACTAGCTCAATGAATACAGATGGCTGTTTCTACTTTCATAATTCAATCACTGGCACTAACCGTTATTTATAGAATTCTTGGAGGATTTTATCAGTTAAAGAAGTTATTATAGTAGTTTGGGAAGTGATGAGCTGTTCTCAGTGAGTCAGAGTCTGGCCAAGTACAACAATCAGCCGACAACTGAGTCCCACCCACTGAGAACAGATAAGTGAATAAAGCATCATATTTTTATTTCTGATTTTCTTACTGGGTGAAAGACTAGGAAGTGTAGAGAGCAAAGGGATTTGTGTGTCAAGCTACATAGTTCATTAAAAGTGAGTGCACAGCTACAAAAATAAAAGGGAGAATGGAAGGTTGTTCCTTATCTCTGGGGGGCTGAATTACATTGCAGACGACGCGGTGCTTTAGTTATACAGAGCCCGATCATCCAGCTTTGGGTGCGACACCTCAAGAAGAACATCTGGGCGTTGGAAGGGTTACAGTGCGTACTCAGTAATAAGATGTCAGGGTTTAAAATTATGAGGATGTGTTGTGCAAACTTGGCTTGTAGTTCCTTGAATTTAGAGAATTGAGGGGTGATTTAATTGGTCCGTTTGAAATGATAGAAGTTTTCAATAGGGTAGATACAAAGAAATTATTTCCTCTTGGGGGTTCCAGAATAAGGGGAACAGTTCCCCCCCCCAATCAGGGGGGATGTGCGGGAGCAGGCACGGGTGGGCGCACCTCCGATCGGCGCCCCCGATTGGGGGTGCGCCACCATTTTACTTGGGCAGGCCAATTCAGGCCCGCCCAGCGTGACGTCTGCCAGGGAACGCTATGTGCTCCCTGTAGGGGCGGGGGGGATGGGGAATTCTCTCAGCAGGGAGTGCGCTCTTTCGTGCATGTACGCGAAAGAGTGCACAGATCTCCTTGAGGCTAAGTGCTGCCTCAGGGAGATCAGCTCCGATTTAAAACTTTCATTAAACATGTTTAAAAATTTTCCCTGTCATGTCCCCTCATGTGACACTGTCACATGAGTTGGGACATGTCCATAAGTTTTATTGAAACCTTTCTTAAAGATTTAAATAACCTCATGAAAGCTTACCCCGCCCGTGGATAAGGTTTCATGATTTTTCTGAAGCCCGCCTGGGCTCCTGGCCTGCCCACCAACCTTAAGGTTGGACGGTCAGGTCCAATAACAATCTTAATTACTTTTTCAATGGCCTCAATAGGCCGTTGACAGGTCGGCGGGCGCACAGCTGACTCGGCTGCACCCCCGCCAACCTGAAAATGGAAATGACGCGGGATAACATCGGGAGTCATCCGACGTTATCCTGCTTCAGTTTACGTGTTGGCGAGTGAGCCCTGCCCCCGCTCGCCAACCGGAAGATCCTGCCCCAGGTTGCAAAACCTTAAAATTAGAATTAGGCCATTTAAGGACAAAATAGGGAAGTATTTTTTCACACAAAGGTTGGTGGAAATCTGGATTTCTCTCACCCAAAACATTGTGGTGCTGGAACATTTGAAATTTTTAAGACTGAGATCGATAGATGTTTTATGTAAGGCTATCAAATGGCATGGATCAAAGGAGGGACAGAATGGCCTACTCTTGTTTCTATGGGCTGAATTTTACCGAGCACCCCCCACCACTGGCTAAAAAGTCAGGGGGGAGCCTGACCATGACCATGGCAGCTTTGCTTTTATTCTTTTATGGGATGTGGGCATCGCTTCTTGAAACTCTACAGTCCTTGTGGTGCAAGTACACCATAGTGCTGCTAGGAGGGGAGTTCCAAGATTTTGTCCCATAACAGTGAAGACACAGCGATGTAGTTCCAATTCAGGACAGCATGCAGCTTGGAAGGGACCTTCCTGTGCATCTGCTGCCCTTGTCCTTCTAGGTGGTAGAGGCCAAAGGTTTGGAAGGTGCTGTCAAAGGAGCCTTGGTGAGTTGCGGCAGTGCATTTTGTATATGGTGCACACTGCTTCCACTGTGTGTCATTGCTGTCACTGTGCATTTAGGCAAAGGAAATGAATGTTTAAGTTTGTGTATGGGATGCCAATCAAGCAGACTACTTCCTCCTGGATGGTATCAAACTTCTTGAGTGTTGTTGGAGCCACACTTATCTGGGCAAGTGGGCAATATTCCATCCTACTCCTGACTTGTGCCTTGTTGAGTGTGAATAGGCTTTGGGGAGCAGGAGGTGACTTACTTGCTGCAGAATTTCCAGCCTCTGACCTGCTCTTGTAGCCACAGTATTTATATGGCTGGTCCAGTTCAGTTTCTGGTCAATGGTAACCCCAGGATGTTGATAGTGGGGGATTCAGCAATGGCAATGCCATTGGATGTCAAGAGGCAATGGTTAGATCCTCTCTTGTTGGAGATAGTCATTTCCTGGCACTTGTGTGGCATGAATGTTACCTGCAACTTATAAGCCTAAACCTGAACGTTGTCCAGGTTTTGCTGCATATTGGCACAGACTGCTCCAGTATCTGAGGAGTCGTGAATGTACTGAACATTATGCAATCATCAGTGATTATCCCCAATTCTGTCCTTATGAAGGAAGGTCAGGGAGCAGTGCTAATTGCTTTAAGGTGAGACTTCTTTCTTGGATGAAGTCCCACCTTAGAGATCTCTGTAGTCCCAGCCAAGAATGGTGCTGGGACTAAAAGCAGCCCCCAAAGCTGAGGAGCCCAGACTGAAAGGTAAGCCCAGAGTCGGGGGTCTCGGTGAAGGGGGTGAGTGAAGGTGTGAGGGGACTGAGTTCAACAGGGCAGCAGGGAGGGTTAAAGGGAGGGGATTGCCCTGGGGAGTGCCTTCCAGTATACTTAGGGGGCTTCTCTTTCATTATCCTAATCCGCGCAGCTAAAGCTACCAGGCTTCACACATGGCTTAGGCCTCCCCTCACCGTGGGTAAAATACCCGTGGCAGCAGGATCTAGGCCCTTAAATTGCCAGTAATTGACCACTTAAGGGCCTCAAAAGGCCTAAGGGCAGGCAGGCCACCTGGATTTTATGTGCCCCCCCGCCTTCAAACTCGCCAGCGGAGGAGTGCAAAATCCAGCCCTCTGTTTCCAACTCTCTCTCATTACACGCATTTCCACACTCAAACTGATAGAATGCTGTAATTTTGGAGGTACCGTATTTTGAATGTGACATTAAACTGAGATTCCGTTTGCCCCGTCAGGTGGACATACATGATCCCATGGCAGTATTCAAAGAAGAGGAGGGGAGTTATCTCCAGTTTCCTTTCCAGCATTAATCCCTCAACCAACTTTGCAAAAAACAGGTTATCTGGACATTAACACATTTTATGCATGTGGGTTGCAGTGTGCAGATTGTTTGCCACCATTCCTACATTTAAAAGTAATTAATTGCCTGTAAAGCACTTTGGGACATCCTGAAGTCATTAAGGGCACTTTATATAAGGCACTATATAAATGTAAGTTCTTTCTTTAGGAGTATCAGAAGTCCAAGCATGGACGAAAGAGCTGAACTCCTGAGGTGATGTGAGAATGACTGCCCTTGATATCAATGCTGCATTTGACCGAGTGTTGAATCAGGCAGCCTTGGCAAAACTGGAGTCAATGGGAATTGGGGAAAACTCTCCACTGATTTGAGTCATACCTAACACAAAAGAAGCTGGTTGTGGTTGTTGAACGTCAGTAATCTCAGCTCCAGAAATCACTGCAGGAATTCCTCAGGGTAGTGTCCTGGGCCCAACCATCTTCAGCTGCTTCATCAATGACCATCCTTCCATCATAAGGTCAGAAGAGGGGATGTTCGCTGATGATTGCACAATGTTCAGCACCATTTGTGGCTCCTCAGATACTGAAACAATTCATGTCCAAATGCAGCAAGACCTGGACAATATCCAGGATTAGGCTGACAAGTGGCATGTAACATTCATGCCACACAAATGCCAGGCAATGACCATCTCCAACAAAACAGAATCTAACCATTACCCCTTGACGTTCAATGGCGTTACCCTCATTGAATCCCCCATTATCAACATCCTGGGTGTTAGCATTGACCAGAAACTGAACTGGACCAGTCATATCAATACTGTGACTACAAGAGCAGGTCAGAGGCTGGGAGTCCTGCGATGAGTAACTCACCTCCTGACTCCCCAAAGCCTGCCCACCGTCGACAAGGCACAAGTCAGGAGTGTGATGGAATACTCCCCACTTGCCTGGATGAGTGCACCTCCCACAATACTCAAGAAGCTTGACAAAGCAGCCCATTTAATTGACACCAGATCCACGAACATTCACTCCCTCCACCACAGATGCACACTAGCAGCAGTGTGTACCATCTACAAGATGCACTACAGGAATTCATCCATACTCCTTAGGCAGCACCTTCCAAATTCACGACAACTACCACCTAGAAGGACAAGGGCAGCAGATAGATGGGAACACCACCACCTGAAAGTTCCCCTCCAAGTCACTCACCACCCTGACTTGGAAATATATTGCCATTCCTTCACTGTCACTGGGTCAAAATCCTGGAACTCCTTCCCTAACAGCACTATGGGTGTACCTACACCACATGGACTGCAGTGGTTCAAGAATGCAGCTCCCCACCACCTTCTCAAGGGCAACAAGGGATGGGCAATAAATGTTGGCCCAGCCAGTGAAGCCCACATCCCGGGAATGAATTAAAAAAACGTACACAGTACTGTCTGTATTCACTTATGATCCATGTGTTCCTCGCTAGGGTTAATGCCAGGACATAAATAAGAAAAATTGCTGCAATAAGAGCCACAAGTCTTTATTTTACTAATCCCCCATTTCTAGACCTATTTCATCCCTGTTTTATCATTGCAGAATAGGCCAAAGATGCCTATAATGTCCTGTCCCCAGGCCATTACCAAATGCTATATTCTGTAAGTAGCCTATGCTAGGGATGTTATGTTAGGCATTATTTGCCTAACTTTTGCTCACTCCCTCTGGAGAAATATTTTGCCCCAGCTCAACATCTCTTTCAGTCAGCCTGACCCAAACTTTAGGTGTAACTAGTTTGAATTATTAATTATGGGAATAAACTGTTACTTAGAGAATTATAGTTGTAATTCTGCATGTTACCAGCCTGTGCTACAATTAACTCCTCGATAGTTCAAAGAACTGCTTCAAGTTTTAACAAAGTATAGTATTAGTGGCTAATTGTATCAATTGAGGTTAAGTACATTCAGGTGGACGGCATTGATTGGACAGTTACTTGAGGACATGTAAAGAGTTACTGACTCAAGAATTGAGTGGAATCAGGAGATATATAACTGTAGTTTTCATTCTGTGAATAAATCTATCCCATGTAAGGACTGGCTTTGGTTTCTTCTTTCGCCAACTGGCTATCAGGAATATAACATCAGTATTCTGAGGAGATGCAGTATTTAAGTAGATGATTGAAAAACAATGTGCATTGGGGACTACACCAGAATTTCATCTCTCTGCCTGGGATCATAATCCATCATAGACTGGTGGGTGGATTATCTTTCTATCTTTAAGGCTTAACATGTTAAGTAAGTTTGGGCAGTCAAAGTCCCAGTGGTGACGAGTATTGGTCAACAATACAAAAACACTCTGACAATAATTAATGGTGAATTGGAACATTGCTGAGAGAAACCATAGAATGGCTGATGTGTGGAATGGAGAACTGTCATATTGGTGCCATAGGAGGTGCTTTGTATACCTGATCTTGCAGCACTGCCAATAAGCACCTGAAATATTCTGTGTCCCAACACTAATATATCACACCTTAGAGCACACAAAATAAAGAATTGAGCGGAAGTTGCCTTTGTTTCTGTTTTCTATTTAATGAGAACTAAGTTCTCATGCAAATATAGGTCAGTTCTAGATCAACAGTTCAAGTGGAAGGAGTATACTATTCTCTACTAGATTGTTGTTTCCATACCCTGTGTAGGTCAGGATTTTATAGCACGGTTTATGCTCATAGAAACTAAGGTGAGTTTCTTTATGGTTCTGATGGGCTTCAGTGTAATAGTATTATGCTGCGATGAAACGTGCAAACCATAGATAAAAGAGGTTGTTAAAAGAGAGGATGGATCAAAATTTTGTTCACTTTTTATTATTCTCATTCAGGAAATCCTTCAGTCCTTTTATTTCTCTCTTATCAGCCTTGGGTCATTTTAATTTGTTCAATTAGTGAATTTTGAGCTCTGGCACACAAAGAGGCAAAAGCTTATTATTCAATTTGTTTCATTTGCTCAGATCCATTTCTACACCACCCTTTCCCTCACCTTGGGGGGACAGGGGGTTGGGAGGGTAAGGTGGGTGAGTGCCGGTTTATGGAAAATTGTGGTACATTGTAGGAGACTGCCTCACAAGCCGTGAGAAATTGGTGGGATCTGTTGTAAGATTTTGTGTTGTGACAAATGATATACAGCAGCAATGTTTCATCTAAAAATGATTCAATGGCCAGAATTTTCTGGCTGACATGCGGGTGGTGTAGCCCACACGTCAGTGCGTAAAATGATGCGCGCTGACGTCGAGCGAGCGTGCCAACTTCAGTGTGCGCCATCACGATATTTCGGTGGGCGGGTGCGCTCAGTTCGCCCGCCATTAATTGAAGGGCTCGTTAAGCCCCTTAACTTGCCAATTGTGTACGATTTTGAGGGGCCTGTGTGAACTTCGTGTCGGCGCATGGGCCCAACCCAGGTAGGAGATTATTTAAGAAAACTTTTGCAATGTCGGGTTATGTGGACTCAGAGGGGTTGTTCATGTTTTTCACAAAGTTACAATTGATCAAAGTGTTTAAAAGTTGCCTGTGTGATTGTTAGTAGTTCTCATCGATTTACAGGAGCTTCTTGTGTACTTTGAAACCAGTCTGCAGACAGTAATCTTTTTCGGGCCTGCTGCTTTCTGGAGGCCTCCATTTAGCCTGGGGATATGGGTTCTGACCTCTACAATGGAGACAGCTTCCCTGAGGAGGAAGGGAGGGATAGAATAAGGAGGAAGCCAGGACTTGACAATCAGCCTCCAGGGGAGCCACCTTTGAGAGGCCAGGCACAGGCACAAGGGGCGCAGGGCCAAGAGGTTGTCCAAGGTGTAAGGGTCAGCAGAAGACGCAACTATCCTGCTGCCCGGGTATACAGGCGGCAAAGCAGCTACCTCAATATGACTGAGGTGCAGTGCCAAAGGAGGCTCCGACTCTCAAAGGAGACAGTCAACTATATCTGTCAGATGATTGGCCCTGAGATCTCCCCTAACTGTGTGGGTGGAACCCCCATGCCAGTGACTCTGAAGCTCACAGTTGCCCTCCACTTCTATGCCTCTGGCTCCTTCCAGGGCTCGGTGGGTGATCTTTGCAGTGTCTCCCAATCAGCTGTCTACACTTGTGTCAAGCAGGTTACAGATGCTCTGTTCAGATGGGTATCCACCTTCATCCATTTCCACTGCGACCAGGCAAGTCAGGCACAACGAGCCAGAGGCTTCGCGGCCATTGCTGGCTTCCCCCGCGTCCAAGGTGCAATAGACGCCAGCAGGTGAGCCCGGTGCCTTCCTCAACAGAAAGGGCTTCCACTCCATGAACGTGCAGATAGTGTATGATCACAGGATGCTGATTTTACAAGTCTGTGCAAGGTATCCAGGCAGCTCCCACGACGCTTACATCCTCAGACACTCCCAGGTGCCGGGGCTCTTCAGTGCTCCAGCTCGGCTGGATGGTTGGCTGCTGGGTGACAAGGGCTATCCCCTGCGAAGGTGGCTTATGACGCCTCTCCACCATCCAAGAACAGAAGCTGAGCATCGGTACAATCAGAGCCAGGGCACCACAAGGGCTGTGGTGGAGAGAGCCATCGGTCTTCTCAAGATGCGCTTCCATTGCCTGGACCGCTCAGGGGGTGCTCTCCAGTACCCCCCAGATTGCGTCTCTCTGATAGTGGTAGTCTGCTGTGCCCTGCATAATCTTGCGCTGCAGTTGACGATGAAGACCTTGACGCCCTGGATGAGGCTGCACATGATGAATCCAGCAGTTCCTCAGAGGATGAGGAAGCACAGGGCGATGATGAGGGGCAGAACGATGACCCACATTTACACCAAGGATGCAGGAACACCCACGACAATTTAACCCAAAGAACCTTCAGCTAGCTCCACACACATGGATCAGCAGGAACAGCATTGCCTGGTGCTTCCACACATGGCACTTATGTGCTACATCTTCCACCTATTCAGCTGCAAATAAGGGCTTAGTACAGAAACATCAATGTCCACTCAAACATTCATGTTAAATATGTGAAAAAGAAAAATGCACCACAAACAAAAGACCCTCAGCCATGGTTACAAAGGTGGACTTTATTTTGTCCAAAACAAAAACACAGACCACTTGTTAGCAATCACAAAAATATGGGTCCCTATTCTAAGGCCAACACAAAATCACTAGTGACATATGCGTGGAGTGCCTAACGTGCCTTACGTTTTCGGGTGCTACGTCTAGGTGCCGCCCCATCGCTCGGAGTAGCTTGTGAGACTCTGGTGTCCTATTGGCCTCGATGACCTTGGCGGGCATCCTTTGGCCCGTGGAGCCTGTGATGGCCCCGCCTCGGAGGGAGTGGCCAGTTCCAGAACTGGCACCTCCCCAGTTGTCGCAGCCTCAACGGATGCAACGGTCACTGGCAAAGGGGCGGAGAAGCTGCTGCCCTCATCCGGAGCACCCTGAGAGGAGCTCGCAGCGACGACAGGCAGCTGCTGTGCCAACGTGAGGTCCAAATCTACCTCCCTGTTCACTGCAGATGCATGGGCACCGAGTGCCGACACTTGGTGTCCACAACATCTCCCACAATGGAAAACACCACCTGTGGCCAGAACCGCTGTGAGGGCTTGCAGGTCGGAGCATAACCCAATCATATTTTGATCCATTTGGTGGAAGCCCCTCTCTATGAGAGTCGCCAATCTCTGTGAAGGAATCCTGATGCTCTGCCCTGAGGGTGGAATCTTCACGTGCACTCTGCCTAGACTCCTCCATCGCAGAGACCAACTGAACCATTCCCTCATGCAACCCTGCCAGATGCAAACACACTTCCTGCCGCCTGTCCTGCAGCTGCTGCATTGGGGACAACTCCAGAGGCACGTCATCAGTGCGGGACTCAGCATGTGCCTCGTCCCCTGCAGCCCTCCGGCTGCTGGCGCCAACGGCACTCTCTGCCCCTACCATCTCCTCCAGCGATTGTGATGTGCCCTCTCCACTGTGACCCGGGACACGAGCCGATGGTAAAGTCCCCACCGAGGTGTGTGTGTCTGCGCTGGTGCCTGGCTGGCTGAAATGATGTGCCACAAGTTGCACTTGTTGGCCCTCAGGTGTGGATGGGGGGCTGCGGGGTCGAGGTGTGGGTTGCTCTGGTGGCGATGCTGAAATTAACAACAAGGACAGTGCATCAGTTAGCGTACATTCAGTTCAACCTTTCATCCCTTTCCCCCCCCAGCCTCATAAATCACTCACCCTTCAAGACCCTAAGGAGAAGAACATTGGTGAGGTGAAAAAGAGTCAAAATGAGCCCCAAACATTAAACGCACATGGAGACAGGCTGGTCAGATGGCCTCAGGAATGCCACATGGCATATTATGTACCACAGGAGTGTGAAGAGTGCAGAGGTACCAGACCTGGATGCATTGTGGCCTGGATAGTTGCGGGGCTGAGGAAACATCGCAAACAGTTGCGACATTTGCCGTTGATCACAGGAAATTGAGAGGTCACATTATTGGCCTTCATTCCGTTAGGAGGGGCATAGACCAGATGGGCAGAAGGCAACATTTCCCCTTGGCGCAGGATGAGTAACGTGGTGGCATTTATCTAAGTTGAGTGCCATGATGTTCACAGCTGAGGTGCTGAGGACCTTTTGGACAAAGTAATGTGGGGCGCACTGGCTGAAAGGGTGGTGGAGATCCCAAACCCTCTCAGATGAAATAAGTCTTTGGCTGTGCAGCAGCAATCCAATGGCCTGTTAGACCATGGTGATAGTGGTCACAAATGGGATAAGGTGACTTTAGAAGGTGGTGGAGACGCGAATCATCAAGGGGACAAGGGTCCCTTCTGTATGACCCACACGTCAGAATGCCTCAGTCTGTGAATGAGCCTTGTTTCAGCATTAACAATTGCAGAAACCATCAGTGGTTTGGATGGTGTGCAGACAGAGTGGATGGGACTGTGGACCTCAAATACCTGCCCGCCGGACCCCAGCCTCACCGCCCCCGGCCACCCTGGCCTCCTGACTGCTGCCCAGCTCCATGGCCTGCTCTTCAAAAGGCGTGAGGTGCTGCAGGAGGGTGTGCCCACCTCCAGTCCTCTGGCGCTCCCGGGCATTATGGTGAGTTTTTGCCTACAAAACAGAGAAGAGCATTTGTTGGGGCTGATCGCTCAAGTACTCGGCACGCGCACGCCGCACCTCAACCACAGTGGCCCATCTGAGGCCTCCAGCGGCTCCTGTCCACACTGCTGGTGATCAGAAGATAGCACGGCTGGTCCCAACCCCCTCCCCCAATGGCCACCTTGGACACATTCGGCGTCCATCACTTTGAATATCACACGGCTCTTAACGCCCATGGCAAGGAGGCGCAACTGGGTGCAGCGCCGAGGCCAGCAGATGGTACTTGCCCAAAACACCTTGAGGCACCATACAAGATGAAAGACACATCAAACCAAGCATTGTTCATGTAGAAGGTGTCCAGCATGCGTGGTTCCCATAGATAACATAGTCTGAAGATTTGTGGCCCCCATTGTAGGGTGATTACTCATGTTACCATATCAGAGCATTAAGTGCATTGGTGACGGTGCTTAATGGGATGCATTGTAATTTGATTGCTTTCATTGATATTTAAAAATTTATGTAGAGGACCATGATACCATAAATGGTGGCTGTAATATTTATTGACCCTGCTCTTAAATAAATTAAAGATGCAATTTAAATTATTTGTAGCAGGCTTGCTATGTATTGCATCTCCAATGTAACTAAATCACTGCAAACTTTGAAATATTGAAAATACAACTGTTTGTAATTATCTATAAATTATTTAAATAAAATGAAGCAATTTAACAAATGAGTCAGATTTATGATGAATAGTTAACTTTGAACAGCAGCACAGGAGAAGATAGAATTGGAGAATCTGTATGGGTAATATTGTAATAGATCTTTACCCTTTATAGATTTATTTTTAAAACTGATATTCAAGAATCACACATTCAGTTAATTTATCTGAAGTGAACCTTGATATGTTGAATTAGCATCTAATTGTTTGTAGAGCAAGAAGGAAGGATTATCAGGGAGTCAACCTAAAATGCTCTAAAAATATTAAAACAAAATACTAAAATACGGCAGTGAATAAATATGGGAATAATATTCTATGTTACAATAGCACAGTTCAGCATTCTTTAAAAATTCTTGCCACAAAAACTTCAAGAGAGTGAACATGTCCTTTTACTCAGTTAAATTGAGATCTTCAATAGAATAAGTAGATTTACTGCATAAATATGGGAAATTTTCCACTTAAGTCTCCCTTTCTGGAACCTGGCCAGCTTTCCAATAGCACAGCAGTTCACTGGTTTATTAATCAGGCAGCCATATTCCCTGATTGCAAATGTACCAGGCTGTACCAGTATTTTAATTTTGCTGGGGATTTGTGCATTGTTACCAGTGCCAGGCTTCCTCTTCTTCAGACCATTGACTAACGAATATACTTTACAGGAACCTGCTGATGAGCTGTAGAGTATCATTAGTGACACATTGATTAATTCCAGGTACTTCCCACGCATATTCTTTTCATGAAATCCACTGTCTACATATAAATATCATTGCAGAGACAAAAAGCCAGGCTTCTGGGCAGTGCCATTTTAATGCATGCAGTAACAGGTTTATAATTACTGGATTACCGTTAACAGTGCTTGGAATATGTAGGCCCAAGGCATGGCCAATTTAGAGATTTAGCTCACTGTGAAAATAAGAATTGCCAATTTCAAAAAGTTTGCATTTAAATGCAAAACCATGATGCCTAATAGTTAAGCTTATTGAATTACCTGGCAACCACTTATTCCAATGTGTGTTTATTATGAATTTTGCTGTAATGAGTCTCTGTGTACCAGTGAAATGGTTCAAGAATTCAGAGGCATGAAAATGATTGAAGGAAACTAATCTCAGGAAATTAAGGTGACAGTTGTATGTGTATCTGTTTAGCATGGATGAGGTAGGGCCATTAACAGGACTATGCGCCAGTGTGCTGTTGTAGATTGGAAGGACTTCATTGTTGGGAGTGAAGGCCTGTGCCCACCTTTAACTTTGATGTGCAGCCAAGATGCACACCCTATAGTTGAAGTCTGAGCACTGGAAGGCTGCAATCCACACTGCAGCCAGCTATTTCCATTGAATGAAGGGGTTTCTCAATAATATGTTTTGGAGGCAGGAGCTGTATGCTCATAGGTTCTAAAGCACCTTCCAAATCCTTAATCTCTACCATTTAGAAGAACAGGAGCAGCAAAGGCATGGGGACACCACTACCTGCAAGTTCCCTTCCAAGCCACACACTTGCCTGACTTGGAACCATCTCAGCGTTTCTTCACTGTTGCTGGATCAAAATCCTGGAACTGCCTTCCTAACAGCACTGTGCGTGTACCTGCACCACATGGACTGCAGCGGTTTACCACCATCTTTTCAAGGGTAATTAGGAATAGCCAACAAATGCAGGCCTTGCTAGCGATGCTGACATCCCAAGAAAGAATTTTAAAAAGGATAAATACCTAATTCAGTTAGTCATTTCCTTGTTTTTAAAATAACTGGTGTTTAAGCTGCATTCTGGGAGTTTGTTCCTGCACAATTTTCATCTTATAGCACAACAGAACTTATTGGAATTAGTTGTAAATCTGCTGATATTTTCCTAAATATGATGTTACCTACATAGCTGTTAGACAGCTATCTACCTTCCATGTATGGGTATTCCTAATTGGGCATACCTCACAGTTTGTAGATTCTGACAGAGGAGGTGATAAGATCAGAAAAAGCATGAAAGGTAAACGAGATTTCATCTGACTGGCCTCTGCTGACAATCATGTACAGTGCCATGCGTGTTAACATATCTGAAGAAACTTGGCAATACACACAACTTGAAGGAAGCTAACATGCAGCTATGCATCCTCCTGTGGTCTGTTCCAGTGCAGGAAGGGGCCTTCTGTGTTACAGGTAGATTAATATGGTAAGATCCTTCTGGCTAACTGTAGAAGATATCTGATCATTTGTGACCACAGGAGCAGAATCATGTATTTAAGTGCACATTTCTCTGCTAGTTTCCATCATCCATTTACTCTGCAGCTGACAACATTAATTGAATGGCCAAGAGAGTCCAATGATGGCTTTTGGAATCAGAGATCGGCTTTGCAGCCATTCTTCAAAACACTTCTGCACTATCCAATGAGAAGAGAGCAGAAGATGTGCCATGCTGCACAAACATCCACCAAACTCAAAGTGAAACACATCCTCAATGAGCACTTCAGCCGTTTAGTGGAGTTTCACTGTATAGGCTAATCCAGAGCATTAAGAATATGGCAAACATCCCCGTGCAAAGGTCTCGAAATTTTGATTTAAAGAAGAAAAGCAGCTGGACAATAGCAAATAAGGTGCTGAGCAGAATTAGCTGCTGAGTAAGATAAAGAGACTGCTGAAATCATTAAACAATGTAACACTATTACTACTTTAATGATTTCCTTTGCTCACAGATGCGCAGCAGTCCTTCTGGAAATTCTGAACCCTCGTTCATATATTGCTTTCTATTCATTGGGTCCAGGTGTACATTAACGAGTGTAACATGAGCTGTATGGAAGACATTGGAAGTCATTATAAGGGTGTAATTTATTATCTGTGAGGAGTCAACAAGTACCTGACAGTCCCAGCATGAAATTAGAAAATGAAATTTCTGCCTCACTATTCCAGTTGAGATCTTTGAGTGAGTGACCGAGTTAGTGAATGATGGCATTCTAGTGTATGTATAATCTTGATCTCCAAAAGGCTGACGATGAAATATAACCTAGAAAGTTTGGCAGCATCATTGGTTTCCCTTCATATTGAAGATGGTCATTTCTTGCATGCATAGAGTCATTTGTTGCACATTTTGATGTGGCTGCGGAACCTGATTACATTACCAAAGATGAATTGTCAGATTTTTTTGGGACTGCCTGGTCTTTCTAGCTTGCCTTTTGTCCTTTGTTGCCTGTATTCTTTGTTATTCGAGGGAAACAACACCACTACTATAGTTTGTTCCCCAGGTAGTTCTTTCTTTGCATTTCCCCCCAGTCTGTGGTAGACATGCCACATTTCCTGAGGTTTGCCTCCAAGGTGCCCTTGAATCTTAATCTCATCCTATCTCGCAGGCACTGTCCAGGGTAAAGTTGTGAATACATGACCGTCATGAAGAGATTAATGTCTATGATGTTATTGGAAATTATTTTTAAAAATAGAGTTAATGGTATCTGTGTCTATGTGTGTGTCTTAATTGGATTAAAGTCAGCTGGTCTAGAGGCATTGATGTATAGAGAAAAGTAGGTTTGAAATGGTAATTAGATAAACATGGGGAAGTTTAGAAACATAGGTATCAAGGGGGCAATTTGAATTTTTAAATAAACCATTCAAAAGAATGGGTGAAATCTTACAGCGGGCTAGAAGACACCAAGAAATGTGTTTTTTTTTCATTACTAATAAAATTGGTGGAATCAAAGAATGTTATTGCAGAGGAGGTAACAGTAAAAGCCTAGTGATACAATGGAAAATTTACATTCAAGGAGGAAGACATGTATAAAGGAGAAAGGAAATTGAGGGTAAGGCAGAGCCATTTTAAGGTCCAACAAGTGTGAGAAGCCTCCAGTCTGTTAAGCCTCAAGTTGTCATCTGCAAGGACCCAGAGGTGAAAGAAACTCATTTTGAATGCAACTGTCCAAGTTGTGCTTTGCCAGGTATCTGTTTAAATCTGAGATTTACTGTTGCCTTACCAAAGGTCTAACTGAGTGTCAAATTAAGTAGGGGATTTTTGTAATTACTATAGTAGTAATTTTGTAGACATATGTACATGTTTACAATCTTTCTTGTATTAAGAAATGTTTAATTTAGTTTTATTAAAAAAACCTGTCGAGACTCGGTGACCTTATACTACTGAATTCAAAGCCTGCATCTTGAAACATACAAATTGCAAAAATGGGTTATGACAACTGTTTCAAGTTTCCCTCTGGGATTTGAACATCACAGCCTTTACCACCGGCTGTGTCATAATAATGACTGCCTTAGGGGTTCTATCATCAGTCATACTTATTGCATGTCCACTCCAGCTGAACTGAGCTTTGATGAAGGGTGTTTCAGTTCCAGACATTGCTGCTCTTTGCAGTACACTAGTGTTAGACACTTTATCCTCCCATTTGATGCCCATGATGTTCCTAATGCATTTCTGAAATGCTGAACTTGCTCTGGCAATACTATTTGCCACCTCACTGTCACTGCAGACACGTCTGGAGGTTGTGCTTCTGAGGTAAGTAGAGTTATCTAAAGCCTTCAGTGTTCTGCTTAAAAGGTCACTGCAAAAGATTTCAACAGCAGAAGATTGGTTGTAATCCTGAAGGCAGAGAGTTTTCACCAAGACGAAAGCTCAGATCTGCAAGGGGGCAGGTCACTCCTGAAGTTTGGACTAATGCTGTTCATTATTTTTATTACTGATTTGGAAAGGGCACAGTGTTGTACAGAACTTGAGAATCTATATCAAATAGATTACAGGGTGATTTAGAGAAGTTTAGGAGGATAGGCCATGTATAAAATTATCTTTCAATGTAGTTTATTGCAGTGTTATGCAATTAGGTATGCAAAATTTCAGACACCTGTATAAATGCAGGGGCTCCCACTAAAGAAGTGCAGAGCAAAAGGGGACATTTTCTCAGCAGTGTTCAAGACCATTGGGAAAGGCAAATAAATTACATTTTTAGGAGAATACAATATCAAACAAAAAATGCTATACATAGACTACACAGGTCATTGGTGCACTAAAGCTTGGAACAACTGTGTCCAGTTTTAGTTCCCACACAAGGCATAGAATATTGAGGCCCTGGAGGAGGTGCAGAGAAGGGAAATCCAGTCTAAGGGCCCTTACTTTTTTGTGATAGACTCAATAAGTTGAATCTACTTTCATTAGTGATAAACAGGCTTAGAGGAGACATAGTTGAGCATTATAGGAGACATGGTTGAGGATTTTAAAATTATAGAGGGAGTAAATTCCATCCAGATTGATGGCCTATTTGAGGTAGAACAAGAAGAGGACATGCATATGAAATACTAAGCAAGGATTTTGGTTTGATGTGAAAAAGCATATCATTCTACAGGAAGTTATTAGCCTCTTGAACGGATTGCCAATACTTAACTAAAAACAGAAAACGCTGGAAAAACTCAGCAGGTCTAGCAGCATCTGTGGAGAGAAAAACAGAGTTAATGTTATGTGTCCATATGATTCTTCTTCAGAGTTAACGAGAAGTAGAAATGTGATGGATTTTATACTGTTTAAGAGGGCATGGAGCAGGTGAAACAAAATAGAAGGTCAGGGATAGGTGACAGCTAATGAGAGATTGACAAAGATGTCATGGACACAAGACAAAGGAACGTTAATGGTAGTGGTAAAGAGTAAAGAAGGTGCTGATAATGGCATAAAGGTAAGATAGCGGAAGGTGTTAATAGCAGAACAAGGGTCAGCACGCTGTGAAAGCAGAGTGACAGATGGTGCTGTTGGGGAGGGGGTTTGGGGAAAATTGATTAAAAAATGAACAAATAAATAAAATAATAAAATCCAATAAAAAAATAAATATTTTTTTAAAAATTGGATTAAAAAGGAGTCAAGAGGGAGGAGAGAATTCATGGTCTGAAGTTGTTGAACTCAATGTTCAGCCCGGAAGGCTGTGAAGTGCCTAATCGGAAGATGAGGTACTGTTGCTCCAGTTTGCGTTGGGCTTCACTGGAACATTGCAGCAGGCCAAGCAGGACATGAGAGCAGGATGGTGTGTTGAAATAGCAAGTGACAGGAAAGTCTGGGTCATGCTTGCGAACTGAACAAAGGTGTTCTGCAAAGTGGTCACCCAGTCTGCATTTAGTCTCCCCAGTGTAGAAGAGACCGCATTGGGAGGTGTGAATACAGTAGACCAAATTGAAGGAGGTGCAAGTGAAGCACTGCTTCACCTGAAAGGAGTGTTGGGGGGCCTTTTCTTAATCCTTGTTTATCCTTTTCCCCAACCCCACCACCATCACCCCCCACCCCCACCCTCCACAGGGCCATCTGTCACTGTTTCTTATGTTTTGCTTTCACAGAGTGCTGACCCTTGCCCTGCTATTAACATCTTCTGCTATCTTAGCTTTATGCCACTATCAGCACCTTGCTTACTCATGAAGTGATATTAATGTCTATATTGTTATTGGAAATTATTTTTAAATTGGACTTGTAGTTGGGTCTGTGTGTGTGTGAGACTTAATTGGATTAAAGCCAGCTAGTCTGGGTGCATTGAGGTATAGTAGTTTTGAGGTGTTAATTAGGTAAACGTAAGGAAGTTAGAAGGTGGAGTGCAATTTGCATTTTTTGAATAAACCATTCAAAAGAATGGGTAAATTCTTGCACCTAGCTGGGAGATGCCAAGCAATGTGTTTATATTACTAATAAAATTAGTGCAATGAAAATGTTATTGTCAGAAGGTGTGACGTTAAAAGCCCAGGATACCATGGAAAATTTACATTCAAAGGAAAAGCTAGGTATAAACAGAAAGGAGTTTGTGTATATAAATCAGAGGCATTTAAGATCTAACAAGCCCCTAAGCCTACAAGTGTCTGCAGAGGAATCAAATTGAAAGGAGCCTCATTTTGAATTTGTAAGGTCAAATGTGCTTTGCCTGGTGTCTGTTTAAAGTCTATGGGTTATTGTTGCCTTGGTGAAGATTACCTGGGAGTGATTAATTTGGGGATTTGTTTAAAAGTGATTATGGTAGTAATTTGTGGACATGTGTATGTGTTTAATTGGTTGTTAAATTAATAAATGTTTAATTTTGTTTTATGTAAAAACCTTTTGAGGCTCGGTGGTCTTTTTCCTGAATTCAGAGCTGCATCTCAAACATACCAATTGAAAATATAGGCTATGACAGTTGTTCAAGCTTCCCTCTGGGATTTAAACAACTCAGCCTTTACCAACTGCTGGGTCATAACATTACCACTGCTATTAACACTCCCTTTGTCTTGTGTCAATGACTTCTTTGTCAATCTCTCCTTAGCTGTCACCAATCCTTGGCCTTCTATCTCATTCCACCTGCTCAACCCCCTCTTAAACAGTATAAAATCCATCACATTTCTACTTCTTTTTAGCTCTGAAACAGTAACTCTGTTTTTCTCTCCACAGATGCTGCCAGACCTGCTGAATTTTCCAGCATTTTCTGTTTCTATTTCCAATTTCCAGCATCCGCAGTATTTTGTTTTTATCTTGCCAATGCTTAAGACTAGGTTAGAATCAAATCTCCGCAGTCCTTCAAATAGGAACTGGACAAATTGCTAAGGCCTTTCCCAGGAAACTGAATGACTAGCAGTGGAGGAGAGCTGGGGGCAGAGGTGAATGCAGGGTTAATAATGTTATTAACCACACCATTTTTACTTTGTAACCTTGTGTTCCTTCAAAGCGATCTGCAAGGGAATAAAGGTGACTGAGTTACCTCTTCTGCTGGGGTTGAAGATAGTTCAACAAATAAAGATCCATAGATAAACTTGCATCCAGCACCTGGACAGTGAAAATTGTCTTATAGCCATTTGAGAGGGATGACAGGGAACTACAAATGTACCCTGAGGGGAAATTGTATTACCAAGCCAGTTCCTGACATTTCCCTGCTGTTGGTGCCCCAACCTGCTGTAGATTGGAGTTTAATGTTTTCAAGAATTCCTGAGAAAATTGATGCCTTGTTTAAAACCTCAACTAAGGAGTGTTCCAATCTAATTGAGTTCAGGAGTGGAACTGTCCCAATGTAAATGAGCTCAGGAGTGACCAGCCTTAGATCTAGGCAGTGGGTATCTGGAAAATGTGGACCCCTGTGGATAGAGGACCTCTCTCCACCTGTCCATCTCCTGCACTAAGATCTCCGGTGCTGCATTGGAGATTCTCGGAGACGCACGCTCCCCTGCTCTGCACAATCACTCTCCTTGCCGGTGAGACTCTCTTCCCAGCAACTTCTAGAACCTACTCCAGTCAACATGCACATCCTGTTTGAATACCGCAGGCTAGCTTGAACTCATGCTAGCCTCTCCTGGTTTTGTACCCCCTCCTCTGGAATGTTGCCCCTCAACAGTGCACTTGGCACTAGTTACATGCTACAATCATGTAAATGAGCTGGCAATATGATGTTTGCCTGTTGCCTGAATTGGAAGCAACGGGCACAGGATAATCACAAATTGCAACCCCCTCACCCATTTTTGGGACTTATCAAATTTCACAACCAAAACATGCAATAAAAGTGACCTCATTGAAATAACTTAAATGTGCATGTCTAGAGTCAACTGAATAACTTACCATAGAAACTCTACAGTCTGGATATTTGCAAAGTTGGGAAGACTTCTGAAGGCCTTTAAAAATGGCAGGTGGAACCCAGATCCAGAAGTCCTGCCACCATTTCTGACAGATCCAATTTTTACCGGAAGGGAGCAGGGAGTGACTCACACAGGGCGGAAACCCAAACTCAGTAGGACTGTTTGAACTTAGTGCTGATTTCAAACATAACACATTTTGGCTTGTCCAAGGGCCTTAACCCATAGTGTGGGAGTCGCAGATTGATGGGGTAGATATAAATGCTCTTGAAGGATGGATACGTTCTGTTTAAGTGTCATGATTTGAAGATTTTTTTTAAAATTCCCCACTCCTTAAACGTGAAAAAACAGGCTTAGCTGTCACTGAGAATTGAAAAAACCCTCTGATAGGCTGCTTTAATTGACAGGCCATCTGGTGTAGGTTAGAATCAGCATTATGATTTGTTTGTGCAATTTCAATAGAGGTCTTTGTTGACATTTTCCAAGGCTATTATGATGTCTTTATAAATGCTGAACTATAACTATCTCAGCTTCTGAGTTCACAGTTTTATTCTCAGTTTAAAGAGGCTATTAAAATATTAGTTGTCTTTGATGTGGCGTCTGAATAGAAGTTTGTTTATTTTTATAAGCAATTAACCACTTGAGGAGATTTAAAAGCTTTCAATTGGTTTCATGGATGGGAGTTTTCATTATCAAGTGTGTACGAGGGAGTGCTGTGTTAAATTGGTACAAGTTTTTTTTTCATCTCCAAATAGCTGCCAAAGTCTGCCCATGCTGGATACTGGGTACATGGCTATGAGGGTGGCATGGGGGGTATGAGGAGACATGTGGCTTGGATGGGGTAATGAGTTGGCATGGAGAGGTAATGGGTAGTGGGAGGGGGAATGTGATGGTTGTGGGCCCAACAGGTTCTAAAACAACTGAACCAAGGTGGTCCTTCTAACCAGCCCATCTCAGCAATATCCCAACCCCGTATCTGCCTACGATCTGCTTCTGGGGTCTGCTAGCCCAGCTCTATACCTCCCCTGCCTCCCACGAGGAAAAATTGTGTCTAACAGGGCCCTTCAAACTGAGGTGGGTCTGCCAAGTCAAGTAATTTCCAGACTCGAGCTACCTGCCTTGGCAGCGACAATCCGACTCTATAAATCTCATCAATTCACTTTAGGAGAACTAAGTTGCAGACAACACTGAATAAAGGAACTCTCCTCATAAACTATAGACAACTGCTCAAGTTTGTCAATACTTTCCTGGTACAAAAAGAATGTGCAGCAAGAAGCTATCGATTGTCTTAAATCTTCAACTTCAGAATTGCTGACAAAACCCAAGCAGTTCATCACGGTTTTTGTAGTCAAGTGGACCATTGAATATTTATGGAATACACTAACATGTCCCTTATGACTTCTAGGCATTTGTAGTGTAGTGTACATGGGATCAAAATATTCAAAGCACAAATCGTCAGAATATTATGGGAATTAGCATGAGATTTATTTTCTGAGTGGGTCTGATCCCCGATTTATTTTTTGTGTATTTGTGTATGTTTTAACTGGCTTGACTTACTTCTTCAATGAATAAGGATTTGACTTGGAATTGACCTTAGAAAATGTTCTCATTTCTTTCATAATTAAATTAAGTATTAACATTTCATGTTCAGTATCAAGTCACCTTGTGACCTAATTTGAAAATAACCTAGGGATGAGATAACAGATGCATTTCTACACATATTTAATAATTTGTTGGACAAAAAGGTGCAGTGCCTGAGAAATGGCACATAGCGATTGTAATTCCTATCTTAAGAAGGGGGACACAGCATGTCCAGGGAATTATAGACATATGCTTTTGGAAAAATAATGGAATCCTTACTAAAAGAGAAAATAGAAGATTTGGAAAGGAAAATATAACAGTGAATATAGTCAGCATGAATTTCAAAGGGAAAATCTTGCTTGACCAATCTTATTGAATTTTTTGAGGAGTCAACAGAGAGAGTGGACATACGAACACACGAAGTAGGAGCAGGAGTAGTCCATTCAGCCCCTCAAGTCTGCTTCGCCATTCAATATGCTTATAGCTGATCTGTTGTGTTTGGAACTCCACATTCCTATCTCCACCCGATAGCCTTAGATTCTGGTTAGGAAAGGGAATCAATCTACCTCTGCCTTATTGTGATGGCTGAGGGCTCTGTCAATGCTAATACAGTGGATGTCATTTAACTGGATTTTCAAAAGGCCTTCTATAAAGTTCCCCAAAATCAGAGAATACGGAGTCAGGGGACAAGTAGCAGAATGGATTTTTAGCTGGCTGCAAGACAGAAAGCAGAGTGTGGGACTCAAGGGTAGTTATTCAGTGCGGCAGAAGGTGGAAAGTGGTGCTGCACAAGCATCTGCTGAGACCATTGCTGTTCACAATGTACATTTACAATTTGGACTTTGGAATCAAAATCAATATTTCTAAATTTGCAGATGACACCAAATTGGGGAGGGGCCAGTCAATGCTGAGGAGGATTGCAACAAATTACAGAAGAATATTAATAAACTTGCAGAATGGGAAAATGAACAATGATTGATGCTCGAGTGTATAAGGGAGACCAGGGAACCATATGTTGTAGCTATACAGAATTGTAGAGCTCTCGAGCGAGAGAGTTAGTGTGACTGGAACATACGATGTTAGGGTGACTTATTTGCTGCTGGTTCCACTTGATCAGCAATGTGCGTTTGACAATTTTTTTCCTTAAACACAGATTTGTACAATACTGTTGCCCTGATTGAAACAGCTATTTCCTCCACACAAAAGTTTGTTTGCAACAAATCTAGGCCTGGATTTTAGCCATTTTTTTTTTAGTATGCCAATGTCAAGATGCAGCATCGCATCATGAGAAAGTATTTCACAATTTTAGTGGAGGAGTTGTAATAATAATGATGTGCAGCTATTCTAACCATTTCCAATTCCTACATCAAGGACAGTCCCATTTTTAACAGTATAATATTCAAAACCCCCTAATAGTTCTGGGCAGGATTTTTACTTCGTTGGGCGGGTGCGGCGGGTGGGCCCGGGAGCGGCCGCAAAACCGACTGCCGTCCGCAATCGGGCCCCTGCTGCCATTTCACGCCGGCTGGCCAATTGACGGCTAGCCGGCGAGAATCGCGCGCTGAAACGCTCAGCGCTGTCTGGGTGGGGCGGGGGGAGGAGGACGAGCACGGATGTCAGCGCAGGTCCAGGGGAGCGCGCAGTGAAAGCTTCCCTGAAGGCAGAGAGCTGCCTGAGGGATCTGAAGATTTCTAACGTTGAAAATAAAGATTTTAAAAATAAGGTAAACATGTCCCCTCATGTGACTCTGCCACATGAGGAGGGAGATGTTAAAGATGAGATTTAAATTTTTTTATTTTCTTTTTAATTAACATTGGAAACCTCATCCCGCCCGTGGGATGAGGTTTCCTCAAAAATCCAAAGGCCGCTCGGCCTTTTCGCCCACCCACCAAACATAACGTTGGACAGGCAATGAAAAATTACCATTGGTTCCTACGTTAATGGCCTTAATATGCCTCTAATTAATAGGCCTGTTAAGGTCATTAAAGTAATAATTAAATGCACTTTATCGCTGCCCGTCCAACCTTATGCTGGGCAGGCAGGCGAATCAGCCAGGCGGCCTTTGGATTTTTTTATGAAACCTCATCCACGGGCGGGATGAGGTTTCCAACAGGAATTAAAAATAAAATAAAAATGTTTAAATCTTATTTGTAACTTGCCCCTGCTCACGTGACAGAATCACGAGGGGACCTGTTTATAACATTTTAAAATTCTTTCTTTATATTTTTACAATTCTTCAGCTCCCTGAGGCAGCTCTGCGCCTTCAGGGAGCTTTCAGTGCGCGTACCCGCACGCATGCGCAAAATTCCGCGCTCGCCCTCCTCCCGCCCCCCACCCCGGCTGCGCTCAGCATTGCAGCGCGCGATTCACGCTAGCTAGCGTTAATTGGCCAGCCAGCGTGAAATTGCGGTCAGGGCCCGATCGCAGGCGGCAGTTGGTTTTGCAACCCTTCTCAGGCCCGCCCACCCGACGAGGTAAAAACCCTGCCCTTAATCTATCTGCATTATTTAAAAAAAGTATTGGCTGCAAATTCAGATGGGTAGTGCTGTATTTTTAGCTGCTTTGCATCCAAAATAGAGTCTGCACGATTTGCTGCAGGCCGCATTAGACATTATTTGAGGTAAGTGTGAAGCAGAACTAGGCAAATGTAGATTAGGCAGATCGTAATGCCTGTCAGCATGCTATGCTGTTTTGGCTCTAGTGGTGCCATTTTCAACCTCAGTGCTCCAGGTAACATCCTCTCTTAACCTCACACAGCTGAACATGTCTCCAATAGAAGGAAAGACCCCTCCCACCAATTTTACTTAAAGGAATCATCAACCACCTCCAGCTATGTTGCAGATTGATCTCTACTGGCTGATGCTGAGTTTTTGTTGATTTGTACTGCTACTTAAAGTTAGTGAAGTCTATGCAAGCAATGGCTTTGCTCAGACCATGTGATCCCAGTCACCAGAGACTGTTGTTTTCCAACCCCTTTGGCCTGCAGCATGACAGGGAGAATGAGCAGAGATGAAAGAAAGGAGAACAAACTGGTCGAAGAGGGAGGAGGAGGAGGGGAAGAATTATTCCCAGGATGTGGCCCTATTCACTCAGGATCTTCAGGGAGCAAACCTTCTACCACAACCTCAGCAGGGAACAATGCGTTAGACACCCCAGTTTCATGAAGAAGGCCCTCACTGAAATCTCCCAGCTGTTACAGCCCGAATTGCGACTTCAGAGCAGGATGAGGAAGGCAATGCCAGTGACTGTGAAGATGGCCATGAGTAACCTCTGGTCAGACTCCTTCCAGTGCAGAGCAGGGAACATCTCCAAAATTTTGCAGTTCTCTCTCCACTTTTTTAAAGGAGGCGACAGATGCATTGTATGCAAAGAGAGGGAAATACATTGAATTTCCCCTTTCCAGAGAGAAGAAGGCAGAGCAAGCATGCATCTTTGCCAGGATGGCAAACTTTCCCATGGTGCTGGGAGTCATTTACTAGGCATATGCCACTTTGTTGATGCTGCATGTACATTCACAGATGTACTGCAACTGCAGAGGCTTCTACTCCTCAGTTTTCAGTGTAACATGCAGGCCAATGCCCAGCGTCCTGACATCAGTCATGGGCAATGCTCTAAGCTGTACAACCTCAAGGCTATGCAGCAACCTAGAAGTTTCTGTACATGTTGAGGACAGGTTTCCCCTTTTAAGTTACCACCCATGCATGGCTGCGCAAACGAATTTAAAAGGTTCACACACTTAAAGGAATGGGCCATGTGCGGCAAGAAAAAATTAGAAGGCATGTTGGTCATGATGCCAACATTCTGTAAAAGTTCACTGCACTATTAGCATTTGGGCCACCACGAGGCCAAAGGTGGCTGAGGTGACAAAAGCTATCTGCTGACCACCTGGATCATAACTTCAGTGTGCAACCTACATACATATGTAGGCAGCATGCAATTAACTAGAGCCATTCTGCGACACACAATCTCATTGAACAGACCACTGGAGTGCTTAGGCAAAGCTTATTCTGCCTGGACTGCTCTGGAGGAGCCATGCAGTACTCAACAGAGCGTGTGTCAAGATTCATTGTGTCTGCTGCACACTGCACAACCTCATCATCATGAGAGGATAGGCCTTGTCTCCAGGTATACGGCAAACAGCTGAGGAGGAGGAGGAGGAACAGGAGGAGGAACAGGAGAAGGAGGAGGCAGGAAGGAGACAACCAACACATCCCGTTGCCAGCCGGGCCATCTGTGATTAGTTCATCCAACTGCAATACCAGTAAATGCAACCTTAATTCCCCATTCAACGACAGTCCCATACCTTACCTTACCCCTGTATTGACCATCACAGCATCCTCTTGACCACAATGGTAAAATAAAGTCACCAGAAAAAATACATTCCAAACAAACTTTGCCAATCACACCATCCAGTATTCCATACAAATGACAACTAATCACGCTTGTGCATTCCCTTAGTGCCTGCCTTCCGTGTTCCTAAGCAGTGCTACCCCAATGACAGCAGCATGGCTGGTTGAAGGCTGATGATTTTCAATGGGGAAGATTTCACATGGTTTTGTAAAATGGCCTTGCTCAGCTCTGGCCCTAGAAGGCCTGTTTTTCGACTGCGTCACCTCAACAGGGGTGGCAGTAGACTGAAGCAGTTGGCTGACAGGCAACAGCTAGGGCACAGATGGAGTGGCAGAGGCAGAGGATGGCTCCTGCCTTTGAAAGAGGACCACAGGTTTGCACACCACAGAGCTGCTGCCATTCCCACAGGGCAGGGTCTCCACAATTCTGGCAATATGTTGAAGCACAGATTGCTGGACCACTGTGACATCTGCAAACCCTTTGCGTGCTGGCACCCACAGTGAATGATAGCAGCAAGTTGAGCTTGCTTGACTTCAGCCTGAGCTTCCGCTGCAGCAGCCTGATATGGGGTGTCTTCTACTTGTGTTGCAGTGGACACTGAGGCATCGGCCATCAGATACTGCATCATGATTGAGTCTGCCAATGTGCTAATGGAGTGTCATCACTTCCATGGCAGAAATGATAGGCTCCAAGCTCTGCACAAAGCCATGTGCTGGGTTGGAGCTGGACTCCTCCATGCTCCTTGACAGTGACTGCAGGCTTTCTGGCAGATCTCTCAATGCACCAAACATTTCATTGTACATACCCATCAACTTCTTTTCTGTTGGCCACTTCATCAAAGTCCTTTATCTGAATCCTGCGCAGCAGAATTCACGTAGGACCTTGTCGTCTGGCGGCCGGCCCCTGTGGTACCTTTTTCCCTGGCCTGGCTGTAGGCCACTCATGTCCAGTGTCTCACCATGAGCAGATTCTGCCTCTAAGCTACCCTCTAAAGTACCCGTGTTATCAATATCTGAGCTGGTGGCTGTGAGTGTGAGAGCGTGTAACGGTGTTTCTTCATTGACAGTCTCTTCTCCAATTTCGACTCCTTGCTCTTGCTCCTGCCTGCCCAGTTTGCAGTTTCTTGGGAATCTGCAGGAAGAAAGGCAGAAGGGTAGGGTTGAAGTGAGAGGAGGGGTGAAAGCAGGAGGTGCACACTTACACCATCTGCAGTTTGTGTATGAGAAGAGATTGTAGGATGAGGAGGAAGGGTCCTGCAAGAGAGAGAGGGGAGCATATCAGTGAGAGTGGTGCAATGCATTGGGCTGATATAGGAACATAGGAGCAGGAGTCGGCCATTTGGCCCCTCAAGCCTGCTCTGCCATTTAACTAGATCATGGCTGATCTTCTACCTCAATGCCATCTTTCTGTACTACAACCCTATCCCTTGATGTCATTGGTATCTAGAAATCTACCAACCTCTGCTTTAAATATACCCAGTGACTGAGCCTCCACAGCCCTCTGGGGTAGAGAATTCCAAAGATTCACCACCCTCTGACTGAAGAAATTCTTCCTCATCCCAGTTCTAAGGCTCTTATTCTGAGACTTGCCCCTTGGTTCTAGATGCCCCCAACCAGGGGAAATATCCTTCTTGCATCTACCATGTCGAGTCCTGTAAGAGTTTTGCACACTTCAATGAGGTCACCTCTCACTCTTCTAAACTCTAGAGATTTGTGGTAATCTGAGGTGTAAAACACCTTTAAGAGAATGTGAGCAGATTGACCACATGACTGTAAGACCCAATGGCTGTGTAGCGCGGGCTACAATGTTAATCAGCAGTATAGAACAGGGTCTGGTTTGAGAAGCACCCATTGTATTAGTGCTCTGTTATGCATTAGTGCTCTGTTACTTGTGTAAATAAACACCATGTGCTTCATCTTATATTGGTCTCTGCATCTGCAGTATATTGTTTGCCAACTCCCCCACCAGCAGATAGGTGTGCAACCGTGTTCATGAGCAAAGCGACCCGACAGGAGGAACATAACAAGAATACAGGCCCAGTCTCCTCAAACTTTCCTCATAGAACAATTCCACCACCCCTGTAATGCAGCAAGACCTGAACAATATCCAGGCTTGGGCTGACAAGTGGCAAGTAACATTCACGCCACACAAGTGCCAGGCAATGACCATCCCCAACAAGATAGAATCTAACCACCATCCTTTGACATTAAATGGCAGTACCATCACTAAATCCCTCACTATCAACATCCTGGGGTTACCATTGACCAGAAACTGGCCAATATAAGGACTAGCCATATAAATATTGTGGCTACAAGAACGGGTCAGAGACTAGGAATCCTGTAGTGAGTAACTCACCTCCTGACTCCCCAAAGCCTTTCCACCTACGAGGCACAAGTCTGGAGCGTGATGGAATACTCTCCAATTGCCTGGCTGAATGCAGCCCCAACAACACTCAAGAAACTGGATGCCATCCAGGACAAAGCAGTCTGTTTGATTGACACGCCGTCCACAAACATTCACCTCCTCCACCACCGATGCACAATGGCAGCAATGTGTACCATCTATGAGGTGCACTGCAGAAACCCTCTAAGGCCCCTTAGACAGCATCTTCCAAACCCATGACCACTACCATTTAGAAGGACAAGGTCAGCAGATGCATAGGAACACCATCACCTGGAAGTTCCCCTCCAAGCCACTCACCATCCTGACTTGGAAATATGTCACTGTTCCTTCACTGTCACTGGGTCAAAATCCTGGAACTCCCTTTGTAACAGCACTGTGGAAGTACCTACACTATTTGGACTGCAACGGTTCAAGAAGGCAGCTCACCACCACCTTCTCAAGGACAATTAGGGATGGGCAATAAGTGCTGGCCTAGCCAGCGACAATCACCATAGAACCATAGAAAAGTTACAGCACAGAAGGAGGCCATTCGGTCTATCTTGTCCATGCCAGCCCGAGGACACCCAGGTGCCCTTTCTAATCCCACCTTCCTGCACCCGGCCCATAGCCCTGCAGCTTACAGCACTTTAGGTGCAGATCCAGGTACTTTTTAAAAGAGTTTAAAGTTTCTGCCTCTACCTCCAACTTGGGCAGCAAATTCCAGACACCCACTACCCTCTACCACTTCTGCAAGGAAAAAAGTTCTTCCTCATGTCCCCCCTACACCTTCTGCCACTTATCTTGAATCTATGTCCCCTGGTTCTAGAATTCTCCATCAAGGGAAACAATTTTATCCTGTCCACTCTATCTATTCCCCTCATAATTTTGTACAACTTAACCAAGTCACCCCTCAGCCTTCTTTGTTCTAAGGAAAATAACCCCAACCTATCCAATCTCTCCTCGTAGCTACACTTTTCTAACCCTGGCAACATTCTTGTAAACCTCATCTGCACTCTCTCCACAGCTATTACATCCTTCCTGTAATGTGGTGACCAGAACTGCACACAATACTCCAGTTGTAGCCTCACCAGTGTTTTATACAATTCCAACATTATATCCTTATATCCTTTTATATTCTATCCCTCTGCCAATGAAGGAGAGCATTCCATATGCCTTCTTTACAACCTTGTCAAGAATATAATTATAATTTGAGATCAGTGCTGGCTGATGTTTGAGCCTGCTAACAATAGTGGGCAGTGCATCTTACTTTTCTCAGCTGAGCTGTCTGACCTTGGGAATGATCTCTGCTACTCAGAGCCTGGGCAGAAATGCTGGTACTGTACGGTGTCAGGTATCCTGAAATGAAGATTGCGATATCAAACCCAATTGAGATATCTTTGTAAACCACAAAGATTCCATGAATGTAGCTCAAATCTGTGATCTCATTACTGCATTTAAATTATAAATGTGAATGAATGATGACATTTTAAAATATGTACATTGATGTTGCATTCCATGTAATAAATGCAATCAGTACAGTTGCAGCCTTTATGCAGTACATTTACAATTTTTTAATATATTCATTCATGGGATGTGAGCATTGCTGGCAAGGCCGGCATTTACTGCCCATCCCTAATTGCCCTTGAGAAGGTGGTGGTGGGCCACCTTTTTGAACCGCTACAGTTCATGTGGTGTAGGTACACCCACAGTGCTGTTAGGGAGGGAGTTCCAGGATTTTGATCCAGAGACAGTGAAGTGGCTTCAGTAGAGGGTAACTTGCAGATGGTGGCATTCCCATGCATTTGATGCCCTTGCTCTTCTGGGTGGTAGAGGTCGCAGGTTTGGAAAGTGTTCTTGATAAAACCTTGGTGAGTTGCTGCAATGTGTCTTGTAGAGGCAGGTTGATGCCACCGTGAGCTGGTGGAGGAGGAAGTGAATGCTTAAGGTAATGGATGGGGTGCCCATCAAGCGGGCTGCCATGTCCTGAATGGTGTTGAGCTTCTTGAGTGTTGTGGGAGCTGCACTCATCCAGGCAAGTGGAGAGTGTTCTAACACACTCCTGACTTCTGCCTTGTAGATGTGGACAGGCTTTGGTGGGTCAGGAGGTGCGTTACTCACTGCAGGATTCCCAGCCTCTGATCTACCTTGTAGCCACAATATTTATAAGACTGATCCAGTTCAGTTCCTGGGCAATGGTAACCCCCCCCAGGATGTTGATTGTGAGGGATTCATTGATGGTAATGCCATTGACTATCAAGGGCTGAGGGTTAGATTCTCTCTTGTTGGAGTTAGTCATTGCCTGTCACTTGTGTGGCATAAACGTTACTTGCCACTTATCAGCCCAAGCCTGAATGTTGCCTAGGTCTTGCTGCACGGGGACATAGACTGCTTCATTATTTGAGGAGTTGTGATTGGTACTGAGCATCGTACAATCATCAGCAAACATCCCCACTTCCGGCCTTATTTTGGTGGGAAAATCATTGATGAAGGTGGTTGGGCCTAGGACACTAGCCTGAGGAACTCCTGCTGTTATGTTGTAGGGTTGAGATGATTGGCCTTCATCAGCTACATCCATCTTCTTTTGTGCTAGGTATGACTCCAACCAGTGGAGAGCTTTCCACTGACTCCCCTTGACTCATTTTTTCTAGGGATCCTTGATGCCACAACCTGCTGCCCTGATGTCAAGGACAGTCACTCTCACCTCACCTCTGGAATTCAGTTATTTTTTCCATGTTTGGATCAAAGCAGTAAGGATGTCTAGAGCCGAGTGGCCATGGCTGAACACAAGCTGAGCATCAATGAACAGGTTATTGCGGCATAAGTACCGTTTGATAGCACTGTCAATAATGTCTTCCACCACTTTGCTGATGATTGAGAAAGGCTGATGGGCTAGTAATAGGCCAGAATGGAATCGTCCTGCTTTTTGTGGACAGAACATACCCGGGCTCTTTTCCACATTGTCAACTAAATATCAGTGTTGTAGCTGTACTGAAACAGTTTGGCTAGGGGAACACATAGTTCTGGAGCACAAGTCTTCAGTACCATGCGATATCATCAAGGCCCATTGCCTTTGGAGTATCCAGTGCATTCAGCCATTTCTTGATACCACACGAGTGAATCTGGCTGAAGACTTGCATCTGTGTTGTTGGGCGCTTGAGGAGTGGTTAAAATGGATCATTAACTCAGCACTTCAGGCTGAAGATGGTTGCGGATGCTTAAGCCTTGTCTTTAATGTTGGGGATATTTGTGGAGTCTCCTGTCAGTTGTTTAATTGTCCACCTCCATTTATGGTCAACAAAGAAGAACCTGCAAAGATCTACAATTGACATGATCTTCTCAGTCCAGCAGCTGCAAGGGAAATGCCGTGAACAAAGGAGACCACTATATATTGCCTTCATTAATCTCACCAGGGCATTTGACCATATGAGCAGAAGTGGTTTATTTAAGCTGCTGGAGAAAGTTGGCTGCCCACCAAAGCTGCTCAATGTGATCTCCTCTTTCGATGACAACATGATGGGTAAGGTCAGCTATGACAGGGCAACATCAGTGCCCTTTGAGATCCGCAATGGGGTCAGACAGATTGTGTTCTGGCACCGACACTCTGGTATATTCTTCTCTTTGCTGCTGTCATAAGCCTTCAGGTCATCTACAGAGGGTAGACTTACGTACCAGAACTGACAAAACTAAGCACCTAAGACCCAAGACAAAGTTGAGCCAAGTCATTATCAGAAAGTTGCTCTACGCTGACAATGATGTACTAGTCTTCCCTACTGAGGAACACCATTATCAAGAAATGGACAGACTCTCTCACACCTGTAAAGAGTTTAGTTTGACCATCAGCATCATGTCATGGTCAAGGATGTTGCCATACTGCCATCTATCAGCATTGACAATGTGACGCTGGAGGTTGTTGATAATCTCACATATCTAGGCTCTACATCACGAACAACCTGTCACTTGATGCTCAAATCAACACAAGCAAAAGCTGCCGCTGTTATGTCCAAACTGAGTAAGAGAATGTGGAACAACAGCAACCTGACTGAGAATACCATACTGCCAATCTACCAAACCTGCATCCTTAACACACTCCTCTAAAGTATAGCTAGGCTAGGCAGGAGAAAAGGCTGAACAGTTTCCACCTTCGCTGTCTCAAGCAGATCCTCGGCATCTCTTGGCAGGAGAAGGTTACCAGCTCAGAGGTCATGGAGCATGCTAATTCTATCAGCAAACACTAGTTGATAACCTGACAATGTCTGCGCTGGCTTGGTCACATTCATCGGATGGATGGCAGCCATATATCCAAAGACCTTCTGTATGGTGAACTGGCAACACGGTCGTGACCTCTTGGACATCTATTCCTCAGCTTCAAGGACACCTGCAAGTGAGATATGAAGATGGCAGACGTGGACACTGACAACTGGGAGACAATGCCTGATAGCCATGACCTCTGGAGACTGACAGTTTGCAAGGGCTTTGAAAGAGGTGAGCAGAATCAAAAAGCTAGAGGCCAGAAAATTGCTCACATTCTCAGCCCACTGTCTTCCCTGCAGCAAATGTAGCAGACTCTCATAACAGGGTGGGGCCCCTGAGCCATACCAGATGAAGCTTAATACAGACGTGACCACCACGGCACAAACCATTGCCTTACGAGACAGAGGGCTGCCACCATTCATGATGAATATGGCATAGAATATGAATAGAGCTTTGATCTGATTGGTTGATTTGCGGGATTGCTTAGCCCTGTATAGCATGCTGCTTCAGCTTGGTCCTGTCTTGCAGCTTTACCAGGTTGGCAACTCATTTTTAGATGTGCCGGGTTCTGTTCCTGGCATACTCTCCTACACTTCTCATTGAACATTGAAGTGTTACTTGTGAAATAATAAAGAAACCAGCAGCAGAATTCACCTCATGAATTGTGTATCTGAGACAGTGAACAAGGTGCCCCTTGCCCAAACAAAGTTTTACTTTCCTGTATTAGCTGTAACAAGCTGGCATAACTTGGATATCAACACCACAGAGGAATGTGGGCCGTTGGACTTCTGTTCAGGCAGATAAATGGGTGGTTGTTAAAGTACAAAAGTAAATTAGATAGAGCTGACAAAGGCGAATAAATTCCATAAAGTATTTCAAATGATTTGTACCCAGTACTGTGTTTGACAACGTCTGGAATTCAGCCAATTGCAAATGTCAATGTTGTCTGAGTTAGTGAACAGTGTTTCCTGAAGCATGGTTTCTGCTGCACAGAATTGATGATCAGCATTCAACTCTTGAGACTTATTACTAATCAAGTTGATGTCATTATTATGCGATGACCTCACCTGAGCTAAATATCCAGAAGGAAGTTGGATTAGCCTAATGTTGGGCACACAAGCTTTGTGTATCGAACTGATTTCAGCACGCATCCCAGCACGAAACGCATTGCTGACATAAGAACATAAGAACTAAGAGCAGGAGTAGGCAATTTAGCCCCTCGTACCTGCCCCGCCATTCAATACAATCATGGCTGATCTCATTTCGGCCTCAACTCCAATTTCCGACCCTCTCCCCATAACCTTTCAACCCATTACTAATTAAAAATCTGTCTATCTCCTCCTTAAATTTATTCAGCGTCCTGACACCCACTGCAATCTGAGGTAGTGAATTCCACAGATTCACGACCCTTTGAGAAAAGTAATTCCTCCTCTTCCCTGATTTAAATCTACCATCCCTTAGCCTAAAACTATGGACTCTCATTCTAGAATGCCCCACAAGGAGAAACATCCGCTCCACGTCTACTTTGTCTATCCCCTTTAGCATCTTATACGCCTCAATTAGATCTCCTCTTATCCTTCTAAACTCTAGCGAGTATAGGCCTAAACTGCTCAATCTCTCCTCATAAGACAAGCCCCGCATCTCTGGAATCAATCTAGTGAACCTCCTCTGAATCGCCTCCAATGCAACTACATCCTTCCTCAAGTAAGGGGACCAACTGTGCACAGTACTCCAGGTGCAGTCTCACCAATGCCTTGTACAGTTGCAACAACACTTCACTATTTTTATACTCTATTCCTTTAGCAATAAATGCCAAAATTCCATTTGCCTTCCTTATTACCTGCTGTACCTGCATACTTGCTTTCAGCGATTCATGCACGAGGACACCCAGATCCCCCTGCACTGAATCATTCTGAAGTTTCTCTCCATTTAAATAATAAGTCACCTTTTTATTCTTCCGACCAAAATGGATAACCTCACACTTATCCATGTTTAACTCCATCTGCCAGATTTTGGCTCATTCACCTAACCTGTCCATATCCATTTGTAAATTTATTATTTCTTCATTGCAGCTTAATTTCCCACCTATTTTGGTGTCATTTGCAAATTTAGCTACAGTACCTTCTATCCCTGAATCCAAGTCATTAATATAGATTGTAAATAGTTGGGGCCCAAGGACCGAACCCTGTGGCACCCCATTAGTTACAGCTTGCCATCCAGAAAAATACCCATTTATCCCGATTCTCTGTTTTCTGTTGGTTAGCCAATCCTCTATCCAAGCTAATATATTACCCCTAACTCCGTGTGATCTTATCTTGTGTATTAATCTTTTGTGTGGCACCTTATCAAAGGCCTTCTGGAAGTCCAGATATACTACATCTACAGGATCCCCATTATCCACTTTGCTTGTCACATCTTCAAAGAACTCTAGCAAATTATTCAACATGATTTACTCTTCATAAAATCATACTGACTCTGATGGATTGCATTTTGACTTTCCAAATGCCCCATTACTACTTGCTTAATAATAGATTCCAATGACAGACATTAAACTAATTGGCCTATAGTTTCCTACTTTCTGCCTCCCCCCCTTTTTGAATTAGGGCGTTATATTAGCATTTTTCCAATCCACTGGAGCCTTTCCAGAATCCAGGGAATTTTGGAATATTATAACCAATGCATCCACTATCTCCGCTGCCACTTCCTTTAAGATCCTGGGATGTAGGCCATCAGGTCCTGGGGACTTGTCACCCTTTAATTCCAATAGTTTGCTCAGTACTTTTTCTCTAGTGATGGGGATTGTTCTAAGTTCCTCCTTCTCTATACCCTCTGCACTACCTGTTACTATCGGGGTGGTACTAGTGTCCTCCACCGTGAAAACTGAGGCAAAATATTGATTAAGCGTCTCTGCCATTTTTGCGTTCCCCATGATTAACTCCCCAGTCTCATCTTCCAAGGGACCAACATTCACTTTAGCTACTCTCTTTCCTTTTATATGCTTGTAGAAGATTTTGCTATCAGTTTTTACATTTTGCGCTAGTTTTCTTTCATAACTTACCTTTGCTCTTTTTATTATTTTTTTGTAACCCTTTGCTGACCTTTAAAAGTTTCCCAATCTTCCGGCCTGCCACTGACCTTTACAATTTGGTATGCCTTAGTTTTTGTCTTTATGTTATCTTTAACTTCCTTGCTTAGCCATGGATGCTTTTTCCCCTCTTACAATCTTTCTTCCTCTTTGGAATATATTTTACTTGGGAAGAATTGAATATCTCCTTAAATATCTGCCACTGTTCATCAACTGTCCTACCTTGTAGTCTTCCTGCCCAGTCCACTAGGGCCAACTCTACCCTAATGCCTATGTAGTTACCTCTGTTTAACTCCAGAACACTAGTGTGGGATTCAAGTTTCTCGCTCTCAAACTGAACTTAAAATTCTAGCATGCTATGATCACTCTTCCCTAGAGGATCCTTTACTATGAGATCATTAATTGATCCCATCTCATTACACAAAACCAAATCCAGAATAGCCTGCTCCCTGAGTGGTTCCACAACATATTACTCCAAAAACAATCTCTAATACACTCTATGAACTCTCCCTCGAGGCTACCCTTGCCAATTTGATTAGTCCAGTCTATATGCATATTAAAATCACCCATGATTATTGCCGTGCCTCTCTTACATGCTCCCAGCATTTCCTGGTTTATATTGTGCCCCAGTGCTGAACTACTGTTTGGGGTCCTATAGATTACTCCCACCAGGGACTTCTTTCCCTTGCTATTTCTTATTTCTACCCAGACTGACTCTACGTCTTGCTCTCCAGTGCCTATGTCATTCCTATAGCACTGATCTCTGCCTTTACTAACAAAGCTACACCACCTCCTTTTCCTTCCTGCCTATCCTTCCAAAACACTGAGTTCCCTTGGATATTCAACTCCCAAACCTGTTCTCCCTGTAACCACGTCTCAGTAACCGCCACCAAATCATACCTATTTACCTCTATTTGCGCTGTTAACTCCTTAGTTTTATTCTGAATGCTATTCGCATTCAGATACAAAGCCTTTAAGTTTTCCCTATTGTCAATTTTCCCTACTCTTATTTAATTCTTTGGTGCAATATGGCGTTCACACACTCTGTCCCTTCCTTTCACTTTCTGGTAACAATCAGCCTCGTCACTAACCTGCACTCTTACCCTCTCCTTAGACTTTGATTTTTTATATTTCCATGCAACTGAACCCTCCCCCCCACTATTTAGTTTAAAGCCCTATCCACAACCCTAGTTATGCGATTCACTAGGACACTGGCCCCAGCATGATTCAAGTAGAGCCCATCCAAATGGAATAGCTCCCTCTTTCCCCAGTACTAGTACAATGTCCCATGAATTCAAACTCATTTCTCCCACACCAATATTTGAGCCACTGGCTGCACACTCTGTAGGGGAGCTAGTTGCATGGGTGGCTAGCATGACCCACAGCTAGCCAGAACCTCTTCAAGCCAGAGAACCTAAGTGGGGTGCTGCACTCATGTGAGACAATCTGCTGAAATTGCCTCTGTAAGGCTTGGCTAGAAGGAAAAGTGTGATAAATGGAGCAACAGGCAAGAAAGAAGCAGAGACTCCCAGGTTTTTGGCTGTGGTGCTGGAGGCATCACCTAATGATGGAGGTGGGAAGGAAGAAAGACACCATGTTTCCACAGGAGCCAGGAGGCCTTGAAGACAGACCCTGAGAAAGACATGGGAGCAGGTGATCAATGAGATTAACTCCCAGAGTCTGACTCCAGGACATGGCCTCAGTGCCGCAAGATGTCAATAACTCACATGGGTGGTCAAGGTCAGCTATGTCAGACACATCACCCAAACACAATGCAACACACTCTTTCCCCTCTCTTGTAGGACAAAGTGACATAACCACAGAGAGCAGCAGAGAACTCGCAGGGGATAGGCACACTTGTATCTCCTGGGCCCTCTGGAAGAAATGGTGCTCTGTAACACAGGGCTGGCTACAATTGGCGCCATTGTATCCAGCAGTACTGAGAACAGGCAGGATGATGGTGTGTTCCCACCTTATGCACCTTCTCAAATCCCACTTCACCCTTGTCCTGCTCTCTGGCATGAAGTGCAAACTGCAGGAGGTGTGATCATGGACTTCTTGCTTTCCATCCCAACCCACTTTCCCTCACCCCAATTCTCCCATTCTGAATTTCTGCTTTCAGATAGCCAAGAGCTGCTGCCTGGTCAGCCAGTACAGCCTTAACATGAAAACCGAGAGTTACCCCAGATCTCAGATGAAGAAGCATCATCCCTTAACATGACGTTTGCAGCCAACAGCTCTGATGCTGGTATTGCACCAAACCTAGAGGTTAAAATGGAGTCACGGTCAGTATATGATGAGTATCTAGGCAGCCAGGCCAAAGGCAAGGGATAATTTATGTGCCAGCTTCCCAGGCGACGAAGTCACATGCAAGTTTTGCTGCAGAGACTTGGCTGAGGACTTCAATGGAGTAGTCTACAGGAAAATACTGATGGACCTGCACATGAGATGCTTACTGAATTGGCATGCCCGCCACAGAACCTCTTCTCACTGTTAAAAAACATGGGCAAGTCTGGCTCCAACCTGACACGGCATCACACAGAGCTCGGAGCCCATTTTGCAGTGTGGAAACGGTGGTCAACTCTATGACAATGCAACAGTGCTTTTTTTTTTGCTATTAATTTTCTGGAATGTGGGCATTGGTGGCAATTTATTGCCCATCCCTAACTGCTCTTGAAAAGGTGGTGGCGAGCTGCCTTCTTGAACCGCTGCAGTCCATGTGCTGTTGGGAAAGGAGTTCCAGGATTTTAACCCAGTTACAGTGAAGGTACGGCGATATTGTTCCAAGTCAGAATGTGAGACTTGGGGGCGAACTTGCAGGTGATCCCTTGCACCTGCTGCTCCAGTTCCTCAAGGTAGTAGGAGTCATGACTTTGGAAGGTACCATCGAAGGAGGCTTGGCAAATTATTGCAGTGCATAATATAGATGGTGTACAGTACAACCATGGAGGGAATGAATGTTTAAGTTGGTGGATGGTGTGCCAATCACATGAGCTGTTTTGCCCTGGATGATGTTGAGCTCCTTGAGTGTTGCTGGAGTTACACTTGTCCAATCAAGTAAGAATATTCCATCACGCCTGACTTGTACCTTGTAAATGGTGGACAGGCTTTTTGAGAATCAGCTGGTGTGTTATTTCACCACAGAATTCCCAGTCATTGATTTGGTTTTGTAACCCACAGTATTTATATGGCTGGTCCTGATATGTTTCTGGTCGACAGTGCCCCACGATGTTGATAGTAATGCTGTTAAATATCAAGGGGAGGTGGTTAGACTTTCTCTCTTATTGGAGATGGCCATTGCCTGGCACTTGTGTGGTGTGAAAATTGCCTACCATTATCAGCCCTAACCTGAACATAGTCCAGATCTTGCTGCATGTGGGCACAGAGTACTTCATCATCTGAGGAGTTGCAACCCTAGTAATTAGGGATGGGCAACAAATACTGGCCTTGTTAGCAACACCCACATCCTGTGAACAAATAAAAAAATCTTCCACTAACTCTGCACCTGCAAAAGAATGTCACAAGAACCACACTGGAATGTTGGATGGTTAGCCCTTTAACCAGCAGTAGTTGGGGTGGGAGTTCCATGTGCAGCTAAAAGCATGTTCGGCTGGGAAAGATTAAGGGAGAAAAAGAAAAAGGGCGACTTGCATTTATATAGCGCTTTTCATGACCACTGGACACCTCGAAGCACTTTACAGCCAGTGAAGCACTTTTTGAAGCATATTCACTGTTGTAATGTAGGAAACGTGGCGGGCAATATGCGCTCAGCAAACTCCCACAATGAAATGACCTGATAATCTGTCTTTTTGTGATGTTGATTGAGGGATAAATATTGGCCAGGACACTGGGGATAACTTCATTACTCTTCTTCGGAATCATGCCATGGGATCTTTTGCATCCACCAAAACAGGCAGTAGGGGCTTTGCTTTCATGGCTGGAATTTTCCAGCCCCGTTGACATTGGTTGTCATGGCGGGCGGGGAGGATGGGAACAATATGGTGAGGAGGCCAAAAATTGGTTCCACGCCATCGTGAAGCCTGTTTGTGATCGTCTGCTCCACATGTCAATTGCGGGCCTGATTCCCACTGCCGCACGTCAGGAACATAATTTAAAAACATTTGCATCTAATTATAAGCCCTGCTCACCGGAATCATCCCCCCCACGTCAATATTACTCCACATGTCGGAATGACTTCAGAACAGCGCGCTTCACGACTGCCTTTAAAAAGTGTGCACCTGGGAATCCAAACTTCGAGGAGAACTCGGAGGTGAGTGCACACAACCTTGCACAGAGCTCGCGAACATCACCCATAGGACATTAAGGAAGAGGCGCTGCACATTCGCGGGGAAAACAGGCAAGACGCTTTTTCCCGGCTGGTTTTCAGTGCAGTGCAGGGGCAAGGGCCCCAGTGTGGGTCAGACCAGGGTGTCAGGGGTTGTGGGTGGGGGGCAAGGCAGGACAGAGAGACTGAAGGAAATACTCAAACACATGCCGGGGGGTGGGGGCAAGGCAGCGCACCCTGACTGAAGGGTGGCCGAGCTGGGGGGAGGGCGGTTGAGGGAAGCGGCCACGCACTTAGAAAAGCCACAGCTGAGACCATTGAGCTGCAACTCCATTGACATGCTTGGAGTTGGGCCTCTGAAGCTTTCAACTTTTCAGCCCTCAGGGCAGACTGCAAATTAGTGTGTGTTTTAGGGGGCAGCAGAGCAATTGGCCGACTGGGCAAGTTGTACAATCCCCTTGCAAAAGCTGGTCATGGCGCAGTCACTGGTGGAGGTGCTCACAGCCCCTTGCAATGTCTTTATTAAGGTTTGGAGCAGTATTCATTATGGTTCAAGCTAACAGCGCAGCCTTGCAGTGCGAGTTAGGAGAATGCCTGCTCCTGAGCTGCGAGCACAGCCTGCAGTCCAGTGAGCAAAGCTGCCACCAATCGGTCAAGTGGAGTGGGGCAGAGGTGGGTGGGGTTTTGGACAGTCAATAAGCACACTACACACTGGCCATCCAAGTGGTGGCCAGCACTTTCCAGCATGCATTGAAGGGGCTTTCAGACTTAACCAAGAGAGGTTCTTAGTACTCCTATGCTAACCCACGCATCTCCCTCTTTGATCATGCAGGAGGAGAACATCAGGATCATGAAGCCTGGTGATTTAGTGGCATGTCTCATGGCTTCCAGGGAGCAGAGAAGAAGAAGAAGTAGAAGAGAATGGTGGAGGCACCTGGCTTGGTGAAGGGAGGAGCACCTCCCTCAAGAGGAAGGGGCGGCAGGGCCTGCTGCACACGCAGCTGAAGATCCACAGAGATCCGTCACTTGTAGGCGCCTCGCTAGACCCAGGGTCTATAGACGGCACCTGGCATTCCTGCAGATGACCGAGAACCAGTGTCGCTGAAGACTGCGCATATCCAGGGAACTGGTCGGTCACACATGCCACCCGCTGCAGGATTTGGCACCACGGGGACATAGAGGGCACCCACTACCAGTGGCCATGAAAGTGACCACGGCGCTCAATTTTTACAGCCGTGGCTCCTTCCAGGTGACCTGTGCGGGATTTTGCAAACCTCCACGCACAAGTATATCCAGGAGGTCATGGACGTCATCTTCTGATAGCCACAGAACTTAGTGCATTTCAGACTGGATCAGGAAATCCAAGAAGCAAGAGTGCTGGGATGTGCACAAATCTCAGGTTTTCCATAAGTGGAGGTTGGCATCGACTGCACTCAAAAGGTGTGGTAACAAGCAGTCAACTACGTCAACCACAAGGGCTTCCACTTGCTGAATGTTCAGCTGGTGTGTGACCACAATAAACACATCCTACAGGTCTACACATGGTTTCCAGGGAGCGTCCATGAGTCCTACATCCTTAGCAGGTCTCAGACCTCTGACATTTTCCAGGGTGCGCACAGGCTGTAGGGTTGGCTCCTCGGGGCCAAGGGCTACCCACAGAGGACGTGGCTGATGACGCCCGTGCAGCAGCCTCAGACTGCAGCAGAGCAATGTTACAACAAGGCTCATGTTGCAACTCGCACCTTGGTGGAGCAAACCTTCAGGACGCTGAAAATGATATTCCGGTGCCTGGACCAGTCCAGTGGGCGGGTGTCCTCTGGGGGGCCGAGAGCTGGAGGGCCCGGCATGCTTTCGGGGCACTACCGTGTGGCAGTGTGGAGCTGGAGCTGCTGGGTTCACAGGAAGAAGCGATTCGGATGGGCCGGACACTCCCAGAGTCACCTGGGTGGATGGCCCCAGGATGTGCACCTGCTGGTCCTCCTCCCTATGGGTGCCCTAGGACCCTGGCTGACTCCTTGAGGAGAAGGGGAAGCTGGAGTGAGATTGAGCTGCCCTGCGCCCTTCTTGCGTTGACACTGCTGGAGGCCAACTATGGTGTCAGTGATGGAGTTGAGCATGCAAAGTAGTGCAGGATTGATGTCCTGGACCAAGGTCTCCATGGCAGCCGCCATCCTACCAGTGTTAACCTCAGTGCATTGGCATGCCGCACAATAACCTCAGACTGAAGGTGGGCGGACTCCTTCATTGTGCCTTGCAACCTGAGGGGTGCAGCGGACATCCCTTCCTGATGTTCCCGAGCTTGCCTTTGCAACTCCAGCCACTGAGACATGACCAAACCCAGAGGCTCCTCACCTGACTTGAGCTCAGCAGATTTCAGGCCTCCAGCAGTCCTCCGAGTGCTGGACACCTGGGAAGTCCCTGCCGCCACCTGCTTTGAATCAGACAGTGCAATGTGCTCACCAGATTGTGACCCCGAGGTCACTCTAGAAGTAGGTCCCAGCAAGGTGTGTACCTCTGCGCTGGTGGAGGGTGTGGGTCAGCGCTGTGACGGGTCTTCATTTAGGGTTTCATCAGATTCTTCTTCCAAGGTGCTTTCGGGGCTTGAGTCGAGGATCTGACTCGTGGAGCCCCCTCAACTGCTTGCCAGATGTGCCTGCATAAGCAAGGGGATATAATTAGTGCATGACAGGGGACTGTGCAACAGGGGAACTGACTCACAGCATGGTTGTCTGATAGATGTTGCACTGCTGGACCCTCACTTGGTTGAGCACCACTGACATCACTATCAGCACAGGAAAGGTCCAGATCATCGCTGGCCAGCTGGATGACTCTATTTTCAAAGTCTGTGAAGATCTTGATGTCAGGCATTCCTCCACCAGTCTGCTACCTCCCCCTTTTGTTGTGTGCAAGCTTGTCCTGCAAGAATACAGAAGGAGAGAGTGTAAGTAGGACACCTGCCAGGCCAGATGATAAGGATAAAAGCAAAATACTGCGGATGCTGGAAATCCGAAACAAAAACAGAAAATGCTGAAAAAACTCAGCAGGTCTAACAGCATCTGTGGAGAGAAAAACAGAGTTAATGTTTCGAGTCCGTATGACTCTTCTTCAGAGCTAAAAGATGATAAGGATGCCTGGCATGTGTGGGTGGTGAGTGGTGCCATGGACGGGATGAGGACACTATCTGCAGGGCAGATGAAGGTGTGTGTGAGAGGGTGAATGATGATGGCAGAGAGTGAGATCCCTGTGCATGTGTGATGGGTTTGTGAGTGTGTGAGTTGAAAGTGATGAGAAGGATGACGTACCCCGGCGGAATGGAAGAGATCATTCATCCTTTTCCGGCACTGGGTGGCTGTCCTCTTTTGTAGGGCATTGGCACTGACCACTGCTGCTACCACCTCCCATGTTGGAGTGATGACCTTGCTTCCTGGTCTTTGCCCACAGCAGACGTAGGGGACGTCTTCATGGCAGGCCTCCACAGTGCCCAGGAGGCACTCAAGGGAGGTGTCGCTAAATTTGGAGGCAGCATGTTTTCTTCCTACGGCAGCCATGACTTTGCAGCAGCTTCCGATGCCTTAGAGAGTGTTAACTCGGTGCAGGGGTGCCCTTTAAATATGGCGTCTGGATTACTGAAGGCCTGAGGTGATGGTGGGGTGGGCAAATCAGAGGTCGAACCACCAGCGACCTGGCTTGTTTCCTGGGAATGCATAATTAATGAGGTGGGCGTGCCGAGAATGGGACACTAAGGCACAAAAAAACGCCATTGCAGCCAGCGGGTAAAAAGTCCTTTTTTCCCACCTACTACTGCATTTTGTGCAAATCTGGCGTGATTCTGCCCCATGTCTCATCTGAAAGACAGCACCTCTGACAGTCCAGCACTTTTTCAGTCCTGCACTGGAATGCCAGCCTTTTTTGTTTTTGTTTTTGTTTTCAAGCCCTGCAGTGGAATTTAAACCTAGAAGGCATTAAGTGAGCTGTATGCACGTTCCAAAATGGCAGATGGTATGCCAAATCAGTGTTAGAAACCATTTGAAATCACAATCTTCCCACACTGCGTGCTTCCAGCGCCGACACAGCGCACCCACATCAGTGTATTGTCAGTCAGGGCATGGGTCACACTGGAAATGGCTGGGAGAGTCCTGCCCTGCAGCTTCAGGCTTCCCTGGCACCAGCAGAAATGCTGCGACAGAGCCTAATTTTGTGACCGCAAATTACTGTGAAATCTTACGCGACCATGTCTTCTACTTCCAGGAACTTTTAGCAGCAAAGCATCAAAGGAAATAAAATACAGTTAAATTGAAACTAAACTGAAACTGTCACTGACATCGGCAGCATTTCTGTATTTCTCAACTTATCAATCCATTCATTGTTTATTAATTAAATGCATGTTTCTCATAGATCCTTGAATCCAGAACAATTCCTTTACTTTTTGATTCTGCTGTGTGAATGCCTAAGTACATTGGCAAGTTGCTGTTAGAAACCAATCATTTTCTAAGCTGAGCTTTTCTTGTGCTGTATTCCATTACTTTTGTTGAGCTGCTTTGGGCTCCATTTTGAATTGATTTGAATCTCAAAGGCTAAAATCTGTCTCCTGTTTATGATAAGGTAAATAAAGCTTTAGTCATTCCGGATTAAAATGATGATGTATGCTTGCAATTAGCCCCAAAAGTTTCATCTCCATTAATCCCTTTACCAGAAGGTTCCTTGGAGATACTTAACATTAGCCAAGAGTGAATGTGTTTTCCATTTTTCCTCATTTGCTGAGGGGAAGCATTGGCTTCTGATTGGCACCACCTTAAAAAGAAATGTCTAAGAATAATGGAGAATTAATTTACACTCTATCAGTCCATGGTCTTGTGCATTGTTGCTCAAGCATTGTGTACTTGCCGATATCACAGTAATTCATTTTAGAAGGAAATTTGTTACGATCAGTTTAAATGTGGAGTTGATAATCTAACCTGGTGTTTTTACTTCTGTTCCACAGCTACAAGAGTACTGTAACACAGAAACGAGCTGGGACCGCTGTTATTCTGTGCTGGGTTATATCTATAATTGTTGGCATGATCCCAATGTTTGGATGGAACAATTACACTGAAGCAACTCAAGATGGAGTGAACGCGAGTCTCGTGAACAATATAATTGTGTGCCGATTTGAGACTGTGATCAGCATGGACTACATGGTCTATTTCAACTTTTTTGGATGGGTGCTGCCACCTCTCGTGTTGATGTTTGTGATTTATGTGGAAATATTTAATCTTATTCGGAAGCACCTGAATCAAAAGGCAGTGTCAATCAACAATGCCGATCCAAGCAGGTACTATGGGAAGGAATTGAAACTTGCCAAATCACTGGCTCTAGTGTTGCTCTTGTTTGCAATATGTTGGCTTCCTCTTCATATCATCAACTGCATTACACTATTTTATTCTTTACATGACAAACCAAATGTAGTGATGTACATTGCCATCTTTCTAACCCATGCAAACTCTGCTGTAAACCCCATAGTTTATGCCTTCAAGATAAACAAGTTCCGAGTGACTTTTCTCCAGATTTGGAGCCAGTACATTTGGTGTAATAAAAATCACAACTCAAATAATTTAAGCAGAGAACAGTCAAGAGCTATGAGAGAACAGAAGAGTACTTTGTAATTTATTTACTTCTTAACCTGAAGCAATTGGCCTGGATAATCAAGTGCAAAATCATTATCAAAGCTGATTTTGACACATTGCCATCGAACTCATTAACTATTAAAATGCTGTGTGTTGCTATGGTAAACATTCAGAGCGAATCCTCAGCTGTCACCTGACCTCCTAGCAAAGAATGTTTTATTTCAGGATTTGAACCACAGCTGACAAAATCTTTATGAGCCTTTAGTTTTCCACTGTTTTGCTCTGTTTTTTCTCTCCTTGTCATGTTTACATATTCTCAGAATTTAACAAAGACGCTGACTCAACAACAGGGTGAGCACAGGCCAAGATACCTGGCTGTCACAGCAAAGGAGTTCAGAAACACAGCAGGTGACACACAGCGGAGAGCGGCCTTAGCTTCCACTTCACCAATCACATCTACAAGGAAAAGAATTCCAGCTCCCAAATAAACAAATCCTTTGCCATAGCAACATCATTGCTAAAGTGCCAAGATTCTATATTCCACGTGTACAGTCAACTTTTCTTGAAGGATTCATTTATTTTAACAGACTGGAATTAATTCAGATCAAAATGCTGACGTACTTAAATAAAAAAAATGAAACTGCTGCTTAAGACCGTCGCTGTGCATCATTTTAAGGAATGTGGTGACCTGACAATATGCTTTATCAGCAAGTGGATTTTATATCATCATGTGTGTACTTTTGCTGATACAGGTGGTTCATTTCGCTGTATTACTCTGTAAGATATAGCCAGCAGGCCTTATGTTTAGCTGTAAACTATTGTTGTGGTAGTTTTAATCAACATTTTAATCTTTAGCAGTTCACTAGAAGACAGAAATCATTGTTATTGACCTAAAATTTGCACTAAGACATTGGAAAACATCAGCTGTGTTGATTGCCCATGTTTATTTCATGCAACTTAATACAGAGTTTGGAAAGAGCAGAGTGTATGTGACGCTCTTCTGTATTTAATCTGAACATTTACCTGCATTCAGATGCTGTAAGCCAACAGCACAATTGAATCATTTCTATTTGTAAATTACATGCCATGTAATGGTCACCATTGATACCACTTCACCACTTCATCATGCAGGTTAACCCAATACCATCAATGATTCATATTTATGCAGAGTGGCTCTGAATGTCTATCTGATATCACTTATCAATATTGTTCATTCTGATACTATTGGTGATGTGTATTCAGCTTCCAATCCCATCACCAGCTCATATTTACCATGAGTTTCTCCTTGGCAGTAAATCATTTTCTTTTTGTTTCAGTTCTTTATATAAGCTTCAGGACAGAGATCTATCTCAGGCGCTGCATCTGATACACTGGAGCAGTGCCCACTTGAATGCCAAGTAGGAGCTCTGAATATGGTGGTATCAGTGTTGCTACCAGTAAGAATTCTAAAGATAAGTTACTTTCAATGCTACTTTTCACTCGGGCATTACAGTCTTTAACTGGAGCAGTTAGATAAAGGAATGCATTAACTATCAAATGGAGATTTTTTTTCGCCATTGACTTTGGGCCTCCGTGAACAGGACTGGCTGTTCTTCAGGAGCAACTCTCAGTTCATTGTAGAAAGTGTGATGCCAGATCTTCTCCATGTCTCCCACCTACTTTGCACTAATTATTGTAATACTCATCTAGTGTTAACAAATGACTATAATGGTGGAGTCAATTAAACAGCTTTATTGTGATTACTATGATTAGTACCAAAGCTCTCATGCTTCATGAACTTATATCTTTCCCATGATTTCGTCATAACAAAAACAAAAGTAGATTGTACCTTCCTACTGATTCAGTGATTTCTTCACATGTCAGATCACTTCTCCTTGACATAATGTTGCTTTTAAAGCTAGTTGAAAATTCTTGTTTGCTTTGTAAAAAAATGTTGTTTGCTTTACATTATTCATGATAAAATAAATTGTTTGCTTAAGCCCTACTGGAAGTCCTGCCACCTTAAACTCATTTGCTGACTCAGTGATTCCTATAGATACTCCTCTAAGCCATGTTTTACTCCCTCATCAGTTTCTAAAAAATAAGTTTAGTTTGTTTTTTATATGTTTGACTTTAAACCTGGCCTTGTTACAGATGACACTAAATGCTGGGTATCAATCGTTTTGAAGCCATTCATTAAGAAACTCGGCTCCCTTGATAATCCAGTGGAACCAGGAGTAAACCACCCAGAGCAGAATGTTTTTAGTTTTGATGCTGAGCCTGTCCTTTGTTGGTTCATCTCAACCAGAGCACCAAAAACACTTCTACACTTGGCCTCAGCACAACAGAGAAGAAAAATTAGCCATAGTTTTTGCACGTGCTTATTACCCAGTGATTCATGGTGGATTGTGGGCATGGGTGGGTGCTGGATGAGAGCAAAACTAGACTTGGTTGTGATCCCTTCCTCAGTGAAATAATGTTCCATTACTCACTGTCTAGACTTCACATACAACAAATGACCATTTGTGTGAGGTACCAGATTGTTGCTGATGCCAGTGGAGCTATACCTCAGTGTGACTCACTGCTTTCAGGAAAGGAGCCTGTACCTTTCAGGCATTTAACATTGTGCATCCTTTCCAAGGCTAGGATAATGTACTTCACTGTTACTAAAGGATTCTTTAGGAATGCACATTTGGAGGTTGAGGTGCTTCATAGAGTGTTCTAGTGAGGAATTACTTATTTTAATACAAAAATAACATCCTGATAACTCTATGATTTTGAATCAATCAGTCAGCCTGTGCAGTTTAAGAATAGATTTATTACATATGTAACCATAAATTTCCCAAATGCACTTTATTACAATTAGTAATACAGAATGGACACCCCTTTGTAATTTTGTGGTAACATCTGAAGCTTATGAATAGGGAAGTCAAAATGAGAAATGAAATGATAATGTAATTATTGTAACAGTAGCTGTTTCTATTAGCCTGGACTTTATTAGCAGAATACCTCTTTAGCGATGTAGACTCCAATTGATTTCCAGTATCTTGATTCATTTCATGATGGTCACCTGATAAGTAGACCACTTTCATTTTATTTCAACAGTTTAATAAGTATCGACTGTAACAACTTTCCAATTTTCAAATCGGGTATTAGCAGAATCTGGGGCTTTGTGATGTCTGAGACGCTAATGCAAAATAAAACTTCTTGTTAACCTATTTGCCTTTTCATATGTGTATTTAAAACAAGATGGGCAAGACTCTGGTAGCACCATTTCTCGACACATTTAAAGTCCATTGAATTGACAGTTTTGTGGGCAATGCAGAGGATGGTTGACTTTGTTCAAGCACCACCATTGCATGTGTGAAAAATGACCATTTAATAAAAACCTTTCCTAAAAAAACACTTTGCATAAATATTTCTTCTACTCTATTCCAGTTTGCTTGGTTTTCTTCTCTGGGTCAAAAAGTAACTCTGCTATTTTATAAGAAAATTAGTTTTTAAAAAAATTATTAATCCATCATATGCAACCTAACTCTAGACCAACTTCAGATGGCATTCCTATTTCTATTGTACCTCTGGACATTTATTCTCATATACTTAATAGAAACCCAAAGCAATGATAGTCTTACATTGAAAAAAAGGGCTGTGTAATAGTGTAAGACATTAACAGAATCACAGAGAGTCATATGGTGCTACAATTTATAATGAAAGCACTTAACAAAAGGACAGGGAAATGGTGTAAATTGTTCAGATAACATCTTATCACATGTATTTATGAAGAGTTGTCTGTGTTTTCACACACACATCCTTCCTCGTGCTAATTTATTGAATGAGAATGATTGGACAGGTTGAGATTAATTAAGTAATATATGACTGAAATTTGGAAATGCTACTTCATAGTTGATTCTGTTAAGTGACAATGGAAAACATCAGTATTCTTCAGGTGGTAAATGTTTATGTGTTATTTAACTTATGTTTTTGAGGATACAACATCTGGAATCAGAGGGCATCTGATGTGGAAAGTGAAAACTAAATATTATGACTGCAGCAGGCCACAATTGCTTTTAAGCTTGGACATGAAAAGTGACAGAGCGATTTGACATAAAACTTGGAAAAATAGCAGAAAATAAATCAAACTCATGCAAGGCCTTTCAACTGGATCATACCACAAAACAGTGGTCTTTGAAATGGAATTCCATGGCATACCTTACTTGAAAGAGTTATTTTTGAATACAAATTAACATTGTGTTGTGGTAAATATGAAATGAGCGATCGTATTTTAGGTAGTGTGATGAATGCATCAGATTTGTCATATTGTTAAATATTCTCACGCTTTCCCCTAGTATCTGTTAAAATGTTTTTCATCAATGTGAGCTGAGCTCTCATTTTCAAGCTGTTTTGAGCCTATGTCCTCTTTGCACCAGAACTCAGTTAAACCTCTCACCTCCTCATTGTTGTTCATTCGAGTGCTCGTTTACTGTACACCAATGTTTCCCATCAAATATTGTTTTGTCAAAGTAAAAGGAATTTCAGAATAGCACAAAAGAAAAATGACTGTACATATGAAAAGTATTATTTAAATTAATTGGTGAATGCAAACGTCATGGGTTGATGTAATAAAATTGCTGTATTGACAGTAGGTGAATATGTAAATAAAATATATATTTCCAGAAGTATTAGAATAAAAAAGGCAACTAATCATTCTGGTTGTACATTTTGTTATTTCCATTCTCATTTTACAGGTTTGTTTCTCTGATCTATAATTCCTCCCCATCACCCTGGGACTAGGTGGGTAGACAAACAGCCTTGCCGAATGGTGATCTACAGTTGTCCAAAGCACAAGAGCTTCCTCTTCCCTCTTTTGCTTTACTGAAGGGTGATCGGAATGGTTTTGCAATCTACACTTGACAATAAATAGACTTTGGGACATCAATTTTCAGTGCAATGGTGCACATTTATCTGCACATTTTATGCAAGTCCTCTCTGCAAAACCATGTTGTTCAGAGCACAGCAGACCACAAAAATCTCAGAGACTCCTTCTGGGCCATATAGATAGGAGCATCTTGATCTGCCAGTGCCAAAACTCATCTTGGGCAAGCCAATGGCTCGATCAATTGTTGCACTGGTTCCTGTTGTACCTAACCTGCAGCTCTGTGGTAGGGTTCCTCACTGGGGTCAGCAGCCAAAACTTGAGTTGGCATCCTTTGCCACCCAGGAGCCAAACTCCAAGGCTATTTGGTGGAGAGAAAACCTACCTAATGTGAGATTGCTGAAGGATGCAGCAGTCATGATAATTCCCTGGATACCAGCCGCAGGCGTGTAGGATGTTCTTGCAGTGGTCACAGAGCAATTAAAGGAGTGGAAATCCTTTCAATTAACAAAGATGCTTGGCTGATCGGTTGGCACCATAATTGCCACATGAGTGCAGTCAATCACCACGTAGACCCATGGAAATCCCAGGAGGAAAGCAAAGCCAACAGCCCCCCCTGGGCTTGACACACCTCAACCATCTCAAAGTATAGTGGAGGTCTTGGCAAACATGGCATCAGTGACCTGGATGATGCAATTGTGTGCTGCGGATTGTGAAGTCCTACAGCTGTCATCAGCAGCTCCCTGTAAAGAGCCGGACACAAAGAAATTGAGGACTGTGATAACCTTAACTGCTGCAGCCAATGTGTGGGCACTTGCTCCTCTTGGGCAGAGGTCTTCCAGAAAGCTGCAGATATCTGTGACCACCTGCTGCAAGAGGCTGAGCTTTCTGAGGTGCTGTTGTTTGGCAACTTCGAGGATGCTGACCCTTGGCCTATAGATCCTGTGTTGGGGGGTATCGCCAGTGTCAATCCTCTCTGTTCCCTGCAGCTGTATGCGGCTGCAGAGCCCCGGGCTAATGCTTTGGGACACAGATTAAAATCCCACCACAGCAGCTGGTAGGGTTTAAATTCAATTAATATAAGCTAGAGTTGAAAGCTAGTCTTAGTAATGGTGCCATGAACTATCCTCGATTATCATTAAAGAAAATCTTTAATGCCCTTTAGGGAAGGAAATCTGCCATTCTTACGTCATCTAGATGCACAGCAATATGGTTGATTCCTGACTGCCTCTGAAATAGCCCATCAAGCCACTCAGCTCAAGGACAATTAGGGATGCACAACAAATGCTGGCCTTGCCAGCGACGCAGACAGCCCATGAAAGAATAAATTATAAAAAGACGGCAGCTGCTGCAGTTGCCGCTTCAGTTGATGTGGCTGCTGGGCTGGATCAAGCTGCACCTCCTCCTCAGAGGTCCAAGCTCTTGTGGCAAATGTAGCTTCCGTGTTGCAGGGAAGTCTCACAGGCAAGAAGTTGAGACTGAGCTCAGTGGTCTCCAAGGCACTTGGAAGTTACTGGGTGGGACAAGGTTGCTGTTCCTAAAGAAAGTTGAGTTCAGGCTGAAAGAACTATCCCTGTCAGCACTAGCCTTTGAATTTGGCTAACCCCAGATTTACCAATTTCAGCCTTTATATTGTTACCAGCAAGTCAACAATGACTTCTTTCTGTGCACTTACCTGCTCCACCCTGGCGAGGTATAGACAGAGCATGCACTGGTAGGGAAAGCCAGGATTCAGAGTTAGTGAAGGAAAGAATCAATTGCCTTTTTAAGTGTCTTACTTGGTTTCCTGACAGCTCCAATGGTTTCCCTGCTGGCCTCATAGCCCACCTTGGAAAATCTGCAAGAGGGTGGGTTGATTCATGTCCCCAAACCAACATGTCTTCCAGGGTATTTATCTCTCCGCATGCACCCAAACTTGCTTCACCTGCTCTTTGCTGGGAAAATCCCACCCATGGGCAGAAAATGGGACTACTTCAGAGGAGTGGGGCTGGCTGAGTTCTTCTTGCAGAGAGCCAGCACAGGTATGAAGGTATGTGTGGCCTCCTTCTGAGCTGTAATGATTCTATGATTCTATTTTATAAGACTGTGGCAGTCTACCCTTTCTCTATCAGAAGTGATAGGGGTACATTCCCAACAGTTTCTCCTGTCACTCCGTCAAAATACCTGGGAAAATGTTGCCAGTGGGTCTGGGGTAGTGCAGTGATGGTCTCCAACTGTTTGAATAGAAGAAGAGGTCTCAGTAGCAATGTAGACAAAGCACGCAACATGCACTGGCAGGGAAACCTCCAATTCAACCATCAGCACTAGGTTTCAAACATCTTGCTCTCAACCAAGGTCTATAAAAACTGCAAGGTAAGAAATTTCCCGTCGGCGAGCAGGGGCGGGGCCCGCTCAATGACGCATAAAATGAAGCATGATGACATCAGGTGGAACTCCCAACATCATCCCGCATCATTTGCATTTTCAGATAGGCGGGGGCACAGCCAAGTCAGCTGCGCACCCGCCAACCTGTCAACGGCCTATTGAGGCCATTGAAAAAACAATTAAGCTCATTAGTGGACCTGCTCGTCCAACCTTATGGTTGGTGGGCAGGTCGGGAGCACTGGCGGCCACCTGAAAAAGCATGAAACCTCATCTACGGGCGGGTTGAGGTTTCATTGCTGAATCAAAAAATTAACAGACACTTTTAATTAACGTTATGTCCATGTCCCAACTCATGTGACATTGTCACATGAGGGGACATGGATGGTGAATGAAATTTTCACTGCAGTAACCTTTTTTACTTTGGGAACCGATCTCCCTGAGGCCGCACTTTGTCTCAGGGAGATCGGAGCGCACTTCCGATTCCCCCCCACCCCCGCCCCACCCACACAGGAAGCGTATAGGGCTTCCCTGCGGACATCACTCTTGGCAGGCCTTAATTGGCCTGCCCACTAAAAATGGCGGTGCCCCTCTGATCGGGGGTGCTGATTGGAGGGCTGCCCACCCACGCCCACCCTCACACTTCCCCCCCGATGGGGGGAAAATTTTACCCATGTCACTTCTTTTTTTCTGCTCTTGTGCCCCTTTAACAGTCCACACCATTTCTTCAGGATCTAAACAATGGAAACAAAGGTCATGCTGCAGAACCAGCGGATGCTCTTCTTCAGAAGGGCCAGTAACCCTGATCCACTGAGAGCTTGGCGGTTCCGCACCCTGGGTGGAATTTGTCCCCCATTGCACTAAGTACAGGAGCATGTGTGAAAAAACAGCATTTGGCAAGTTTTCGGGCCAGATCCTCGCCACAATAATTAATGCGCACAGGAAATATGCCAGATTGCTGGCGAGCAGCCTCTGTCCTGCCATCAGCTTACCGGTTCCTCACTCCAGGTGTCATATTTGAAGTGCAGCCGTACACAGCCCCCTTAATGATGGCAGTCCAGGGCTGCTCCACTGAAGACATGGCCCCAAAACCCAAGAAGACGGCAGCCCCTAAATTTAGTGACGCCTCACTGTAGCGCCTGCTGGACCCAGTCAAGGCCCATCAGCATATTGTCTACCCCTGCTCTGGCTGCAGGATGTCCAGCAAGGTCGCCAACCCTGCTTGGGAGGCAGTGGCAGCGGTGGTCAGTGCCAACATGGTACAGAAGAGGTCAGCCACCCAGTGCAGAAAGAGGATGAATAATCCCATCCATGCCACCAGGGTAAGTGAGCCATCTCATCACTCTCAACTCACACACTCACAAGCCCATTAAACATTCACTGGTATCTCATTCAATGCCAGCTAATGGGACATCACAGACCACCCCTTCACACACCTTCACATCTCCATCTGGCCTCTTCTCCTCTGGAGTTTGTGTCCTCATCCCATCCTTGGCTCCACTCACCACCCACACATGCCAGGCACCCTTGCCATTGCCCTGGGATGAGTCTTGCTCGCACTTTCTCCGTCTGGCTTTATGCATGACAAGCTCGCACAGAATCGCAGGAAGAGGTCCCAGACCGATGGTGGAATGCCAGAAATCAAGGTCCTTTCTCAGTTCGAAAACTGAGCCATACACCTGGCCGGAGAGGATGTGGATCATGCCTGTGCCAGCAGTGAGGGTAGCACCCATACGGAGGAGGCCCAGCAGCTGGACACCCCGAGACCATCCACCCAGCTGATTCCGGGACTCACCAGCCGATCCAAATCCCCTGTTCCTGTGACCCCATCACCTACAGCTCCACAGGCCAAGGAGGGTACACCTGCTCCACAGCAGGACACCCAAAGCAGGCCAGGGTCCTCTAGGTCTCAGCCCACCAGAGGGTGTCCGCGAAGGTCATCACAGACGTCAGCAGGCTGCCTCCACCTCCGCTGTGGATGTCAGGGAAGCACCAAGATGTAATGGTACGGTTAGAAAAGCTAAAACAATTTAAGAATACAACAGTGGCACGGGTGTTCACAACATATATAAAATATACACAAATGTAAATAGAATTGCACCCATTTCACATCTCCTCTTGTGTATGCCTCCTTTTTATGATGAGTTGTGTTGCTGTCAATCAGGTGTGATATCATGGTCCCTCTGTCATGAAGAGATATTAATGTGTATAATGTTATCAAAAATTATTTTTTAAAATAGAATTCTAGTGGGGGTCTGTGTCTAGGTGTGTGTCTGTGTGTGTCTTACTTGGATTAAAGCCAGCTAGTCCGGGTGCTTTGATGTATAGTAGTTTTGAGATTTTAATTGGGTGAGTAGTAAGGAGAACAGTAAGGTAAAGTGTTCATTTGCATTTGTTGAATAAACCATTCAAGACTGTGGGTAAAACCTTGCACCTAGCTAGAAGAAGCCAAACAATGGGGAGAATTTTCTCCCCATCGGGAGGGCTGGGCGGGGACGGGCGCAGGCGGGCGCGCAGCCGATTGCCCAAGATTGGTTGCGTGCCGCCAATTAAGGCCTGTGCAGCGTGACGCACACCTGGAAACACTATGCACTCCCTGTGCGAGCGGTGGGTGGGGGGGCAGGGAGTAGACTGAGTCGGGACCTGCGCTCTTTAGCACATGCGCACAAAAGAGCGCAGAAATCTCCCTGAGGCACAGAGTTGCCTCAGGGAGATTAGTTTGATTTTTAAAAACTTTAATAAAGATAAAAACAATTTTTAAGACATGTCCCCTCATGTAACAGCATAATATGAGCTGGGACATGTCAATGAACTTTAATAAAATGTTTTATTCAATCTATAAACGCTTCAGGAAACTTTATCCCACCTGTGGATGAGGTTTCATGAAAAATGCGAAGGCCGCCTGGGCTCTTTGCCTGCCCGCCAACCTTAAGGCTGGACGGGCAGCTCCATTAAGTATTTCATTTGATATTTAAATGGCCTTAATAGGAGGCATTTTAATATCTGGCCAGCAAATATTTGATGTAGCCACGCTCAGGTGGTTTGCATCCTTATTAAGCTGAGGATAAATGCAGCCCAGGATCCCTAACTGAGAATGCAGGATGTCAGTGAGATTTGAAAGACGAAAGAGACGACACAGACAACTGAGTCATCTATAAATGATTCACAGCAGTGGAACATCATTGGTTGCCTTGTCCCAGTGCTTGAGATGGATCTCCTTGAGGAGCCTTGTAAGATTGAAGCTGCAGCTACAAACCCACTGAGGGTCCTGCAACAGCTCCTGGCTCTTGTGGGCCGCTGTAGTGACTGGGATGCTGGAGAGATGCTTGAAGAGGCAGCACCTTCTGAAGTCTGACACCAGGAGGCCCTCCTCCAGTTAGCACCTCAACTCAACAAGAATACATGCTGCTGAAACTTCATCATCCTTCAAAGGATCAGAGCAATGCCAGCCTGATGTGTGACTAGTCACTCTCATATTGAAATGCATGGGTGAAATGAGAGGAATAGCAACGCTGGTGTTCGTGCTGGCACATGATGGAGGGCACTTGTCCATGACGGTACTCACTGCAACTCATCCTCCTCCTCATGGAATCTGGTGGCAATGAGGGACTCACATGCATGCCTGCCTCGTCTGGCCTAAGCTATGGCCTCTTCCCCTGCAACCTCGGCTTCCTTGACCTCATCACCCTTATCCCCTTTGAGGTCCTTCTCATCAGAGCAGATGCACAGCTCCTCCATCTCGTCATCTGGCAAGTCCTTCCCACTTTGCAGCACCAGGTTGTGCAGTGTGTAGCAAGCCACGATGATCTGTGAGACCCTCTCGAGATTGTACTCGAATGCTCTGCCAGGTCTGCCTAGACATCAGAATATGAACATACGAACAAACAAACTAGGAGCAGGAGTAGCCCACTTGGCCCTTCGAGCCTGCTCCGCTATTCACTAAGAAAATGGCTAATCCAATTTTAACCTCAGCTCCACATTCCTGCCTAACCTTGATAATCTTTCATCTCCTTGCTTACCAAGAATCTATCTAGCTCTGCCTTAAAAATATTCAAAGATTCTGCCTCCACCTGCCTTTTGAGGCAGAGAGTTCCAAAGACTCACGACCCTATAAGAGAAAAAAATTCTCCTCATCTCTGTCTTAAATGGGCGACCCCTTATTTTTAAACAGTCACCCCTAGTTTTACATTCTCCCACAAGAGGAAACGTCCTTTCCACGTCCACCCTGTCAAAACCGCTCAGGGTCTTATGGGCAGAATTTTGAGTTCGGCGGGGGTGGTTGGCGTGTCTGGGAGCAGCAGGGAAACAGGCCGCCGCCTGCCAATTAAGACCCACCTAGTATGAAACGCACTCCTCACCAGTTGGAAAGGACTGAGCAGGGGCGGGGGCCTGTCGGCCTCCGGGTCCAATGGCGACCCGGCGGCCGGTTTAAAAATGGCACAGGCAGCCCCTGGAAGGCTGCCAGTGAAGAAAACATCTTCGGTGTTGTCAACAGGAATTTATGGCTTCCACTGCGGCTGCAGACGCCGGGCTGGAGGGCAGGTCAGGTGGGCACTCGGCTCTGCGGTTTTCAGATGAGTGCCTCGCGGTCCTCTTGGAGGAGGCGGCTGCCAGGGGGGACACCCTTGTCCCCAGGGATGGAAGGAGGAGGCCACCACACCTGACAAAAAGAGCTTGGGAGGAGGTGGCAGCGCTGGTCAGCAGCCATGATGTTGTTAGGCGCACCTGGGTCCAGTGGCGCAAGATGTTTAACGACCTGCTGCGCTCAGGAAGGATGAGTACCGTGTTTGCATGGATCAGTGTGTTGAAGTGTTGGCCCTCTCCACCGTGGAGCTCAGGGGTGTTAGACTCTGTGTGCCAACCTTCAAAGATGCCAGAGCTGGCCAAGGGGGTGAGCCCTGGCTGCTTGGATTGAGTGCCTTGCGGCTTGAGGGCCACGACTCGGATGTGCCCTGCAAGGTGTTCCTCAGGTGGGGTTGGCCAGACTGCAATGGTGCTGCAGGTAGAGAGTGGACTAATCAATGCTCCTCTGTCTTTTCAGAAGAAGACGGCCCATAACAATATTGAAAGGTTGCAGACTGGTGGAGGTCCGCAAAACTCCCAAATCCTCACGAGGTATGAGCAGGATGTCTTGGAGATGGAAAGCTGGCACCTTGGTCAACCAGCCACGGAGAGGCTGGGGTATCAGACAAAGATAAGAGTGCAGTGCACAGATGTGAAAGATGCTGCAAGCATTCTTGTGTAGTCTCACCGTTGATGGGAGCCTCAAAACTGGATTCCCCATGGATCAATGAAAGATGATGGCACCATGATGCAGGCCTCCATGGCCTCACCAGGGTATTTGGCATGCACAGTGACAGTGTGATGACTTAAATTAATGACATGTCATTGTTCTGCCTAAGATATGTCACCACACGCCCAATCGCAGGACCCTGAAGAGGCCATAATTCCCATTGCCAGGGTTACATAAGGCTGTCTGATATCTGGAAGGGTCAACATGGTCTGACTCCTTTGGGGTCCTTGGAGACCTGAAATGAAGCCAGGAAATGCTAGAATGAAGCCCCGAACAGAGAAGAAGCTGCCAAGTACCAATAAGTCACCAGCAGCAAACTATGTACCAAACTCCTCACTACTCACACTGGCAATGCTGCTGACCCTTTTTATCCTGCCCGTGGGTGAGGTTAAACAAAATGTCAACTGGCTGCCTGCCTGTTTTGCCCAGGCAATGTAAAATCGGCATCAATTGCCTTTTTAATAGCCTTAACTGGCTTCTTAATTAATGACAGGCACGGCTCTGACTCCCGTTCACACCTGCCGACTGAAATATCGTGCGAGTGCACGATGACGTTGGGACCCTCACCCAACGTTATCATGTGCTATTTTACACTCGAGTGGATCAGGTGCCTGCTCGCCCGCTCAGCAAAAAATTCTGTCCTATGTTTCAATCAAGTCGCCTCTTTCTCTTCTAAACTCCAGCGGATGCAAACCTAGCCTGTCCAGCCTTTCCTCATAAGACAACCCGCCCATTCCAGTTATTAGTCTGGTAAGCCTTCTCTGAATTGCTTCCAATGCATTTACATCCTTTCTTATAGGAGATCAATACTGTACACAGTAATGCAGATGTGGTCCCACCAATGTGCTGTAAACTGAAGGATAACCTCCCTACGCTTGTATTCAATTTCCCTTGCAATAAATGAGAGCATTCTATATGCTTTCCTAATTACTTGCTGTACCGGCATGCTAACCTCTTGTGATTCATGCACTAGGACACACAGATCCCTCTGAATCTCAGAGCTCTGCAATCTCTCACCATTTAGATAATATGCTTCTTTTTTATTCTTCCTGACAAAAGGGACAATTTCTAATTTTCCCACATTTGCCAGATCTTTGCCCACTCACCTAACCTATCTATAACAACAACAGAATTACCTGAAAAAACTCAGCTGGTCTGGCAGCATCAGCGGAGAAGAAAAGAGTTGACATTTCAAGTTCTCATGACCCTTCAACAGAACTGAGTAATATTAGGAGAGGGGTGAAATATAAGCTGGTTTAAGGTGGGGGGCTTGGGGGAGAGAAGTTGGCGGGGGTGGGGGCAGTGGTTGTAGGGTCAAGCAAGCAGTGATAGGAGCAGATAATCAAAAGATGTCACAGACAAAGGAACCAAGAGGTGTTGAAGGTGGTGATATTATCTAAATGAATGTGCTAATTAAGAAAGGATGGCAGGACACTCAAGGTACAGTTCTAGTGGAAGTGGGGTGGAAATACTAACGGGGCATTAAAAGTATAGATTTAAAAATAATGGAAATAGGTGGGAAAAGAAAAATCTATATAAATTATTGGAAAAAACAAAATGGAGAGGGAAAGGGGGTGGGGATGGAGGAGGGAGTTCAAGATCTAAAGTTGTTGAATTCAATATTTAGTCCGGAAGGCTGTAAAATGCCTAGTCGGAAGATGAGGTGCTGTTCCTCCAGTTTGCGTTGGGCTTCACTGGAACAATGGAGCAAGCCAAGGACAAACGTATGGGCAAGAGAGCAGGGTGGAGTATTAAAATGGTAAGCGACAGGGAGGTTTGGGTCTTTCTTGCGGACAGACCGCAGGTGTTCTGCAAAGCGGTCATCCAGTATACGTTTGGTCTCTCCAATGTAGAGGAGACCGCATTGGGAGCAACGAATGCAGTAGACTAAGTTAGGGGAAATGCAAGTGAAATGCTGCTTCACTTGAATGGAGTGAAGGAGTGTTTGGGCCCTTGGACGGTGAAGAGAGAGGAAGTGAAGGGGCAGGTGTTGCATCTTTTGCGTGGGCATGTGGAGGTACCGTAGGTAGGGGTTGAGGAGTAGGGGGTGATGGAGGAGTGGACCAGGGTGTCACGGAGGGAACGATCCCTACGGAATGCCGCCAGCGGGGGTGAAGGGAAGATGTGTTTGGTGGTGGCATCATGCTGGAGTTGGCAGGAATGGCGGAGGATGATCCTTTGAATGCGGAGGCTGGTGGGGTGATAAGTGAGGACAAGGGGGACCCTATCATGTTTCTGGGAGGGAGGAGAAGGCGTGAGGGCGGATGCGTGGGAGATGGGCCGGATACGGTTGAGGGCCCTGTCAACAACCGTGGGTGGAAAACCTCGGTTAAGGAAGAAGGAGGATATGTCAGAGGAACTGTTTTTGAAGGTCGCATCATCAGAACAGATGCAACGGAGGCGAAGGAACTGAGAGAATGGGATGGAGTCCTTACAGGAAGTGGGGTGTGAGGAGCTGTAGTCGAGGTAGCTGTGGGAGTCGGTAGGCTTGTAATGGATATTGGTGGACAGTCTATCACCAGAAATTGAGGCAGAGAGGTCAAGGAAGGGAAGGGAAGTATCAGAGATGGACCATGTGAAAATGATGGAGGGGTGGAGATTGGAAGCAAAATTAATAAAATTTTTCCAGGTCCTGACGAGAGCATGACGCAGCACCGAAGTAATCATCGATGTACCGGAGAAAGAGTCGTGGGAGGGGGCCGGAGTAGGACTGGAACAAGGAATGTTCCACATACCCCATAAAGAGACAGGCATAGCTGGGGCCCATGCGGGTGCCCATAGCCACATCTTTTATTTGGAGGAAGTGAGAGGAGTTAAAGGAGAAATTGTTCAGTGTGAGATCAAGTTCAGCCAGACGGAGGAGAGTAGTGGTGGATGGGGATTGTTCGGGCCTCTGTTCAAGGAAGAAGCTAAAGGCCCTAAGACCATCCTGGTGGGGGATGGAGGTGTAGAGGGATTGGACGTCCATGGTGAAGAGGAAGCGGTTGGGGCCAGGGAACTGGAAATTTTTGATGTGATGTAAGGTGTCAGAGGAATCACGGATGTAGGTGGGAAGGGACTGGACAAGGGGAGAGAGAAGTAAGTCAAGATAATGAGAAATGAGTTCCGTGGGGCAGGAACAGGCTGACACGATCGGTCTGCCGGGACAGTTCTGTTTGTGGATTTTGGGTAGGAGGTAGAAGTGGGCCGTCCGAGTTTGGGCGACTATCAGGTTGGAAGCTGTGGGAGGAAGATCTCCAGAGGAGATGAGGTCAGTGACAGTCCTGGAAACAATGGCTTGATGTTCAGTGGTGGGGTCATGGTCCAGGGAGAGGTAGGAGGAAGTGTCTGCGAGTTGACGCTCAGCCTCCGCGAGGTAGAGGTCAGTGCGCCAGACAACAACAGCACCACCCTTGTCAGCAGGTTTGATGTCAATGTTGGGGTTGGACCTAAGAGAACAGAGTGCAGTAAGTTCAGAGAGAGACAGATTAGAATGGGTGAGAGGAGCAGAGAAATTGAGATGACTAATGTCACGCCGACAGTTCTCAATGAAAAGATCAAGAGAAGGTAAGAATCCAGAGGGAGGGGTCCAGGTGGAGGGAGAATATTGGAGGTGGGTAAAAGGATCCGTTGAACGGGGAGAGGACTCCTGCCAAAAGAAGTGAGCACGGAGACGAAGACAGCGGAAGAAGAGTTCAGCATCGTGCCGAGCCCGAAATTCATTGAGATGAGGGCGTAAGGGTATGAAACTAAGTCCTTTGCTGAGCACTGAACGAGAGGGGAAGGTCAGGGGATATAGTGAATACATGGCTAGTGCTGGTATTGGAAGATGGGGTGGGGATGGAACCTATCTATATCCTTTTGTAGTTTCCTTGTTGCCTCTTCACATCTTACTTTCCTACCTTTCTTTGTATCATCAGCAATTTTAGCAACCTTACCTTCAGTCCTTTCATCCAAATCATTTATATAAATTGGAAAGAGCTGAGGCCCCAGCACTGATCCCTGTGGCACACCACTCATTACATCTTGCCAACCAGAGAATGATCTATTTATACCTAACCTCTGTGTCCTGTTAGCTAGCCAATCTTCTATCCAGGCCAATTTGTTACCCCCTACACCATGAGCTTTTATATTCCGCAAAGAAAAGAGGACAAGGTGAGGCTTTTTTAATCACAGTGTTTAATAATCGTTTAATAACATCTCTGCTCCTGCTCCATCCCTTGCAATGAAGTCATGGAGTAAAACAGTACAATGGTGCATGCGTTGACAAGCAAACGCAGCCATGTGCAATATCCTATGGCTTTATGTGGAAAATGATGAAGGCATCTTAATCCAACAATCCTTCAAGGGCATCTTTTTTTCTATAATGCGCTCCTATTAGAATTGCACAGAATTTCTAGCTTAAAAAACAGGCCACTTGGTCTATGTCAATGTTTATTCTCCAGATGAGCCTCTTCCTACGCCTCTTCATCTAACCTCATCAACATAACCTTCTATTCACTTCTTCCTTATCCACTTATCTAATTTTCCCTTAAATGTATCAATGCCAGGCACCTCAATGAGGTAGCAAGTTGTAATGGTAAATTTCACATTCTAGCCCATATCTGGGTAAAGAGGTTTCTGCTGAATTCTCAAACAGATTAATTAGTGACTATCTTATATTTATGGCTCCTTGTTTTGGTCTCCCTTACAAGCGGAAACATCTTCACTACATAAATGTTATTAAACCTTTTAATAATCTTAAGGGGTGCTATCAGGCCATTCCTCAGCCTTAACTTTACTAGAGAAAAGAACCCGTCAGTTCAGTCTTTCTTGATTGCACCCTCGATATCGTTTTGAAATTATTTAAACCAGAACTGTTCACAGTACTCCAAGTGTGGCTTAACCAACGTTCTATATAAGTTTAACATAACTTTTCTGCTTTTCCTAAAATGTACTCCCTTTTTAAAAAAAAAAGGCTTCATTGATCTGTGTCATTACACGTAGTGAATTGTGTATCTATACTCGTAGATTCCTTTGCTCCTTTTCCCCATTTAGTTATTTTCCAAGGAGTGTATGGCCTCCTTATTATTTCTGACAAAATTCACCACCTCAGTTACCCACATTGAAATCATTTTGCCAACTACACAGGCATGCTGCAAGTTTATGAATGTTGGCTAATATTTTTGAGTCCTCCTTAGTATCAACTAAACTCGCTGACTATTTGGGGGTCTATAATAAACACCTAACAATGTGGCTGCTCCTTTTTTATTCCTAAGCTCTACCCACAAAGTTTCATTCGATGCCCCATCCAAGATATCATCTCTCCTTAATGCAGTGACTGACTCCTTAACTAATAATGCAATGCCTCCTCCTCTTTTACCCCCTCCCCTGTCTTGCCTGAAGATTTTATATCCTGGAATGTTGAGTTGCCAATCTTGCCCCTCCCTCAACCACGTCTCAGTGATGGCTACTATATCACAATTCCACGTGTCAATCCTCACCCTTAACTCATCCGTTTCACCTGTAACACTCCTGGCATTAAAGTAGAGGCCATCCAGCCTTGCCTTACTCTCTTGAAACTTAATGCAGCTGTACTCCCTCTGACTTGATTGTTTTACTGTATTATGATGTGTCCCTATTCTGCTAACATCCTGTGTCCCCTCCCCCTGCCGAATTAGTTTCAACTCCTCTCAACAGCACTAGCAAACCTGCCCGCAAGGATGTTAGTCCCACTCTGGTTCAGATGTAGACCGTCTCGCTTGTACAGGTACCACCTTACCCAGAAATGGTCCCAGTGATCCAGGAAACTAAAACCCTCCCTCCTGCACCAACTCTTAAGCCACATATTCATCTGCGCTATTTTCCTATTTCTGAGCTCGCTAGCACATGGCACTGGGAGTAATCCAGAGATTACAACCCGAGAGGTCTTGCTTTTTAGTCTACTGCCTAATTCCCTGAATTCTTGATGCAAGACCTCATCCCTCTTTCTACCTATGTCATTGGTACCAACATGTACCATGACCTCTGCCTTATCACCCTCCCCCTTCAGGATGCCCTGCAGCCGTTCAGTGACATCCTGGACCCTGGCACCAGGGAGGCAACACACCATCCTGGAGTCACGTTGATGGCCACAGTAGCGCCTATCTGTTCCCCATAACGTTCAAGGCTATGGGCCAAGTGCTGATAATTGGGATTAAGTAGTTAGGTCAGGTGTTTCTCACATGTCAGTGCAGACTCGATGGGCCAAAGGGCCTCTTCTGCACAGTGTGATTCTGTGATTCTCTGTGATTCTGTAAACTCTCCAATTTGGTGTTGCCCAATTCCCAAGTTCAATTGCTTATTTAAATTGTGAACAAAGTGGTTCCAGTGCCAAGCCTTGTGGAAAACCACTGCCTACCTTTTGCCAGTCTGAGTAACTACTCTTAAGTCCTACTCTGTATTCTATTTCGCAACCAGCTTGCTACCCATTCTGCTACTTGGCCCCTGACTGGATCTCAGCAATAAACCTGCTATTCCAGCTGCTTGTGAAAGGTTTTTTGAAAATCGAAATATAGTGAGTACATCTACATTAGCACAGTATACTTTCTGTAACTTCTTCAAAAAATTGAGTAAGGCTAATCAAGCATGATCTTCTCTTTTGAAATCCACACTTTTTGATTTTTGATTTTTGATTTCTAGATGTTTTTCTATTTACGTCTAATGAGTAAAGATTCTATTAACTTTAAGCAGATTGGTTTATAGCTCCCTGGGCTTATTCTATCTCCCTTTTTAAATTGAGAATCATATTACATTACTTGTGTGCCTGACAATTCTCTGGTACTATACCCACTCCTAATGATTTTTTTAATAAACATTTAATAGTGCCTTTGCTATCTCTTTAAGTTTTAATATAGACAAGTGCAATATACCTGGTCTAGGAGTTTAATCCTCTCTAATTTTGGCTAGTTTATCTCCTCCTTTCTTTCTAAAATCTCTTTATATCTTTTTTGGATCTCTTTGCCTAATTCCACGTTCACATTGTTAGTTTTGCTGGTGAATACTGAGGCTAAGTAATTATTCAGTAATGCTTTCACTGCGATTTTAGCCTGTGTATCCCTTAGTGGCCCTATTAGCATCATGATTTTGCTTTTATTATTTGTGTCTGTAGCATATGTCAGTGTTTATTTTTATATTCTTGTTAACTTAATTTTGTAGTTACTTCTTTTTCTAATTGTTGTTTTTAAATTTTGTTCCTAATTTCTTCAAATTGTCATCCTCTCCTTCGTTGTCTATGTACTTGTTAAATGCCCTATTCTTTATTTTCAATTTTACCCATGCTGTATCTCTTTCTTCATCCAGTGTTCCATTATTGGTTAGGTTTCTCTTGAACTCTATTAATCACGTTTTCATATATTTTCTATAGGTGTTCTCTCTCTGTCAATTATTTTCGCAATTGTTCTTCCCTAGGTCCATTCTTATTCTTAAATTAGTCTTTTCCCCCCAATCTTTCACTTTGGTCTTTGTCTTATTTATATGTTTCTCAATCTTTATCTTAAACCTTATTATGGTGTGTCACATCCTGAGGATCCCTATGGTTTATTACACCAATTTTCGGCTAGCACCATGAGCCTTATTGTACCTTCTCTCTGCAGGAGTCTGAGACCGCTGCATGAGCGTCATCAGCCACATCCTTTGCGGGTACCCTTTGTCACTGAAGAGCCAGCCCTGGATCCTATGTGGTCCCTCGAAGATGTCTGATTCGATCTACTCAAGATGCATGAATCGTGGACGCTTCCTGGGTATCTGGTGCAAACCTGCGTGATAAGTTTCTTATGGTCGCAGGCCAGCTATACATTGAGTGAGTGGTAACCTTTCCTGTTTATGTGTTGGAGTGCCTGTTGCCAGGGAGCTTTGATAGCCACATGTGTAGTCGCTGGCACCCTGCACCGGTGGGAATGCGGGAATCTCAGCAAAGCCCAGTGCTCTGGAATCCTGGCTTGCTTGGTCTCTGTCAAAGTTGACGTAATTGTGGGCCTTGGCAGAAAGGGAGCCTGTGACCTCATGAATGCATTTGTGTGTGGACACATGAGAGATCCCACAGAGGTCCTGGTGGAGCTCTGGAAGGAGCCACTGACATAGAAGCTGTTTTCAGCCCAGGTGCTGGGAGCCTCATTCACTGCACTCTAATACTACACTCTTTGGAATAAACATGAAGGCAAATGTTTAGTCAGGAAATGAGATTATTTGAGGGGGGTCTGAGGCTTTTATTCTGTGAAACATCCAGCGCCACGATTCAAACACGCTTTTGAAGCTTGCCCAGTCGCTCAATTGCCCTGGAGTTAGTTATTACTCTGGGAAATTTCCATGCTGTGAACAAGGGATTAAAACAAGGAAATCGATTAGCGTCACTTTGCAGGATTAGTCTCGCATGACTGTGCATCGTTGTTTCACTTTCCTGATTCCCTGCATTGTCATTGAAAGGCTCCTAACATATCTCAACTGTACCTCTCTCCTCATTTGGGAATGCACAGTTCAGTTCTGTGTCCCTTTAGTCAGTCTCCCGAGTACATGCACCTGCCCTACAATCCGCTCACAGTGCTCTCACCAGCAGAGCCTCTTCTCATTTTAATTTTGCACTGCACCATCGTTGTAGGTTGGAAGACGGTGCTGCAGAACTGCCAGACCAGTTTGGACCCTCCCTGTTTGAGTATGGAAACCCCTCCCATCACCCCTGAGGAGCTTAATGTTCATGTTTCCCTCCCTCACAGGCCTTTCAATCCTCCTCCTGTACTCCTTGATCCCATCAGTTTGAGGTACATATCTGTCTGCTAGCCCTGAACATTTTGAAGTGGATGTGCCTATGTCCCGTTTGGACTTCACCCCTCCGCATTCGAGGCTAATTACACAGTTAACCATATACCCCGCCCCCACACGCACCCTCGGATACCCCTACAATGCCTTTTTCCCATTTGTAGGCTGCAGGTGCCTCCCCTGTCAATGCGCCAGCTGCGGCCCATTATGATTCCAGAAGCCCCACCAACCGAGGCGTGTGACGTTACAACTACACCCTGCACACAACATGCTGGGCATGACTGATACTGGACTGACATGCCCTCCCCCTCCCTGGACTGGGACAAGGACAGTCTTTGCAAACTCAAGAACGTAAACTGAAGCGCTTCTTCACTCAGCGATCCTCCCATTCTGGGCCCAAGTGGTTTATGTCAATCTATAACATACTCGGTTCTCATCCTGGTAATGAGAATGCTAACCCTCTGCATCCTCTCCAGTCATGTGTCTGAGTGCAACCTTCCACACTCAAATTCCTATGATGAGATGTAAAACACAGCCCACCATTGATGGCTGGAGCGCGCAATCGCAACCTGGTTTTGTGACACCCGTAAAACTGATTTTTGGCCTTCTCTCTCTCTTCTTCCACTCCTGCCTGCCATGGCATCCACCATAAGCAGGAGTGGAAAATCCCGGCTCCTGACACTATTCTGCATGAAACAAGAGTTTTTCCCAGTAAGTCAAATTGCACTTTTTCTTGACATATGGACTCCTGGGGATTTTGCAATGTTTTGGGGCTACAGTCTAAGGTTACACTCAACAAGTTATTCAATAATAAGTTAAACTCCATTTTAGTTACAGAATTTTGCTGGTGTTTTGAACATCAGATTCAGCAATCCTGTCCATTTTTACATCGAAAATTGATGATATTTTTCTTTGTCAAGGAGCTTTGATGTACCAGTATTTTTTCCCTGCCCATCATTTTTGTATGTTCATATGATTGCTAAAACACTTGCTTTCAGTTTGACAAATATTAAATGTGATGACAACTTCACGTGACAAAAATGAAATCATCATTGCAGCATGTGATGCCAGCATCTCACTTGTTTCTATCGGCCTTGTGGCGTTAACCTGCCCAATCCATTTTCTTCAGCCCATATTACAAGGATGTTGAGTCCAGAATCAAACCTGCTTCAAGCTGAAAGTATTTAAATCGTTGCTCAGCTCTACAGACAAAAACGCTGGACTGACTTCAAGACTCCTCCCAGTTCGATGCTAAATGCGACCGTCTGCAATTTTCTTCAGAAGTTTCAGCTGACTGTCAAAAGTTTTGTCTGTCAGAATCAGCCCCTTGAATCACTTGTAATAAGGTTCGTGAGGCAATCTGATGTCCTAACTATCCTGTTATTGTTTAACCTGTTACCATTACATTCTCTTCAGGAAATCAGGAGCCATTTAAAGCATTTACTTTTCCAGGTTGTTCTTCAGGTACATTTTTTTTCCCCCCATAGATTCAGGAATCATCAGACACTAAATCATTGGGAAAATCATTTGCTGTAGTAAATTTATTGAAATAATTGAGGCGTGTTGAAGAAATATTTCCATAATACATTTGACTCATTACCCTACGGGCAGAGCTTCCATAATGGAAACAGATTTCAAGTTGCTGTTAATTAAGGTTTTTACTATTTTCACCGCAGAATAAAGTTGTGTCACAGCCTTCAGGACAATCAGTGATTACTTTTATTTTTTTTTCTCTTTGATTCAAATCATTTTCTTCTGTTAATTTAAGTTTTACAAGAATATTCATCAAGTATGGAATCTAAACTGAATTTATAGTCTGCATTCCTTATAATTATTCTGCGTGCTTCACTGCATTAATTAAATGCATTTCTTATATGAATCTTAATGCAGATGCTAACTCACTGAGTTAGAGTCCAGCGGAGTTCCATACAAATGATTTTGCATGTTATTGTTGCACTTCATGCCGAGTGAAAGATCGAAATGACGCGCGATGACGTTGGGACACCTGCCTGACGTCATCTCGCGTCACTTTGCGCATCGGCGTGTCGGGGCCCGCCCCTGCACATCGCCGGCAACATTCTGGCGCAAGGGATATTTACCAGCACTGACTAATGAATCATAAATACCTGGAAAAACTCAGCAGGTCTGGCAGCCCTTGAAGGGTCATGAGGACTCGAAACGTCAACTTTGCTCCTCTCCGCCGATGCCGCCAGACACGCTGAGTTTTTCCAGGTAATTCTGTTTTTGTTTTGGATTTCCAGCATCCGCAAGTTTTTTTTTGTTTTTATAGCTAATGAATCATTCTGAATGGATTGTTGGGGAGTCAGATCAGACACAAGCTGTTGTCTAGCTTTGCATATTTGGTTTTGTACAGTTTATTTAATTAAATACATTTTGATACGAAATTCTATGTATTGAATATAATTCTGTATGCACAGATTGCCCAATTCTTCTAAGAACAATCATGTATTTGTAGAACGACAGGAAATGCTAGACTGCTATGTTTGCTGATAAAAGCCATATTTCCAAGCTCCGGTTTCAAGGACTAAATGATACTTCAGCCATTGAATTGTTTTCTTAAACATGTTCAACATATGGAAGCATTCCAGGCCCAGTGATTGCCCTATCCTTGAGTATATTTATCGCAAAAGTTCAATTTTCTGTATAATTGTCAGTCAATCTTCTTCAAGGAGCAGTTCAACAATCCAAAGCAGACATAAATACACCAAATATGCAATTTCTGAATCTACAGATTGTATTTCAATACTGACCCTTGGAAACACTGAGAACGTTGCAGCAGTAATTGAAAGGCCAATCACTTCATGGTGGCCTTTAGATAAAATATATTTTCAAACTTGCAATAACAATTGTGGTCATAACTAGTGAGACAAATACTGGGGATTAGTCTGTAGTAGATCCTCATCATGAAGGATCTCATTAAAGGGGTCTTATCCTAATGATGACACATTTAGCAAGTTTTCTTTTGTCTATGAAGGGAGATGTGAATCCAGCTTGGTATAATGGCATCTCACATGTGATGTGATGATACATTCTAATGATTTGTATTGGGGTCTCATGCATTTGGGAATAAAGGTAACAAAGTTTGCCAAGCGCTTGAAGACAGTGCCCTTTTATTGCTTTTTAGAAGGAGTTTACTGAATTACATTGTCTATTATGTTAAGTCTCAGCACAGGTTTATTGCTTCATATTGAAGCTAAATTGCTTTTCTACTCCAAAAGAAGTGAGGTGATGAAACCCCTGAATATCACATTAGCTGGAGAGAACAGGCATTTCATATCAATGCTAAAATCCTGAAAGTGAACTCAATTGTCATGTTTTAGAAGCTGCATCATAATCCTGGAAGAGGGACAGAAAACTTAATAAGGAACTCGGCTGCATCTTACACTTTTACTGTTGCGTTCAGCTATTCCAGTATAAAAATTAATGTGAATATTCCAGTAATAAGGTCTGATAAGATTTGGCCTTTTCACAATATTAAAACATCTGATTGAATAATATTACTTTTTTTTATTCATTTACGGATGTGGGCTTCGATGGCTGGGCCATTTGTTTCCCATCCCTAGTTGCCCTTGAGAAGGTGGTGGTGAGTTGCCTTCTTGAACTGCTGCAGTCCATGTGGTGCAGGTACACCCACAGTGCTGTTAGGGAGGGAGTTCCAGGATTTTGACCCAGCGCCAGTGAAGGAACAGAGATATATTTCCAAGTCAGGATGTTGAGTGACTTGGAAGGGAACTTGCAGGTAGCAGTGTTCCCATCTATCTGCTGCCCTTGTCCTTCTAGATAGTAGTGGTCATAAGTTTGGAAGATGCTATTGAAGGAGCTTTGGTGAATTCCTGCAGTACATCTTGTAGATGGTACACACTGCTGCTACAGTGCGTCAGTGGTGGAGGGAGTGAACGTTTGTGTATGTGGTGCCAATCAAGCAGGCTGCTTTGGCCTGGAGAGTGTCAAGCTTCTTGAGTGTTGTGGGGGCTGCAGTCATCCAGGCACATGGGGAGTATTCCAACACACTCCTGGCTGGTGCTTTGTAGATGGTGGACAGGCTTTGGGGAGTCAGGAGATGAGTTACTCGCCACAGGATTCCTAGTCTCTGACCTGCTCTTGTAGCCACAGCATTTATATGGCTAGTCCAGTTCAGCTTCTGATTAATGGTAACCCCCAGGCTGTTGATAGTGGGGGCTTCAGTGATGGTGATGCCATTGAATGTCAAGGGGTGATGGTTAGATTTTCTCTTGTTGGAGATCGTCATTACCTGGCACTTGTGTGGCGCAAATGTTACTTGCCACTTGTCAGCCCCAGCCTGGATATTGTCTAAGTCTTGCTAGGGCCGTGGCAAGTTCTGAAGCACAATTTTTCAGTACTATTGCCGGAATATTGTCAGGTCCCCATAGCCTTTGCAGTATCCAGTGCCTTCAGCCATTTCCTGATTTCATGTGAAGTGAATCGATTTGGTTGAAGATTGGCATCTGTGATGCTGGGGGACCTCCAGAGGAGGTCAAGATGGATCATCTGCTCGGCACTTTTGGCTAAAGATTGTAGCAAATGCTTCAGCCTTATCCTTTGCACTGATGTTTGAAGGGGATATTTGTGGAGCCTCCTCCTCCAATGAATTGTTCTTGAAGGTTTAAAATGCAAAAGATTAAATTTCAACTACCTACTACATAGAATGAAACACAGAATTATAGAATGATAGAGCACAGAAGGAGGCCACTTCTGTCTCAACAAAATTTGAGATGTGTATCTCCTGATGATAGAGATTTTTAGCGGTTTTGAATGGATCAACGCACTTATGTTAGAAGTGGAGATTATAAATTCCTGACATCAGGTTTTTGCATCAGAATAGGATGGCAAAATCTGCCAGAGAAACACCAATTAGCTCATTAACTGAGATTGATCTCATTAAAGCAGGCTGCATTTCTACACAATTAAGAGCTGACAACAATATATCGATCTCAAGAGTTAGCATTGACAGTACAATGTTTTGTGAAACTTCGCAAAACCTGAGTTATCTGAATTTTGCCTGTGGCTGCCAACATCCAGTCAGATAAGGAGCAGAATGAATGGGAGATCCTTTTATGCATTCTTGGGATGTGGGCGTCGCTGGTTAGGCCAGCATTTATTGCCCATCCCTAATTGCCCTTGAGAACTGAGTGACTTGTTAGAACATCTCCAAGGGCAGTTAAAAGTCAACTACATTGCTATGGGTCTGGAGTCACATGTAGGCCAGACCAGGTAAGAACAGCAGATTTCCTTTCCTAAAGGACATTAATGAAGCAGATGGATTTTTACAACAATCAGCAATGGTTTCAGACTTCTAATTCCAGATTTTTATTAAATTCAAATTTCATCATCTGCCATACTGGGATTTGAACTGGTATCTAGAGCATTACTCTGGGTCTCTGAATTGCTAGTCCAGTAACAATACCAGTACGCCACCACCTCCCCAGGATGGTGCGCAGGAGCAGAACTCTCAAAGGAAGCCTGTAACAGGGGCTTTCTGCTCTTTCTGGCTGCCTTATCTTGGAAGGGGATTATCTAACTGCATACATTTGGATGGTTCACACACAAACAATACTCCCTGATGGTGGAATGTCAGGTTGAGAAGTGCTTCAAATGTCCATAGTGAGATGCTCCCTGCCTTCCATTAAGTACAAACATGTCATGTAATGAGTCATATAGGATAGATTGCCTCTGAATCACCCTGTTTAGATAAATGTTGATGGCCATTACCTCATGGTTGCCGCTGATTAGTCTGGTGCTGATTCTCCCTCACCATCAGTTTCAAATTGAAAACAAGCTGCTCTCTGTCATTACTATTACCTATATTTGGAACTAAAAATGAAGTCACTGACTGCATAGCCCAAACCACTTTCAACCAGTCTTTAGCTCCTCTGTCTTTGGTGAGTACTCCTGTGTTGATTTCTGGGTCAGTAGTTGTGCATGTATAATTGTCTCCTTATTCATGGAGTGGCATACTGCTGCGAATGTGCAGAGAAGATTTCTTAGAAATTTTCAAAATCATGAAGGGTTTTGATAAGTTAAGTAGTTTTGTAAAATTTGTCTTTCTTAAGTATTTCTCTTCGCTCTGTCTTACAAATTCATTTAGGATCATGCTTACTATATTATTAGTATATAGTTACTAGCATGATGAACAGAAGCTCTAAAACATACCCATTGGTGTTCAGCTGAGATTTTATAAGGTACTATCCCCAAGCTGATTTGTTGAAGATCTTTTCTTTTGCCTCGACATTGACCTTCTTTAAAGATTATAAAGTTGAGTACTGGTTTATCCCAGACTATGAGCAGAATCATAATGAATGGCGGGGCAGGCTCGAGGGGCTGAATTGCCTACTCCTGCTCCTAGTTCTTATGTTCTTAATCTTCTACTCTCTATGGTAATGAGCTTGGAGGTGGGAAGGGCATTTAATTAGGTGGGATGGTGGTGTACCTGAACCGCGCCACCTCCCTGCCTTGGCCAGAATTAAGTTCTGTGTGGGAAGGCCCATGGTCAACCTTCCTGCCCCGCCGCCAATTGAGGTCCTTAAGTTGCCAAAGAATGACCACTTAAGGGCCTCATTCCGCACCTGCTGGTATTTACTGAGCTGCAGGCAGGCCTGTCACCGTGCAGCGTGCACAACGGTTATAACCTGTCAGCTCCCGGGGGGAGGAGGGGAAGGTCCCTTGATTAAAGGCACTAAGTGGAATGGGGGTACCCACTGAGCGCCACTCCCCTGCCCTTGCTGCCAACCCCACTGCACGCCGCTCCCCGTGACCCCCCCACCCTGCAAATCATCCCCACATTACTTACCTGTGGTCTAGGTTGCTCCACGTTCCTGGGACTCCAGCACAAGCTCTTCTGGCAGCAGGCATGCCCCACACCCCCCCGCTCCCCGCCAACCACATGGCGCTGCTGAGCACAAGAGCTGCTGGCCTCTGATTGGCTGGCAGCTCTCAGTAGGCAAGAGTTCTGCCGCATGCCCTTAATTCGAGGGGAAGGACCACCATTGGCCTCACCACTGCCTGATTGGCTTGTGGTTTGGCAGGCCTTCCCGAAAAGAGGTAGCAGGGTCTCTCCAGCTGGTAGGCAAGATCCCCCAATGCCTCAACAAGATTCCACCCATTGTCAAATTTGATCACATTATGATCAATGTTACCCATTAGTACTGCCATAGCTTCCATTCCAGTAAGATATTGAGAACTTTTTTGACACCACCTGATTAACCCTAAAAAAATCAGAAGGGTCATAAAGTCTTAAGTTTGATAGTATGACGATATATATACTGAATATCAAAATCAAGTGAGCTTTTACCATGTTGGGACTAAAACGTTTTAACTGGTGTTCATGGAATCCTGTTGTGTACAACATTGTTACCATATTTCAAAGTAATTTATTGTATCTGAAGCATTTTGAAATGTTTCTGAAATATGTGGAAGAGGTCATCTGGAAGCGAAGGTCTGTTTTTATTTTCTCTCTTGGCAGAGCTGCAGAAAATTCAATTCTGTCTGCCTCTCTACTGCATGACTGACTACCAAACATGACAAAACATGACACTCAGGATTGAAATCCAAAAAACATTGTCGTTAAAGCCCCAAGTAAATTAATAACATATCTAGCTCAAAAAAAGGCAATCATTGAACAACTGAACAAACAGTGACTTAGGAGCCAATCTCCAGCCCATCCTGCCAACCACTAAAGCTGTGTGGCAAAAAGTGAGTAAAGGAGAGATAATATTATTTGCTTTATTTTAATTTTGACAGCTTACATTTATATTCACCCGAGTATGCTATGCACTCAAAGTATGTTTTGACCACAATGCCTTTGGGAAGAGTAATTGATGTATTCGGGTTCATTGATTAATATGTTTGCTCTTAATTACTGGAAACTACTTGGACCAGGGAAGAACTTTAGCTATCAGTAGTCCTTCTGTTTGGGATCACTGGACTGCCCAAACATGGTCCATTTATTTCCAGATTCTTACTTTTCCTGTGAAGATAGAAGTTTAAAACAACTAATATAAGATGGTGAATATCACAGCCTTTCAAAAGGAGTACCTGCTTTTTTGTACAAACTTGCAGTTTCAAATTAAAGGGTTTGATAGGGTAGACGGAGATAAACTGTCTCTCCTGGTGCATGAGTCCAGAACAAGTGGGCATAATATTAATATTAAAGCTAGGCTGTTCAGAGGAGATGTCAGGAAGCACTTCTTCACACAAAGGTGTTATGGAAGTCTTGGAACTCCTACCCGCCAAAAAAACGGTTGAGGCTGCAGGTCAGTTGAAAATTTCAAAACTGATTTTGATATATTTTTGTTGGGCAAGGTTTTAAGTATTACTGAGTCACGGCAGGTAGACGGTTACGATAATGATCAACCATGGCCTAATTGAATAATGGGAAAAGGGGCTGATTGGCCTACTTATGCTCCTATGTTTCAATGAATGCCTTGAGAAATACTTAGCATGTTCATCATCATCTGTTAACAAAGGTGAATATTACACTAGCCTAATAACCAAAACGATCTTTTGCTTTGGGCAGACCAGAGCAAAAGGGAACTTGTCTCGGCACAAAATCCAATTCGCAAGATGACAAGAGGCTATTTGATGACTTTTTCACCATGTTCTATAGCACATTTCAAAAACACAACTTGGAGGGAGAACGTTAGCAGCTCTTCAGTTTAATGATGCAGAGAGAACAATGCTGCCTGGGAGTTTTTGTTTACATGTGCTACGTGCAAGAAGTAAATGAAACGAAAGGCTACAATCAGCTGTGGTCTTAGCAACAGCTACACCCATAACACTGACCATCAGCTGTAATCATAAAGAAAACCAAGTTTCCTTATTTTGCTGTATCTCAGTAAGTATAGCCAATTAAGAGGTTGAGCTTGTTTTAATTTAATTTTGTTAGATTTATTTTCTGAAGCAGTTTATTTTCAGAAACAGTTTCAGGATTAAAGAAAATTGCACTGCTTCTTTGCATTTTTGTACAAGCAGAGTGGTGTTTTTTTTAAAGAGATACACCAGCAGGTTCTATCATGTCAACGTGAAATGGATTGTGAAAGTATTTGAAAGTTTCTCATTTTGGATTGGTTTGTGTTTACTTGAAAATCCATCCAATAGGATTGAGCTCCAATCTACTGCGCTTAGTTTTAATTGTCATACAGCAGTTCTAGTTAAGTGATTAAATATACAGTTGAACAGCACTCTCTGACCTGGCATGTGACATTACTTCCATCTTAACGCATATTGGATTGTTCAATGGAAACAAAGTGGAAATAGTGAGAGAGCTAACTTGAAATGCCTTTAAGTAGATTTAAGGGACAATCCAATTGAAGGATTTCAACAATTAGCAAAAATTGCTGGAATCTTGTTACAATGGGACATGAAGAGCAGGAGGCCATTCAGCCCTTCCAGCCTGTTCCACCTCATAAGCAGGTCAGATGTGTGCCTCAACTCCATTTATGTGCCTTTGTTCCATATCTTGAGGAACCCTTACCTATTCAAACGTCTCTCAATTTCATTGTTGAAATTTTAAACTGATTCAACATCTGCAGACTTTGTGGTGGCGGGGGGTGGGGGGTCAAGAGCTCTAGATCTCCACTGCCTTTCGTGTGAAGAAGGTGGTTCTTAACTTCACTCCAAATTGGCCTAACTTGAATTTTAAGATCATGCCTTTTTCTTCTAGATTCCCTCACCAGAGCTAAGATTCTTTGTATCTACTTTTTCAAATCCTATTATCATTTTAAATTACCTTCCAAGTTCAAGGAAATACAAACCAAGTTTATACAACCTGTCCCCATAATTTAGTTCTGGTATCATTCTGGTGAATTTGCACTGTAAGGCCAATGTATCTTTCCTGAGGCTCAATGTCCAAAGTTGAACACAATACTCCAGATAGGGAGATCAAGGTTCTATGTGACTTTTTTACTCAGAGTCTCAGACTTTGCCCTTCATAAACTCCAAAACTCTACCTTTTATACCGGACTATTTCCCATTCCCATCCTCATTAAGCCTGTCCCCTTAAAAGGCAAATATTAAAATACTCATCCAAGTGTTTAAATCCCTCCATAATCTCATCTTGGAAATTTCCTTAAGCCGTCCCCCAATCCCACCTCCCAACCCCACCACCGCCCACCATATTTTGCATTCCTCTGTCTCTGGCCTCTTGCATCCCTTCTGCCTATAACCGACCATTGGTAATCTTGCACTCAGCCATATAGGTCCTAAAGTCTGGAATTATTTCCCCTAGTCTCTCCGCTTCCAGACTTCTCCCTCCTTTAACAGCCTCCTTTAAAACTCACCTCTTGGACCAATCTTTTCCTCACTCCTTGTAGTTCTTTCTTTGGAATGGCTTCTGTTTTCCTAACATGGGCATGAGGTTCCTTGGGATATTTTTCTGCACTAAAGATGCTATGTAAATCCAAGTGGTTGTTTATAAACTAGGAATAAGCTCACATTTTATAATGTCCACCTGGATAAAAGAACTTTTTTGCCTTACGTGGAAGAGTATGTACTGTTTAATGTTGTCACTAGAGACTTTTGTTCTTACTTCTGCACTCTCACCTCTGGAGTCCTTCAAGGATCTGCCCTTGGGCTTCTCCTATTTTTCATCCACGTGCTGTTACTCAGTGACTTATCTCAAAATACAACACCAGATTCTATATATAAGTTGCTGACACCTGGCTCTACCTCAACGCCACCTCTCCCATCTCCTCCGCTGCCTCGGATTAGTCACACTGCTGGTTTCAAATTCAGTATTGGATGAGCAGAAATTGCTTGCAATTATTGGGAAGATTGAAGCCATTGCCTTCAGTCTCAGCTACAAACCGCTAGCTATTGACTCAATCCTTCTCCATGATCATTATCTGATGCTGAAACAGACTGTGTGCAACCTTGATGTACTATTTGACCCTGAGCTGCAGAGCTTCTGACCAAATACCCTCTCCATCACCACCCCTGTAACGTCGCTTGTCTTCACTCCCGCCTCAGCTCACCTGCTGCTGAAAACACTCTCACACCTTTTTTTTACCTCTAGGCTCAAGTGTTCTAATTTTCTCCTGGTCAGCCTCCCACCTTGCATCCTCCATAAACTTGAGCTCAGCCAAAACTCTGCTGCCTGTATCCTAACTCACACCAAGTCTCATTTACCATTCATCCCTGTACTTGTTGAATTACATTGACTCCTGGTCTGGCAATGCCTCAATTTTAAAAGTCGCATCCTTGATTTCAATTCCCTCCAGGAGCCTCCTTATCTCTGTACTATTTCCAGTCCTGAAACCCTCTGAAATCTCTGCACCACTCCACTTCTGACCTCTTGCGCATTCCTGATTTTCATCACACCACCACATGACTTAATAGCCCTTTATGTAACACAGTTCCAAATTTTGTTTGATAATTATTCCTGTGAAATGCCTTAGGACGTTTTCTCATGTTCAAGGAGGTATGTAAATATAAGTTGTTCCTTTTCTTGCTGTTATGATCATATAATTCCACATGTATCCACAAGATGGAGCTTTGTCTTAGAGGTAATAATGCTACCATTCATTTCGTAAATTCACAGCTAACAGACCTGAACAAGTTAGAACATGTCCTGCTGAATGACTGTGTTAAAGGAGGGCTTTGTGTTATTTAAACTCAGTTCTACATACAATTACTATGCAACTACATGTTTCATGGGTCAGTGAAGGGAAAATCAAACCCCTGAATGTGATATCTCTACAAAATGAATTCAATTTCCATAGATAATGTTAATTGGCCTTATTAACCTTGAATCTACAGCAAGCTCACAGCAAAGTTACATTCATTAAAGATATGACAGCAAAGGCTTCTTGTCAATGCAAGCACTCTTTCTGTCTACCTTAATGATCTAGTATTTTTCTTAACTAATGAAAGATGCAATACCTCGGCAGTATGTTTAGACATCCCCCCCTTATTCATTTCATTTGATGGATATATGAACTGGCAATTAATTTCTCCATGTACTGAGAGTACTCTTTACTGGGCATTGAAAGAAAGCATGCATTATTCCATGCTTTAAATAAACTAAATACATCATTACAGGAAAATTTCAACAAAATCTACAGAAAATTATAGACAGCAATTTTAAAACCATCATTTAGTTTTCATCTATAACTATCAGTTACATAATGTTTATGTTTAGACCAGTGTGTATAATAACATGCAATTATTATAAGTAAAGTAGGAATTTATAAGATTTTATTTTTATGCAGTACTTTAAGGAATCTGCATTTTTAGGCAACAGCAAACCTAGAATTATTTGGAATGCTTTTCATGTGCATATTGTTAACTTGACACAATATTAATTTCCACCAAGGGGGAAGAATCACATTTGTGATTTTTTTGCAAACTGAATAGAGACAATCTTTTAGCACTAATTCTTTATATTCAATATGCTACATGATTTGCCTCTGTGTTACTGCTGCTTATTCCAGATTTGTAAAAGAATTTGTTTGGTTGGGCTTAATAACATTGAATACAAGTGAACGTTATCCTTAACAAAAACAAAAACAGAATTACCTGGAAAAACTCAGCAGGTCTGGCAGCATCGGCGGAGAAGAAAAGAGTTGACGTTTCGAGTCCAATAACCCTTCAACAGAACTGAGTGTAGTTAGGAAAGGGGTGAAATATAAGATGGTTTAAGGTGGGGGGTGGGGTGGGGGGAGAGAAGTTGAGGGTGGGGTGGTTGTAGGGACAAGCAAGCAGTGATAGGAGCAGAGAATCAAAAGATGTCACAGACAAAAGGATGAAAGAGGTGTTGAAGGTGGTGATTTTATCTAAGAGAATGTGCTAATTAAGAATGGATGGCAGGACACTCAAGGTACAGCTCTAGTGGGGGTGGGGTGGAAAGATTGACAAGGTATTAGTTGTAGATTTAAAAATAATGGAAATAGGTGGGAAAAGAAAAATCTATATAAATTATTGAAAAAAACAAAAGGGAGGGGGAAGAAACGGGGTGGGGATGGGGGGAGGGAGTTTAAGATCTAAAGTTGTTGAATTCAATATTCAGCCCGGAAGGCTGTAAAGTGCCTAGTCGGAAGATGAGGTGCTGTTCCTCCAGTTTGCGTTGGGCTTCACTGGAACAATGCAGCAAGCCAAGGACAGACATGTGGGCAAGAGAACAGGGTGGAGTGTTAAAATGGCAAGCGACAGGGAGGTTTGGGTCTTTCTTGCGGACAGACCGCAGGTGTTCTGCAAAGCGGTCGCCCAGTTTGCGTTTGGTCTCTCCAATGTAGAGGAGACCGGATTGGGAGCAACGAACGCAATAGACTAAGTTAGGGGAAATGCAAGTGAAATGCTGCTTCACTTGAAAGGAGTGTTTGGGCCCTTGGACGGTGAGGAGAGCGGAAGTGAAGGGGCAGGTGTTGCATCTTCTGCGTGGGCATGGGGAGGTGCCATAGGTGGGGGTTGAGGAGTATATGTTCCCTCTTTTATATTGATTTTTACAAGATTATTGTCAAAGCAAATTTGGAAGTAAACCTTTTCTAAGCATCTTCAAGAAGCTTGGTTAGTTCCTTCATTTCAGCTCTCCGTAAAGCCATAATCCACTTAATATCTGGGGAAGCAGTTCTCAAGACCATGGCAAGGCTGGGGCCACAGAGATCCTGCTGTATTTAACAGCAAGGAAGTAATTAACTATAGTCCACAAAGGACCATAGGTATCTTTCTACACAGGCAGACAATTAGTTATATATAGCTTGAAGGGCACCAATCTGCAAGCATGGGGCAAGGCGAAGAGGCAGGTCTCCATGACCTATCACAGCCAGTACTGGGGTGAGCCGTTGGCATCATTCTGCATCACACTCTAGCCAACTGAACTAATGGCCCTCACCAATTTAGTAGCAGGAGCTCATTATCATTGTTTTCTTCTGTTTCTTGCTGGGTAACCAGCCAAATTGGCAGCCTAGCCAGTTGTTGGGAAAACCAGTGCCCGAAAGCCACAGCAGGAAAACTCAGGGATGGTTCCCAGCAACTGGGAATAGGGAAGTTTGATAATAAGGGCTGGCGGTAGGGGGGGGTGGTGGTGGTTTGTGGGATTAGGATTGACTGATAGAGCGAGAGACCATTGGGTCTGAAGAGTGGGAGATCATCAGTGGGGAGAGAGATTCCATAATCAACAGTTGAAAGGCTGAAGGTTTCTTTGAAGGGCTAAGTCTCCATGAAATACCAAAAGTATACTTTATTCATAAAACTTATAAGAGTATATTACGTGAACATTCAAAGTTGACATTACATAAGGTGCAATCCAAATCCTTTTTTGCAATACTGAATGTTAGTCACTACATTTACAATTACAGTTAATATTTACCATATTCATTAAATGTTGAACATACAGCCCGAAGAGCTTTTCACAGTTTCCAGCCTCTGAGTGTTATATATGGCTGAAGGGCCTTAGACAGTGGCCTTTCCCAACTACGCCTTTGAGGCAGCTGCCCCAAGCTTTAGTGCATCCTCAGCATGTTGTCCTGGACCTTAGGATGTGCCAGTCTGCAAAGCTGGGTCAAGGACCATTCTTTGCACTGGACGACCAGCAAGATTTGGGCAGACCAAGGAGCATCAAGGTCATGTCAAATGAGTTGTGCACAGAGCTGCAATGAAAATTATGTATCCCTTTAGAAGCTCAAAGCTAGAGGACAGTTATGACATCAAAGTAAATGTTGCTTTAAAATTGAGGCTTAGTTTGAAGTGTCATTCCGCTGATCATCACCAGACAATTAATAAGTGACATCCAAAAAAACATGAAAGGCATAGAATCTACTATTTAACTGTTCACCTTTTTGTTGTATTTGTTACTGCTGCTCAGAGACATACAGGGGTAAGAAATTTGTTTTGGGTGGCTGCATGGTGGAAAAGAAATTCGTGCAAACTATGACGCGAATGAAAGATTTGTTTCTGCCGATTCTTGCTTCCTTCCAAGAAGAATTTCTACCCTACAGTGCATGAATACCTGGTCTGATTCAGCACAACGGTGAAATGTTTGCTTTGTTTACACTGTCGGGTATCATTTTTATATTATATCAATGCTATGCAGCATGATGTTTATTGTGCGTTCTCACTACAATTTTCCCATCAGTGTTAAGCAGTTTCAGCTTCGCACTTACACTAAACTTGTGAAGTTAAATCAGGTCTGAAGACCCAAACTAACTATGACACAAAGCAGAGTGAAACTAGTTCTTACTACAGGGAATCCAACTTTACTCGAGTCTGGTGACAAATCAATTGCTAATTCCAGGTTCAGGCTACATCCAAACTATAACTGCAGCGTGACTGAAAACTGCTTTGATCCGATGCTACAGTTGCAATGTAAATCCTTTGATATGCACTGGTGGCCAGTGAGGTTCCTCACTATCATGGTATACCTGCAAAAATGTTCCCTATTAATGAATTGAATGAAGCCAGTTATGAACACAAATAAGGGGCATTCTGAGTGCAGCATATCCTTGGGCAGAAGACGATGCAGGAAATCAGATTGTGTCAGACATGCAAGAACAGGTAGGCCTAAGGCCCAATCATAATTGGGTCCAGGCCTCATTTAAATTGACTTTTTAAATTAAGCTTTTTATTTTTAAAAAAGTTTATAACATTATTTTTTCTAAGGGAATGAGACTCCATACATTTAAAATTACTTTTTCTGGACCAGAGAAGTTGTTCATTAATAATTATCACATTGCACCATTCAAAACTCTCATATTCTTGATTGTACAGGGTCTAACTTTTACATTTGTATTTCGAGTGAGAATACTTCACACCATGACAGTGATCTTTGTCAAATTCCATCAACGAAGACTGCAACCCAGTGGAGAAGCAGGGTATTACTGACAGCAGCTTCCATTTTTGTGGTTTCCACTGTCTGTGTGTGAATGTTAAAAGCTGCTGTTAGTTTATGCAGTGATAACTGTGAGTGCTGACAGGCTCCCTGTTATTAGTATAGCAAATTCTAAGCCAATATAAAAACAGATTGGGTACAGGTCATCCCAAATTGATATGCTGTATACCCATTTTATGCCTGAAATTCTACCCCTATTTCTCTTTTGCACCAATGTGCAATGAGTTGTAAAACTGTGATTAACATATTTACAAAGGAGCCAAAAGGAAATTCTCATTACAAATGTTGTCTACTCATAATAATTAGTACAAATATTCTATTCATGCAACTTGCAGAAGTGAAACCTTTATAAATTACTGAGTCATTCTAACTTGTGGAAAAAATCACACCTGCCTCTTGGAGTGGCTTGTGATCCTGAGCCTGTGATAAGAAAGAGAGGCCATGAATAGAACAGCAGATTAGAGAAAAGGAACTGTTCCAGTCTAAAGGAAATTGAAATGTAGTCAGGCCACTCTTTGTGTTTCCTTTGTTTGTTTTTATCCTCTTTAGCCGTTTTTTCATTGCATTTAGATACTTCAGTACACGGCTGCACACAGGAGTTGCAATTAAAATTTAAACAAGAGTAATTGAAAGCAAACAACAAAGAGCTTTGCTTCTCTTTGTAAAGCTTAGATAACAAATCTGAACCTCTGGTGGTTTTCTGGAAATAAACTGGCTGTCAGACAGGCAGAGTACATTCTGCACTGTACAATGACACTTTCTATTTTCCTCCTCCCTCCCATTTCTAAAACAAAGTCACTCTAGAAGGGTCAAGTTAGCAAGATGAATGTTAATGTCATTTCCACAGATCCTATCCCTGAATTACTTATGGACACATTGAAATTTTAAGTAAGATGTGTTTGTTTTTTAGAAAGGATATACAAGCAAAATGCTAGCTTGGACTGTAAAGTAACCACTTGCTGGAAAATTCCTATATGGGATTACTTGACCAACTAGTTCAGAGAGAATGGAATGTCACACGTAAAAGGTGTCACATGGCCAGAGGCACTTCAAAGGAAAAGATACAATGCAAACGGAACTGTAAGCTCCTGTGGTTGTGGAGATAATGGAAAATTATTACCATCTCAGCCAAAACCATCCCCCTACTACCCTCCATTGACTTATATCCCAGACTGTGAACATGAACTGAGTTGAAAAGAAAACAGATCTAGGCGAAAGACATGTTAGTTTTTCCCTTCAAGGAATACACAAGGAAAGGGCTTTAAAAAAGCCAACTACAACCCTAGTTCCGTGTTCTAGCCTGGGATTTTGTTATGGTGTGTGTGCTGTGAAGGTCACACCTGGAGAATACCAACTGGGCATCCCTGCACATGCAGGTAAAAAGTCTCTCTGATTGCTGGAAGCAAGTCACAAGTCAGCAAAGCCACAATCAAAAAGGAAACAGGACAAATCCTTTCAGCCTACCTGCAGGACCAAGAATCTCCAACTCAACTGCCAAAGTCAGCGCTATAGGAATTAGGTATATAGGAATATAGGGATGGAGGAGGAATATTACACCTTGGATTACTGTTACCCATGCACCGTATCAATAAGAGCACGCACATGCAGGAATTAATGGTATTAAGAAGTTGATAGAGGCATCTTGGGGCATTTAGCAGTCATATGCAGCAATTGTGAGTGGATTCATTGAATCTCAGCAAAAATGGAAGTCACTTACCCCATTTCTGGAGAGAGAGTAGAAAAATCAGGCCCTCCTGTAGGACAAAGTGTGCCCAACACCACCACAAGGATTTTGGCCCATGAATCACAGCCAGAACTCCACGCTTTAATATTTCAGACACAACACGCAAATGCATTGCAAACATTCAGGAAAGTTACAGCAGAGAATTCCACGAAACTTCAGTTTTACTCATCAATATCCACATACAATAGGGGATACCAGCTCTCTGATATTCTTATGGGATTCTGAGAAGATTGAAATACACACGCTCAGTGATCAGGAACATCAATAACTGAGGATTTAATTGATCACCTGAACTATGTACAGAAAGTCTCGAGGCTAATTCTTTTTGTGCAGCACATACTTCTGATTAAGGAGATAAGGGGATAGATTTTACTTGGCTAACTGAAGTTGAAGGCAGAGCAGCAGCAATAGAAATTTCACTACTCCCTAACTTAATTATTTTCTTCGTGTGACATTTGATACAAATTTCAATATTCCTCACTGGAACTCACAATGTTCACAGTTGGAGAGCTGGAAACTCTGATTGCTCAAGAGTGTTTTAAACAGCAGCAACATAAAGCAGTGTCTTATCTCCTCCAGGAAAAAAACAGACCAAGCAAACAGTGTAAATATTAACCAGTTCAGTGGCAATGAGACCAGCTTCAAGTCAGTTGTTTTGCAATGCTTAGAGCACTGGTACTTGAACGGGAAAATTTGATGCTAACTCAACCCACGCCTTTCTCGAAGTTCTGGCAATATCTGTTCCTGCCACTCCTAGAAAGTGAGAAATAGATTAGCCTTGCAATTTTAGTCTGGGCCTTACACCCTGGTTTCTACATGGCCACTTGCATTGTTGCCTTTGTTAAAGCACCCTGTTCCTCTGGAATACCAATGGACATTTAGAACAGCTTGGCGGTTAGAGTAGGCATGTATTTGTTAGATGAAACTATCAATCTGCCGGTCCAAATTGATGTAAAAGATGGCACTATTTGAAGGTGAGCAAGGAATTTTCCAGGTGTCCTGATAAACATTCCCCCTTCAACTCACCAAACCTCCTTCCAAACCTGTGAGCTCTATTATCTGCAAGTTCGTCTCCCAGTCACACAACATCCTGACTTGGAACTATATCCTTGCTGCTTCTTTGAAGCTGGGTCAAAATCCTGGAACTCCCTTCCTAAAAGCACTGTAGGTGTACCTGCACCAGATGGACTGCGGTGGTTCAAAAAGGTGGCTCACTGCCAAATTTTCAAGGGCAATTAGGGATGGGCAACAAATGCTGGCTTTCCCAACAATGCTCACTTCCCATGAAAGAATTTTTTAAAAAAATTCTTGTTGGTTGTTTATACACCTGTGTTTCTATCCTCTCGATGCCATTATTTTATCCTATTCCGACACCACCACAAGGATTTTGGCGATAACAGAGACATGGTTCAAGAAAGGGCAGAACTAGGTGCTAAATATTTCCAAGTACAAGGTGTTCAGAAGAGATAGGAAAGAAGGAGGGGTGGCAATATTGGTTAAGGGGAGCATTGCAGTGCTGGAGAAAGAGGATGTCCCAGAGGGTTCAAGGACAGAATCAATTTGGCTAGAGCTATGGAACAAAAAGGGTGCAATTACATTGCTCGATGTAGCCTATAGACCGCCAAATAGTGAGAAGGACGTGGAAGAACAAATCTGCAGGGAAATTATAGAGAGGTGCAGGTTATTATAGAGTAGTTATAATGGGGGACTTTAATTACTCGAATGTAGACTGGGACAGTGGTAGTGTAAAGGGCGGAGAGCAGCAAAAGTTCCTAGATTGTGTTCAGGAGAAATTTTTACAGCAGTATGTATCCAATCCAACAAGAAAAGACGTACTGTTGGACCTGGTTCTTGGAAATGAGGTGGGCCAAGTCGATCAAGTGTCAATGGGGGAGCATTTAGGAGACAGTGATCATTGTATTGTATGTTTTAGAATGATGATAGAAAAAGACGATAGGCAATCTAGAGTAAAAAATAATTAACTGGACAAGAGCCGACTTCGACTGGGCAAGGACGGAACTGGGCCAGACAGGCTGGAATGAAAGATTGGGAGGAAAAACTGTAGCTGAACAATGTGCTACCTTCAAAAAAGAATTGGTTCGCGTACAGTCAAAAGGGAAAGGCAGGACAAACAAATCCAGAGCTCCCTGGATGAAAAAGGAGATTGAAATTAAGGTAAAGACGAAAAAGTGTACTTATGACAGGTCTCAGAAAATACAATTGAGAACCAAGAGGAATACAGAAGGCTCAGAGGGGAGGTGAAAAAGCATATTAGAGAAGCGAAGAGGGATTATGAGAAAGCACCGGCGGCCAACATAAAGGGGAATCCCAAAGTCGCCTATAGGCATATAAATAGTAAAAGGGTGGTAAAAGGAGAGGTAGGGTCGATTAGGGACCTAAAAGGGAATTTACACATGGACGAAGGGGCCATGGCTGAGGTATTAAATGAATACTTTGCATCCGTCTTTACCAAGAAGGTAGATGTTACCCAGGCATGGTGACAGATGAGGAAACTCTGTCACTAGAAGGGTTCAAAATTGATAAGGGGGAAGTGTTGAATAGACTATCAGTACTTAAAGTTGACAAGGCACCAGGACCGAATGAAATGCATTCAAGGATATTGAAGGAAGTGAGAGTAGAAATTGCAGGGGCACTGGCCATAACCTTTCAGTCTTCCCTAGACTCAGGAACAGTGCCAGAGGACTGGGGAATTGCAAACATTACACCCTTGTTCAAAAAAGTTTGTAAGGATAAGCCAGCAATTACAGATCAGTCAGTTTAAGTTCAGTGGTGGGCAAGATCCTAAAAACAATTATTCAGGATAGAATTATTAGTCACATGGAAAAATATGGGTTGATAAGGAAAAGCCAGCATGGATTTCTAAATGGGAAATCATGTTTAACTAACTTGGAGTTTTTTGAAGAGGTAACAGAAAAGGTCAATGAGGGTAATGCTGCTGATGTGGTGTACCTGGATTTTGAAAAGGTATTTGACACAGTACCATGCCACACAGTAACTCACAACCTTGTGAGAAAAGTTGTTGCTCATAGAATAAAAGGGACAGTAGCAAAGTGGATACAAAATTAACTGAAAATAGGAAGCAGAGAGTAATGGTCAATGGATATTTTTCAGGCTAGAGGAAAGTTTGTAGTGGAGTTCCCCAGGGGTCAGCATTGGGACCCTTGCTGTTCCTGATATATATTAATAATCTAGATCTTGGTGTGCAGAGGACAATTTCAAAGTTTGCAGATGACATGAAGCTTGGGAGTGTTGTAAACTGTGAGGAGGACAGCGTAGAACTTCAAAATGACATAGACAAGTTGGTGGAGTGGGAAGACAGATGGCAGATGAAGTTCAATGCGGAGAAGTGTGAGGTGATGCATTTTGGTAGGAAGAACATGGACAGACAATATGAAATAAGGGGTGAAATTTTGAAGTTGGTGCAGGAGCAGAAAGACCTGGGTGTATATGTGCATTGATCATTGAAGGTGACAGGACAGGTGGAGAGAGCAGTTCATAAAGCATATAGTATCCTGGGCTTTAATAATAGGATCATAAGAGTACAAGGACAAGGAGGTTATGCTGAATTTATATAAGATGTTCATTAGACATCATCTGGGGTATTGTGTACAGTTCTGGGCGCCACATTATAGGAAGGATGTGAACACATTGGAGAGAGTGCAGAAGAGGTTTACAAGAATGCTTCCAGGGATGAGAAACTTCAGCTATGAGGATAGATTGGAGAGGTTGGGACCGTTCTCCTTGGAGAGAAGGCGGCTGAGAGGAGATTTGATCGAGATGCTCAAAATCATGAGGGGGATGGATAAAGTAGATAGGGAGAAGCTGTTTCCGCTTGTAAAAGGATCAAGAACAAGAGGGCATAGATTTAAAGTGATTTGCAAAAGCAGCAAGTGTGACGTGAGGAGACGCTTTTTCATGCAACGATAGGTTCAGGTCTGGAATGCACTGCCTGGAAGTGTGGTGGAGGCAGGTTTAATCGAGGCATTCAAGAGGGCATTAGATGATTATTTGAACAGAAACAATGTGCAGGGGTACAGGGAAAAGGCAGGGCAATAGCACTAGATCATTATGCTCATTTGGAGAGCCGGTGCAAACATGATGGGCCAAATGGCCTCCTTCTGAGCTGTTAAGATTCTGTGATTCCTCCTGTCGATTGTGTCTTGCTCTGTGATGGCAGTTCGCACTCCTGGAGTGTATGGTCCGTGTTATATGTACATGTGGTCCTGCTGACATTAACAACTATCCTGATTTGTGACAGTTTCAACAGAGTATGTCTCCTTTCTATATAAATTATTATCTTCCGTCTCAATATAAAAATTTTAGAGGGAAATGGAAAAAAGTGATAGAAAATAATAAAACAGACTGCGCATTCCCACATCAGTGAGCCGTTTTGTTGGACTTATTCAAAGTAACTGCTAGCTAGTCCCCTGCATTCTCGCCTTATTGCAGCCTTTTTTCTGGTTCACTGAACTTGCCCCTTTTACAGGATCTGACTCCCTGGGCTGACTTTAATCCTGACCGCCCAGTGAAAACCACTCAAGTTACTTACTCAGAAATAAACTGCCATCAAGCCAAGGAAAAGATATTAGGACAGGTGGCCAATAGCTTGGTCAAAGAGGTAAATTTTAAGGTGAGCTTGAAGGATGAGAGACGGAGAAGTTTAGAGAGGGTATTCCAGACCTTAGAGTCCAGGTAGCTTAAGGCATGGCCAGCACACATGAGGGGCTGGCTTTTACCGTCAGCAAGCAGGGGCAGGGCCCATTCGCCGACACGTAAAATGACGCGCGGTGACGTTGGGCAGAACTCCCGACGTCATCGCGCCCCATTTAAATTTTCAGGAAGGCGGGAGCGCAGCAAAATCACAGAGCAATTAAAGTAATTAGTGGACCTGCACGTCCAACCTTAAGGTTGGCGGGCAGACCAGGAGCTCCGGCGCGAACTAGAAAATGCATGAAACCTCATCCACGGGCAGGATGAGGTTTCATGTAGGGTTTTAAAAATTTTAATGAAGTTTTTTTTGGAAATTATGAACATGTACCAACTAATGTGACATTATCACATGAGGGGACATGTTAGGGAAATTTTATTTTTCTATTTTGAGCTTTTTCACATTTAGAGCTGATCTCCCTCAGGCAGCACTTAGCCTCAGGGAGATGAGTGCGCTCTTTCTTGCGCATGCGGGAAAGAGCGCACTCTCGATTTTAGGAATCTCTCCCCACCCGCACAGGGAGCACATAGCGCTTTCCTGCGAACATCACCATGTAAAATGGCGCCGATCGGAAGCATGCCCGTATGCGCCCGCCCATCAACTTCGCCCCTAAGGGGGGGAAAATTCAGCCCTAGGTGAAAGAATGCAATCTGCAAAGAGTTTATAGTAGTTGGAGAAATGTTTAGAGTAGTTGGAGTTAGTTCCTAGAGATTTGTACTGCTGAAGTAAATTACAGAGATAGGGGACCTCGAGATAATGCACAAGAGAAAATTAAGATTTAAATTAAGGCATAGATGGATGGGGAACCAATGTAGGTCAGTGAGCAGAGGGGTGGTGGGTGAATAGGACATTGCGAGCTAGAATATGGACAGTAAACTTTCCGCATGAGCTCAAGGTGGTGGGAGGCTGGCCAAGAGAGCACTGGAAAAGTTGAGAATGGGGGTAACAAAAGCCATGGATAAAGAATTCAGCAGCAAATAGGATGAAACAATGGTGGGGGACAGGTATTGTAATGGAGGTGAAAGTAGGCGGTCTTCATTGTGAGGAAAGAAGAGTCAGAAGCTCAGGTCAGGTTGAAATAGGATGCTGAGCTGTGGACAATCAACCTGAGATAGTAGCCAAGGAGAAAGATGGAATCAGTGCCTTGGTAGCTGATGGTGGAGGACAATGACACAAAGTTAATTCATTAATTTATATAAATTTAATTCAGAATAATTCAAAGATAGCTTGAGTGTGATTTAAAGCTGGGATGGAAGATGCCACAGATTTATTTGGGACATGTAATAAGTTAATTGGATCTGCCTGCTGATAATTGGGTTAATTGGTTTTCTCTTTTAATGTATTAAAGTCACTTCAGAATTTATGAACTAGCTTTGCATCATCTGAATGCACATGGCCTCCAAGCTGGCACTTATTAAATGACAAAAATTCAGCATTATAAGTTGCCAGCACGTGGTGTCAGTGCTGCTTTGTTTGCCTAAACCAGTAAAAAACTGGTCTATCTGTGACTCTTTTTATGGAATTGTGTACTTTACAAGCCATAAGAATGGATGAGAGGATATAAATATGCAACACATGCAGCTGGTCTGTCAGCATCACTAACAGGGCCACACATTTTAATTAGAAAGTAGTTTGCACGCTTCTAGTATTCTCACCTTAGGTGAAAATATAACTGCAAAAGCATGCAGAAAATGTTGAAGTTGAGCCTATTTATGAATTTTGATATGCTTTTTTGCCAAGTGTTGCTAAATCTGTATTATACATTATACGTTCTCGCGTACACAACCTACCCTCTCCCTTCTCATTTTCTCTCACAATCTCATTCTTAACCTATTATTTCCTCTCTTTGTTTTTCTCTCATTTCCTGTTTGACATTTTCACATTCCTCCATATCATTTTCTGACCTTCTCGATCATTCTCTCCTCATTCCCTTTCATTCTCCTTGCTTTCTTTCCCTTTTTTTTTGGCCTTGTAGTTCTTTGATTCTCACTGTTCAGCTTCACTGTTTTCATTTCCTGTCCTTCTTCATTCTGTCCCTTGTTGCTCCACATCTCTCTTTTTCAATTTTTCTCATTGCCAAAATTGTTCTTCTCTTCTGTTTTCTATCTGCATTTCTCTCAGACCCTCTTGTGTACATTCTCTCACCTCTTCTCTGTCTCATTCAAACTTCCTCTTTTTTTTAATTCCCTGTTCTTTTTTCCATGTGTTCCTCTCATTCTCTCTTTCCTCAGTCTCTCTTCTTTACCTTCTCTTATCAATGTATCCCCTTTTGTTTCCTCCTCTCCTGTTGTCTCATTCCCTCTATCTCATACTTACCAGCAGTGGTTCTTGATCTCATTCATACTCCAGGTAACACGTCTGGCTGCTTCTCTGCTACAGAGGCACGCAACATTGAAGCATGAAGTCCGATAGTCATCAGCAGTGAGGACCTTTCCTCCTTTGCCAGGCTCCGAGTACATGAGCCATTCTCGCCGATGTTCAAGATAAAATTGGATGGCATATTTGCAAAATTAAAGCCTGTGGGATTAAATGGATCATAGCAGCATGCATACAAAATGAGCTAAGAAACAGAAGGTAGAGAGTGGTGGTGAATGATAATTTTTCAGACTGGAGGGAGGTATATTCCACCATTCCCCAGGGGTCAGAACGATGGCAACTGTTTTTTTTATATTAGTGGCCTGCACCTGGGCATACAGGGCAGCATTTCAAAGGATAATACGAAACTTGGAACACTCTGTCTCCTGCCAACTCAAGATGGCGGTCTGCACATGCACACTGGTCCAAGCATGTGCGGCAATCTAGTGACATCACTCCTGTGCACCCAGCCTGCCAGTATAAACTCTACACATGCTCTGATGACGTCTCCACATTTCCTGGGGAGCACGTCAGTGTCCATGGGGAGTGTTGGGCAGTATTTACGGGAGTCCTCATCCGCTCCTTCTCACCTCCTTCCCCCTTCAAGAGACACGGTAAAAGGAAAGAACAAAAAGTTATTCTGCAGATAAGGGGTGGTGGCATTGTGGTATTGTCGCTGGGCTAGTATTGCAGAGACCCAGGGTAATGCTTTGGGGACACGGGTTTGAATCCCACCACAGTAAGTGGTGACGTTTGAATTGCATAAAAATCTGGAATTAAAAGATGATGGAACCATTGCCAATTGAGGTTAAAAACCCACCTGGTTCACTAATGTCCTTCAGGGAAGGAAATCTGCTGTCCTTACCTGATCTGACCTGACTCTCAAATGCTCTCTGAACAAGGGTCATTAGGGATGGGCAATAAAAGCTGGCTTAGCCAGCGACACCCACGTCCCATGAACATTTTAATAAAGCTGATAAATATATTGTAAACAGAGATGGGGGAGTGTGTCTCCAATTTCATTGTTTCCTCGGGCAGTGCACTGAAATAAACAGAGGCACAGTGCAATTATATGAAGAGACATTTTCACCGTAGCACATTCAGCACTGTTGCGCCACTTATCGCTGTTGGGACAATTGTGCTCCGAGTGTACATGAAAAGGAAGCCGCTGCCCAGCTGTGATGATTTGGGCAACGCCATCTTTGGTCCTGGCCGCTGCCGGCTCCACCCCCTATCCATGACGTAATTGAGTTAAACAGTCAAACTGCGCATGCACGGCATTGACAGCGAACGCAGGCAAGTTGGGAAATGCTGTGAGCATTTGGAAGGTGACAGACTTGGGAAAGATGCTGTCAAATTGGCCAAATGGACAGATATATGGAATATGAATATGAAATTTAATTGATATATTTGGCGCATTTTGGTAAGAAGAATAAGGATAGACAATCTGGAATCAGTGGAAACATTTTGAAGTGGGTGCAGGAGGCGGGACCTTAGGCCATAGGTACACAAATCTTTTAAAGGTGGCAATTAAGACAAGTTAAAAAAACAGACAGTAAAAAAGATAGTAAAAATTATTACTTGACTTTATTATTGGAGTCATAGACTGAAAAAAGAAAAGAAAGATTTACATTTATATAGTGCCTTTCACAACCACCGGATCTTCAAAAGCACTTTACAGCCAATTAAGTACCGTCAATGTTGGAATGTAAGAAACCTTTATGCACTGCAAGCTCCTACAAACAACAGTATAATAATAACCAGATCATCTGTTTTGGTGATGGTGTTTGAGGGATAAGTATTGGCCAGGACCAGGGATAACTTCCCGGCTGTTCTTTGAAATAGCATCATTGGATCATGCCCCTGGGAGTGCAGACAGGACCTTGGGTTTGATATTTCACATGAAAGATGGCGCTTTCAGCAATACCTCAGTACTGCACTGGAATGTCTGTTGATTTTTGTGCTGAAGCCGTGCATTGGGACTTGAACCCACTACCTAGATGTAGTAGTCAGCAGGCTGCCTCCACCTCTGCTGTTGATGTCCGGGGAGCACCAAGACGTAGCGGCAGGGTTAAGAAAGTTAAGAATTAGTTGCACAACCTGGGTACAGGCGTTAATCACTTGTACATACTGTTCACTATTGTCAATAAACTCCCAAGAATGTCTCCCTGCCAAAGGTTCCTTGTTCTGATGAGCAGTGTTCATGTCACTCAGATGTGAAACCTTTCTGCACAAGATAAAGGCAGGTGTCTCAGTCCAGGGCCTCTTATCTGTGCTTTGTGCACCCTTCAGACCAAAGTGATGGTCTGGCTTCACTCACTGGACACATTACTGATGCCTGCACCTCGATGGAGCTTGTCATTGCTGCCAGGATGTTTTGGGCAGGTGTCACAGAGTCCCATCATTCTCTCAGTGTGCTCTCAGCATCTTTAAGGTGGGGCTGGCCCCATCTTTCAGCATCTATGACTGGTGACCCTGTGTTCCTGAAGGGGTCAGCTGCTGAAGACTGACAAAGGATCAGATGCTTTTAAAGTTTCATGGCTGCGTCTCCATGATATAACACTGATCACAGAGTGCAAGTGAGCTTCCCTCAACCAGACAGGAGTCAGACATTCTCAGAGGTTATGTGAAGATCTATGGAGTGTCCCGACTGCATGTCATCATCATCCTCCTGCAATCGAGCAACTATTAGGGTCTCCACTGTGTCTCCATGACAGGAACATTATCACAGAAGGTATGTGCGCTGCCATAAGCCAGACTGAAGTCAGACATTCACAGAAGCAATATGAGGATCTATGGGGTCTCCTCACTGCATGTCATCATCATCGTCCACAAATCTAGTAGCCGTAATGGCCTCCCGATTGCGCCTGCCTTGTCTGGCTAGTGTGAGGGCTTCATCGTTGCCTTTGAGGACCTCCTCACCCTCATCCCCATTGACGTCCTCCTCATCGGAGTAGACCTCCAGCTCCTCCATCTCCTCCTCAGCCAGCTCGTCTCCCTGTTGCATCACCAGGTTGCAAAGGGTGCAGTAGACAACAACGATGTGTGACACCCTCTGTGCACTATATTGCAGAGCTCCACCAGACTGTTCCAGGCACCTGAACTTCATTTTCAGCTTCCCAATGGTTTGCTCCACTAAGTTGCGAGTTGCAGGATGAGCCTAGTCACGCCTTTGCTCTGCTGCAGTCTGAGGCTGCCGCATGGGCGTCATCAGCCACGGCCTCTACAGGTAAACCTTGTCCCCGAGGAACCAGCCCTGCAGCCTCTGTGGACCCTGGAAGACATCAGGGATCTGTGACTGACTGAGAATGTAGGAGTCGTGGACACTCCCTGGGAACTGCGCAGACCTGCAGGATGCATTTGTGGTGGTCGCACACCAGCTGCACGTTCAGTGAATGCTCTTGCGGTTGACATAGTTGCCTCCTTGTTGCGACGGAGATCTGAGATCAGAGCAAATCTAATCGGTCTTGCATCCTGGCTCTCTTGGTCCCAGGTGAAATGCACAAAGTTGTGTGCCCTCGTGAAGATGACATCTATGACCTCATGGATGCATTTGTGGGTGGAGGCTTGTGAGATCCCACAGAAGTCACCTTTGGAGCCCTGAAAGGAGCCACGGGCATAGTAATTGAGCGCCATGGTCACTTTCATGGCCACTGGCAGTGGATGCCCCCCCCATGTCCCCGTGTCGCCAAATCCTGCAGCTGGTGGCAGATGTGACTGACCAGTTTCCTAGACATGCGCAGTCTTCGGCGACACTGGCTCTCAGTCATCTGCAATAATGAAAGGTGGTGTCTATCGACCCTGGGTCTAGCTAGGCACCGACCAACGACAGCTCGCTGTGGCTCTTCAGCAACGTGTGCGGGATCCCCCACCGCCCCTTCTTCCTGAGGGTGCTGTTCCTCCCTCTGTGCAGCTAGGCATCTCCATCGCTCTCTTCTCGGTGTCTCCGCTGTCTGTACGCCATGAGACATACAGCTAGTTCACTAGGCTCCATGCTCCTGATATAGTCCTCCTGCAGGATGAAAGAGAGAGATGTGTGGGTTAGTTTGGGTATACTAAGAACCTTCCCTTGGTTAAACCTGAAGGCCTCTTAACACATCACGGAGAGTGCTGACCATCACTTGGATGGCTAGAGTTTAGTACACTGCATGACTGCCTGAAACCCTAACCGCCTCTGCCCCATTCCGTCTGACCGATTGGCAGCAGCTTTGCCGACTGGACTGCACACTGTACTCTCAGCTCAGGCACAGGCATTCTCCTAACCCGCACTGCAAGGCTGCACTGTTAGCTTGAACCATGGGGAAGACTGGTCCAATCCACGATGATGACATTACAAGGAGCTGTGAGCACCTCCACCAGTGACTGCTCCACGACCAGCTTTAGCAAGGAGATTGTACAATGTGCCTAGTCGTCCAACTGTCCTGCAGTCCACTAAAATGCTCATTAGTTTGCAGTCTGTGCCCAAGGGGTGAATAGCTCTGGAGCAGTTGGTGACACTAGTATTCTTCTGCGTTGCTTGAGTGGGCAGATAAGCTAGAGGCCCGACTCTACGGATGTCAATGTGGCTGCATCTGAACTGTCTCAGCTGCAGAGGAATGGTCACTTTATACAAGGTTTCCCTAATGCGTGGCTGCTTCCCTCCCCACTACCCTGCTTGTGCACTACTTTCAAACTCAGGGCAGCCCTTGCCCCGCCCCTTCCTAAAGCGCCTCAACCATAGGGCAGCTCTTGTACCTCCCCCAACGCGCCTCAACCACATTGTAGCCCTTACTCCAACCCCCAAGTCACTTCAACTGCAGGGCAGCCCTTGCCCCCACCCCCAAGATGCCTCAACCACAGAGCAGCCCTTGCGCCCACACCTCCAACGTGCCTCAAACACAGGGCAGCTCTTGCTCCCCCTCCAATGTGTCTCAACTGCAGGGCAGACCTTGCCCCACTCCTCCAATGCGCCTCAACCTTGAAGTCCAACAAACAACCCAGGCGCATGCTGCGCATAGTTACTATGCACTCACTTCTGAGTTCCCCTCAAAGTGCAGCCCACCAAGTGCAGCTCTTATATATGCTGTTGTGAAACACATTGGTGTGATGATCCAGTGGTGGGGGGATGATACCGGCGGGCTGGCCTTATTATGATATGCAGATGTATTACAATGAGGTTCCCGACGTCCATTGGTGGGAAATGCAGCCCGCTATCGACGGGCTGAGGGGACGATCGCAAACTGGTTTCGCGAAGTTGTGAAACTGATTTTTGGCCTTCTCGCCATATTGTCTGCTCATGCCACCGGGCACACCCGACGCCAGCGGGCACGGACAATTCCGCCCAGTGAGCTGTTGTGATCTGGAATCCACTGCTTAGAAGCGTGGCCAAAGCAAAGTCAATAGTAACATAAAAAGAGAATCAGATAACTAGTTGAAGGGAGAAATAAATACAGGGCAATGGACAAAGAGAGGGCATTGCAATTAACAGGGCACCTGTTAAGATGGATGGGTTGCATCTGAACTGCACCAGGATCAATATTCTCATTGAGAGATTGACTCGTACTGATGGAAGAGTTTTAAGTTATTTGGCAGGGAAAGAAAAACCAAACAAAAAGCAGGAAAGAGCAGCAATGAGATCAGAGGACAGAGAAATATAAACAGCGGTAAAATTAGAAATGTCCAAAAAATTCCAAGAACCAAATTTTTAAAATAGCAAAAGTGATGATGAAAGTGTTAAATTATACCAATGTCAATGTCCACTAGGAGCCACAGAAGCAAAGAATGTTAACTGAACTGCAGGCATAAATTGACAGAAAGGATTATGACATAGTTATATTAACCGAGATGTGACTCAAGCAAGACCAGGAATAAGCTCCTGTTATTCCAAGTTACCAATTATTCAGGAGTGATAAAGAAAAAGAAGAAGGTAATATTGATTAAAGGTGATGGGCGGAACCTTCCGGTAGCAGCAAGGTTGTCAATGGTATGACTAGAAGCGCACGGCACTTCCGCTCGTAGGCAGAACAGCTGGCCGTGCGTGATCATGCAGTGGTCAGCCAATGAGGCTTTCATGTGCAAGGAGCATGGCGAATCATGTGGTGGGCAGACAGGAAGTCGATGCCCCGCCTTTATTTCATGGGGTTGAAGGCCTGGGTGTCATATTTAAAGGGCCTTCAGATTCACAACTGCTTAAACGTGGCATGCAGTGGGTGAGGTAGTCTTCCTGGTGAATTTGGAGTGTGTAGGAGCTGCTTTTACTTCAATGGGGAGCTTTGTTCAACAACTGGAGAGGAGGCTTTGATGACTGAGAAAGGGTGGTGGCAGTCAAAGGGGAACAGGGCACAGCTGTCCATTGAAAGGAGGGAGACGGGTGGCAGCCCTATGAAAACTGGTCTATACAGGGAAGGTTAGCGTTGAAAGATAGTCAAGCATGATTGTGGGCAATCAATGGTTACATAGGGAAGGTCAATGGTGAAATCCTGAGAGATGAGGGTAACAGAGGGAAGGTCAAGAATGGTAGAGGAATGGTCAAGGATGATAAATGGCAGGTCAAGGATAAAGGGGCGAAGCTCGAGGGTCGATGAAAGCTGGTGAAGGATGATGAAAGTGGGTTGAAGGTCACTAAAGGCAGAGCGAGGGGGATGGAGTGAGTGTCAATGCTGATGGAGAGAAGGTCAAAGATGATTGATGGAGGGTGCTGGCTGATGGCTTCCAGTGCCAGGGTCACTATGCGAGTGTCATGGCTGTGTCAACAAAAGAGTTCTCTGCAGTGAACCTTAGGATGGAGTTGGCCATGAGGGGGTAGGTGGAGACCAGGATGTGGCTGATACTAAGTATAGGGCTCCCCATTGGTCAAACGTGCTCAGGACAGGAGGCCCTCCTGCTGCCATCCCTGGGAAACGGGACCTCTTGAGGACCTGCAGGAGAACCTAAAAGGGGGCATCACTGAACTAAGAGCCACTCTTTGTCTGAACTCAGATATTTGCCACTTGTGTATGGGATGGCAGTAGCTTCAGGTTTCAGGTGGAAAGGAGGTGGCAGCAATTGCAGTTCCAAAAACCTCCTTTCAGACTGCGTGAATAATGCTCCTGTAACTTGCGGGGAATTGACCTCCCACACAATTAGTTGCCCACCTACCTCATTTCCCACCCCTGCAGTTTCACAAGATTCTGCCCAATGTTACAGTTCTAAATAGAAAAGAATTATCCAATAAATTCAAGACTGAATCTATTTGGGGAGGCTGTTATATTACTGAGACCTTTTATGAAGCTATAAAGAGTAAGGAGATAGATGAGCTTATTTGTCAATAAACTTTAAATGAGTGTAACAAAAATAGCATATTAATACAATAGTAGGAGACTTTAATTGCACTATTATAGACTGGGTAATGCATAGTGCTTAGTGCTGATGTATGTACAAAACTTTCTTAATCGATATGTCTCCAGTCCAACAAGGCAAAAAGCAACATTGGACCTGATTCTGGGAAGTGAAGTAGGGCAAATGAAGTTAAGGCACAACTGGGGACAATTTCAGTGATGAAGAAGGGATCTTGCACAGGTAGATTAGAAAAGGTAATTGCAGGGTAAAGCAGTAACGGAGCAATTGAGGGTATTCAGAGGAGTGATCATTCATATACAAATTATGCATATTTATTCGACGAGAACGTTATAGTATCCAATGCTAATGCATCCTGGATGACAAAGGAAATAAAGAATAAAATAAACTGGAAAAAGGAGGTTATGAAAAATGTCAGGAGTAAGATTCGATTAACAACCAAGAAGTATTACAGAAAGTAGAGGAGTTAATTTAAAAAGTTTAATATGAGAGGCAAAGAAAAGATCAGCAGGAAACATTAAATTGAACTATAAACTCTTTGTAAACATATCTGATTAGAAATTGGTCTGTGCCATCCTAAGTATGCAGAGCACAATTCACAATCTGCCTATGCTAATTGAGGTGGAGGTAGGCAGTTGACTGCCTCCTCATTTATCTGATTGTAGGATTGGTCCAAGCAGGGCCCATGCTTCTGGATATCTAAGTGCTCAGCAAATAAACAAGCAAAGTTCACAGAGAGCACGTGGTGCAGACAGCTTTCTCTTCTTAAAGGCAGTCTATCCCTCTGAAAGAGCAGCGGCACTGAATTATAGGAGGCTGCTGATGAATGCTTTTGCTGCAATTCTGAAGAAGGGAAACAGGAATGCCAGAGCAGAGACATAGTTCCAAATTTACAGTTGTGATGCTGGAGGCTTTAGTGTTGGAGGTGGGCAGGAGGACAGACACCATGGTTCCTTAGAGGGCCAGGAGGCCCTCGAGGGGACTCCCAGAAAGGGATGGGAGAAGGGGGCCAGGGAAGTCAATTCCCAGCATCTGGCCCTGAGGACCTGGCAGCTGTGCCACAAGTTGTCTAATGACCTCATGCGAGATCTCAAGGTCAGTCAATGTGTATTCATGTGGCCTACCCATCACTCCTCCAGCCTTTCAAGCTGCACAATGCGCATCCCCAGCACTTACGCATAAGCACTCGCTGATACTCAGGACTCACGCTTGACATCCAGACATTCCACCTCACCCTTACACATGTTCCAATGATGCCAGTCTTACACTAATATTCAGCTGCTTCCTTGGAGCTCCAGCTAATTCAGCTATGACAGACATATCAATCAAACACAGTACAACAGCAGCAATGACCTTCTGCCCTCTGTTGCAAGACAAGGTGTTGCACCATAGAATGGAGCAGAGCAGAACCAATGGGTGACAAAGACATCTGTTTCCCCTGAGCCCTATGGAGTAGATGGTTCCCTGCATCATGGGGCGAGCTGCAACAGGGTCCATGGCATCCATTATCACTGAGAACGTTGAGGATGATGGTATGTCCCTACCTTATATCCCTTCCCAAATCCCACCTCACCTTCATCCCACCATGTGGCATGTTGAGCAAGTTGAAGAGTTAGGTGGGATCAGAGAAATCACAAAGTCTAAGTTGGATTTGAATTGCATATATGTAAATGGTCATTGAGCTGCAGGTGTGGAAATGTGATGCATGGTGATAATGGAGGCCCAGCTCAAAAATGGGAGGACTGGATGCTTAATATTCCAGGGTGCAAGGTATTCAGGCAAGATAGGGCTATCAGTTTTGATTAAGGAAAATATTACAGTGCACGGCAGAGACAAAGGGTAAGATTTTCCGACTCTGACACTGGCAAGCGTCAACGCAGACGGGATGGGAAAATTTGGAAAGCCAAATGACAATGCCCACCACTGGCAGGACTGGAAAATCCCGGCCATTGTCCTTCAGGGATCAAAGACAGAATCTGTTTTGTTGGAATTGAGAAATAATGAAAGAGCTATTGTACTACTTGCTGTGTTTCACATATCATCAAATAGTGGTAAAGAGATAGAGGAGTAAGTTTGCAAAGAGATTATTGAGGGCTGAAAAAACTATAGACTAGTGATAACATGCAGCTTTACTCCAATGTTGAATCTGGAAGTGATGGTGTTAAAGGGAGAATTTCTGAAGTATGTTCAGGAAAATTTTCTTGATCAGCATGTTTCCTGCTCAGTAAGGAAGGAGGCACTGCTGGATAGCGTGTGGGGTTAAAAATAGGTCAAGTGAAGCATGTCACAGTTGGCGAGCATTTTGGGAATAGTGTTGTAAGGTTTAGACTTGTTATGGAGAAGGACAAGGAACAATCAAGAATATTAAAGAAACTTAACTGGTTTAGGGCTAATTCCACTGAATTGAGGCAGACTCTGTCCTTGATAAATTGGAGTCAAAGGCTGGCAGGCAGAAATGTAATGGAGAAACCGGTAATCTTTAAAGAGGAGATGGTTTGGATGCAGTCTGGGTACATTCCAATAAGGGAAAAGGGAGGGCCACAAAAGTAAGAGCTCACTGAATGATGGAGTTAGAGAATAAGATGAAGCAAAAAAATCAGGTGGCGTATGAGTGATGTCAGCTTGATAACATAAGGAAGAATCAGGCTGAATGTAAAAGGTACAGAGGGGAAGTGAGGAAAGAAATAAAAGAGGTAAAGAGAATAGATTTGTTGTTAGCACAAAAAGGTACCTAAATGTCTTCTATAGGAATATTAACAGTGAAAGTATTGCTAGAGGGACAGTGGAGCGACTAGGATCCAAAATGGAGAACTATTGATGAAGGCAGAAAACTAAAGAAAAGTACTAAATGAGCACTTTGCATCAGCTTTGCAAAAGCTGTGGTAAAAAAGGCAGTTGCTGGGATACTGGATGAGATAAAAAGTAAAGAGAAAGTACTAAAAAGATTGGCAGTACTTAAAATGGACAATTCACACGTCTGGATGGGATGCATCCTAGGATGGTGAGGGAAGTAAAGGTAGTAATTGCAGAGGTACTGGCCACAATCTTCCAGTCATCCTTAGGCACGAGGGAGGTGCCAAAGAACTTGAAGACCTTTGTTGAAAAAAGGGGAGGAGGTTAAACCTGACAATTACAGGCCAGTCAGTTTAATGATGGTGGGCAAGCGTTTAGAAACAATTTTCTCTAGGATTATTAAAAGCTCCTTGGACAAACATGGACATAATAAAGCTGTGCTAGCATGGCATTTTTAAGGGTATATCATGTTTGACTAACTTGATTTGAGTTTTTTGAGAGTAAATTAAGGCAATGCTTGTGATGTGGTCTTGTCTGTGTATCTGGACTTCCAAAAGGTATTTGATAAAGTGCCATATATTCAGCCTCTTGGGAAAATTGAAGCCCATGGGATAAAAGGGACAAAAGCAGTATCAATACAGGATTGGCTAAAGGATATAGTTGTGATGAATGGCTGTGTTTGGCCTGAAGGGAGAAGTACAGTGGAGTTCTCCAAGCTTCAGTACTGTGTCCACTGTTGTTTTTGATATACATTTAAGGACTTGAACTTGGGAGGTACAGGGCACAATTTTGGAAATATAATCAACAGTGAGGAAGATAATAATAGACTTCATGAGGACGTAGACAGGCTGGTGGAAGAGGCAGACACAAGATAAAATTCACTGCAGAAAAGTGTGATTTTTATAGCTTTTGGTAGGAAGAATGAAGAGAGATTATACATACCCAATGGAACCATTTTGAAGGAGGTGCAAGAATAGAGACCTGGAGTGTTTTTATGCAAATCTTTGAAGGTGGCAGGACAGATTAAGAAAACAGTGAATAAAGTATATGGGATCCTGTGGGGGCAGACATAGAGTGCAAAAGCCAGGAATGCTAAAACTACATAGTTCTGCCCAAGCTGAAGTACTTTGTCCAGTTCCGGGCACAACAATTTAGGAAGGTTTCATGAAGGGTACAGAAGAGATTTATTAGAGATGGTTCCAGCATGAGGGATTACAATTAATTTGCATAGTGCTAATAGTATGTTAATTATGTTATTAAGTTTAAGGATACACTGGTGAAGGCCATTGTTAGGAAATGCCTTGAGCACATGTAAGGAGAGACTTCTGGGACATTGGATGTTGGTTAGGGAAGAGGCAGACATATGTTTTATTGCATTCTGTTTAAAAAAAAAAGGGGCCTGGTTTCCTACTACTTCAGAATGAATTAGCACATTGACTGGAGAAGCTGGGATTGTTCTTCTTTGAGCAGAGTAGAGTATGAAGAGATTTGATTTAGTGTTTAAAATCATGAAGAGTTTAAACAGAGTAATTAGTGAAAACTGTTTTCAATAGCTGAAGTGTTGATAAGCAGAGGGCATTGATTTAAAAGTGATTTTCTTTAGTCCTTTTGCCAATGAGCTGGATTTTCAATGTGGGGTTGGGAACCAAACATCCAGGAAAATTCTGGGTCCCAACCCTGTGCCTGAACTGCATCACTCTTGCAATGCTATGTTCACATGTTAATGCCCTAATCAGGCAGGAGGAGAGCTTGGTGCCCAATTTGAGGCACCGAGCCCCTCCAGGAGGTGGAAGCTGCTGTCTTGCTAAGGAGAGTAGGCAGCTCATTAAAGGACATGGGGCACAAAGAACAAAGTGACTGTGGATGCCAAATTGAGGTACAACATTCAACCTGGCTCTAGTTGACCCCTCAAAAATGGAAACAAACTTCCTTTGGCCCTGTGGTGGCCCGACAGCTCGGCACTAATGTGCAGACTGTTCAGGATCACTGAAATCAGACTTTAAAATTGCTTTCCTGAACACCCCAGCACTTTAATAAGTTCTTTAAGGACCTTAATGTGATCATTAATTGGCAGTGGGCAGGTTTCACCCCCCCCACCCCGCTCCCCTCAATTGTCACCTTTTGTGGGCTACATCCTACACATGAGGCACTTTATTAAGCTGCCACAGGCAAGTTACATAACACAGGATTTATCACAATTGATCAGGAAAGATTTCTTGCTAAGAGCAATTCTGCATTGGGAAATACATTCATAGGATTAGCAGCAGTCAGAATCAAAGCAGAATAGATAGTTCGGAGCTTTAACATCTATCGATGTTAATAACCCGCAGTGAAATTTGTCATTACATGATTTTACAATTCAGTTTATTCTGAATAACTAGCCCAAACAAAAGCCAGATTTATTAGAATTCAGTGCCCTGTAAACACTTCATTTTCAAAGTGCAGCTTATAATGATTAGTCATGTGGAACAATGCATTGATTGTTTCAATAAAAATGAAGCTATTGTAAACCCTACATGTACAGTACTGTCAGGCTGTGAAAGGTTGCCATGATTTCTGTGTGGTCTGACTATTGGAATAGGCACTTCCATTTGAAATGCCTCGGTGAGCTATCAGGTACAAATCGATGCGCACCTTTCATTTCAGTTCCTCATTTGAGATGTTAAGCCAAGATCCTTTCTGCCTGTTCCATTGACTGTGGTGGACGGTAGATATTCCATGATACTATTCAGAGTAGGCATCTGTCTCTCTCTCTCTCTTTCCTGAGCAGAATTTCTCTCTCATTCAAGAAACCACAGAAAACTGATCGATCATCTGATCATTGTTTGTGGGATGTTGCTGTTGTAAGATGGCTGCCATCTTGACCCCCATTCACTTCAATTAAAGTGAAAGCAATTCATTATGTGGAGCGCTGTGAAATGTTTTGTGAAAAAGCAGTACATTAATGGTAAAAGCTACCATTAGGCTGGATTTTGCACCACCCCCACCCCCCACCACCACCACCACCCCTCCCCCCAGATTGGTAAAACTGACAAGATGAAACGTTTTGATATGTCTGTCTGCCAGTGGGGGCCCTGTAGGAGATAAATCGCTGAACTGTTTACAAACACAGTCCTCGAAGGCACTGCTGATATATATTAGAGCAGAAGTAGATAAAGAGGCCACCACAAACATTTAACCACTTTAATGGACAGTTAGAGATCTGCTTCTTGTGATACAGTTACACAGTAGAAGTGCATTATTCAGTTCTTAGTGAAGACCCACATTACAAAACTGTCTAATTTGCCAATCTCCGAGAGGGCTGCAGGTTGGTGCCTGTGGGAATGGAACAAAACCACACTCAGGCATTAGGAGGTGCTCTTCTGCATTTATAGCTAAGGCTTATTGTCAGGGCCGAACAGGAGGAGCTTTACTTTGCATCTAATCGCATTGTAATTAAAACAGGAATGACTGTGTTCATGTTGGATGGTTAAAAAAGATTTGGTCAAAATGGGGGCTGCCCCCACTAAGTTTGAAATGGAAGGCAGGAAATGGCTTGTCTGTATAAAGGGACAAATACTCTTGTTCGGTCATAAATTTAGGATAAAGGGTGCTTTGATGGACATTGAATGCAGATGAAAAATACAATTTCCATTTATTGCAAGGTGTCCAACAAGTAGACTGTTTATGATACCAGGAAGTCTGAAGGTCAAACCATTAGCACTTTTCCTAACAAGGTGTAAGGGCTGTTAATGTTTTTGTTTGTCTACTTCAAAAGAGGTGGTTTCACATGAAAGAAACTACAGAGGATAAAATCAGTCCTGGCAAAGACAGCCAATTTCCATGGGAGCAAACACATACTCCACATGCAGCAGCTTGTTTTAATGAACTAACAAAATAAAAAATCTGGCCCTTTCATCCAAAGCGAGTTGTGATTTGCTTGGAAATTTTAAGCATTAGCTTTCTGCAAATATATGTTAACCCATTGTGGGATATTGGATAACTGTGCAGATTTCATATCATATTGTTTTATTTTTACTTCAGCATAATTTTGCTATAAATAAGTTCAACCAAGTAGTTGAGCCTATAAAGAACACTTTATCGGTATGTTACTGTTAGGTATTCTGAGGTGATGAAAGGCCATAGTGTTCATCCCATTTAGTCACCAGTAAGTGATTTACTGCATTTCTGAGCCATGTTAACCAGCAATGAAGAAAGACACTTCCAGTTCATAAGCAGCTCAGTCAGATTAAGGAATCTGCAGCCTGGCCATGAACATTTATAAAGGTATGAGAGTGGAGTGGGAGCAAAGGGAGTTTCCAAACCACTGTAAACCTATAACCAGAAGGAATATTGAACCAGCGTTACTGACAATACTGAAATGGAGGTGTGGAGATGTTCCACCCACCAGCACAAATATCACTTGCCATGCTTACAGCGGATGAGCAAAATATTAAAATGAACACACACTATTCTGAAGTTCTGCTTGTAGCTCATCATTTTAATTTACACAGAGAAGTGCTCCACTCAGCTCATTTGAATTGGCCATAGCTTCCTTTTTTCTGTCCTATTTAGGAGCAGCAACTTGTGTTACTTTGCTGAACCATTAACCAGTTTATGTTTGGAGTGGATTGCTCCTAAATTGCACGTAGAAATGAAAATGAGGCCAAGCTTTATTTTTCCTGTGGCTGAGCCTCTGCCAAAGTCCCCTAACTATTAGTGTTTGAGTCAGTATGTCCATAATGCTAGCCCAAGGAAGTGCTGGATTAACAGAAATTAAGTCTGCTTTGGATTTTAAGTCATTAAGGTTTAGTTCTGATTTTCTGAGAAGATGTGGGTCATGAAAATAAAGCATTTTAGGGCACTTTGCTTGAAAACAATGGGTCTGAGTGTTGAAATCACATTATTATAAAGGCAATCACAACAACGATTACATCCACCACTACACATTTTTTTTATTTGAGAAGAACAAAATTAAAGGCCATGGCTGCCATATTGATTAAGGCACTCACTGGGTATCCCTGACAACCACGTGAAATTAGCTTGCCTCATTAAATTATATAAATAAGGAGTCCCCCTGCTTGTAATAGCATATCTTTGCAAAGTTGGTGTGATTGATTTACTCATTCTTACAACTGGCTGGAAAAACATGGCACAAACTCTCAAAGCAGATTGAACCAGCAATATTTAAAAGGATCCCAACCTGCATTCAGGTAAGTTTCTGGATGGTCATTTTTGGCATAGGTATTCTATGGCAAATGTTGCATTGCTTAGAATGATCCAGTTTCACCCTGAGTGAGTTTCTAGATTTGCAGCACATAGCAAAGCTACACAACTTTTTGTTCGGGGTGGGCCAAGCTTTGTGGCTGCCACAGGAGGAAGTATTTCAGGAGCAAGTTAAAGAAGAAGATGCTGAGGGAGACCAAGTCCGAGCAGTGCTGTCTGTTGCCAGAGCCGCACAGCAACAAATAATTGAAGACATTCTTCTAAACCGACTCCTATGCTCCACCCCGGACCACACAATCTCCCACCATTTAACCCAATCCTTTCACTCACCTCCTGAATGGTCTCCAACACTACCACATCCTGGGACTTTTTCCATTAAGAATACGAAGACCAAAATCATTGCAAAGACAAAACGCTCTTTACTTCATATTGTGCACATTGTGGATTTAACTGTAACGGTTCATTTGGTGTCTCAGTAAGAGGTCTTGAGACTTGAATGTTTAAACATAAACCATTTTTTGTTAAACCATAACTATGTACATATCCCAGGTGCTACCTACATGTTGGCTCCATGGGTGCTGCATGGGTGCTACCTACATGCTGGCTCCATGGGTGCTGCATGGGTGCTACCTACATGTTGGCTCCTCCGAACCTCTACTCCCAAAGTCTACTACCATGTGACTCTGTCCATCACACTGTGGGGGATACTATTCTGCAGTCCCACATTAACCCTTGCTCTGTCGAACATCTTCATATTACAATGACACGCTGCTAACATATACAACATTAACAACTTATTCTCCTTTTAATTTTGAAAAAAGATCACGCCACTCATTCTCTTAGTGCCTGGCTTCTGTGCTTGTTACCTATGTTAGTTTTTGTCTGAGAAGTTTCCCCTGTTGCAGGAGGCTGGAACTAGAATGCTGCTGATCATTCATTCAACACACCTTGAGGTGGCCATGGTGGGCGGCCTCGACATTTAAGGCCTAGGTGCAGACTGCTGTGTCACAGTGATGACTGGGGCAGCCTGACCCAGCTAGCAGTGTGGGACCAACAAAGGTACTGGATCAGAGGCTGGCAGGCAATCAGACATTTCGTCACCATGAGAAAGGACAACATGACACTCTCCCACGGAGGCGGTGCCACTATTATGGGGCTGCACCTTTACACTATCTCTGCTCCATGAATAGAGCCAATCTATGAGCTGGTGCTTGCTAAAGTAAGGTTGAATAATGCAGTATCATCATGGCTGATGCTTTCTGCCATGTCCTCAGCCCCTGGGTTTGTTGACCTGAAAGGGAAGAGACAGACAAGGACAGGCTTTTAGCGTAAAGTAAAAGTAGAGGCAGACAAGTGGCTTGAAGTGTGTCAAGCATAGTGTGTGTAAGCAATATTTCAGTGAAAGTGTATGATAGACAAGAATCCTGCAGGACACCCGTGCCTGCATCAACACTCGCCATGACCCTGAGGTTAACTATCCACATGATCAGCATTCATTCTCCTTGATTGGTGACAGGACCTAAATGAAAGTTCTTCCTCCTCCAGTCCTTGTCCCCTCTCTAATTGCTCACTATCTTTACCTGCAAGAAAGAAGGGAGTAGATCACTAGTAGTTGAGCTTTCTGAATATGCATATCAAGGTGAATAATAGTCCTGGCATGTAAACGGTGGCAGAACTGTCAGGGTCGGGCCTGGGCTGGGGGGTTCTGCTCTGGCCTGGGGGGTGGGGTGGGGTGAGTCAGGTCGGACCTGGTGGGGGGGAGTCAGGAGTTGGGTCAGGGGGTGGGAGTTGGCGTCAGGGCTGGGGTGGCAGGAGTGAGTCGTGCCTGGGGGATGCAGAGTGAGAGGGCGGGCCTGGTGGGGGAGGGGGGAGTCGAGAGTTGGGCCTGAGTGGGGGTGGGGAGTGAGTCAGCGGTCAGGCCTGGGGGGGTGCAGAGGGGAGTTGGGAGTGGGCCTGGGGAGTGGTTGGGGGGGGGCGGGGGGGAGAGTCACGATCGGGCCTGGGGAGGGGAGGAGTCGGGAGTCAGGCCAGGAGATGAGAGAGTGCCACCTAGAGGTGAGTACAAGAGGAAGACCCTGGGACAGGCAGTCAGCAGCACTGGTACTGGGGGAGTAGGGAGCCCATGGACGGTTGGGGGTTAGTTCCGTGGAAGGCCAGGAGAATGGGCACTCTAGAGGCGGTAGTGAGGGTGGAGGGAGTCCTGTGGGGGTCGGGGTGGATCTGTACAATAGTTACCCAGAAGCTAGAAGTTTTAATTCTTCTAACGTTTTCTAGGTAACTATTGATGTAACACAGTCAGAGGCATCCAAAGTTTGCAATTTAAATCGCATTATCAAATGGTTCCCAGTGCAGGGCAATTGCCCATCGGAAGTTTGAACCTCCCGGGCAATTCGCAGACAGTCCTTACCAGGGAACCTCCATGGATGGTTCTCCAGCGTGTCTTTGGGATACCCCTCAGATACACTGCTCCAGAGCTCGGACGTTATAGCCCATGTGTTTTAGTGATACTGATTGAGGAATAAATAGTGGCCAGTACACTGGAGATAACTCCCCTGCTCTTCAAAACAATGCTATGGGATTTTTTACACCCACCCAAGCAGGCAAATGTGACCTCAGTTTAACTTCTCATCCAAAAGACAGCATCTCTGACAGTGCAGTGCTGCCTCCGAACTACACTGAAGTGTCAGCCTCGATTTTGTCCACAAGCCCAGCAGTGGGACTTGTGGAACCTGGTGACTCAGAGGTAAGAGTGCTATCAACTGAGCCACAGCTGACTTATTAACCTCGGTCAGGTCATTAAACTTTGTGCAATGCAGCCATGTCCTGTGGGCAATACTCCTCTATTGCCTGCTGTGATTGAGCAACTTCCTACTGCCTAATGGGAAGAGGACTTTGTTTTCCCTGCCAACCTCCTTCACTGCAACTTCCAGTGTTATATCTCAGAAGTGGAGGTGTGAAGAGCTTCTTAAAGCTTCTATTCAGCCTGCCATCTCCTGAATTGCCTTCTGTTGCCTGTAGCTTAAGGGCACCTTCCTTTTCAGAGGTGCATAGTCCTTCAAATATAAGTGATGCTTGATATTCAAGTCCTCATGTAAGGGAACAGCCGATTAACAGCATGAGCAGCACTGGCAGCCATTGTATCTTCTATTTTTTTTTGTAGTGCATGGACAATTTGTTTCAGTGTGTTCAGGGCTCTCTAAATGTCTTTTGCATGGCCCATACAGCTTAGAGGAAACGTTACTGGCAGCCCATTTATTTCATGGTACTGAGGGCCCCCCATTAAATTTGTCTGTTAGTTGCATCTATCTGGTGGTACAGCGCTGATTCTGTACCTGAAGCTGGGCTCAGATGAGCTTCTACGGTGAGCCCTCACGATCATTTTGCAGGCTTATTTAGAGAATAATTGGACCATTAAGCCTAAGAGTGCACCCCAGATTCCACCCCTGTTGGCTTAGCAAGAGCAATTTGGGGGCTACAGTTGGCCTTATCTGGCTCTGCAGAGTCATAAGATGACCCCTTAAAATTCAGCTTCTCTGTTGCATTAATTGTGTACACATCCCTAGTCTAGAATATGTTGTCCTTTGCCCAATACATAATTGTGTGACTGTGTGATCTGTGGTCTCTTATTTAATCTTTCTTTCACTCTTTATTGTTATACACAGTCATGGCAAATAGGTTTCCACTGTGTAACATTTCCATATCTTTAATCGAATATTATTAGCACATAGCATCTCACTGCCTTCAGAGTCATGGGATTTCAGATCATAATGATACAGCTTTGATAAAATATTGACATTTATATAGCACCTTATTGTCTTTTCTCATAATGGTCTCAAAAGTGCTTCACATACTTATTACTTTAAAATGGAATCACCATTGTTTTGTAGGGCAATATGGCCTACAATTGTCATGCATTAAAGTTCCAAACATAGCAATGAAGTGAATGACTTTTTAATCTGCTTTGTTGGTGTTGATTCAAAAAAGAATGTAGGCCAGGACTCTTCTTCAAATAGCCTTCAAAATTTTCCAAGACCACCAAGCCTCCTCATCCAAGTGCAAGTCAGATGCTGGGAATTCTGCAGCAAGTAACTCTCCTCCTAAGTCCCCAAAGCCTGTGCACCCACGAATGGGACAAATCAGGGGTGTGGCTTGCCTGGATGAGTGCGACTCCAACATCGCTCAAGAAGCTTAGCATCACATAGCAGTCCACTTGATTAGCACCCCATCCACCACCTTAAACTTGCAGCCCCTCCACCACTGGTGTACAGTTGTAGCAGTGTGTAGCATCTACAAGATGCATTGCAGCAACTCACCAAGGTTTTTTCTACAGAACCTTCCAAACCTGCAACCTCTATTGCCTCGAAGAACAAGGGCAGCAGACACATGAGAACACCAGCACCTGCAATTCCTTTCCAAGCTACTCACCATCCTGACTTGGAAATATATCGCCGTTCCTTAACTGTCGCTGGGTTAAAATCCTGGAACTCCCTCCATAACAGCACTGTGGGTGTACCTACACTACACAGACTGCAGACGTTCAAGAAGGTGGTTCACCACCCTCTTCTTCAAAGCAATTGAGAATAGGCAATAAATGCTGGCCTTGCCAGCACCACCCACATGCCATGAATGAATAAAATAAATAAACCAAGGCCTGATAATGCCCGGATGTAAACATTCCATGGCATTAATTTCAAAGAAGAGCAAATAATTCACCTGATGTCCTGTCCAACATTCATTCTGCAATCAGTACCATCATATCAGATTATATAAGAAATACTTTATTCCTTTCATTTACTCTTTGTGAGACCTTGCTGCATACGCACAATGGTGATTACATTTCAAAAGTAGTTAATTGACAGAGTGCATTAGAGGGGTGAAATTTGGATACTCGCAGCTGCTCTTGTCCTAAAAAATGCCAATAGGTTCAGTCAGGTCCCAGTGTGTGAATCATAGTGGCTTCTACTCATGACACTGAACTCAGGGACTTCTCAAATAACTTTGAGGGTGAGTTTCTTCATTGTTTTGAATGCCATTCTCCGCCTTTGGCTACATTCCCAATCAAAGTAATTATTCTCACTCTTACCTTAGCAAAGAAAGGCTGAAACCTAATTGATATATGCCTGAAATTTGCTTCTTTAGCCAAGGTAGGCAGGTGAGACCTTGGTTCATCATGTCATTCAGAAAATGGTATCTCCCATACTACAATGATCCCTGAGCACTGTATTGAAGTGTTAGCTGAGGTCATGCACTGAAAATACAGACATATCTGCTTTAGGATATTAGAATCTGAGCTGAGCTCTCATTCTGCTTTGATTCACAATTGGGAATAAAATTCCTTGAATAGTTAAGTATTGATGCAGGAGCTGGGTTGAAGTCAGAGCTGAATAACTGAGAATTACAATTACTTTGTGGCATCTGCAGACTTGGGCTTAGATAGCATCACACATAGAGCAAGCTTAGTAACCAAGGGCTCAAGGAAATCACCACTCCCTTCTGAGTGATTGCAGTTGGATTTGCAGCACTTTGGGTATCTCAGGCCTGATCCTGATGCTAAATGCCCTGTGGTTGAACAGTGTTTTTCCTAACTGCAGTGGCTGAATCAGAACAGTTGTGATTTTGACGAGCAAGTCACTCAAATGAACGTGCAGTACGTGTTGTGAAACTACCTTAACAATCTTAAAACTTATTTGATAGAGGGCTGATCTGGCAGAGTTGTTCAACAGTTCTTCAAATTAGCACTTGCTCATAAGAACATAAGAAATAGGAACAGGAATAGGTGATTCGGCTCCTCAAGCCTACTCAGCCATTCAATAAGATCATGGCTGATCTTCTTGTGTTTCGATTTCCACATCCCCATCTAACCCTGATAACCTTAGATTCTTATTAGACAAGGGAATCAATCTACCTCTGCCTTAAAAATATTCAATGACCCCGCCTCCACCACCTACTGAGGCAGTGAATTCCAAAGTTGCAAAACCCTCAGAGAAAAAAATTCTCCTCATCTCTGTCCTAAAAGGGCGACCCCTAATTTTAAAACAGTGCCTCCTTGTCCTGGACTCATTCATAAGAGGAAACATCCTTTTAATGTCCACCTTATCAGGATTGTTCAAGATCTTGTATACTTCACTCAAATCATATCTCACACTTCTAAACCCCAGTAGAAACAAGCCCAGTCTGTACAACCATTCCTCATAAAACAACCTACTCATTCCATCTAGTAAACCTCCTTTGAACCACCTCCAATGCATTTACATCCTTCCTTAAATAAGGAACCAAAACTGCACACAGTATTCGAGGTGCGGTCTCACCAATGGCCTATATAATTGAAGCATAACATCCTTACCTTTACGTTTAATCCCTCTCGTAATAAAAGATAGTATTCCATTAGCCTTCTTAATTACTTGCTGCATCTGCATACTAACTTTTCGTGACTCATGTACTAGAACACCTAGATCCCTCTGCACCTCAGTATTATGCAGCTGTTCTCCATTTAAGTAATACTCTGCTTTTTTGTTCTTTCTGCCAAAGTGAACCGCTTCACATTTTGTCACATTAAACTCCATTTGCCAGATCTTTGCCCACTCACTCAACCTATCTATATCTACCTGCAACCTTCTCAAGTCCTCTTCACAACATACTTTCCTACCTATCTTTGTGTCATCTGTAAATTTAGCTACCATGTCTTCACTCCCCTCATCTAAGTCATTGATATAAATCGTAAAAAGTTGAGGTCCCAGTACAGACCCCTGTGGGACTCCTCTCACCATCCTGCCAATCTGAAAAAGACCCATTTATGCATACTCTCTGCTTTCTGCCGGCCAGCCAATCTTCTATCTGTGCTAATATGTTACCAACTACACCACGCACTTTTATTTTCCGTAATAATCTTTGATATGGCACCTTATCAAATGCCTTCTGGAAATCTAAGTACAGCATGTCTACAGCTCCTCTTTATCCACTGCGCATATTACTCCTTCAAAAAACTCCAATAAATTGGTTAAACGTGATTTTCCTTTCACAAAACCATGCTGACTCTTCCCTATTGCCTTGAGCTCTCCTGAGTGCCCAGCTGTAACCTCCTTAATGATCGATTCTAATAACTTCCCCACAACAGACGTCAAACTAACTGGCCTATAGTTTCCTGTTTTATGCCTCCCTCCCTTCTTGAATAGAGGGGTTATATTTGCTACTTTCCAATATGATCGAACCTTTCCAGAATCTAGTGAATTTTGGAAAATTAACACCAATGCATCAATTACCTCATTAGCCACCTCTTTTAAGACCCTAGGGTGTAGTCCATTGGGACCCGGAGACTTGCCAGCCTGCAGCAACATCAATTTGCTCAGTACTGTTTCCCTCGTGATTTCAGTTTCACCGAGTTCCTTTCTCCTGTTCACTTCCTGATTTACAGCTATTACAGGAATGTTTTTTGTATCCTCTATAGTGAACACAGAAGCAAAATATTTGTTCATTTCTTCCGCCATTTCCTTATTATCTACTATTAACTCCCCACTGCCACTCTCTAGAGGACCAACACTCACTTTACTTACTCTTTTCCTTTTTAAATACCTGTAGAAACTCTTGCTATCTGTTTTTACATTTTTAGCTAGCTTCCTCTCATACTCTAATTTCTTTCTCCTGATTAAGTCATTCTCTGCCTTTCTTTATATTCTGTCCAACCACCTGTCCTACCACTCATCTTTGCAGAGTTGTATGCTTTTTCCTTAAGTTTGATGTTTTCCTTAACATCTTTAGTTAACCACGGATGATGGGTCCTCCCCTTAGAATTTTTCTTTATAGTAGGAATGTACTTATTCTGAATACTCTGAAATATCCCCTTAAATGTCTGCCACTGCTTCTCCACTGATCTATCCTCTAGCCTAGTTTCCGAGTTCACTTCAACTAGCTTAGCTTTCATCCCCACATAGTTGTCCTCATTTAAGTTTAAGAAACTAGTCTTAGACCTGCTCTTCTGCCTTTCAAACTGGATGTAAAATTCAATCATATTGTGGTCTCTGCTACCTAGGGATGCCTTTACTCTGACGTCATTAATTAATCCTGTCACCTTACACAATACCAAGCCTAATATAACCTGCTCTCTGGTTGGTTCCAGAACATGCTGCTCCTAGAAACTATCTGGAAAGCATTCTAAGAACTCCTCATCCAGGCTACTACTGCCAATCTGATTTTTCCAGTTTACATGTAGATTAAAATTACCCAAGATTATTGCCGTCCCTTTATCACAAGCACACAATATTTTCTCTTGAATACTTTGTGGCTACTGTTAGGAGGCCTGTAGACCACTCCCACGAATGACTTTTCCCCCCTACTATTCCTCATCTCCACCCAAACCGATTCTACATCCTGATCTCCTGAACCAAGGTCATCTCTATTGCACCAATGCCTTCTTTGGTTAACAGTGCTACCCCTCCACTTTTACCTAGCTTCCTATTCTTCTTGAATGTCATGTACCCTTCAATATTAAGGATCCAATCTTTGTTGTCCTGCAGCCACGTCTCCGTAATTGCTATATTTCCTATTCAGCCATTAACCTTCACAAAGTGACTAAAAGTGATGTAATATGTAAATCTATCCATGACATTCTGCCATATGGTAAGCAGATGTAATGTAACATAAGCCTGTACAATATGCTACTAACATTCAATTAAAGCACCAAGTTATGTAATGCCACATGATTTCTAATATTAAGCTTTTTCCAGTAAAATTCCATGAGCTTTGGGGTAGTACCCATTCGTCATTTTTTTTATAATCCTGTATTGATGTAATCCACTCTTCTTTGTGTTTCACTGTAGCCTGAATCTCCCTGAGGGAGTAGTCAGAGCTTAAATATGAAATGTATCTCTCATTTTCGTGTCATCTTTGTCCTTTCCAGGTTTAATTGCTCTATGCTGAAAATACTCCTTAAATGGGTTTTAATAAATTCAGGGGTGTGGGCTTCTTTTATTCAGAATCCAGTTGTAGCAGATATGTGCAGGTATTCATCTGAGGCCATCAAACCAAGCTCTGCATTAATAAGGTCTTGTTCATGCATTTTACTAACTTCCTTTTATCTGAAAATGAATGGAAATCTTTGGCTGCTGGAATATTTGGAACTGTCTTCATTAGGGTCTACTTTAGTGTAAAATCCTCGAATTTAACACTTATTCCCTGTCCATTTGTACTGAATTTGTTACAATAACTAGACGAATGTGAGCCTTTTTGAGTAGATATACAGGATGGTTTCAACCACAATATGGGTACAACTTTCATAAAACAACTGAGAGTAATGGAGGGCTGCATATTTCAGGAGAGCAAATGGTTGCGCCACCCCACCCCTCCGCCCTGGAAGCAAAGGCAGGGGGAAACTGACTTCTCCACATCAGCCCGCCCCACAACCATAACGTGCTATAGGTGGGTTAAATTGCCTGGCAGTGGGACTTTTTCCCTTTACCAGGGAAGAATTCCCGCCCCCGGGAACTGCTGCCCAATCCGATTGGCCGGCAGCTCCAGCAGTCCCGGCAGTACTAAGAGTAGTGAGCATGGCTGGGACTGCAACCAGTCCCATGAAGAAGGCCTAATGAATTCCCAAGTAAGGTAAGCCTGGGGTATTGAGCCTGGAGGGTTTGGCCATTTAGGGAGAGGAGCGATGAGGTGGGGGTAGTGGGTTTTCACAAGCAGGTAGGCAGGAATAAAGGAGGTGGGGTATTATCTTAGGGGGGTAGCCCCCCGATGCGCAAAGGACATCCTCTGAAGATAGTACCCCCTCCTTCCTTCCCGCCTGCCCACTTCTACCTGACTGACCAAATCAACTATATTATGATGTGGGCAGTGTATTTTTGGGGTCAATTGGCTTGTTAACAAACTCATTGACTCTTGATTATTCATTTATATATGGAGGGTGGGCTGCCGATTTTGGCACCCACCTACCTACTGTGTTATGGGGGTGAGCTCGGGAATGGGCAGGAAGGTGGTGGGGTGGGCATCCACCCTCTTATGTGCTCGGTCCCCCTGCCGGAAACACGCCCAGTGGGGGAATGTAGTGTGTAAAACTGTTGAAGACTACCAACTATAGAGTAAGCAATGGGCATTTGAAGTATGGTGCTAGAGTCTAATCAGAGATCTAAATTATGAAATGCCAATGGATTTCAAATATTAAGCTTTTTCTAGTATATTTCCATTAGTTTTCATTAGATATCACGATTATTGTAGAATTCCCTCAAAGAGATGAGTGTTCAGCAGGTCATGAAGTTAGGCAATAGTGGCTTTCGTATCAGGAGGTACAGTTTATTTACAGGTGAGCTTGGATTTAGAATCAGGCAGGAAGGCTTTTAAAGATTTTACGGCCTCCAGGTTCTTAAAAGGCAAAGATGACACTTCCTTTTCCCTGCTGCTGTCTTTTCGGTGTTTTTCTCTAGACTGCTCAGGCCTCTCTCTGGGTCTTGTTATTTCAAGCTGGTTTCAGTCACATGACCAATACTGGTACTGTCTAACCAAAGTAGTTTGGAAGTCCAAGGCCATCATTACACAATAGATAGATGGTGGTCTCTCACACTTAACTTGTAGATAACTGGTCTCATCAGCTTTCGTTTGTTAAATTACAAACTTGGAAATATGAGGCAGAATTTTATGGCAGCGGGATTTTACAGTCCCGCTGAAGTCAATGGAGTTTAGCATGGCTTATGGCATTTTACGGCCCCGTACCCGCCGCAATGGGGCCGTAAAATTCCGGCCATAGAGTCTAAAAATCCATTGATTCTATATTTGAAGTAAATTTCAAACAATGGCGGGAATGAATTCCTCAAAGATGTGCTGTCTGGGTATATCTATTCAGAGAAAAGGCCCCCACCCAATTTGATTCAATTCAGAACTTCCTGGAAGCTTGAGATATTCTGTGTTGAAGTTGCAATTGTCACCTGACCCTTTGGTAGCCATCTTAGCCACCTTGTGGGTGTCCATTTTTAAAACTATAAAGGACACTTTCAGAAACTTCCACAGGAGCACAGTCTTATTCTGAAGTCATGAACAGGACATGCAGATTATGAATAATTCTGTTTGATCTGGGGGTGGGCAGAGTGCCCTGTGTGTGCAATCGATGACACCCTACACCTGTGGGAAGCCAGCTAGATCACAAGTCAAACTCCCATTCATTCCCATTGATGTCATCACAAACTAAGTTGACGTAATTGTTGGCTTTAGCAGACAGCGCATCAGAAACCCGCCTTGTGCATTTTTTTGGAGACCCTGCATATGTCTACAGTAATCACTGGAAGGAGGCAAAACATTTGAGGATGGTGGTAGTTTTCACAGACACTGGTAATGTGTGACCACACGGTCCAGCAGGGAGCAAGTTTTCTTCCAGGAGGCCGAGGATGTTTGACACCATCTGATGTGACAATGTGAGTCTCCGGAAACACTGCTGTTCAAAGAAGTCAGGGAACTGAACCTCTATCTGCACATCCTGTTACACGGGTATTGGCCCTTGAGTTTCATCTCTCTTTTCACCTGTCTGCTCACCATTCTGCATCTGTCAACAGTAGATTGTTCATTTCATTTCAGACATTTCATTTACTGTGTTCGAACTCCCTATAAAGTGTTGCCTTGAAAAATTTCCATAATTTCCTGTTAAATTCAACAATAATTGTCTAATACAGGAAGTTGAGACTTGTGAGATAAAAATATCAGAATCCTATTTCTCTTGTTAGCTGACATGAGGATTTATTGTGGTGTCAGTACAGCTCAGCAGGCATTTGAGTTTTTCCAATAACCTCCATTATTTTTAAAAAGCCATTGAACACAATTGCATCTTCATCATTAGTGGGTAAATATCATGGAATTCCTTACCATAGGGAAAGAACCCTCATGAGGACTTACAGGGGTTAAAGGAGAATAGCCACCCTAACCTTCTCAGGGCCTCTTAAGGAGATGCAATAAATGCAGCCTTGTCAGCACTGCCTACTCCTCACATATTAAAAGAACACTCAGTATACTGTTGCCCTATGTGAACAATGAGAGAAAGAAAAGATCACCTGGTCCATCAGCGTGTCAGATACAATTGCGATACCTTATCTGTTGTGTGTGACTCTTGGTTTTCCACTTGCTTTCTCATTCATATTTATTCTCAACTGTATAATGCTTTGGTTTAATAACTTCTATCATCTGTTACAAAGGACATTCATTTTATTGATAAAGCATGGTTTTGTAACAGGACCAGAAAATGTGAGATATAAATAATGTGACAGGAAGTAAATGAATGCTTACAAGATGTGCATGCCAGACTTTTAATAGAATAATGTACTTTTGCTCAGACAGCACACTACCAGATGTGTAGTTAACCACAGATTCCTTTGATAGTTATAATTGGAAACTTCTACCATTACAACAAATTTCAGTGAACTACAAAAAAAATTAGTATGAAACCTGTCACAGAATCTTTCGATTTAATCACCTGTATGAAATAAGCAGTAAAGCCCAAACATTGGACTAATATTTCACAGCGAACCTCTAACAACTCAACACCCCTGAAAATGAAGGGAAACAAGTTGTTTGCTTGATGTCAGTTGACTGCAGTTAATTCAGCCAATAGGAATCATTTCTGGCCACAGCAAGGAAGAAAGTGCCCTTTTCAGGGAAGATTTCTCCCTGTACAACAAGAGCCAACAGATGTTTTTCACCTGTTAACCGCATTTGGACAGTCACTTCAGGAAATAGGGCAAATGTAAAAAAAACATGAATGCTGCAAATCTCAAATACAAATTCTGACAAGATTACCCCCAGAAAGGAATCCATTTAAAATGTATTTCACATTAATTCTATTTCCAGAAATATTATATTGACCTGGCAAAGAAAAACCCACTGGGTGGTTTGTGACCCCTAAGACATATGTGGCTCTAAAGCAGCATCAGCTATTCCAGTGCTGGGTATATTATCTGTCAGTCACTAGCCCCTAGCTGGAAATTGCACAATAACATTATACAAATCATTGGTTAGACTGTGGTTAGAATATGGTGTTCAGCTTTGGATTTCAAGCCCCAGGCAGAATGGCACGGTTGTGCATTGATTCACTGAGACGATATCAGGAAACAGGGACTTTAGTTCTTGGCAAACAATTAGTGGGCCCCCATTAAGTTGGCATAAGACCTATAAAGGGCCATGAGGGTGAGAGCATGGGTTGGCATGAGTTGGCATGGCAGTATAGGTGGTGATGGAGAGGCGATGGGGTGTGAGGAGTGAGCACTAGAGGGCCTGGAAATTAAGGAAACAACTGGGATAAGGTCCCAGAAAACACAGACGGGCCTTTTAAACAGCCCACCTCGACACTTGGCACACTGCCTCTAGGGGCGGTGGGCCCAGCTCCATCCCTCACCCTCCCCATTAGAGTGAAAGTCAGGTTTGACAGGGCACTTTATACTGAGGCGGGTGCGGCGAGCCAAGGAATGTTTCAATTCACGCTACCCATCTTGGGAGTGAAAATCCAGGCCAATATAACGACACATAATTTCATTTAGAGTAGATCATGTGGGAGGGCGCTTGTAGAATGTGTTGTATCATCATCAGCAGCAACCCCATGTGTCAAGGACAATTGTTTCACCTGGGTGTAAGTAAGATGTCAGTGTTGGCTGTGGGCTCACATCTGTAGAAGGGTCTGTACATGGTGTCTTTTAGGCTGGAGGCCTGCTACACAGCTGGCCCCACACTGTAGTATTGGCAGGGCATTGCTTGGTCTCAATGATTCGGTGAGTCTGTAAAATTGAGGACAAGGCCCTGCTGCAACATTATATCTGCCTTCACAGCCATCAACTGATCCACCGTTGAAGGGTTTATTTGTGATTGGATTTATTGAATGATGGTTCTTGCTCGCCATGTCACAAGGTGTAGAAACGTAGGTTAATGGGGGTTTTGAATGATGTAGAGGCACCACCCTTTACCTTACCCCACTCTAAACGCCCCTGCTGCTGCACTCCATGGTTGTTTACTCATCAGGTGAGGCCCTGCTTATTTTGCAGCTAGTCTCTCAGTCTGGAGGTTGTCCAGGTTATCCACCACCTGCCAACAGGGTTGCTAACAGGAGCTCATCCCAAAAATGTGTTATATAGCCCAAAGCCATCCCATTGGTCACACAAAATGTACCACTAAGCCTGAGGCCTTCCATGACTGAAGCATATGCTGGACGCTGCTGCAACATTATTATTGAGGCTTCTACGTTTTCTTTGTGTTTTTTAAAAATTCATTCATGGAATGTGGGTTCCGCTGCCTGGGCCAGCATTTATTGCCCATCCCTAGTTTCCCTTGAGAAGGTGGTGGTGAGCTGCCTTCTTGAACCTCTGCAGTCCATGTGGTGTAGGTACATCCACAGTGCTGCTAGGAAGGGGGCTCCAGGATTTTGACCCAGCGACAATGAAGGAACAGTGATACATTTCCAAGTCAGAATGGTGAGTGACTTTGGGGGGAACTTCCAGGTGGTGGTGTTCCCATCTATCTGCTGCCCTTGTCCTTCTAGATGGTAGTAGTCGTGGGTTTGGAAGGTGCTGCCTAAGGAGCCTTGGTGAATTCCTGCAATGCATCTTGTAGATGGTACACCCTGCTGCTACTGTGTTGGAGGGAGTGAATGTTTGTGGACGTGGTGCCAATCAAGTGGGCTGCAAGCTCCTTCAGTGTTGTGGGAGCTGCACTCATCCAGGCAAATGAGGAGTATTCCATCACACTCCTGACTTGTGCCTTGTAGATGATGGACAGGCTTTGGGGAGTCAGGAGGTGAGTTACCCATCACAGGATTCCTAGCCTCTAGTTTAGTTTATTATTAATATTGTTTTGTTTTGGTTTGCTGATATTGGGGCAACTTAGTGGCTCCTTAACAGTTAATTTAGAAAAGGCATCCCATTGATCTGTTTCTAAAGAGAAAGCTGTTTAATTGGGCACAACAGATGTGCAACCACATCTGAGAACTTTGTTCCGCTGCTCATTACTGTTGCCCAATCTCAGGCATCTGATTGGTTCATTATCCTTTTGAGGTGTAACCTTATCCAATGATGTAATTCGACTTGATGCTATCTAAATGTGGAATTTGCAGGAAAGGTGTAGTTTTAGTTGTGAATGAAAAGTAAATGGTTGTTCTAGATAGGGATTCAGGTTTCTTTTGGTATGATGAGATTCTGGGAGATGGTTCTGGAAGAGAGGGAGGTGAGGCCATGTGCTTTGTGGAGATACAGCAAATACAATTTTGTCTTGACTAAAGTACAGTTTCTGTAAGCCTTGGGTTGTATTGTGAATCCTTCTGCAGGATTTTAAATCATGAACTTGCTCTCTGAAGCTGTATCTGAAAAGGACAGACTTCCTCTAATGGCTATTCTTGTGAAATCAACTGTGGTAAGTTTGATTTTCCTAGAATTGGTGAGCAACCCTATCACGTGTAGTGATGACTGTGAGAATGTTCTCCATTCTCCTTTACCTCTCCACTTAATGGTAGAGGAGTGCTGTGCGATTTTCTGGTGTTCTGGCCAATCTTTATCCAGTAACCAATCTTGCCCAGAAATAAGCTTAACTGGATAAAAACAAAACGTGCTGGAAATACTCACAAAGTCTGACAGCATCTGGGGAGAAAGTAACAGAATTAATGTAACTGAATTAACGTTTCAGATCAGAGACCTTTTATCAGCGCTGGTAGGGTCATGGACCTGAAACATTGACTCTGTTTCTCTCTCCACGGATGCTGACAGGTCTGCTGAGTATTTCCAGCATGTTCTGTTTTTATTTCTGGTGTTCAACCTCTGTTGTATTTTGCTTTTCTATCCCGTTTGTGGGTGTTTGTGTATTTGCTTCCATGAAATAGTGAATATCAAGGTTTCTGTGATTCCCTGAGGCAGTGAAAGGTTGTATTTAATCATTTACTTTTGCATGTGGTGACGTGTGTTCAGGGCCGGCTCAAGGCCTGGCTAACTGGGCAGTCACTTGGGGCACAGTGTGCTGAGGAGCACCTAAAATGGAGAGAGGGAGAGAGAAAAAAATAAATGAATAAAAAGAAAGTAAATGAATAAATGGAATTATTTAAGGTAAATGATAAGACCATAAGACATAGGAGCAGAAGTAGGCCATTCGGCCCATCAAGTCTGCTCTGCCATTCAATGAGATCATGGCTGATCTGATAACCCTCAACTTCACTTTCCTGCCTTTTCCCCATAGCCCTTGATTCCCTTACTGATTAAAACTCTGACTACCTCAGCCTTGAATATACTTAACGACCCAGCCTCTACAGCCCTCTGCGGTAAAAAATTCCACAGCTTGACTACCCTCTGAGAGGAGAAATTCCTCCTCATCTCTGTTTTAACTGGGCGACCCCTTACTCTGAGATTATGCCCTCTGGTCCTAGACTCTCCTACAAGGGGAAGCAACCGGCTGCACTACCATCTTAATTAGTATTATTTAACTTCATACCTAGCCAGTAGTACACCTAAGGTTGCCTTAAGCTGTCATGTCACTGGCATGGGTGTGCATGTGCAAGCACGGGCAGCCCCCATGCAACCCAGTAGGATGTGACTGCCAGGGTGCGACACAACAAAGTGCGGTTCGCTGGCAGCAGGCACATTTATATTTCTGCTAACTGCTTTTCCACCTCTCCGACCACCATGAGCAACACATTTTGTGCTTGTGAACAACAATTATCTACAATATTTATTTAAAATGAGGTGAGAGTGACTGTCCTTGACCTAAAGGCCGCAATTGACCAAGTGTGGCATCAAGGAGCACTAGCAAAACTGGAGTCAGTGGGAATCGGGGGAAAACTCTCTGCTGGTTGGAGTCATACCTAGCGGAAAGGAATATGGTTGTGGTTGTTGGAGGTCATTCATCTCAGCCCCAGGACATCACTGCAATGGTTCCTCAGGGTAGTGTCCTAGGCCCAACTATCTTCAGCTGCATCATCAATGACCTTCATTCCATCATAAGGTCAGAAGTGGAGATGATTGCTGATGATTGCACAATATTCAGCACCATTCGCAACTTCTGAAGTAGTCCATGTCCAAATGCAGCAAAACCTGGACAACATCTAGGCTTGGGCTGACAAGTGGCAAGTAACATTCGCGCCACACAAGTGCTAGGCAATGACCATCCCCAACAAGAGAGAATCTAACCATCGCCCCATGACATTCTGTAGCATTACCATCGCTGAATCTCTCACTATCAACATCCTGGGGGGGTCACCATTGACCAGAAGCTGAACTGGACAAGCCATATAATTACTGTGGCTACAAGAGCAGGTCAGAGGCTAGGAATCCTGCAGTGAGTAACTCACCTCCTGGATCCCCAAAGCCTGTCCAAAATCTACAAGGCACAAGTCAGGAGTGTGATGGAATACTCTCCACTCCCTCCGCCACCGATGAACAATGGCAGCAGTGTGTACCATCTACAAGGTGCACTGCAGGCATTCACCAAGGCTCCTTAGACAGCACCTTCCAAACTCACGACCACTATCATCTAGAAGGACAAGGGCAGCAGATACATGGGAACACCACCACCTGGAAGTTCCCCTCCAGGCCACTCACCATCCTAACTTGGAAATATATCGCCGTTCCTTCACTGTCGCTGGGTCAAAATCCTGGAACTGCCTCCCTAACAGCACTGTGGATGTACCGACACCACATGGTCTGCAGCGGTTCAAGAAGGCAACTCGCCACCATCTTCTCAAGGGCAATTAGGGATGGGAAATAAATGTTGGCCCAGCCAATGAAGCCCACATCCCGGGAATGAATTAAAAAAAAGTATTCATATATAGTTATTATCGTTGTTGGCCACATAATGCTGAAACTAGTGGTGCTGGTGGCGATGCATGCCATGTGGTGACTAAGGCTGGATGGTATCACTCTTTATTTAGCTGAACAGAATTTGACTTTCAGAGGATCTTCAGATAGATTGTTTACTCCAAACACTGGGAAATTTTTAGGTCTTATTGAGTTACTTGGAAAATTTGATTTGACAATGAATGACCATTTGCATCGGGTCATGTCTGAAGAGACTCAAATTCATTATTGTAGAAAAACGTCCAGAATGAAATAATTAATTTGCTGGGAAATGCTGTTCAAGAAAATATATTAAATTGTGCTAAAGAAGCCAAATATTTCAGCCTTATTTTAGACTGGGCTCCAGATGTAAGTCATACTGAGCAACTTTCATTTACACAATGATTTTTAGATGTAGAAGATATTTCAGTTAAGGGGCATTTTCTGTGCTATAAACCAGTTATTGATACTACTGGAAAAGGATTGCTTAATATTAGGAGTTCCTCATGCAGAAAATCCTGAAAGCCTGTTCAAAAATCATGGCTGAAATTTTCCGTGCTCACTGGTGTCGGGCGTGTTCAGCAGCGTGAGCGGACAATATGGCGAGAAGGCCAGAAATCGGTTTCGCAATGTCATGAAACCAGTTTGCAATCGTCCGCTCAGCCTGTCGATGATTGTTATCCTACCATTGGATGTCAGGAATCTCATTGTAATATATTTGCATATTATTATAAGGCCAGCCCGCCGGAATCGTCCCCCCCACGCTGGATCGTCTGCTCATGTCGGCGGGAAAACACGCCGGTGCAGAACACATGTTGACAACTAAAACGTGCAGAGGTCGGGACTTACCATAAGGACCTTGCTCACATTGTGGACATCCAAAGAGCATAAAATACTGGAGCCTGACAGCAACAGCACACAGGAGGAATGACCATGACACGCTAGGTAGATTCTCATGGACATGGCTCTGCTGCGAAGCAGCTCACGGAAGTTGGAAAGTCACTGTTGAGGGTCTGCTCAAAATAGTTGATGGTCAAGGGTCTGGAGAGGAACGTCCAGCTGTGTTTGGGGGAGGGAGATGTACCAGGGGCTGGGGGAGGAACGCCTAGGATCGACTGGGAGAGGAAGAGGTGTCGGGAGGGGAGGAATGAAGGTGTGCGGGGGGTTGGGGGGGGGTGAAGGTTGGGAAGGGGAGGAGAGTACAGGGGGAGGAGGGGGTAACAGGGGAGAAGACAGCAACTGGGGTGGTAGGTGTAAGGGGGGTGCAATGTTTAAGGGAAGGAGTTTGGAGGGTGGAGGGAGTGCAGAGAGGGGAGACAGTCCAGGGGGAGAAAGGACATATGAACATGGAGCAGAAGTAGGCCATTCAGTCCCTCAGGCTGCTCTGCCATTTAATAAGATCATGACTGATCTTATAGTAACCTGAAATCTGCGTTCCACCTACCCCTGATAACCTATCACCTCCTTTCTTACCAAGAATCTAGCCACAACTGCCGTAAAAATATTCAAAGACTCTGCTTCCACCACTTTTTCAGGAAGACAGTTCCAAAGACTCACGAGTGAAAACATTTCACCTCATCTCTGTTTTAAATGAGCGACCCCTTATTTTTAAACAGTGGCTCCTAGTTCTAGATTCTCCCACAAGAGGAAACATCCTCTCCACATCCACCCTGTCAAGACCCCTCAGGATCTTATATGTTTCAAGGAGTGCAGAGAGGGGAGGGAGTCCAGGGGGAGGAAGAGTGCAGATAGGTGAGGGAATAAGAGTGGAGGAAGAAGTAAAGGTGTCCAATGGAGTCAGGAAGGTGGAAGGAGTTACGCTGGAGGAAGGAGTTGGAACAGGGAAGGACTAATCGTGACGGAAGGTAAGAGTGTCTGAAGGAGTCAGGAAGGGGGAAGGACTGAGGCAGGGGTTGGGGGGGGGCATATCTGGGTGGTGGTTGGGGGGGGGGGGGGGGGTGCGGAAGGAATAAGGGGAGAGCCTGAGCTGGGGGTGGGAAGGATTTCCAGGGTGGGAAGGATTTCCAAGGGAGGAAGGGGTCTGGAGGGCGGGGATGTCCAGGTGAACATGCAAGGGGGAACTCTGATGAGTCCATGACTGTCTCCTGGAGAGCGAACTGAGAGTGGGTGTGGTATGAGGGAATGGTGAGAATGACTGAGGGCAGTGAGGCAGTAGGGTGGGAGGGTGAGGGTTCGACGGCATCGGTAGAAGGGACGGCGAGGGTGGTAAGTTGGGACCTGGAGGCAGACACGGACCTTTGGGGGTAGGAAGAAGGAGGTCAGGTAGGTTAATGTGGATGGAGGTGGGATTTTCGGGAAGGAAGGGAACAAGCACGTTCACCTGGACATCCCCAAAAGAAAAGGGTTGTGGCTGAGAGGTCATGGATTGGAAATGGAAAGTGATGCCGGGGGGTCGACAGTGATGGGGGAAAGGAAATGGATGACCAGGGGAGGGAAAAAGATGGGGAGCGAATGAAAAACTGTATCACCACCATGCTGTCTAAATCGAAAGTGAAATGAGTCGTGTTGGGCAAGATCAGGTACTGCATAGGATTGTGATCGGTGGGTGGGTGGAGATGCAGGTCAGCTCAGGTGGACAATTGAAAGCGAACACCAGCAGGCAACATTGAAAATGCTCAAGATATTGAGATGGAAGTGAAACGTGAAGGATCCACGTACGTGGGAGAGTGCTTGCACGAGGCTCTGAAAGACCATACCACACACGCACTTCTCCCTCCAGAATCACTCAGTGGCCAGCTGCTCTCTCTGTGGTGACAGAGGATGAGGTTGAGGGGGTCACAGGCAAAGGGGATTTGGAGGGAGAGGACAGCCTTTGAGATTACTGAGTGGTTGACCCATGGGTGTCCAGCTTCCTCCTTTCGGGTGCCCGGGGGCCCCGGCCAGACTCCATGCAGGGAAGGAGCACCTGGAGGGAAGTTGAGGTGCCCCATTTAACCTCTTGCGTTGCCACTGCAGGAACTCACCCATGGCTCACGTGATGGAGTGCAGGTCTGCACGCAACTCCGTATTCTGCTGGACCAGGGTCTCCATGGTATCCGCCATCCTTCCCATGGAGACCTCCATATGCGCACACGTGTAGGCACCACTTCACCAGAGAGTGGGCGGATGCACTTCTCCGACTCATGTGCCACTCTGCTGAGGGCTTCCAACAGCTCTGTTTGATGTTCCCCTGTCCTCTGCTGACTCTCCAGGATGAGTTGAAAGGCCAAATCCAGAGGTTTGTCATCTGACTCGGACCTGACAGATGCTGCTTCCCCAGCAGTCCTCCATGTGCTAGGGAACTTGGCTGCGCCTGCCTCCTCCTGCTGCGGACATGTGTCCGTGCGGTGACCACCAGATTGTGAACCTGAGCCTGCTCTAGATCTAGGTCCCACCGAGGTGTGTGTCTCTGCGCTGGTGGAGGGTGTGGGTAAGCGCTGTGATGGGTCTTCCAAGCTGCTTATTTCCAACTCTTCAATGGAGGAGGTGACCTCTTGTCTGGAGGTGAGGACCTGGATGGAGCTGAGGGATTGGCTGGTTGAGGGTGTCGGTCACTTGGCAGAGCTTCCTATGAACCAAAGTAAAGATAATTAGTGCATGGCAGCAGAGTCAAAAGTGGGAGAGAGAGCATTCACATTTGCGTTGAGAGAGGGATGATGTGATACAGGATCTTCACGAGGGTGTTTGCTGCTGACCTCACTGTCATCGCAGGCATGGTCCACGTGCTCACTAATTAATGTGATGGCACACTCCGCAATTTGAGTGAGGGGCCCTAATATGGGCCACTCCATCCCCGGTCTGGGACCTCTCCCTGCTGATGTGAGCATGCTTCACCTGCATGAAAACAGATGGAGAAAGTGTGAGTAGGACACATGGCACTGCATGGAATGTTTTTGTGGTGAATGGAGCCATGGATGGGATGAGGATGTGAGCTCGAGACAATATGAGCCTGAAGGAGATTTGAGGGTGTGTGAGAGAGTTATTGGTGTTGTCCCTTGAGGTGTGAAATCCCTGTGGATACATGATGGGTTTGTGAGTGTGTGAGTTGAGAGTGATGAGAAGAGTGACTTAACCTAGTGGAATGTATGAGACCATTCATCCTGATGTGGCACTGGGTGGCTTTCCTCTTTTGCAGGGCATTGGCGCTGACTGCCACTGCCTCCCATGAGGGCTGGTGATGCTGCTGCCCATCCTGTGGCCAGAGTGGGGGTAGAGGACATCATGGTAGGCCCCCACAGTGTTCAAAAGGCACACAAGAGATGCATCACTAAATGGGGCCATCCTGTCTTCTGTGCAGCAGTCCTGGGCTGGAAGCACTGAGAGGTGTGCGCATGGCTGCACTTTAAATGTGGTGCCCGGCATGATGAAGCAGCAAGGTGATGGTGTGGCGGACAAATGAGAGCCTGCCTGCCATCAAAATGGTGTGTTTTCTGGGAATGCATAATTAATGCGGCGGCTTTGGGACGATGTGGCGTGAGAAGCCGCCATTGCTGCCAATGGGTAAAACGTCATTTTTCCCAGCCGAACTGCACTTAGTGCAAATTTGGGATGATTCTGCCCATGTGTTTACTGTTATAGTAGGCACAGCCATGATGTCTCGAACAAAAAGGTTCTAACAGTTGCAAAACTTCAATAACTCATGGGGATTTTTAAGTAACCTAAAAGATTTGCCAGGTAGAAATGGACTGACAGGTGCATGTCAAAGGTTGGAGGATAAGCTAAGGTATCAAGAAAGCAGTGATATTAATGGCTATGACTTACTAGGGAGAATTTTCCCCCCATTGGGGGGGAAGTTTATGAGTGGGTGTGTGGAGGCGTGCCTCCGATCAGGGGCACTCCACCATTTTACGTGGGCGGGCCAATTAAGGCCTGCCCAGCATGACGTCCACCAGGAAGCGCCAAGCGCTCCCTGTGCAGGCGGGGGGGAGGGATTGCCTGAGCCGAGAGTGCGCTCTTTCGCGCATGCACATGAAAGAGTGCATTCATCTCCCTGAGGCTAAGTGCTACCTCAGGGAGATCAGCTCTACAATAAAAAATCTGAAAAATAGAAAAAATAATTTCCCTGACATGTCCCCTCACGTGACACTGTCACATGAGTTGGGACATGTCCATAACTTTTACATACACTTTAATTACATTTTTAAAAACCTACATGAACTCTGATCCCGCCCGTGGATGAGGTTTCTTGCTTTTTCTAATGCCCGCCAGGGCTCCTGGCCTGCCTGCCAACCTTAAGGTTGGACGGGCAGGTCCATTAATTAGGTTAATGACTCTGTCAATGGTCTCAGTTGGCCATTGACAGGTCAGCGGGCGCAAAGCTGATTCTGCTGATCCCCCGCCTACCTGTAAAATTGAAATGAGGCAGGATGACGTTGGGAGTTCCGCCCAACGTCATCCCGTGTCCACGAGTGGGCCTCGCCCCTCTGCTCGTCGACCAGAAAATCCTGGCCGCTGAGTGAATTAGAAATTGCAAATGCAATATTTCCTGAAGGTGCAAAGTCCCCAACACAGGCAGTTAGATTGATCAACACTACCAGGTTGCAGGATGTTATGCCAAATCTGTGGGATGCACTAAGGATAATGCTTACAACTCCAATAACTGTGGCCACGGGAGAAAGAAGCTTTAGTAAGCTGAAACTGATAAAGACATACTTAAGAAACAAGAAAAACTAATCTCCCCAGCAATTTTGTCAACAGAAAATGACCTTGTCACAGAAATATAAATATGGAAAATATTTGCAGATCTAAAGTCGAGGAAAAAAATAGGATAATCTAAGGATTTGTATGTCTGTTGTTGCATTTGATTTAGCTTTGGTTTTCCTTTATCTTTCTCGCTTTTTTAAACTTATTTATACAGGGTAATAACTTAAGTTCTCTTTTACCTTTCTTCTATTTTATTATCTAATTTTAAAATTGGAAAAGTCTTAAAGTTTTAGTTAGGATGATATACGTATGTGAATGTCTGTTGTGTTTGATTTTTTTCATTTATCTGTAATAAATTATTTATTGCTATATTTATAGTTTTTTTGTCATTATGAAGTAATTATGAAAATGACAAGCCTTCAGGGCGCTGAAATTCAATTTGCCTGGGGCGCTAACAAACCTAGAGCCAGCCCTGCTTGGGTTTGTAAGTATAGAAGTCAATTCATGCACTGCAAAGCTTGATGAAGAGCGATGTGTTGAATAAACTGTTAATCTTTCTGTGATGCTGCTTGAGAGGCATGTTATCCTGGGCATACGTAGTATGCCCTACTTTATTATGAAGTGCAATGTCATCTTTATGTCTACCAGAGGAGGTAAATGGAGGCCTTAACAGAATATTTAATCTGAAAACAGCACCCCTGATAATTTAATGTCACACTGGATGCCAGACTAGTTAATCAGCTCCAGCACTCAAGTGGGAATATAACCCATAACATTGAGGTTGGTACCAACTGACACAGGTACGGGGTGGGGGGGATGCCTTGAATTTGGATATGTTCCTCTATTTAACTGGAGGAATATTTGGAATCAAATGGTAAATTTAGTACTGTTTGATTTTATTTGTGTTTGTGTTTTCAGGTTATGGAAGCTTAAAGAATTATTGGAAACCCGAAGAGCTGCAATCCAATCTGCAATCCATTTGTCAATAATCTAGTAGATTCAGCCGTTATTTTAAGACCTTCCTGCTATTTTTTTCAGGCAGGAACTAAGATTTATATACACAGACCTGATCATCATTTCCCACATGAAGGCAATAATAAGCATGATGACAACTGATAACCACGTCAAGACAATTTAGGTTTTATTTCAAAGACAGTTAGATTGGATTGGAAGCTTCATTTCTATTCAAATTAGAAGCAAGCTTTAAACCAGTGTGCTGAGTGAACTTAAAATACAGAAGAGGGAGTTAATTTAGCATATCTGCCTTTTCCTTGTATAAAAAGCACTTCCAGCACAGCATCTAGCAACCTATTGAATGATTGCGGAGAACTTACTCCAGTAACCTCACCTACAACAATTTGCGCCATTACTTTAGTAAAATATCTCAAGGTGCTTCACAGATGTTTTATCTGGCGAAATTTGACACAAAGCTATTTAAGGATATATTAGGACAAATAACCTAAAGCTTGGTCAAAGTAGGTTTTAAGAAATGTCTTAAAAGAGGAGAGAGCGAGATGGAGAGGTTTAGTGAGAGAATTGCAGAGCTGAAGGCCCAGGCAGCAGCAAGCACAACTACCACTGATGAAGCAATTAAAATAAAACAAATCATTTCCAGGAATTGAAGATTAATCTCCAGGACATGGGTGTGAGCAACTTGGGACTGGGAGGGGGGATGTTAATTGTTTCTTTATTTTCTTTGAAACTTCTGTTGATTCACTATAAGAATATTAGAGATTAGGCTGAAGTAGGGGTGGGGGGAAGGGATGGAGAGGAAGATTTGACCCTAAAGTCAAGAATTTTTCCATTGCGTAATGAGTTTATTTGTTTTCCAATTACTGGCAATGGTGGTGCATGGAAGGATGGACATGTTGGGTGACCAACTATGGAAATATGGAGTCAGTAATTGAAGGCAGGAGACCATGTGACTAAACCTTCAGGACTACACCCATCCATCCAGAATTGGCAACCCCATCATTAAGTGAGTTAGCATCACTGACAGTGAGTGAGATTTAACTTTGGATTTTGAGCTATATATGTTGGTCTGGTCATGTTCTTTTGGCTCTGTGATGGGACAACTCAATGGGCATTGATTAGCCAACCTGGACTTGGAATGAAATGTGGACAGAGGAGTAAAGGAATGTGGAGTGTGCGGTAAACATATTAGTGGGTGGCTGTTTTCTTTATTCTTGCCCCAAGCTTAGCAGCATGTGATCCTTCAAAAAGATAGCTGGTTGAGTGGAATGGAATGCTGAAAGACCAACTTCAACCAACTCCACACTCTTTTTAAAGCTAAACTTTCAGTAAGTGAAATTCTGGATCTTTGGGTGGAACAGGGATGAGTCCAAACTCAACAAATCAGTTAGTGTATGGCATTGAGCGTTTGTCCACCAGCCCTACGTATGTTCGTAGAATTTAAAGAACTAGGAATCTTACAGGCCAAGGAGCTTTTTTTAAGCTTTCTGAAGACTGAGCTACAATGCTAATGTATGAAATTTTCACTCAGTGCATTCCTATGTTTGCTGTCAAAATGAATGTGGCGGATGCAGACCTCTGGGGCAGGATCTCCACCCCCCCCCCCCCCCCCCCCCCCCCCCACCCAACCATTGGGGGGGTTATGCGGGAGCGGGCGGGTTCCCAATTGGCGCCGCCATTTTATGTGGGCAGGCCAATTAAGGCCCGCCCAGCATGATGTGTGCCAGGAAGCGCTATGCACTCCCTGTGTGGGCGGGGGGGGGGGGGGGGGAAGGGGGGGGGGAAGGGGGGGGGGGAATTCCCTGAGCCAGGAGTGTGCTCTTTCGCGCATGTACGTGAAAGAACGCACAGATCTCCCTGAGGCAAAGTGCTGCCTCAGGGAGATCGGCTCAGGTTTCAAACATTGAATAAAGATAAGAAAAAAATTATTGACATGTCCCCTCATGTTGGGACATGTCAATTACTTTGATTTAAAAATTTCTGTCACATTTTAAATCCCTCATGAAACCTCATCCCGCCTGTGGATGAGGTTTCATGTTTTTTTCTGAAGGCCGCCTGGGCTCCTCGCCTGCCCAGCAACCTTAAGGTTGGATGGGCAGGTCCATTAAGTGTTTTAATTACTTTATTAATGGCCTTAAGTAGCTGTTGACAGGCTGCGCGCCCGACAACCTGAAAATCTAAATGTTGCGGGGTGACATCGGGACGCAAGCCCAACGTCATTTTACGCACCGGCAAGCGGGCCCTGCCCCAGTTCGTTGACCTCAAAATTCTCCCCCGGTATCGTTTTTGCTGTGATTTTTTTCCTCATGGGTTACATCTCCAGCTTTAGCTGTCTCATGTATTAGATTCCAACGATTAATACTATGGAGGACAAAGTTCTTGCTGATACCAGCAGCCTTGCTTTTTACAGTTACCACATGTTACAGCCAGGTGAGCGGTGCTATAATGGCTCCCCTCTCTTTCTACCTTTCAGTTGACTGCAACAGGTGTTTTAAAAATAATTTGTTCATCAATACAGTCAGTATTTAACAAAGTACTGTGACTGTAAATGACACACATAGATAGGTTTTCTTGTATGTTTTAACTGAAAAAGAAATAGTGTTTATTGTCCTGAATACCCAATAGATAAAAAATAATAAAAGCACTCACAACCATAATATGACAGAATTCTTCATCAGGATGGAGAGTGACGTAGTTGATTCTGAGTCTAGGGTCCTGAATCTTAATAAAGGAAACTACGATGTTATGAGGCACGAATTGGCTAGGATGGATTGGGAAACGTTACTTAAAGGGATGACGGTGGACAGGCAATGGCAAATATTCAAAGAGCGTATGGATGAACTGCATCAATTGTTTATTCCCGTCTGGCGCAAAAGTAAAACAGGAACAGTGGCCAAACCATGGCTTGCAAGGGAAATTAGAGATAGCATTAGTATCTAATAGAAGAGGCATACAAATTGGCCAGAAAAAAACAACAGACCTGAGGATTGGGAGCAGTTTAGAATTCAGCAAAGGAGGACAAAGGGATTGACTAAGAAGGGGAAATTAGAGTACTTAAGCTTGCGGGGAACATAAAAATTGACTGTAAAAGTTTCTATAGATATGTGAAGAGAAAAAGATTGGTGAAGACAAATGTAGGTCCCTTACAGTCAGAAACAAAGGAATTTATAATGGGGAACAAAGAAATAGCTGACCAACTAAATACATACTTTGGTTCTGTCTTCACAAAGGAGGACACAAATAACATACCAGAAATGTTGGGGAACACAGGGTTTAGTGAGAGGGAGGAACTGAAAGAAATCGGTATTAGTAGGGAAATGGTGTTGGGGAAATTGATGGGATTGAAGGCCAATAAATCCCCAGGGCCTGATAATCTACATCCCAGAGTACTTAACGAAGTGGCCCTAGAAATAGTGGATGCATTGGTGGTCATCTTCTGAGATTTTATAGACTCTGGAACAGTTCCTACAGATTGGAGGGTAGCTAATGTAACCCCACTATTTAAAAAGGGAAGTAGAGAGAAAACAGGGAGTTATAGACCAGTCGGTAGTGGGGACAATTCTAGGGTCCATTATAAAAGATTTAAAAGTTGAGCACTTGGAAAACAGTGGCAGAATCAGACAGAGTCAGCATGGATTTATGAAAAGGAAATCATGCTTGACAAATCTACTGGAATTTTTCGAGAATGTAACTAATAGAGTTGATGAGGGGGAGCCAGTGAATGTGGTTTATTTGGACTTTCAGAAGGCTTTCAACAAAGTCCCACATAAGAGATTAGCATGTAAAATTAAAGCACGTGGGATTGGGGGTAATGTATTGAGATGGATAGAAAACTGGTTGGCAGACAGGAAACAAAGAGTAGGAATAAATGGGTCTTTTTCCGAATGGCAGGCAGTGACTAGTGGGGTATCGCTGTGTTTGGTGCTGGGACCCCAGCTATTCACAATATATATTAATGATTTAGATGAGGGAACTAAATGTAATATCTTCAAATTTGCAGATGATACAAAGCTGGGTGGAAGGGTGAGCTGTGAGGAGGATGCAGAGATGCTTCAGTGTGATTTGGACAAGCTGAGTGAGTGGGCAAATGCATGGCAGATGCAGTATAGTGTGGATAAATGTGAGGTTATCCACTTTGGTAGCAAAAACAGGAAGGCAGCTTATTATCTGAATGGCTATAAATTGAGAGAGGGGAATGTGCAAAGAGAACTAGGTGTCCTTGTACACCAGTCGCTGAAGGTAAGCATGCAGGTGCAGCAGGCGGTAAAGAAGGCAAATGGTTTGTTGGCCTTCATAGCGAGAGGATTCACATACAGGAGCAGGGATGCCTTGCTGCAATTGTACAGGGCCTTGGTGAGACCATACCTGGAATATTGTGTGCAGTTTTGGTCTCCTTATCTGAGGAAGGATGTTCTTGCTATAGAGGGAGTGCAGCGAAGGTTTACCCGACTGATTCCTGGGATGGCGGGACTGACATATGAGGAGAGATTAAGTCGGTTAGGATTATATTCATTGGAGTTCAGAAGAATGAGGGGTGTTCTCATAGAAACCTATAAAATTCTAACAGGACTAGACAGGATAGATGCAGGAAGGATGTTCCTGATGGTGGGGGAGTCCAGAACCAGGGGTCACAGTCTGAGGATATGGGGTAGACTATTTAGGACTGAGATGAGGAGAAATTTCTTCACCCAAAGAGCGGTGAGCCTGTGGAATTCGCTACCACAAAGTGGTTGAGGCCAAAGCATTGTATGTTTTCAAGAAGGAGTTACAGATAGCTCTTGGGCCGAAAGGGATCAAAGGATCTGGGGAGAAAGCGGGAGCAGGCTATTGAGTTGGATGATCAGCTATGATCATAATGAACGGTGGAGCAGGTTCGAAGGGCCGAATGGCCTACTCCTGCTCCTATTTTCGATGTTTCTATGTTTCTAACTCACACATGCATCCAATTGACTCATACATACCACAGAAGTAGGCTACAAGGAGGGAGGGTGTGTTAAATTCTTTAAGAGTGACCAAAAGAAAGTCAGTCAATGGATCCTATAGATCGATGCATTCGATGGTTTCAGGCTGTGTTCGGTGATTTCTTTTCTAGATTCTGCACTAAGACAGTTTAAAGTCTTGATGATAGATCTCTGTCTTTTCCTCTGAAGACAGTGGCTGTTTGTTTTACATTGAAGATGCAGCCTGCAGTGTTTGGCTGGTCAGATACAGGCAGGGCACACACTTGCAAAATGGCTGAAGGGACCACGAGCTCTTTTCTTGTTAACCACTCATGGTCTGACTTTTCCCTGACTCTGGAAAAGCAGGATTTCTTTTAACACAGTGTTATCTTGCTATCACATGACTTCCATTCACAAACTAGCCAGTTACTAAGTATGGTCATAGCAAGCTGGGGGATCCTCATTCCAGGTCCATTGTTTACAATGCTTAGATTAAATGGTTGGTGAAGCCCTCTCCTCAGCCAGGGTCCATTGTCCAACATGATTGAGTCTAACAGCCCAGTCTGCACTCACCTGAATAAACAGATTATGCCTGGATGTCTGAGTTAGTCAGTGTATGGGCCATTCACATTTGTTTAAGCTAATTGTCCTGATGGGCTACTTCCAGACGCCACAACTCATTTCTGATTATTTCACCTTGCAAATTATAAAGCTATGAAAATGTTCAGCCATTTTGAGAACTGCTGTTTAGGTCACTTAAAAATATAGTGGTCAGTCTTTTTAAAACTTTTTCTGTGGTTTCAAGCCATTCAATAAATAACGTCATTTTTTATATGATTTTAAAACATGGTGTTAAAAGACACAGGAAATCAATAACTAATTTTAAACATAGCAAAGTGATTTAGAATGCAAACGTGAGTTCAGTCAAAAGGGAGGAGGTTTGAAGTAAAGTTAATTTAATGTAAGGCTCCTACTAAAGGAGATATAATATTCAGATTTAATGATAGGCACTGAAAGCCATGGATTTGGGGTGCCAGAAGCCAAAGCATCGGTGAACAACCATTGAAGGAAGTGTATTCAACCCTAAACCTAAAGTGCTGTATGATTCCCGTTCATCAAGTCAGCAGTGACAAGGAACATAGGAACAGAAGTAGGCCATTCAGCCCCTCAAGTCTGCTTTGCCATTCAGGTGATCTACCTCAATGCTACTTTCCAGCGCTATCTCCATATCCATTGATGAGTGATTGAGCTTTCACAGCCCTCTGGGGTAGAGAATTCCAAAGATTCACCACCCTCAGTGAAGAAATTCCTCCTAATCTCCAATCTTAAATGGCCTACCCCTTATCCTGAGATTATTTCCCCTGGTTTTAGACTCACCAGTCACAGGAAACATCTTATCTACATCCATCCTGTCAAGCTCGATAATAAATTTGTAAGTTTCAATGAGGTCCTTATTCTTTGAAACTCTAAAGAATACAGACCAAGTCTCCTCAATCTCTCCTCATAAGGAAATCCTTCCATCCGAGGGATTAATCTGGTGAACCTCCATTGCACTCCCTCTATGGCAAGTATTTCCTTCCTTAGATAAGCGGAGCAAAACTTTACACAATATTCTAGGTGCATTCCCACCAAGGCTCTATATAACTGTAGCAAGACATTCTTACTCCTGTATTCAAATCTCCTCACGTTGAAGGCCATTTGTCTTCCTAATTGCTTGATGCATCTGCATGCTGGTTTTCAGTGACTCATGAACAAGTATACCCAGGTACCTTTGGACACCTGCATTTCCCAGCCTCTCACCATTTAACAAATATTCTGCCTTTCTTTTTTTTTAGCAAAGTGAATTATTTCACACTTATTCACATTATATTCCATCTGCCATGTTCTAGCCCATTCACTTAGCCTATCCAAGTCCTCCTGAAACCTCCTTACATCCTTGTCACAACTTGCATTCCCGCCCAGCTTGGTGTTATCAGCAAATTTGTAAATATTAAAATTGGGCCCTGTTGTAATATGGGTTCTTTAGATGCCTCAAATATGAGATCTTAAGACTTGTATACTCAAACATGAACCCTTTATTGTTAAGCTTTAACTATTTACAGATCACAGGTTATTACCAAGCATGGTGCAGGTACTTCCTTACAGGCTGGTTCCAGAGTGTTCTCTCTAGAATGTTCTCTCAATCTAATGCCATGTGACTCTATACATCATACCATGGGTGGTGTTATTCTCCAGTCCCACATTAACCCTTGCTCTGCTGAGTACCGTTACAGTACAGAGGCATACAGGCTCATACAACATCCCCCCTTTCTTCGCCAAAGAAAACTCTCCTTTTCAACGGCGTAGAACTATTTGTAATACAATCTTTACTTGCTATCCCTGCTCCCCTATCTCAAGTCTCTGGCTTTATAAATTCAGACAGTCTTGAGACAGTTCTTCCACATCTCGGTCTGTCACATTTGGAGGAATGATAGCAGTAGCCTGTGTTTCTGGTACTTGGCTATCTCTATTTGATTTGCTTTTTGCACTCCTTCAAGTTGTGTTTCTCTTTATGAACAACTTGTCTGCTTCTTGCAGACACTGTGGGTTTGTCTCGTTCCTTCTGAAGGGAATGTGCACTCTGTTCATTCCTAGAGTGGACTTGAATTTCCCTTTTTTCATGGTCTCTGCCGTGTTCTTGCTGGATGTATATATTTCACAAATGGAACCTTCATTTCCAAAAGTTTTCCAATCTCAGCCAAACTTGTTTGCTGTTTTATTTTCAAATCCTTTTGCAAGCTTATGAATATTTTCATTCAGCTCAGCTTTTTCTTCTTCTAGTGCCTTGCACTTCAGTGTCAGATTTACATTTTCTGATCTCATTTTCTATCCTTTCTTTTCTTGACTGCAACTGAACTTTATCTTTGTCCTCCATTTTTGGATTCATTGTTGACCAGGTCAGTCTCCAGCAAAGTGTTAACTTGTTTCAGTTCTATAGTTGTGCTACTCATAGCTTCATTATCCACTTACAGCTTTTAAAGTTCTACGGCTTTTCCTTTCAATGACTCCTCTTTTCCATTCAACTGCTTCTTCAGCTCTTCGGCCTGTTTCTTGTAGCTTTTTGCTTCCTCCTGGAATATTGAACATTGCTGAGTCTTCTCTGCCAACTGGTTCTTCAGTTTGTTCAGAGTAGTTTTGAATTAATTTTGCTTCTCTTTGTAATTTTCCAGAGGAATAAACTTTGTCCTGAAGGATTCTTGTAGTGTGTGAAGGTCTGTCAACAGGTTTTCCTTTTCTTTGTGAAGCTCACTTGTTTCATCTTGAGCTTTCCGATAATTCAGCATCGTCTTCAAGTTTTGTCTGCTGTGCTTCCATTCTGCTGTTTAAGGCAGTGTTCATTTCTTCATGTTGCTGATTGGTTACGCATTCCTTTTGCTTTTGATCTCGAAGGACAATGACTTGTTCTTTCAACTGTTTAGTTTCTTGTTGACCATTTGCCAACTCATTCTGGGCTTCAGTGCATCATTTTGTTGCTACTGATAGTTTCAGTGCAGCTTTTTCTGAAGTAATGTTCAACATCCTCTGTAGTTGCTCGTGTTTTTCCATGGCTACACAGTGATTCTTCAGCTGTTTTGTCTGGCTGTACATCTAATTGAGTCTTCCCAACTCCTGCTTCGATTTGCCAAGTATGGAATTGAGGGTCGTTATCTCCTCCTGGTATCTTTGTGTCGTCTCTGAAAGTTGTTTGTTCAGATCTCAAACAGCTTGGTTCATTGTAGAATTCAGTTTATCATGCATTTTCAAAGGCATATACTCAACTTGAATCTTGCACTTCAAATCTTCCAGTTCAGCTCTGATGCGAACATTTTCCTATAGAATAGTTTCATTTACTTTTTGCATGTTTTGTTTCTTTTGAGTTACCTCAGATAGCTTTCCTTCAATCATAGCCACCTTCTCACTCTGCACTGCCATCTGTCTTCCTCACTCTGGGGCTTTTGGCTCCCTCTCTTTGAGGTTTTCTTTTGTTGCCCACTCCCTGGGGCCTTTTGTTGCCCTTGCTCTGGGATCTTTTGTTGCATTTGGCACTTTATTGAGTGTTGCACTCTCTCTGGTGTCTCTTGTTGCCTTTGGCAGAGTTACCCTCTCTCTGGGGTCTCTTGCCCTCTCTCTTGGGTCTCCTGTTGTCCTCGGTAGAGTTGCCCTCTCTCTCTGGGGACTCTTGTTACCCTAGGCAGAGTTGCCCTCTCTCTGGGGTCCCTTGTTGCCTTTGATGGACCTGCTCTCTCTCTGTGGTCTCTTCCAATTTTCTGTCTATGGCTGTTTTCATGTAGCTACAGCTTTAAATTGTGTTGCTTCTTTAAGACTGAAGTGCAGTAACTGTTTTTTAATGTTCAGGTTGTTGGTAGCTATCAGCTTTCTTTGTAATGAACTTGCTGCATGTTTGTGTTCTTGGTGGGCTCTCCAGTGATTGGCCACATCATTCTTTTAAACTTTGAAAAATTTCCCTTTTTGTTTTTTCAAATGTCAGCGCAGCAATTCCTTTTTCTTTCAAAATCTGCAGGTTTCTTTTTTTTTGGAATGCTTTGCGAGTTTCAGCGGGCTCAAGGTCTGGCCAGGGCCCATTTTTTTAACTTTATGGGACAGCACTTCTTTTTCCTCTGATTGCTTTTTTAAAAATCATAGCAGCAATTATTTGTTTTTCTTACACTCTGCAGGCTTTTTTTGTTCTTAGTATGCTCTACTGGCTTCTATATTTTACTCTGCCAGCTTTTTAAACTTTTTTTAACTGCAGCCATCTTCCAGCTGCCCTTTGGATGCTGAGCCCTTAGAAGCACCACCTATTCTAAAATGTAAGTACAGCTACTTTTTTGTATGTTTGCTCAGCATTTCATGAACTGTGTCACTCAGGTTCTTGCAATTTTGTGTAATGGACTTCCACTCACATTGGTGGATTCCTCACTGCTTCTTAGGTGCACATCTCTCTAGTTAGGCTTCAGTTGCTTTCTGTTTTTGATCAGCCATGGTCGAGTTGAATGGGTGGACAGGCTCGAGTGGCCAAATGGCCTGCTCCTGCTCTTATTTCCTATGTTCCATTCTCCCTCTTCCTCCCCTCTTAAATAGTGGAGTTACATTTGCTACTTTCCAGTCCACAGGAACCTTTCCAGAATCTAAAGAATTTTGAAAGATAACCACCCATGCATCCATTATCTCTCTAGCCACCCCCTTCAACACTCTGGGATGAAGCTCATCTGGTCCAGGGGATTTATCAACCTTCAGCCCAGTTAGTTTTACTGAGTACTACCTCTTTTCTAATAATAATTTCTTTTAGTTCCTCAGTTTCACAAGTCCCTTGTTCGCCTAGTATTCCTTGGAAATTTTCTGTATCATCTTCTGTGAAGACAGACGCAAAGTAACTGCCTAGTTTCCCTGCTATTTTTCTGTTCTCCATTATAAATTCTCCAGTCCCCACCTGCAATGGGCCCACATTGGTCCTCGCTAATCTTTTCCTTTTCACATACCTAAAGAAGCTTTTACAGTCCGCCTTTATGTTCCTCATTAGTTTGCATTCATATTCGCTTTTCCCTGTCTTAATCAGTTTCTTGGTCCTCCTCTGCAGGGTTCTAAATTGCTCCTAATCCTCAGGCCTACCTTTCACTAACCACGGTTAATTTATCTTTCCCTTTGCGTATTTGTGTCTTAGAGAAATGTGACTTTGCTGTACATCATGTAGCATTTCTCTAAATACTAGCCATTGCTGTCTATCGTCAAGTCTTGTAGTCTATTTTCGCATTCCACCACAGCCAGCTTGCCCTTCATAGCTTCATAATTTCCTTTCTTCAGATTTAAAAACTATATAGCAGTCAAACTTAATGCAAAGTTCTATTGTATTATGGTCACTATTTCCCAAAGGCTCCCTTACAGCAAGGTTATTAATTAGCCCTTTCTCATTACATGAGTGGGGATATTCGCTGATGATTGCACAATGTTCAGCACCATTTGCAACTTCTCAGATACTGAAGCAGTCCATGTCCAAATGCAGCAAGACCTAGACAATATCCAGGTTTGGGCTGACAAGTGGCAAGTAATATTTGTGCTACACAAGTGTCAGGCAATGACCATCTCCAACAAGAGAGAATCCAACCATCGCCCCTTGATGTTCAATGGCATTACCATCACTGAATCCCCCACTATCAACATCCTGGGGGTTACCATTGACCATAAAGTGAACTAGACTAGCCATATAAACACTTTGGCTACAAGAGCAGGTCAGAGGCTAGGAACCATGCCACGAGTAACTCGCCTCCTGACTCCCCAATGCCTGTCCACCATCTACAAGGCACAAGTCAGGAGTGTGATGGAATACTCCCCACTTGCCTGGATGAGTGCAACTCCTACAACACTCAAGAAGCTTGACACTGTCTAGGGCAAAACAGCCCGCTTGATTGGCACTACATCCAGAAACATTCACTTCCTCGAACCGACGCACAGTAGCAGCAGTGTGTACCACCTACAAGATGCACTGCAGGAATTCACCAAGGCTCCTTCGATAGCAACTTCCAAGCCCATGACCACTACTATCTAGAAGGACAGGAGCAGCAGGTAGATGGGAACACCACCACTGGAAGTTCCCCTCCAAGTCACTCAGCATCCTGACTTGGAAATAAATCACCGTTCCTTCACTGTCACTCGGTCAAAATCCTGGAACACCCTTGCTAACAGCACTGTGGGTGTAGCTACACCACATGGACTGCAACGGTTCAAAAAGGCAGCTCACCACCACCTTCTCAAGAGCAGCTAGGGATGGGCAATAAATGCTGGCCCAGCCAGTGACACCCACATTTCGTGAATGAATTAAAAAAAAACACTAAATCCAAAATAGCCTGATCCCGAGTTGGCTCCTCAATGTACTGCTCCAGAAATCCATCTTGTATACACTCCAAGAATTTATCCTCCACTGCATTAGTGCTGATTTAGTTAACCCAGTCTAAGTGTAAACTGAGGTTGCCCATTATTACTGTATTACCATGTTACATGCATCTCTGATTTCCTGATTTATACTGTGCCCAACATTACCACAACAGTTTGGCGGCATATAAGCGACTCCCACCAATGTTTGTTGTATCTTAGCTCCACCCAAACTGATTCTACATCTTGATGTAAGGTCCTGTCTTACTAATGTACTGATCTCGTTCCTTATTAAAAGTGCTACTCCACTTCCTTTTCCTTTTTGCCTCTCTTGCCTAAATGCCAAATATCCTTGGATATTCAGTTCCCAATCTCAGTCACCCTTCAGTTATGTCTCCGTAATGGCAATTAAATCATACCCATGTACCTCAACTTGTGCATTCAAATCATCAACCTTTCTGTGAATGCTACTTGCATACAGAGTACATTTAATTCTGCTCTTTTTTTCTGATCCTATTTGATGCTTGCCTGTGCTTCGTCTGTGTTATATTTTTGCTTTCTACTATTCTACTTCCTTCTACCAATTTTGCTTCCCTTGAATCTGAGCTCCCTCTCAGGTTCCCATCCCCCTCCCTGCCAGTCCAGTTTAAACCCTCCCCAACAGCACTAGCGAATCTCCCTGCGAGGATGTTTGTCTTGGTTCTGTTAAGATGCAGCCTATCCATCTTGTTCAGGTCCCACCTGCTCTAGAACCAGTCCTAATGCCTCAGAAATCTGATGCTCTCCCTCCTGCACCGGTTCTTCAGCCATGTGTTCAATCTCTCAATTTTCCTATTTCTATGCTCACAAGCATGTGGGACTGGGCGTAATCCTGAAATTACTGCTTTAGAGATCCTGCTTTTCAATCTCCTTCCTAGCTCCCTGAAAGCAGATTTCAGGACCTCATCCCCTTTCCTATCTAAGTCATTGGTACCAACGTGGACCACAACCTCTGGCCGTTTACCCTCCCCCAGAAGAATGTCCTGCAGCCATTCTGTGACATCCTTGACCCTAGCACCAGGGATGCAACATAACATACTGGAGGTACGTCTACAGCCACAGAAATGCCTGTCTGTTCCCCTAACTAATGATTCGCCTATCACCACTGCTCTTCCCGTCTTCTTCCTGCCCTCCTGTACAGCTGAGCCGCCCATGGTGTCACGAACTTGGCTCTTACTGCACTTCTCCAATGCCCTCACTAGCATCCAAAACAGAAAAACAATTAGCAGGTGGGACCTCAGGGGACTCCTGCACTACCTGCCTGGTTCTCTTGGACTGCCTGGTGGTCACACATTTCCTTTGTGCCTCCATGCTCCTACCCTGTGGTGTGACCACCTCTCTCAATGTGCTATCCACATAGCTCTCAGCCTCGCCGATGTGCTACAGTGACTCCAGCCACTGTTCGAGCTCCGAAACCCGAAGCTTAAGTTTCTGCAGCTGGTGACACTTCCTGCACATGTGGTCGCCTAGGTCACTGGTAGTGACCACAACTTCCCACATATTACAGGACATCATATTCCACAGGTCAGAGCTGCCCTGCTATACCTTAACTTTCACTTATGTTAACTTTATTTTACTTTGGCTTACTTATATTCACTTTATTTTGCTTGGCCTTAACTTAATAAATCTTACAACTATTGATAAACCTTTCTAGTGCTGATACATCCAAATAATACGTGACGCACTTTACTAGTTGCAATAAACCTTTCATAAAGCATCTCTTCCCTGTGCACCAAATTCCCATGTGAATCTGATTTGCTACTCACTCGGTCCATGTCTCACTCAGGTGTAGTCACCTGACCGTGCGTCCCTTACTGTCCAAAAGTACAGTTCCTATACTATTTTAATCCTTAGGAATAGAATAGATGTTAACCGCTTACCAGATAGTCACCAACAGCTAGCTTCTTCTCCAGCCAATCAATTTGCTTCCCTGCTGTGATGTCACCGTTTCTTTTCCACTCTTCTTTCAAACTCAGCGCGGCCGGTTCCGAGTAGCTGGCTGGTGTGCTTCTCCAACTTTCAGCTATGTGTAGGCCTCGAGCCCCTGTCCTGATGTATATTCTCCCACTCTGGTCTGGTTCCTTGCAGATCCGCAGCCTCTGTGACCCCCAGGTAAGTGTAGGCCTCGAGCCTCAGCCATGATTTTATACCTTTCCACTCCAGGCTAGTTCCTCACAGGACTGCCGCCCCTCCAACTCCTAGGTAAGACTACTTGTATTTTGGTTTTGGAGGTTTGCCATGAACTTGCAGTTACTGCTTGGCTACTCTTCAGTTTTAGCCTGCCAGGCAAGTTAAGTGGCACTTGAAGCCACTTACAGGTGGGAGCTGGCTGAGCGGCCATGATTAAGTAGTAGGGAAATCACCCTTCTGGGTGCAGTTGTCAGCAAGAAATCTGATGGTTTTCAAAATTGAGAGATTTTGACAATCAGGGGAAAAATTATTTCCACAGGGGGTTAAATTACGAACTGGTGGGCACAATTTTAAGATCATGACCTATGAGAGATGTATAGAGCCATTTTTCATGCAGAAGTTTATTTTCACATAGAATGCCCTCACCGTGATGGAGGCAGAATTTATTAATGTTTTTCAAAACTTAAGTGAATAAATATTTCAAAATGGCGGAATAAAACGAAAAGGGAATGGAACAAAATGGATAGATCATGCAAGAAGTTACCACAGTGACACCCTCCTGTACTGTAAAATGCTATTATTCAATGATTGTAAGTGGCTCGTGTAATGCAGGGTTGAAGCATATGGAATACATGAAAGTTCCTGCACAGTGATCCTTAATTCCACCAACATCAAAACTATAAGTACATTCATGAAAAACCGTAACTTGAAGATATGAACTCTTTACAATGGACAACTGCAGTCTGACACTCCAGACTCGCAAAAGGAAACCATCCAGAGCTGGACTCCTGGGGCAGAATTTTCCCATTGGTGTGCGGGGGCGGGCCCCGCATTCACGTGCGTAAACTGACGTGCAGTGATGTTGGGCGAGCCTCCCGACGTCACTGCGCGCCATCCCGATATTTTGTTGGGCGGGAGCGCGTTGATCTCCGATGCGCGTCCGCCATTAATTAATGGGCCACTTAAGGCCCTTGAGGTGCCAATCAACGGTGATTTTTCAACGCCATTGCAATCTTCAGGTCAGCGCACGGGCGCAATGGGCTGGCGGGTAGGACACATTTATATAAACCTCATCCATGGGCAGGATAAGAGGGCTCAGTGAGGTTGTTAGTGTGCTTTGTCAAATATTGATGTTTCAAAGTTACTGATACTTGCCTGTGAGATCTGCAATACTTCACAACGCATGCCAGTTGCTTGGTCTGGACTCACAACATTCAGGTCAGCACTCTGCAATGAGGAATCTTTTTTGGGCCTGCACGTTTCAGGAAGCCTTCCCTTAACCTGGGAATGGGAGCTGAACTCTCCACTAGAGGCATCTCCTCTGAGGAGGAAAGGAGGGTTAGAAGGGGGAGGAGGCCAGAAGCGCACATTCAGTCTCCGGGGGAGTCACCTTTGGGAGGCCAAGCGCAGGCACAAGGGGTGCAGTGCCAAGAGGTAGTCCAAGGTGAAAAGGGCTGCAGAAGATGCCACTATCCTGCTGCCAGGGTATACAGGCGGTGAAACAGCTACCTCAAAATGTCTGAGCTGCAGTTCCGAAGGAGGCTCCGTCTCTCGAGGGAGACAGTCAACTATATCTGTCAAATGATTGGGTCTGAGATCTCCGCTAACTGTGTGGGTGGGCACCCCATGCCAGTGGCTCTAAAGGTCACAGCTGCCCTCAATTTCTATGCCTCTGGCTCCTTCCAGGGGTCAGTGGGTGATCTTTGCAGTGTCTCCCAATCAGCTGTCCACAATTGTGTCAAGCAGGTTACAGACGCTCTGTTCAGGCGTGCATTGACCTTCATCCACTTCCGTTGGGACCAGGCAAGCCAGACACAGCGAGCCAGAGGCTTCGCGGCCATTGCTGGCTTCCCCTGTGTGCAGGGTGCTATAGACTGCACACACATGGCCATCAAGGTGCCAGAAGGTGAGCCCGGTACCTTTGTCAACAGGAACGGCTTCCACTCCATGAACATGCAGATGGTGTGTGATCACAGGATGCTGATTCTACAAGTCTGTGCAAGGTACCCAGGCAGCTCCCACGACGCCTACATCCTCAGACATTCCCAGGTGCTGGGGCTCTTCAGTGCTCCAGCCCGGCTGGATGGATGGCTGCTGGGTGACAACGGTTATCCCTTCAGAAGGTGGCTCATGATGCCTCTTCGCCATCCAAGAACAGAAGCTTAACAGCGGTACAATAGGAGCCACGCCTCCACAAGGGCTGTGGTGGAGAGAGCCATTGGTCTTCTCGAGATGCGCTTCCGATGCCTGGACCACTCAGGGGGTGCACTCCAGTACCCCCCCCAGATCGTGTGTCGGTGATAGTGGTTGCATGCTGCGCTCTCCACAATCTTGCGCTGGAAAGGGGGGGCGCAATGGATGATGAAGACGTAGATGCAATGGCTGCGGCTGCACATGATGACTCCAGCAGTGAATCCAAGGATGAGCACACACAAGGAAATGCTGAGGGAGTAGACGCTGACCCGGGCCTACTCCAGGGAGGCAAGGACACCCGGGAGGCTTTAATCCAATGAACCTTCAGTTAGCACACGACATATAGACCTCCAGGACAAGCTTGAGCTGTAGGCTCCAAATTCGATACCTAAGTGCAAAATCTGCCTGGTTAGCAACATTAACTAAGGCCCTTGTTAATAAAGCTAAATGCCCCACAAAACACTCATTACATTATTGGAAACCATCCACCTGCAGAAGAAAAGAGGCACCCTCAGCCATGGTGACATGTCTGAATTTAATATTGCAAGTAAAGAAACTTAATGAAACAAAATGACAAAGTCGTACAAAATCTCACCAACTCATAAAGACCTCATTGCGGGCCAACACAAAAGCACCAATGATAAACCCGCGGTGTGCCTAAGGTGCCTTATGTTTATGTTTTCAGGTGCTACTTCTTGGTGCTGACCCCTCGCTGGGAGTGGCATCTGAGACAGCCTCTAGACTCTGCTGTCCTGTTGGCCTCGATGACCTGAAACAGTTATCAGCAGTTCGCTAGGTTTTATCTCCAGTCTCCCTAGGACAATGTCACTGAGGTTAGTGGCAGTCATCCTCTGGCCCATGGACCCTGTGCTGGCCTCACCTGGGAGGGAGCTGCCAGTTCCACAGCTGGCATCTCCCCAGTCATCGCAGCCTCACCGGATGCAACAGTCACTGGCAGAGGGGCGGAGGAGCTGCCACTCTCATCCGGAGCGCCCTGAGAGGAGCCCGTAGAGGTGACAGGCAGCTGCTGCACCGATGTGAGGTCGCTTCTGACCTTCCTGCTCACCGTGGATGAATGAGCACCGAGCTGGGAAACTTGGTGCCCAGACCATCTCTCACACTGGCACTGACCAGCTGAGGTCAATGCCAATGTGAGGGCTTGCTTCTCCAAGTGCATCCCCAGGAAGCCCTGATGGGTCTCCTGGAGGAGCCGCTCATTGAGAGTCACCGCTCTCTCCATGGTGTTTGCATGGCGCTCGGACATGAGGCTTAGTGCTTCAGCGATAGTCTGCATAGACTCCTCCACTACGGACACCAAGCCAAGCATAGCCTCATGTATCTCCCCATAATGCTCCCTCACACCCGGCCGCATTTCCTGCACCTGCTGCGTCGCGGACGACTCCAGAGGCACATCATCAGGCACCAACTGAGCATGTGCCTTGTCCCCTGCAGTCCTCTGACTGCTGGCTCCATGGGCACTCTCTGTCTCTGCCAGCTCCTCCACCGACTGTGAAGTGCCCTCACCGCTGTGCCCTGGGACACTAGCCGATGTTCTAATTCCCACTGAAGTGCTAGTATCTGCGCTGGTACCTGCCTGGCAGAGATGGTGTGACGCTGGTGAGTCCGTGACTTCAGGGCCCTCAGGTGTGAGAGGGGGCCTCTGCTGCTCCTCCTCCCGGCCCTGCTCCACTGATGCTGAAAGGAATAACAAGGATATTGGATCAGTTAACATGGAGACAATGTCAATGTGCATCCCTGTCCCCTGGATCATTATGCGATCATCCTTCCAGAAGCAATGGTCAAGCCATGTTGCAAACTTCAATCATTGAACATTCAGCACTGCCATGGCTGTTGGGAGAACAATAGTGACCTCACTGCTGGGCATAAATACCTGCCGTGGAACCCCAGCCTCACCGACACCGGTGGACCTGGGTGCTTGGCACTTCTCCAAATCCAGGGCCTCCTGCCCGAAGCAGCTGAGAATTGCTAACTGTGCTGGCCCTCCGCCAGTCCTCACCCGCTCAGCTGCATTATCAGCATTCTTCTCCTGAAAAGGAGAGAAGAGCATTGATTAGTGCTACTTGTACCTGGACTCTCTTCGCGGACGGCCCACCCCAACCAGAGTGGGACATATCAGGGCTCTGGTGTCTTCTCATCCCACTGCTGCCGAACACTCAGACAAAGATGCTAGGGCTGTCCCAACCCCCACCACCCCATTGGCCAAACGCTGCGTACATCACATGAAGCACCACACGGTCTAACCTTCCATAGCACGGTGGCACAAGCACATGGAGCACAGAGGACAGCAGATGGTTCATTGCCACGCCACCTTGAAGCTCCCCTCCCAGCATGTTATCACCCTGACTTTGACATGCCCTGGAGTTCCAGCACTGCGCCTAGATGCAGCTCCTCCAGGCTGCCCCAAACCAGTCATGTGGGTCTCAGTGCACCACATGCTGTGGGGCAGAACCCATCTCTTCACCATCCCCTCAGGCTGACCTCAGCATGGGCAATACCTGCTGGCCCACCCAGCGAAGGACACATGCCGTCAATGATTCAATGCAGTCACTACACTCAGACTCGGGGTGGGGGGGGGTTGGGGGGGTGGGGGGGGGGTTGGGTGGGGTGGGGGGGGGGGTGGGCATCAGGGGGGAAAGCCTGCCTGCTGGGTTAAGTGACCAATGCCAACATTGCCCTCACTCTTCCTGAGCGTAACAGGTCATTGAAGCGCTTGCAACACTGGATCCAGGTGCGCCGCACCACATCGCGGGAGCTCACCACCTCCACCACCTCCTCCCAGGCACATTTCATCATGTGGGGGGGCCTCCTCCTCCCGCCCTGGGGAACCAAGACCTCCCTCGAGGAGGGCATCAAGGCAATCATCAGGAAAATGAGGGCACACAGTGCGCCCCTACCCTACCCTCCTGCCTGGCCTGCTCATCAGCAGCGCTCTGGGGTGCCCTTCAATTGGCCATGATTCACAGCCTTTGAAAGGCTGCAGCAGTTTTTTAAAACAGGCCGTCAGGTCACCATTGGACCCGGCGGTCATTGCAGTCCCGCCACCGCCCGCCCTCTCCCATTGTCCTCGGGAGTCGTGATTCACACTGGGCTGGTCTTAATTGGCCCACCCGCGTAAAATGGCAATGCAGACCCGATCATGGGTGGTGATTGGGCCCACACCCGCACTGCCCCCCGCCGCCCCCCCCCCCCCCCCCCCCGCCCCCCCATCATCCAGAAAATTCTGCCCCTGGTCTGGAATCAGTTGCATTGCAGACTTGGATTGAACCATGGGAGTAGGGATGCCTTGTGTTCAGCAGGAACAACGGTTAGTGATCCCAAACCTTTCTCTTTTACCTACGGTTTCTACTCTTCACAACATGAGTTTGACCATAAGACATAGGAGCAGAAGTAGGTCATTTGGCCCATCAGGTCTGCTCCGCCATTCAATGAGATTACAGCTGATCTGATAATCCTCAACTCCATTTTCCTGCCTTTCCCCCATAACCTTGGATTCCCTTACTAATTAAAAACCTGTCCATCTAAGCCTTGAATATACTTAATGACCTAGCCTCTACAGCCCTCTGTGGTAAAGAGTTCCACAGATTAACTACCCTCTGAGAGAAGAAATTCCTCCTCACCTTTGTCTTAAATGGGTTACCCCTTACTCTGAGATTATGCCCTCTGGTCCAAAACTCTCCCACAAGGGGCAACAACCTCTCAGTATCTACTCTGCCAAGCCCCCTGAGAATCTTATATGTTTCAATAAGGTCGCCCCTCATTCTTCTAGGTGCAATGAGTACAGGCCCAACCTACTCAACCTCTCCTCATAAGAAAATCCTTCCATACCTGGGATCAACCTAGTGAATCTTCTCTGGACTACCTCGAATGCCAGCACATCTTTCCTTAGAAAAGGGGACCAGAACTGTTCACAGTATTCTAGGTGTGGTCTAACTAGTGCCTTGTATAGTTTTAGCAAGACTTCCCTATTTTTATACTTCATTCCCTTTGAAATAAAGGCCAACATTCCATTTGCCTTCCCTATTACCTGTTGAAATTGTATGTTAGCTTTTTGGGATTCATGCACAAGGACTCCCAAATCCCTCTGTGCTGCAGCTTTCTGCAGTCTTTCTCCATTTAAATAATATTCAGCTCCTCTATTCTTCCTGCCAAAATGCATAACCTCACATTTTCCCACATTATGTTCCATCTGCCAAGTTTTTGCCCACTCATTTAACCTGTCTATACCCCTCTGTAGACTCTTTGTGTTATCTTCACCACTTGCCTTCCCATCTACTTTTGTGTCATCCGCAAACTTGGTGATAGTACATTCATCTCCCTCATCCAAGTCGTTACTATATATTATAAATAATTGTGACCCCAGCACTGATCCCTCTGGCACTCCACTAGTTACAGGTTGCCATCGTGAAAATTCCCCCCTTATCCCAACTCTCTGTCTTCTATTAGTTAGCCAATCCTCTATCCATGCTAATATACTATCCCCAACAGAATTCCTTTTTGAATAAGGGTGTTACATTGGCAGTTTTCCAATCATCTGGGACTTTTCCGGAATCTAAGGATTCTTGGAAGATTACTAGGGCTACAGTTGAATTTAAAATGTAGTGAAGGAACAAAGTTGAAAGCCAAAGTGCTTGTGGTACTCTTATTGCTAGTTCCCCTCGAACGCATGACTCTGATTATCTGCCATCCAGATTATGAAGGGTATCTCCCACACCTCAGGGCTTCTCAGATTTCAGGGAGTTCTGCGCTTTCCATACTGTCCTAGCCAAGACTTCAGACTTAAGCTCCTGCTCCTTCACCCTCCTGCTGCTACTGTTCCTTGTGGTTCTGGCTTTGCCCTCTCTTCAACCCATGCTCATGGCTTCTGGCTCCACCTCAGAATTCGTTGTTCTCCATCATTGCTGCTGCAGTAATTATCGTTTTATTTAGTGTGTAATGTACCTTTAGGAGTAGTACTTGTTAAGGAAGATCACATGGTCTGTAGTAACCAATAGGAGAGTAACACAGGCTACCTCAGCAGACAGTGTAGAGATAGAGTTGGAGTTGCAAGCAGACATGTAGTTGCTGCTGAGTATATTGTAAATAAGCTTAATGTTTCCACTCAAGTGTCTGCAGTTCAACTCTATTATTAACAGTACAACTCTGCCACCCTGCAACAGTCGCCTTCCAGTGAAGGCCCAGCCAACAGAATTCCTTGGCAGTCGCAAGAAATGCCCCACAGAGAATGCCCCACAGAAGGTGGGGTCCGGCATCTAGCCCCGTGTCGATGTCCGGAATTGGAGGTTGGAGTTTGGTTTGACTCCCATGTGACACTAAGGTAGAGTAAACTTACTTGTGTAATTGGTAAAGATATACTTGAATAATAGACTAGAACAGGCATTTAAATCAAAATGAAATGTATCAATATAGTTGGCCCTTATATGTCCTCATCAATATCCGGTGACTGATGACCAAATTAGGAAAGTTGTCCTACAGGTTAGTCAAGCTCATTCTCACCGTCCTCTGCATCCATTCACAATTTGTGACACAAGTACAGAGGAATGTGTGCACAGCTTGAGGACACCCACTGGTGTGTGAAAATAGCTGTTCAGATTACAGTGACAGTAAATATGTTTTTAATGTTGCACCAGCTTTCAGGCATATTTCAGTTTAATAACATATCCAGTAAAGCTGACTCAATAGAATTTACTTTGATCACGCTTGATTAACCCCAGCATGTGTCAGTTTTAATGCACAGTCGCAATTACCATCACAGCTTTAATGTTTTGTTTGCAATACCTTTTGCATTTTGTGAAATTCTACTTTCAAAATTAAATTTCCTTTCTTCCATACTAAATGGCTGGTTTTTTCCCCAACAAGGTCTTAAGAGATTACATTATCCTCTGCAGCTTTGGAGTAAATCCTATTTGAAGTAGCGCTGTGCAGAATAAATGCAACTGGGAGAATTGGCAAATTCTCCAAATTCAATGCATCAATAAATCCATTTAGATTTTTATTCCATCAAGGACCTGATTTTGAGATTTGGTTATATAAGTCTTCAGAAAGTACATTGGAGAAAAGTCAAGCAAATCAATACACATAAAATGTTTGCTGTTCAATGAATCCAAAACTGGATTGTAAAATTAAGCAGATGAAACGAACAGATCCTCAGGCAACTTCAATATTGTTCCCTTGTTCATTGCTTTTTACACACAAAATAATAAATTGGTTTACAGGGAGTGGGAAAAATTTAAACTGTGATGTATAACCTTTCCTGCCTGGTAAAAATTGGGTATTTGAGCAATTAAAATTGTCCAGCCAGATAGCTGCTAGTAACATTGCAATAAATATGCATATTGGGCCACATGGGGACTTTGCTGTGGATTTTCCACTCATAAGGGCGTATGGAATAGGAGCCAGAACCAGAAGAGGCTCAAACAGCTAAGAGCTTCTCTGGGTCCCTAAGGAAAACTTAGACTATTCTGTCGCTTCCCACCAACCTCCTGTCTGTTTCTAACTCTCACTGCCACCCACCCATCCAGCGTTGAAATTGAGGCCTGAGCTGTGTTGGAGAATCATAAGTTTCAGCAGATTGTATTCTTTTTATTTATTTCAGGAAATCAATTGCTTGGTTCACCTGGTGCACAAATTGAAAATTGAATTTGATCCCTGAGTTAAATTTAGGTTTGAATATTTCCTATTACCATTGAGGTTAGTGATCAAGTTTTCCTTTAAAACAACTTTCTTGCATAACTTTGTTGGAATATGCCTTGGGAGGTGTCATTGTCACTGCTATCATGCAGCACTTGCTCAGCAATAACCTGCTCAGTTTGAGTTCTTCCAAGGTCAGTCAGCTCCAGACCTCATTACAGCCTTGGTCCAAACATGGACAAAAGGTCCTATACTCACTGGAGATTAGAAGAATGAGAGGTGATTTGATCAAAACACATAAGATCCTGAGGTGGCTTGACAGGGTAGATGGTGAGTGGATGTTTCCCCTCCCCAGTTTAAAAATAAGGGGACTTCAATTTACGACTGGAATGAGGAGGAATTTCTTCTCTTGGAGGTTGTTAGGCTTTGGAATTCTCATCCACAGAGAGCAGTAGAGGCTGGGTCATTAATCATATTCAAGGCTGCGTTGACAGATTTGCACTCTACAAGGGAGCTGAGGGTTATGAGGGGACGACAGGAACATGGACTTAACGCCACAATCAGGCATTCTGCATTGGGGTTTTGGTGCCATTTTAGATAAGGCATGGAGTCTCCATGATTCTATGAAAATCTGGGCCTAATTATTCAAATTGCAAAATGAAGCATGCAAGATGGCATGCCAGGAGCAGCACCAGGCATACCTAAAAAAAGTGGTGTCAACCTGGTGAAGCTACCACACAGGACTACTTGAATGCCAAACAGCAGAAGCAGCATGTGATAGACAGAGCCAAGCAATCCCACGACCAATGGATCAGATCTAAACAATGCAGTCCTACCAGTCCTGAATGGTGGTGGACAATTAAACATCCAACCAGAGAAGCAGGCTGCACACACATCCCTATCTTCAATGCTGGGGGAGTCCAGCCCAGTGCAAAAGACAAGGCTGAAGCAGTTGCATCCATCTTCAGTCAGAAGTGCCGAGTGGACCTCTTCCTGAGTTCCCTAGCATCACAGATGCCTGTCTTCAGCCAACTCAATTCAATCCATGTGATATCAATAAACGGCTGAAGGCACTGGATACTGCAAAGGCTATGAGCCCTAATAACATTCTGGCACTAGTACTGAAGACTTGTGCTCCCGAACTTGCCGCGTCCCTAGCCAAGCTGTTCCAGTAGAGCTACAACACTGGCATCTACCCGGCTATGTGGAAAATTGTCCAGGTATGTCCTGTCCACAAAAAATAGGACAAATCCAAACCAACCAATTGCTGTTCCATCAGCCTACACTTGATTATCAGCAAAGCGATGGAAGGGGTCGTCAACAGTGCTTACTCAGCAATAACCTGCTCACTGACACTCAGTTTGGGTTCTGTCAGGGCCACTCAGCTCCTGACTTCATCAGCCTTGATACAAACATGGGCAAAAGAGTTGAACTCAAGAGGTGAGGTAAGAGTGACTGTCCTTGACATCAAGGCAGCATTTAACAGAATGTGGCACCAAGGAGCCTGAGCAAAACTGGAGTCAATGGGAATCCAGGAAAACTCTCCACTGGTTGGAGTCATACCTAACACAAAGGAAGATGGCTGTGTTTTTGGAGGTCAATCATCTCAGACCCAGGACATTGCTGCAGGAGTTCCTCAGCGTAGTGCCCTAGGCCCAACCATCTTCAGCTGCTCCATTAATGACCTCCCCACCATTATTAAGACAGAAGTGGGGATGTTCACTGTTGATTGCACAATGTTCAGCATCATTCATGACTCCTCAGGTATTGAAGCAGTCCCTGTCCATATCCAGCAAGAGCTAGACAACATTCAGGCTTGGGCTGATATGTGGCCAAATAACATTCACGCCACACAAGTGCCAGGCAATGACCATCTCCAACAAGAGAGATTCTTCTCCCCTTGACATCCGGTGGCATTACCATTGCTAAATCCTCCATTATCAACATCCTGACTGTTACCAATGGCCAGAAACTGAACTGGAACAGGCATACAAATACTGTAGCTGCAAAAGACAGTCATAAACTGGGAATTCTGCAGCAAGTAACTCACTTCCTGACTCCCCAAAGCCTGTCAACCAACTACAAGACACAAGTCAGGAGTGTGATGGAATACTCCCCACTTGCCTGGATGAGTGCAACTCCAACAGCACTCAAGAAGCTTGACGCTGTCCAGGCAGACTGCTTCACTGGAACCCCATCCACCATCTTAAACATTCACTCCGTCCACCTCCAGAGTAGCAGCTGTGTGTACTATCTTCAAGATGTACTGCAGCAACTCACCAAGGCTCCTTTGGCAGCACCTTCCAAACCTGAGACCTCTACCACCTCAAGGGACAAGGGCAGTAGATACATAGGAACACCACCACCTGCAAGTTCCCCTCCAAGCCACACACCATCCTGATATGGAACTATATCACTGTTCTTTCACTGTCACTGGGTCAAAGCCCTAGAATTCTCTTCCAAGCAGCACTGTGGGTGTTCCTGCACCAGATGGATTGCAGCAGTTGAAGAAAGCGGCTCACCACTACCTTCACAAGGGCAATTAGGAATGTGCAATAAATGCTGGCCTAACCAGCCCACACCCATGAACGAATAATTTTTTTTAAAAGGAGTTTTATCAGCAATTATAGTGCATAGCTATGACCTTGGTTATCCGATACAACACACAGAATTCATTCTACCTCATTGAGAAACCAGAGCTTCAGCGAGAATGATTTATACTAATGAGGCAGCTGGTCAGGTCCATTGATGTCCCACAGGTTTTAACCCTCTTAGCAATTATGATATTAAGTGAGGCCCGACTAAGCTTTAACTTTGTTTTCTTGTTTATCCTGGGACCAAATGCAAGGTCAGGAAAACAGCAACTCAGAAATAGTGAAAGAAGCACACCGGAATGTGGTGCAGTGCAGTGCAGAGCCCCGATGAATGGAAGGAATGTGTCATCTTAAACCATGAAATTGTGGTCTGGGTCATATGAACATGACAGATGACACTCAAACTCAGATATTTTTACTTGTTACTGTTGACCTTGGAATCCAGCCAGAGATAAAGATCATCTGTATAATGTACTTGCCAATGACGATCAAAGAAAGATTAAAATTCAGGCTTTCAAATTAAAAAATTCCAGTCCATGCTTGTTCTGAACCCTTTGGGGCTAATCTTTGGCATTGCAATGCCCTAACTGGACTTGAACACAGATGGTTGCTGGAGTCTACAGCAAGGCTTGTTGAAATCATTGGTTTATGCCTGTTACTATTATTGGGCAGACCTTGATCTAGACTGACAGAAAGGGAATTTCACCAGGAACAAGCAGAAGACTCATTCTTGGCAACATTTTTGTTTCTTCCCATGTTACTACTGTCGGTTCCTGCTCCTGCCAACAAAACATCAGTCAGGTGGTGACATTTCCTGTGATGTTTGAGGGGATTTTCACCATCTCCCAAACCCCTGCCCCCCAGCCCACCAATAGAGTTGAAAAGTCCAGAACAACATAACTGCAGTGTTTTGCAGAGCAATGGATAAGGATCTTTCCCTTTCTAAGGAGACTGTGGCAGGGTTGTCAACTCTTGAAGGAAGAACCACAACCAACTGTCACAGCTAGTGCAGCTTTGCCTGGTGGGATCACTTTTAAAGTGGAGAGTCACCAAAGGAAGTGATGTCACATCTCACATGATGCAAGAGCTGAAGATGTATCATGACAGAGTAAGAGGTGTGGAAATGTACTGTTGTGCTTGTGGACATATACATGTGTTCCAGTTAAAGGCACATTCAATAACCCGTACATTCATTGTATGGGATGAATTTTGCCCTTGATGGGCGGGCGGGCGGGCAGCCGATCGCCATTGCCGAAACGGGCCGCACCGCCATTTTGCCAATTAAGGCCCGCCCAGCGGGTTTGTGACTCCCGTGCACAACGGGAAAATCGAATCGGCGGCGGGCGTGTTCAGACTGCCGGTTCCAATGGGGAACCGACAGTCTGTATAAAGAGTGGCCAGGCAGCCTCCTTGAGGCAGTGCACTATGGCCACTCACAGAGAAGGACGTGCTAGTTTCAGGGCACAGGAGAAGGAGGAGGGGGGCAGGCTGCAGGATAGGCCAGCGGGGTGGGGGGGGCCACTGTGCCCCTTGGTTCTCAGATGCCTGCCTTGCTGTCTTCCTCAAAAAGGTGTCCAACCATTGGTATATTTTGTATCCAGAGGATGGGAGGAGGAGGGCCCCCCACATCACCAGGCAGGCATGGCAGGAGGTGGCGGTGGCTGTAAGCCCCATGACGATGTGCAGCGCACCGGTACGCAGTGCCGCAAGCGCTTCAATGATTTGCTCCACTCTGGGAAGGGTGAGTACCATGTCAGCCTTGGCCATTTGACCCAGCAGGTAGCCTTAGCATTTGAGGCCCCCCACCACGTCTTAGTGTCATTATTGCATTGGGCATTTGGTGCACGCTGGGTGGGCAAACAGATAGTGACCATGTTTACATCAACCTTAGTGGTTGAGGAGAAGATGGGTTCTCCCCGCAGCATATGTTGGTGTTTGTCGCATTTGAGTAGTCTGGAGGCAACCTGCAGGGGAGGCAGCTAGACACATACTCAGAACTCCAACACATGTCTTATTGATGGTGATGAGATGGTGGAAGGGGAGCCTCAAGGTGTCGTGGCCAAGAGCCATCTGCTGGCCTCGGCGCCGCACCTAGTTGCGCCTCCTTGGCATGGGCGCTAAGACCCGTGTGTTATTCAAAGTGATGGACGCCAAATGTGTCCAAGATGTCCGTTGGGGGAGGGGGTTGGGACCAGCTGTACTATCTTCTGGGGACTGATCACCAGCAGTGAGCACAGGAGGCACTGGAGGTCTCAGATGGGCCACTGTGATTGGGGTGCGGCGTGCGTGTGCAGAGCACATGAGCGATCAGCCCCAATAAATCCTCTTCTCTGTTCTGCAGGCAAAAACCGAACACAATCTCAGGGAGTGCCAGAGGACTGGTGGTGGGCACGCCATACTGCAGCACCTCACCACCTATGAGGAGCAGGCCATGGAGCTGGGGAGGAGGCAGGCGGCCAGGGCGGCAGGTGTCGGCGAAGCTGGGGTGCAGTGGCCAGGTATTTGAGGTCCACAGTCCCATCCACTCTGTCTCCCCACCATCCAAAGCACTGATGATTGCTGCAATCATTAATACTGCAACACTGCTCATTCACAGACTGTGGGTCATACACAAAGGTCCCTCCAGCACCTTCCAAAGTTGCCTTATCCCATTTGTGACCACTATCCCCATGGCCTAACATGCCATGGCATCGCTGCTGCACATCCAAAGACGTTTTGCATCTTAGGAGGGTTTGTACCTCCACCACCCTTTCAGTCTGTGCGTCCCACATTACTCTGTCCAAAAGGTCCTCAGCACCTCACCTGTCAACCTCACGGCACTCAACTTAAATAAATGCCACCACGTTAGTCATCCCTGTGCCAAGGGGAAATGTTGCCTTCTGTCCACCCGCTCTATGTCCCTCATAACGGTATGAAGGTCAATAATGTGACCTGTCAATCTCCTGTGCTCCACGGCAAGTGTCACAAGTGTATGCAATGTTTCCTCATCACTCCAACTCTCCAGGCCAGCATGCATCCTGGTCAGGCACCTCTGCGCTCTCCCCACTCCAATGCCATATAACATTCCATGTGGCATTCCTTAGGCCATCTGACCAGCCTGTCTCTATGCGCATCTAATGTTTGGGCCTCCTCTTGACTATTTTCCACCCCACCAATGTTCATCTCCTTAGGTTCTTCAAGGGTGAACGACTTAAGAGGCTGGGGGGGAAAGGGATGAAAGGTGTTAGTGACTGATCGCTAACTGATGCACTGTCCTTGTTGTTAATTTCAGCATCACCACCACATGGCCGCCCCCAACAAGTCCGGAGCCCCCCCTCCACACCTGAGGACCAAGACGTGCAACTTACGGCACATCATTTCAGCCAGCCAGGCACCAGCGCAGCGACAAACACTTCAGTGGGGAATGTAATGTTGGCTAGTGTCCCGGGGCACAGTGGCGAGGGCACTTCACAATCGCTGGAGGAGATGGCAAGGACAGAGAGTGCCGATGGCGCCAGCAGCCGGAGGACTGCAGGGCACCAGGCACATGCTGAGTCCGGCACTGATGATGTGCCTCTGGAGATGTCACCAATGCAGCAGCTGCAGGACAAGCGGCAGGGTGCGCTGGAGCATCTGGCAGGGTTGCATGAGAGTGTGCTTCACTTGGTCTCTGTGGTGGAGGAATCCAGGCAGAGTGTCAGTGATGGCATGAACCTCAGGACAGAGCTTCAGGCTTCCTCCATTGAGAGATTGGCAACTCTCATGGAGAGGGGCTTCCAGCGGATTGAGACTCTTCTGATTGGGTTACGTTCTGACCTGCAAGCCCTCACAGCGCTAATGGCCACAGGTGGTCATTCCCAAAGTGGGAAATGTTCTGGGCACCAAGTGTCGCCGCTCAGTGCCCATCCATCTGCGGTGAGCAGGGAGGTCCAGTGTGACCTCACGGCGCAGCAGCTGCCTGTCGTCGCTGCGAGCTTCTCTCAGGGCGCTCCGGATGAAGGCAGCAGCTCCTCCGCCCCTCTGCCAGTGACCATGGCATCCGTTGAGGCTGCAACAACTGGGGAAGTGCCAGTTCTGGGACTGGCCACTCCCTTCCAGGCGGGGCCATCACAGGCTCCACGGGCCAGAGGACGCTTGCCAAGGTCATTGACGGCAACAGGACAGCAGAGTCAGCAGGCTGTCTCACAAGCCACTCCGAGCGATGGGACGGCATCTAGATGTAGCACCCGCAAACAAAAGCATAAATCACGTTAGGCACTCCACGAGTTTGTCACTGGTGATTTTGTGTTGGCCTTAGATTAGGGAAAAAATACTTATGTACGTCTGAGCAACGTTTGTGTTTGATGTTGGACTGAATTAAGTCCACATTTCTGACCATGGCTGAGGGTGTTTCCTTTGTGCTGCATTTGTATGTTTCACAGACATATCATGAGTGTTTGAGTGGATATTGATGTTTCTGTACTAAGCCCTTAGTTGCAGCTGATGAGGTAGAAGATGTAGCACCTAAGCGCCACATGTGGATGCACCAGGCAATGCTGGTCCTGCTGATCCATGTGTGTGGAGCTAGCTGGAGGTTCGTTGGATTAAATTGTCCCGGGTGTCCCTGCCTCCTTGGTGTAGTAGCGGGTCGGTGTGCTGCCCCTCATCATTGCCCTGTGCTTCCTCATCCTCTGAGCCACTGCTGGATTCATCATGTGCAGCCTCATCCAGGGAGTCAAGGTCTTCATTGTCAACTGCATCCCCCCTTTCCAGCGCAAGAATATGCAGAGTGCAGCATGCTACCACTATCAGAAAGACGTGATCTGGGGGGTACTGGAGTGTGCCCCCTGAGCGGTCCAGGCAACGGAAGCGCATCTTGAGAAGACCGATGGCTCTCTCCACCACAGCCCTGGTGGTGCCATGGCTCCTATTGTAGTGCTCCTCAGCGTCATGAGTCACCTTCTGAGGGGATAGCCCTTGTCACCCAACAGCCAATCATCCAGCCGAGCCGGAGCACTGAAGAGCCCTGGCACCTGGGAGTGTCTGAGGATGTAGGCGCTGTGGGAGCTGCTTGGGTACCTTGCACAGACTTGTAGAATCAGCATCCTGTGGTCACACACTATCTGCACGTTCATGGAGTGGAAACCCTTCCTGTTGACGAAGGCACCGGGCTCTCCTGCTGGCGCCTTGATGGCCACCTGTGCGCAGTCTATTGCACCCTGGACACGGGGAAAGCCAGCAATGGCCGCGAAGCCTCTGGCTTGCTGTGTCTGACTTGCCTGGTCGCAGCGGAAGTGAATGAAGGTCAATGCCCATCTGAACAGAGCGTCTGTAACCTGCTTGACACAAGTGTGGACAGCTGATTGGGAGACAACACAAAGATCGCCCACCGAGCCCTGGGAGGAGTCAGAGGCATAGAAGTGGAGGGCAACTGTGAGCTTCAGAGCTGCTGGTATGGGGTGTCCACCCATACAGTTAGGGGAGATCTCAGGGCCAATCATCTGACAGATATGGTTGACTGTTTCCTTTGAGAGACAGAGCCTCCTTCAGCACTGCACCTCAGTCATATTGAGGTAGCTGCTTCGCCGCCTGTATACCCTGGCAGCAGGATAGTGGTGTCTTCTGTAGCCCCTTCTGCCTTGGACAACCTCTTGGCCCTCCGCCCCTTGTGCCTGCACCTGGCCTCCCAAAGGTGGCTCCCCTGGAGACTGATTGTCCACTCCTGGCCTCCTCCTTATTCTATCCCTCCCTTCCTCCTCAGAGGAGCTGCCTCCAGTGGACATGTCAGAACCCATACCCAGGCTAAATGGAGATCTCCGGAAAGCTGCAGGCCCGATAAAGATTACTGTCTGCAGACTAGTAACTGAAGCTTCAAAGTACATAGAAAGCTATTGGAAATCCATCTGAACTGCTAACAATCACACAGGCAAGTTTAAAACATTTTCTGCATTAAATACTTCAGAAAAAACATGAACAACCCCTCTGAGCCCACATATCCTGCCAGTGCATGAGTTTTGATAAAAAGTCACTTACCCGCCTGCCCATTGGGCCCGTGCGCTGAGGCGAAGTTTGCACGGGCTCCTCAAAATCGTCGACAATTGCCGACTTAAGAGCCTTAATGAGGCCTTTAATTAATGGCGGGCGCGCGTCGCGCTGCTGTGCGTGCCCGCCGACCTAAATATCGCGATGCCGTGCACTGACATTGGGACGCTCGCACGATGTCAGCGTGCAACATTTTAAGCGCTGACGTGTGGGCTCCGCTACCCGCGCATCAGCCAGAAAATTCTGCCCTATATGTTTGTATTCCTGTGACTCCTATATCAATCATACACTAACGGAGAAAATAATATAACACTTGGTGCAATCCGCATCTTTTTAGTGTTCTTTTAGAAGACCATTGCCCTGAAATATTAACTCTGTTTCATTTTCCATAGATGTTGCCCGACCCGAATATTTCTAGCATTTGTTGTTTTTACCTCATCTTTGTTTCTGGTTCCTCACAGGCTGCCACATGGAAGTAATGTTAGTCAATCTTCAGTTCATGCTTATACTAGGCAGCTGACTGATGCTTTGTTAGGTAAAGCAAACCCTTGCACGGTTTTCTCCATGGACGTCTGAAAGCAGGAGGAATTTTAGATTTTAGAATAGCTCATTGTCTGACCCCTCTTCCCCTCACCGCGCCCCCAGTAATTCATAGCTAATGTATGTCCCAGTCCTTTTTACCTTTGAATAAATTGCCTGTGCCTGAAGACAATGTTGATATTCTTGTCAACCAACATTACCAGGTCACCTGCAACAACAGCAATACTCACTATATACAAAGGACTATCCTGGCTTACACAAATAACTTTACACTAATTATCAAACTGATGTCAATCCCTAGTACATGTTTTAAGTGCTCCTTTATCTACTCTCGTGCTTCTTCTTCTACGCTTCTGCTTCTTCTACTCTTGTGCTGTTCCCACAGTGGCTGTGTGGGAGTTGGAAGGCAATTGTGGCTCTAAAGCTCCTGAGATGTTCATTGTCAGCGACCTCAACAAGCCTTGCTACAGATCACAGCAACTTGGAGTATCAGCTGTGACTCAGCTTGTAACACTCTCCACTCTGAGTCACAAGGTCTGAGTTCAAGCCCCACTCCAGGGGTTTATTTTTTTGCAAAAATATTTTTTATTCATAAAGTACCTAAAAGAACATCACAAAACATTTCAAAATGGCCATCACAGAAAGTGCAATGATATTCAAAATGTTCATATAGATCATGTTGCACTCTGAAGTGTGAGTTAATGTGAGTTATACAGACCGATAGGTTGTATACTATTTCCAGCCCTTGGTGCACTATGGCTGAAAGGTCTTAGACAGTGACCTTTCCAATTTGTGCCTCTGCGGTGGATGCCCCTTGCTTTAGCACACCCCTCAGCACGTAGTCCTGGATCTTGGAATGTACTAGCCTGCACTTGGTCATGGACAACTCTTTGCACCAGAAGACCAACAATTTCGAGCAGACCAAAGAGCGTCTTTCATCGAGTTGATGATCCTCCGCTGCAGTTGATGTTTGTCTTGGTGTGCATCCCTGGGAACAGCATGTAGAGCACAGAGTCCTGTCTCAGAGCTGCTCGAGATGAACCTCGACAAAAACACTGCATTTCTCTCCGGACCTCCTTTGCAAAGGCACATTCCAGAAGAAGCTGAACAACGGTCTTGTCCCATCCACAGCCACCTCGAGGGCAACATGCAAAGGGGATGAGACTCCGGGCATGTAGGAAGGATCTGACAGGGAGGGTCTTTCCCACCACAGCTACATCTTGATGCTTGTTTGAAAGTTCTTACGATGAGGCATTGGGATTTTGACAGTCTGCTCAAGGAACCATCCGACAAGATCCACCACCTCCCTTTTCACAGGACCTCTCGGACATTATGTGCAGACCACTGCCTGATGGACTTTTGGTCAAAGATGTTTTTCTGCGTAAACTTTTTTTTTTCATTCATGGGATGTGGGTGTTGCTGGCTAGGCCAGCACTTATTGCCCATCCCTAATTTCCCTTGTTCAGAGGGCATTTAAGAGTCAACCACATTACTATGGTTCTGGAGTCACATGTAGGCCAGACCAGGTAAAGACAGCAGACTTTCTTACCTAAAGGACATTAGTGAACCAGGTGGGTTTTTACAACAATCGACAATGGTTTCTTGGTCATCATCAGACTTTTAATTCCAGGCTTTTATTGAATTCAAATTCCACCATCTGCTGTGGCAGGATTCAAACGGGTCCCCAGAGCTTTACCATGGGTCTCTGGATTACTAGTCCAGTGACTTCACCACTACACCATCACCTCCCCCTAATGCCATGAGAGATATCTGGTACTTGGAGCATTCCGCAGCAACATGGCCAGATTCATCCTTCACAGCACTGGGTAAAGGTAGAACCTCAGCACGTAGTGAAACTTGGTGTTTGCATACCGAGGGTCTACGCACAGCTTGATGCAGCCATACACAAAAGTGGCCATCAAGATGACAGTGATGTTAGATACGTTTTTTCCCCCCTTTATCTAGGGATTTACACAACATGTCACTGCAAACACAGTCCATTTTTGACCTCCAGTTAAAGCGAAAGATGGCTCGGGTGATTGCCTCAGCGCAGGAGTGAGGAATGGGCCAGACCTGCAGATGTACAGCCAATGTAAAGAGTGCCTCACACCCGATGACCAGGTTTTTACCTGTAATGGAGAGGCATCATCGCTCCCACATGCCCAGCTTTTTTTTCTCACCATGGCTACTCACTCCTTCCAGTTTCTAACACATGCCCCGGTCCCTCAACCATGTCCCCAGCACCTTAAGGCAGTCTGGCCTGACAGTGAAGGGGACAAAGGATCGGTCAGCCCAGTTCCCAACAAACATGACCTCTCTCTTGCTGCAATTTACCTTGGCTCCTGAGGCCAGTTCGAACAGGTCACATGTTTATCAGCGGATCCGAGCAGAAGACGGTGACATCGTCCATATACAGAGGCTTTGACCTGAGTGCCTCCACTGCCTGGGATTGTCACTCCTCTAATGCCCAAATCCTTCCTGATAGACTCAGCAAAGGGTTCTATGCAGCACATTAACAGGAAAGGGGGGAGAGGCCAGCCCTGCTGACTCCAGATTTAATTGGAAAGCTTTCCAATTCCCATCCATTGACTGAAACTGCGCTACTGGTATTTGTATAGAGAAGTTGGATCCAGTTGCAGATTCCCTCCCCAAACCCCATTTTGGAGAGCACATTTACCATGTAGGTGTGCAATACTCTGTCAAAGGCCTTTTCCTGGTCCAGGTTGATGAGGCAGGTGTCTAAACCCCTGTTCCATACATAGCAATCGTATCCCTGAGTAGTGCAAGGCTATCAGAGATCTTCCTGCCAGGTACAGCGCAGGTCTGGTCAGGGTGGATCACCAACTCCAGAGCAGACTTAATTGGAGATGACCTTAGACAGAATTTTATAGTCCACATTCAACAGTGAAATGGATTGTCAGTTTTTAATTTCCTCCCTTTCCCCCTTCCACTTGTAGCTGAGGGTGATATTGCTTTTCCTCATGAATTCTGACATGCCGCCGGCCAGAAGCATACACTCGTACACTTCCAGCTGGAAAGTGGGATTAGGCTCGATGGCTACTTGTTGGCCAGTATGCACACAATGGGCTGAGTGGCCTCTTTCCGTACTGTAAATTTCTGTTTCTCTCTCTCTCCCTTTCTCTCCATATCTATCGACTAATTCGTTCATCAGAGGGAAAGAAGATTCCCTTAGTCAATTAGCCCTCCAGCACTGCTTCAGAGAATCTGGGACCCAGGTTGGAGTCATAAAGCCTGTTGCTGTATAATATTGCTGCCTGCTATCCACCAGTGTAAAGGGTACCTCCCTTAGAAGTGCTGCAGGATGCCATAAATTAGGGGCTCCCCACCAGATTTCTTGCCCTGCCAATTGGCATGCTGCTTCTAGGGAACACGTTTCACACTGGCAGCTCATCGAGTTAATTTACATTCGTCTTGAAAATGATTTGGATCCCAGCCGAGTCCTTCAGGCAGGAAAGTTTGGTTTACAATGACGATGAAACCTCCCACTGTGTTCCTCATTGACACTTTTTATTTCCAGACAGCGGAAACTTAAAATTTGCAAAGCTTCGTTTGATTTTTCTCTGGCCCTTGGCAGTTGAATCTGTTACCTCCAGTGTTATCATCCAAACTGGTTCAAGGTTGGGCCATAACTTTTTTCTTCTAATTAACATCACGTTTGCCATGTGAGCAGCGTGGCTGACTTAGAGCAGCATGCGCTTGTCAATAATATGGCTGTGAGGGCCTATTTTGCTAGCTCCAGGCAGTTGATACTAGAATAAGTTCTGATCTTGTTCCAATCGAAATGCAATATAGGCATTGAATTTCCTGAAAACATCATTATTCGAGTGGAAATGTTCGAAGAAATTATGATACAAGTGAATCACACCATTATTTACACCGTACTGAAAATTTCTTGGGACTTTTGCAGCTTTACAATAGACATGGTGAAAATTTACTGTAGGTTGTAGCGTATAAGTCAACCTGAAGCATAAGATTTTCCATTCTTCCAGTGCCAAAATACATGTTTAGGCCTATACTTGGCTTATAAGTTGCCCCCTCCACCGCTCTCCCCCCACCAGCATTTTTCAGCAAATAAATTAATGTTTAAGGCTATACTTGGAGAGGCCTCCATTTTCCAGCTCAGAAATATGTATTTAGGGTTATCCTCTCCTTATAAATTGGCACATGGGATTAAGCAGATGTTGCGAGAAGATGCGTGGGAGTTTAAGACGTGCCCACACAAAGGATAGTGACCAATGAACAGAAGTGGGTCCCCCTGCCAAAAGAATGAAGTACGAAGCTGGTTTCAAGCTAAAAGTCATAACATTTGCCAACTCATCAAGTAACTGTGCTGCAGCAACGGAATTTGGTATGCGTGGAAAAACTGGTGCGAGAATGTAAGAAAAAATAATCCACCCTGAAGAAGATTCCCAAGATCAAATTCGCCATGAGAACAATGACCAGCCTGATCTTGAGAAGCATGTATCAGAATGGGTCCCTGAAAATCATCAGAATGGTTACATCATCACCAGAAATGCAAAGCACTTAAGCGGGCCAAATCAATCTTCGAGTCCAGCGGAGATTTCAGAGCAACAGCTGGTTGGTGTAACCGCTTTATGGAATTAAACAGTCTAGTGCTGTGGCAGAAGACCAAGATCACTCTAAGTACCAGTTCCTTGATGCCAAAATTACCAGTTTTCAGTGATTCTTCAACAGGTATCAGCAAAAACAAGGGCACCCATTTATATCACATCGGCAACATGAATAAAACACCCATGAATTTCAATATACCAGCAACTGATCTATGGAACATAGAAAGGGTCAAAAACGGTTCTAGTGAAAACTCAGAGCATGAGAAGACAGGATTCATGGTGGTAATAGCCTGCATGGATGTCGTAACATAATTATTATAATTTTCGCTCATAAAAACCATGCCAAAAATCCAGTTCTCTGTAGAAGATTTTGTACATGTCCATGACAACAGCTGGATGGATGAGGATGGAGTGAAGTTGTGGATTGATAATGTATGTAATATACAAAGAGTGCAACTTACCAGCGTGGGCGATGTTCAGATCCCATATAATCGATGAGATCAAGTGTGCATGTGAAGAAATAACGCCCGCATTGCAGTTATACCAGGGGATCTAACCTCCATAGTTCGACCTTTTGGCGTGTGCTTCAGTAAGTCATTCGTGGATCATGTTCGTAACAAAGTTTTTTAAAAATTCATTCATGGGATGTGGGCTTCGCTGGCTGGTCCAGCATTTATTGCCCGCCCCTAGTTGCCCTTGAGTCACCTTGGTGGTGAGCTGCCTTCTTGAACAGCTGCAGTCCATGTGGTGTAGGTACACCCACAGTGCTGTTAGGAAGGGAGTTCCAGGATTTTGACCCAGCGACAGTGAAGGAATGGTGAGATATTTCCAAGTCAGGATGGTGAGTGGCTTGGAGGGGAACTTCCAGGTGGTGATGTTCGCATCTATCCGCTGCCCTTATTCTTCTAGATGGGAGTGGTCATGGGTTTGGAAGGTGCTGCCTAAGGAGCCTCGGTGAATGGAATAGGTAGATGGTTAATGGAGAAGAAACCTTCACCACGAGTGGAAATATGAATGCTACCCTGCTTGATGTTTTGTGTGGTTTCATTATCAAATTGTAGTTTATGCATTAATAGCATCCTATCATCAGGTCAATTAAAAAAATGCAGAATATCCAATTCAGTGGATGGAGAGGAAGATAAATTATTATTGTGGAGAGAAGATTCTGAAATTGAAAGCACCAAATCTGATCCAGAGTGGGATCCTTACAATGATGCCATTGTCAAAGTGACTCAGAAAATTTGATGAACTCTTTGTTTCGGATGCTAAGACAATGATTTTGACAGGTTTTAAAACATTATCATTGTGGTTCGAAGTATCCTTGAAATAAAAATGTTAAATAAAATGTGACACTGATTTAATGTGAATTACCAATGATAAGTTTTCTTTCGCATTTTACAATGGTGACCATTTACACTAACACTGGTGGTTCACATTTTATATTCAGCATATAAATTGACCTCCATTTGTGGAAGGATTATTTTGAAGCTTCAAAGGTCACCTTCTATGTTGTGATCTATGGTAATTATCATAGCTCCATTCACCATTAAAATCAATGGTGAATTTGCTTCGTTAACAGCTGTTTCCTCGTTGCTGCCATTTACACAGAAAAATAATGCCACTGGAGTTCTGGCAGTAGATGATTCGCTGAATTTAAATGCATTGTTTGATTGCACATACGGGATTTGTTAACGTGGTAGGTGATTGGGACTTGTTGAAAGATTGGTTCTTAAACCATTGCACTTCCATGTCAAAATATATCACTAAGGACTCCATTATTTTAAGTGTTTCTAGTTAATTATGTCTCTTTTAAGTATTGATCTTCTTAAATTTTATTCTTGGGATTTGGGGGTCGCTGGCAAGGCTAACATTTACAGCCCATCCCTAATTGTTAATCTATTATTGCTAATCTGATAATCTACAAGTCTGTTTAGCTGGGGATGATGGGTCGAAGGCAGTGTCTATGAAAACAGGTGAAATTGGGCTACATAGACCACAGTGCTCAAATTGCCTTTTAATGCAGCACTTTCCGTACCCTTTCTTCTCCCTCCAGCCTTACTTCTTCCTCCAGCCTTATTCCTTCCCCTTTCCCGACTCCTTCCTCCATTCTTACTTTTAATGGAAATATGTAATGGGTCACCTGAACTCTGAACTGTATACTTTTATATTCCTGGTTATTGTTATGTACATTTCAATTTAGGAGCTTAATGAAAAATTAACCTCAATCTTACTGAATCACAGCTGTTCTATGTTCACTCTGTGTATGGATTCAAAGCTGCTGACTATCCCATAAAAAGCACAATTTTCCGTGCCCGCTGGCATCAGGCGTGTTTGGAGGCATGAGCGGACAATATGGCGAGAAGGCCAAATATCGGTTTCATAACGTCATGAAACCAGTTTGCAATCGTCCACTCTGCCCGTCAATGGCGGGCTGCATTTCCCACCATCAGAAGTCAGGAACCTCATTGTAATACATCTGCATATCAGTATAAGCCCAGCTCACCAGAATCATTCCCCCCCCCAAGCTGGATCATCCACCCACATCGGCACGAAAACACAAGAATACATCTTGACAAATGTGACGTGCAGAATTCAGGACTTACAGTCAGGGCCTTTCTCACATCACGGACATCTGAGGAGCAGAAGATACTGGAGCCCGACAGCAACAGGACCTTGGAGGAACGTCCATCGCAAGCTGCTGGAGGGGAAGGAATTCCAAGAGGGGAAGGAGTCTAGTTGGGGTGGTGGGTGGATGTCCAGGTTAATGTGCAAGAGAAGGCTCAGTTGAGTCTACGACTGCCTCCTGGGGAACGAACTGAGGGTGGGAGTGGTAGGAGGGAATGGTGAGAATGACTGAAGGCAAAGTGAGGCTGTAGGGTGGGCAGGTGAGGGTACAACGGTATCGGTTAAAGGGACGGTGAGGGTGGTTGGTGGGTTTCAGAGGCAGACACAGATCCTGGGGGTGGGAAGGAGGAGGTCGAGGAGGCTAATGTGGATGGAGTGGGATTTTTGGGAAGGAAGGGAATGTGCCATTCACCTGGACATCTTAGGAAAGGGTTGTGGTTGGTAGGTCACGGTGGGGAGGTGGAAAGTAATGCCAGTGGAGTCGATAGTAATGGGGGTAAGAAATGGGTGACTGGGGGAGGGGAAAGGATGGGGGAGTGCAAGAAAAATTGTAGCACTACCATGCTTGCTAAATTAAAAGTGAACCGAGAGTCGTGGTGGGTGAGAATAAATGCTGCATTGGAGTGTGATCAATGTGTAGGCAGAGATGCAGGTCAGCTCAGATGGTCGACTGAAAGTGAATCCCAGCAAGCAGCATTGAAAATGCTCAGGACGTTGAGATGAGTGTGATGCTGGAAGGATCCGCGTGCGTGGGAGAGTGCTTGCACGAGGCTCTGAGGCACACTTTTCCCTCCAGAATCAATCGTGGGCCGGCTGTGTGCAACTGAACTGCTAATGGTGATGGGGGGGAGCGGATGGCGAAACAATGGGAGGTCTCAAGAGGCCCATCAATGAAGCCGAAAGACACCATTACACATTATTCAGTGAAAGTGAATGTGTTTCCAGATTGTAAAGTGATAAAATATGTTCACCCATGCAATGAACTGTGATCAGAATTTCATAACTTTTGAATGCCTTAGACTTCTAGGTGCTGCCCTGACATCAGCAGCAGGGGTGGAGACAGCCTGTGCAATGGTTAGCATGTTGCCTCTGATGACTTCAGCATGGGTCCTCTGGAGAGGTGAGGCCTTGGGGTCTACAACTTGCTATGGTGTTGTCCTGTGGGCCAGCTGCCCCCTCTGCAGTGACAGAGGACAAGGTTGAGGGGGGTCACAGGTAAAGGGGACCCGGAGGGAGAGGACACCTCTGTGATTCCTGAGCGGATAACCCAGAGGTGTCCAGCTGCCGCTCCTCCTCCCTTCGGGTGCCTGAGGGCCCCGGCCTGACTCCTTGAGGGGAAGGAGCATCTGGAGGGATGTTAAGTTGCCCCGTTTCCCTCTTGCATTGCCACTGTAAGTACTCACCCATGGCTACTGTGATGGAGTCCAGGTCAGCACGCAGCTCCATATTCTACTGGACCAGGGTCTCCATGGAATCTGCCATCCTCCCCATGGACGCCTCCATACACGCATATCTGGGCACCACTTCATCAAAGAGCAGGTGGACACGCTCCTCGAACTTGTGTGCCTCTTTGTTGAGGGCTTCCAAAAGCTCTGCATGATGTACCCCCACCTTCTCCTGACTCTCCAGGATGAGTAGGAAGGCCGAATCCAGAGGCTTGTCATCTGACTCTGACCTCACAGATGCCTCTTTCCCAGCAGTCCTCCGAGTGTCGGGGAGCTCGGCTGAACCTGCCTCCTCCTGCTGCAGACACGTGTCCATGCAATGACTGCAGTTTGTGAACCCGAGCCTGCTCTAGATCTAGGTCCCACGAGATGTCAGTCACTTGGCAGAGCTCCCTGTGGACCAAAGTAGAGATAATTAGTGCATGACAGCAGAGTCAAAAGCAGGAGAGAGAGCACTCACAGTTGCGTTGAGAGAGGGATGTTGTGATACAGGATCCTCATGAGGGTGTTCGCTGCAGGCACAGTCCACATCCTCACCAGTCAGTGCGATGGCACACTCCGCAAAGTGAGTGAGGTGCCTAATGTGGGCCACTCCACCCCTGGTCTGGGACCCTGTCCCTGTTGTTGTGAGCATTAAAACAGATGGAGAGAGTGTGCGCAGGACACGTGGCACTGCATGGAATGTTTGTGTGGTGAGTGAAGACATGGATGGGATGAGGACGTGAGCTCCAGAGGATATAAGCCTGATAGAGATGTGAGGATGTGTGTGAGAGTTAGTGGTGTTGTCCCTTGAGGTCCCTGTGGATGTGCAATGTGTTTGTGAGTGTGTGAGTTGGATAGCAGGAGTAGAGGACTTCATGGCTGGGCTCCACTGTGTCCAAAAGGCACTCAAGGGACATGTCATTAAATCAGACTGGGGGTTGGTGGGTGTGGCTGTAGTCTTCTTACCTTTCGGGGCCATGTCTTCTGTGCAGCAGACCTGGTCTGGAAGCACTGAGAGGTATGCGGGCAACTGCACTTTAAATATGGTGCTTGGTGTGATGAAGCAGCAAGGTGATGGCATGGCAGGCGAATGAGAGCCTGCCTGCCATCGAAATGACGTGTTTCCTGGGAATGCATAATTAATGAGGCAGGATTGGGATGATACAGCGTGAAAAGCCACCATTGCAGCCAACGGGTAAAACTTTACCCACCCACTATTGCACTTAGTGCAAATCTGGGCCGATTCCACCCTTACGTGTTTACCTCCTCTAACTCTGCAACGCCTTCTGTTACTTTGACTTCACAGCCACTGATCATCATGTGAACACAGGTGCTATCCATCCATTGAAGGAACAGTAATTCTACAACTTGCACAATTAAACTGGGCTGCAGGGTGCAGCGAAAACTGTTGCAAAGAATCTGCCTCTATAGTCAGGAAGTTGAAGGTTTCTTAGATATCGCTGGCCCCAACTTTTCCTTCATATTTAAAACATGTTGCAGATTTTTAAAATGTTAGTTAGGGATCAGTTGATTTAATAAGATTAGCTTTACCATTGCTTAACTTTAGAAAAGCCCTGGAATTATTTCGAACTCCAACCTGCTTCAGTCCAAGAATTCTTTTTCCTCAGTTATTAACTGGGCAGATGAAGATTCTCTGAGAGATTTCTGTTGTTATTTCTAGTAGCTGATCCCTGTTCCTCAGAGATGAAATACTTTGTATTGATGTTACAGCGAGGATGGCAGCACAGGGACCGACTTTAACAACATATAGGTGGTAGGCTATTAGTTTGACGGTTATCAGGACATCTCATGGAAAAATGCGAATCCTACAGGTTTACCTTTCAACTAACTCAGCTAAACATAAAGTTAAAGAATAAGGGCACAGTTCACCTTTTTTAGTTTCTACTTTAACTTGCAAGTGTTAATAAATTGGGCTGTTTTATTCAAGCAATTTAAATTAGACTTAACAACTTTTAACAATCGCGTATAAGAAACATTTTGTTGACTAGGAGAGGGTAAAGGGGTGTGCAAGTTAGATCAGTATAGTCACAAAAAGTATGATGATTTCTTCTTGCATGCACTAAAAGCTGATAAATATTGATGACTATCAGAGATTGGAGTGGATCACAGTTCTCTAATTCTGTTTCAAAGTGTCATTTATACTGGGCACCCGATAAGCAAATGACATTTTTTTCCATTTAATGAACAATATTCATCTATCATTCGGTTGATGGAGATTGATTTGAATCAATTGTTGAATTTCTTCTTTACTTTAAAATTGATGAGCTTCAATATAAAAAAAACTTGCCTCGCATTAAAGTTTCAGAATGAGAAACTATGAGAATTTAAATACAGACATTTAGATCCTTGTGGAACAAGAAAAGAGCACTGATTTTCAATTTTAACCTTGTTACATTTTAGTTATTTCCTTAAAGTTCAATTAATAAATACAGAAAGTACATAAATATATCCCAAAAATAGTTATACGTAGATTGTGATGAGAAAATAACTGTGTTCAAATTACTTAGTATTAACTTTAATATTAACCACTTATATTCGTAGTGTTTTAAATTTGTTTTAAATGAAAGTATCAGGTATCATCTATGGAGTGATGGAAAGTATAATGACCATTGGTTGCACCACTTCAGATTTGTCACTTTTTGTCGTGGCATATTCTAATTAGAAACTGGGTCATTTCTGAGTGAGACAGCAACAGCAAGATTGTCATGTAAAATGGCAAAATTTACAGCATATGTTGCAGTTATTGGCCATTGCAGAAAGCTCTGGGTCTATATTCAGTATCGGATATTTTTGCAAACAGTTTACTTAGTGATTTCTTCATTGTCCTCCGAGGTCCTCGGAGTAGGATGAAGGGTTTTAAACTAAAACTGCTCAATATCAAGACAGGATAACCAGAACCTCTGTTATGAAAGTAATTGGTAAATGATGAGGGGATAGTTCTTTGGGCTAATCTTTTGGATCCACGTACAAATTTGATCCAAAATGATAAATGCAAACTTTCTTGCTGTCTAGAAGAATCTTTCGAGCATGGGTGGCACACAAATTGTGTGAGAAAATGGAAGTGTTCAGTACAGGTTGTCCTCAGGTTGGAACAGAATAGAACTAAGTGGTCAACAACAGATAAATCCTAGGGGTGAAATTTTCTGTCAAGAGGAATTTTCTGAGAAAATTTATTCAATTTCAGTTCTGTATTTCATCTAGTCTCAATTTTTAAAATTTTGTTGCTTCTCTTAGAGTCTTTGGTATCATTAAGGCCACAATTTGCCTGCTCTAAGATCCATGAAAGGGCCATGAAACCCAGAAAAATCAACACTTCTACGGCTCTTTTACCACAGTTACAGCAGACAATTGGCAGAATCCCACAGAAATTGTTATATGCTATAATGTCACAGGTAGTAGTTACAGTAGCTCTCCGTACAATAACAGCCTATCAATGTCTAATAATGTGTCTTCTGATATGCGGGAATCATACAAGCTACTATTTTATATTATAATACAGGGTGGATTTTTTTTTAGGTCAGCTGGGCCAAGCTTATCAATAGTTAAATTAATCTGCTGTGAGGAAAGTATAAGAATTTTCATAATATTTTTCTGGCTTATTGTGAAGTAGGTTTATAGGGTTAAGTATAGGTGTTCTGTCTGTGTGAACTAATTACATTTGGAGTCAAGTAGACTGCCATCTTGAATTCGTCAAAAGAAACTAGGTGTAGAAATGTGCTTGACATGCTAATCAGTAAACATGGATGCTGGCTTCGCATGTAAGGTGTGAAGGGAACTTGTATTTTTAGATAAATGAGCGGATTGTTCGGATTTCAAAGGGATGTTAGTCTGTTTACAGCTAGCCAGATAAGTAAGGCTAAGGAGTGCATTTATTTTTCCCAAAGGTTATTGACAATATTGTCAACGTGAAAGTTTGTATATTATGAGGAAGATATGTTCAAAGACATATGGAATAATAGAATTTACATATTAAAGAGAGAAAAGCATATATAAAGGAGAATGAAAGGTGATGGGAGAAGGTCATGTAAGACCTAACAGGAGTGTGTGAAACAGCCTTCAAGAAGCCTTCAGCCATTTGTGCATAAGTCTGCTATGTAAAGTAACTGAAGTTGGAGAAATAACATTTGGAATTCCACTGTCAAGTGGGTACTGTGTTAACTTGCTGGATTTGTTTTAAATCTAAGATCTATTTTGAACTGCCTTAAAGTGGGTGTGTAACTGGGTGTCAGTCAATTAGGATTTTTAGGAGTTGTTATAGTAGTAAGTAATTGTAGTCTTATGTATGTGTTTGAAATCCTTTATTTTGTTAATAAGTATTTTAATTTAATTTTTAAAATCTCTAAAGTTCTTGGACTCATTACTTCTGAATTCAGTGCACACATCTCGTAATAAATATAAATTGCAAAACCGTTGTAATAGCGCAACCAAGTTTCCCTTGTGGATTTGGTCTGCCTGGCACACATCATCTGCAATGTCATAACACTACATTGGAACTTCTATTTACCTGTTATATACAGAACATTTTCTCTCCATAGGTACACACTCCACTTACTTAAATCTGTAGAGCTTGAATGGAGGTTCACTAGATTTAAGCCCCTTGACCCTCAGGTTTGAGCAAGAGTATTACTGAAGTTCAACCACTTTTAACCAATTCATTTAACAATATATTTCATATATAACTCAAACAACCCCAGCACCCAATGGAAAACCTATTCGTCTAAATCCTATTAATGAAATAAGGGCTGACGAGTCAATCAACAATGCCTTGAAGAAAAACATTTGGATTTCCAGTGACTGACTGGAAGAACCACATGACAAGCTATCAAGTTTTAAGACTTTTACTGTGACAAACAAATTAAAAGTGCATTGACTCTATACTCTAAACTACAGAAAAGATCCTCCATTTAACTTATAAACAACCAAAAATCCCCTTCCACAGATATACTTAAGTAAAAACCATAAAAGCCATAAGACATAGGAGCAGAAATTAGGCCATTCGGCCCATCGAGTCTGCTCCGCCATTCAATCGTGGCTGATAAGTTTCTCAACCCCATTCTCCTGCCTTCTCCCCATAACCTTTGATCCCCTTACCAATCAAGAGCCTATCTATCTCGGTCTTAAATACACTAAATGAACTGGCCTCCACAGCCTTCTGTGGCAATGAATTCCATAGATTCACCACTCTCTGGCTAAAGAAGTTTCTCCTCATCTCTGTTCTAAAAGGTCTTTCCTTTACTCTGAGGCTGTGCCCGAGTATCCTAGTCTCTCCTACTAATGGAAACATCTTCCCCACGTCCACTCTATCCAGGCCTTTCAGTATTCTGTAAGTTTCAATCAGATCCCCCCTCATCCTTCTAAACTCCATCGAGTATAGACCCAGAGTCTTCAAACGTTCCTCATATGTTAAGCCTTTCATTCCTGGGATCATTCTCGTGAACCTCCCCTGGACCCTCTCTAGGGCCAGCACATCCTTCCTGAGATACAGGGCCCAAAATTGCTCACAATATTCTATATGTGGTCTGACCAGAGCCTTATAAAGCCTCAGCAGCACATCCCTGTTTTTATATTCTAGTCCTCTCGAAATAAATGCCAACATTGCATTTGCCTTCCTAACCACTGACTCAACCTGCAAGTTAACCTTAAAAGAATACTGGACTAGGACTCCCAAGTCCCTTTGCACTCCAGATTTCTGAATTCTCTTCCCATTCAGAAAATAGTCTATGCCTCTATTCTTCCTACCAAAATTCATGACCTCACACTTCCTCACGTTGTATTCCATCTGCCACTTCTTTGCCCATTCTCCTAACCTGTCCAAATCCTTCTGTAGCCTCCCCGCCTCCTCAATACTACCTGTCCCTCCACCTATCTTTGTATCATCTGCAAACTTAGCCAGGATGCCCTCAGTTCCTTCATCTAGATCATTAATGTATAAAGTGAAAAGTTGTGGTCCCAACACTGACCCCTGCGGAACTCCACTTGTCACCGGCCGCCATCCTGAGAAGGACCCCCTTATCCCCACTCTCTGCCTCCTGCCAGACAGCCAATCTTCTATCCATGCTAGTACCTTGCCTCTAACACCATGGGCTGTTATCTTACTGAGTAGCCTCCTGTGCGGCACCTTGTCAAAGGCCTTCTGGAAGTCCAAGTAGATAACATCCATTGGCTCTCCTTTGTCTAACCTGCTCGTTACCTCCTCAAAGAATTCTAACAGATTTGTAAGGCATGACCTCCCCTTGATGAAACCATGCTGACTTTTCCCTATTTTACCATGCACTTCCAAGTATTCTGAAACCTCATCCTTAATAATGGACTCTAAAATCTTGCCAACGACTGAGGTCAGGCTAGTCGGCCTGTAATTTCCCGTCTTTTGCCTCACTCCCTTCTTAAACAGGGGGGTTACATTAGCAATTTTCCAGTTCTCTGGGACCCTCCCTGACTCCAGTGATTCCTGAAAGATCACCACTAACGCCTCCACTATCTCTTCAGCTATCTCCTTCAGAACTTTTATCTCTCTTTCTCTCTCTCTCTTTCTCTCCCTCTCTCACCCTTTCACTTTACCCCTGAGTTTTGGAGATTTCTTACAAAAACCCTATCACCCAATACCACAATGGTTTGCTATGGATTCTTGCCCTCTCAAAGTCTATCATCATGGCAACGTGAGTCACATTGGTCTTGCATTCAGGTAGAAATACTAATTAGCTATCCTCTAGGCCCTCAACTTCATTCTCATAGACTTGTAGATGTTTACAGCACAGAAGGAAGCCATTCAGCCCATTGTGTCCACGCCAGTCAACATAGAGCTGACTACACTTATCGCATTTTCCAGCGCTTGGCCCATAGCCTTGGAGGTTATGGCAACGCAAGTGAATATCTAAATACTTCTTAAATGTTACGAGTTACTCAGGCAGTGAGCTCCAAACGCCCACCACCCTCTGGGTGAAAAAGATTTCTCCTCAACTCCCCTCTTAGCCTTCTACCTCTTACCTTAAATCTATGCCCCCTGGCTATTGACCCCTCTACTAATGGAAAAAGTGCCTTCCAATCCACCCTATCTATATCCCTCATAATCTTATACATCTCTATCAGGTCCCCTCTCAACCTTCGCTGCTCCAAGGAAAACAACCATAACTTATCTAATCTTTCCTCATAGCTCAGACCCTCCAGCCTAGGCAGCATCCTGGTAAATCTCCTCTGCATCCTTTCCAGTGCAATCACATCCTTCCTATAATGTGGTGACCAGAACTGCACACAGTACTCCAGTTGTGGCCTAACCAGTGTTTTATACTGTTGCAGCATAACCTCCCTGCTCTTGTATTCTCTGCCTTGGCTAATAAAGGCAAGTATCCCATATGCCTTCTTAACCACCTTATCTACCTGCCCTGCCACCTTCAGGGATCTGTGGATATGCACACCAATGTCCCTCTGATCTTCAGTACTTTCCAGGGTCTTACCGTTCATAGTGTAATCCCTTGCCTTGTTAGCCCTCCCCAAGTGCATTACCTCACACCTTTCCAGGTTGAATTCCATTTGCCACTGCTCTGCCCATCTGACTAGTCCATTGATATCCTCCTGCAGTTTATGGCTATCCTCCTCACTATTTGCCACCCTACCAATTTTCGTGTCATCCACAAACTTCTTGATCATACCCCCTACATTTAAATCCAGATCATTTATGTGCCCCACCAACAGCAAGGGCCCCATACCGAGCCCTGTGGGACCTCACTGGAAGCAGACTTCCAGTCACAGAAACCTCCCTCTACCATCACTCTCTGCTCCCTGCCTCTCAGCCAATTTTGAATCCAATGTGCCACTTTGCCTTGGATCGCATGGGCTCTTACTTTCTTGACCAGTCTGCCATGAGGGACCTTATCAAAAGCTTTGCTAAGGTCCATGTAGACCACATAAAATGCATTACCCTCATCAACGTTCCTGGTTACCTCCTCAAAAAATTTGGTCAAATTTGTGAAACACGACCTTCCTTTAACAAATCCATGCTGACTATCCCTGATTAATCCATGTCTCTCCAAGTGCAGATATATTCTGTCCCTCAGAATTCTTTCTCGTAACTTCCCCACCACTGAAGTTAGACTGACTGGCCTGTAATTTTGTGATCTATCCTTTCCCTTTTTTAATAATGGGACAACGTTAGCAGTCCTCCAGTCCTCAGGCACCTCACCTGTGGCCAGAGAGGATTTGAAAATTATTGCCAGGGCTCCTGACACCTCTTCCCTTGCCTCCCTCAACAGCCTGGGATACATCTCACCTGGGCCTGTGGATTTATATACTTTAAGGCCGCTAAACCTGCTAGTACCTCCTCTCTCTCTATGTTACCTTCCTCTAATATTTCACAGTCCTCCACCCTGATGTCTATATCTGCATCGTCCTTTTCCATTGTGAAGACTGATGCAAAGTATTCATTGAGGACTGTACCCATGTCTTCTGGGTCCAGACCCAGATTACCTCTATGGTCTCTAATTGGCCTTACTCTTTCCCTAGGTATTCTCTTGCTCTTTATTTTAAAAAAAACCTTTGGGTTTTCCTTTATTCTACCCTGCAATGCTTTCTCAAGCACTCTCTTAGCTTTCTTAATTTCCTTTTTAAGATCCCCCTGCACTTTTTATACTCCTCTAAGAACTCTGTCGTATTGAGCCCTCGGTATCTGCCATAAGTTTCTCTTTTTTTCTTAATCCTAAACTTTAATTCCCTTGACATCCAGAGTTCTCTGGACTTGGTACCCCACTTTGTTTTTACGGGAACGTATATTTGCCCTGTACTCTTGCTATTTTCCTTGAATGTCTCCCACTGCTCTGACACAGTTTTATTTGCAAGTAGCTGTTCCCAGTCCACTTGGGCCAAATCGTATCTCATCTGAGTAAAATTAGCCTTTCCCCAGTTTAGAACTTTTATTCCCCACCCAACCTTATTCTTTTCCAAAAATATCCTAAATCTAACCGAGCTATGGTCACTATCTCCAAAATGCTCCCCTACTGATACACCTTCCACCTGCCGGGCTCATTAGGTCCAGAACTGCCCCCTCCCTTGTTGGACTTTCCACGTACTGGCTAAAGAAGTTCTCCTGAATGCAAATTAAGAATTTTGCTCGCTCCCTACCTTGCACATTAAAACTATCCCAGTTAATATTTGGGTAATTAAAATCCCCAATTATTACTGCCTTATTATTCTTACACTTCTGTGAAATTTGATTACATATTTGGTCCTCTATCTCTCCCTGATTGTTTGGAGGCCTGTAGTACACACTCAACAGCATTTTAACCCTTTTTGTGTTCCTTCCTTTTACCAATATGGCCTCATTTGATGGTCCTTCCAGGATATCATCCCTCCTCACTGCAATAATTGATTTCTTGATCAATATTGCCATCCCCCCTTCACTTGTACCCCCCTCTCTATCTTGCCTGAATACCCTATAACCAGGAATGTTGAGCTGCCAATCCTGCCCTTTTAGCCAAGTATTGGTCATGGCTATGACATCGTACTCCCATGTGCCTATCTGTGCCCTCAGCTCATCTGTCTTAATCCTTAAGCTGCTTGCATTAAAATAGTTAGCCTTGCTAAACTCATTTCTTTCTTATCCAGCCTATGTTTCCTCTGCCTTCCAGGCTCACTTACTAGCCTTTTAGCTTCTAATTCCATCTCAGCTTTTCTCCCCTCTGAACTACTTTTCAGGATCCCATCCCCCTGCCAATTTATTTTAAATCTGCCCCAGCAGCATTAGCAAACCTCCCCGCGAGGATGTTGCTCCCGTTCCTTTTCAGATGTAACCTGTTCAACTTGCACAGGTCCCACCTGCCCCCAAAATGGTCCAAGTGCCCCAGGAATCTAAAGCTCTCACTACTGCATGGCACCGGGAGTAATCCGGAGGTTATTACCTTTGAAGTCCTGCCTTTCAATTTCCTACTTCACTCCCTGAAGTCTGCTTGCAGGACCTCCTTTCTCTTTCTTCCTATGTCATTGATCCCAACATGGACCAGGACCTCTGGCTGTTCACCCTCCCCTTTCAAAATGCCTTGCAGCCATTCCGTGACATCCTTGACCCTGGCACCCAGGAGGCAACATACCGTCCTGGAGTCACGTCTACGGCCCCAGAAGCACCTGTCTACTCCTCTCACTAACGAATCCCTTACCATTATTGCCCTTCCGCACTTCTTCCTCACCCCTGAGCAGCTGGACCACCCACAGCGCCATGGCCTTGGCTCTGGTTGGCCCCCACAGAGGAATTTACACTCTCACCATTTTCCAAGGCCAAAAAATGGTTTGCAAGTGAGAAACACTCGGGAGAATCCCTCACTACTTGCTTGGTCCACTTCTTCTGTCTGGCGGTCACCCATTCCCTCTCTGCTTACACTTCCTTAAGCTGTGGGGTGACCGCGTCCTGAAACATGCTATCCATGAACCTCTCAGCCTCGTGAATGCACCATAGTGCCCCCAGCTGCCGCTCAAGCTCCAAAACCCGGAGCTCGAGCTGCTCCAGTTAGAGGCACCTCCTGTGTACACGGTCATCCAGACCTCCAGGAGCATCTAGGATTTCCCACATAGGGCAGGAGGTGCAAATCACAGGACTGAGCTCCCCAGACATATCTTAGCTAAATAGAATATGGACACTTGTTTTTATTTTACCCTTACCCCTACTTGAGTATAAACTAGATGCTAGATCCTCTAGATAGACTAGATCCTCTACGTGCTGCTTACTGACTGACCCAGGGTCCTTGTTGCACATTCTCCTCTTAGAAATAAAGAGGTTGATTGAAAGTATAACCACTTATAAAACCTGACATTCCTAACACTTCCCTGAGAACATTGGAGACTAAGAGCTGGATTTTCACAGAGTTGTGGAGAGTTGTGAACCTTTAAAAATAACAGGCAGGACCCGGACCCTATTTTCACCAGTAGGGGAAAGGGGCCCAGCTTGAATCTCACAGATGAGGGAAATCCGAACTCAGAATGACCTTTGAACTCCGTGTTGAGTACATTTTCACTGTAGCAAGGGCTTTAGCCCATAGTGTGGGAGTCATAAATTTATGGAAGAGACATAAATGCTTATAAAAGGTGGATAAGCAATGTAGAAATTTTAAGCTATCAAGTTATTTAAATCCCCAACCCTTTAAATATTAAAAAAGGCTGCCTTTGTCAGTGAGAGTTTAAAAAAACTCAATCTGTGAAGTTATTTAAATCCCCAGCCCTTTAAAACATTGAAAAAATGCCTGCCTGTGTCAGTGAGAGTTGAAAAATGTCTGTTCTAGCAGTTACAAGCAGTTTGCTGACATAGCCCCAAGGGTTATCATTATATCATTCTTAATATTTGGCTGCTATCCACAACCTAAATATTATCCCAGCAGGGGTTTTATAAGTTCACAGTTTGATTGACAGCTCAAAGACATTATTAAAGGATTAGCTGTTTTGTTGATGTGTTATGAATACAAGTCTGTTTGCTTTGATAAGGGGTTAAGTACTTGGGGGACTTTTAAAGTTTTGAATGGGTTTTCATGAATATTTTTTAATCATATTGGAAGCTGTAATAGATATTTAGATCTTTATTTTATTCCATCTCCACATGGCTCATAAGATCTGCCCATGGTGGATACTGGACAATTTGACATGGAGGGTGAGGGACATGAGTTGGCATTAAGTTAGAATGGAGGCTATATGTGACCTTGGGTGGGTGGGGGCATGCGTTGGCATGGATGGGGCATGGGGAGTGGGTGGAGGAGTGAGGGGGTGTGAGGGATGAGGGATGGAGGGTCTTTATTTAACAAAACTACTGGGACAAAGGCCAAGAGAATAAAGCCTTTTAATTCACCCACCTGGGCACTCGGTAGACCCTGTGGCAGCCTCCAGTCTCTGCCTGGTCACAGCGGGCCCAACTTCATCCTGCACTGCCTCCCTGTTGCAAAAATCAGGCCATTCCATGCACTATTTCTTGAGGCAGGTTCGTTGAGCCTGGAAATTTCCCGACATGAGCTGCCAGCCTCGGGAGGGAAAATCTGATCCTACCAGTCTTCCCACAGTTATCAAAGATGCTCTTGCCATTGCCCAAAGGTATGAACATTTTGCACCTTCCTCCCTGTAAAAGCCTGGGCCCCCCTTTAGCTTTTAACAACCAAGTCACCCAAGCTTGTTGTTGGTCAGAATTCAGAATAAATCACATGACCCCTTTCATTACTCCATTTTACCCTATATTAAAGACACAGCCCCAAAACATAACGATTTTATAAATTTTGTATTTGTAGGAAGTATTGAAAACTGCCTCGACTACTGATTACCACATATGTCACGGAGCATTGACTGAGCTTCAATTTTCCCTCACCAGGTATGCCCTCTTAAGGCATTGGCGAACCAACATAAACCATGAAGGTGGATAAGCAATGCTCGCTTGGGAGGTGCACTGAGTGGAATGTCATGGGGATCCCCATGGGAAACCTTGGAGTTTCTGATCTATAGCATTGATCTGGATTCAGAAATGCAATACAAGCACAATGTTCATAAATCATACATAATTTAGGGGACATTTGATTTTGATAAAATATGCAGAGAACAGAAGATGCTAGTTAAAATTTCCAAGTGTCCAGAATTGTATGCATCTCATTCAATATAGCAGTTTAAGATGTTACACAAAAAGTTGAAGCAGGATGGGGAATACTGTAATATGGACTGAAATAACTGAAAATACAATGTAACTTATTAATTTTCCATTGCATATTTTAACTACAGTTATGTCTGTTATACTGTGAGAATATAAATAAGACACAATTGAATTAAGTCAAATTAACCACTGTTGAGTTTGCTAACTTGACCTTTGTGAGAAAATAAGGGTTAAGTGAGTGAAAAATAGGAATGGTCAATTCACTTGTGCAAGCAAGCATGCATTCTCAAGGCAGGAAAAAGTAATAAAATGACCGAAGAGTCTATAATTATACAGGGTCAGGAAGCGTGTCAATGGTACCAATACCTATGATTATCAAGACGTTCACAGGAAGAATCTCATTAAGGAAATCTCGAAACAACTTCTTGTTTAATGAGGTCATTATTGTGTTGAGAGGAGTGGTAAAACCTTGAAACTGTGTGAAGGTACACCTGTTTGATGCTTATGAACATATTGAATATTTGGGTATCTTGAAACAGCCAAAAAGGGCAGTTTGAAACAGTTCATAGTGAATCAGCCCATGAGAGGTGACATCATCTTTGACCGTGCAGGGAGTAACCAATCCCTTATCTTTACAGATTTTAAACATATGTATAGAAGGGTAGAAGAAAGGTATACCTTTCCTTTGTTCCTTGCAGTATAGTTGGAGGTGGACCAGCACGTCAGAATTTATGATTTTGTTCCTGGGATTCTGATCAGTGCTCCAGGTGTGAATAGGGACTGAAGGAACCAATTGGACCGAGTAAGGGTGTCATTCAGGGAACTTGTAAACTTTTTAGTCTCCCTGGTGAGTTAAAGACAGAAGGCCTGGGTGAACAAGGCCAGTAGTTTCTGTGACTTAAAGTAAAAAAGGTGAGGGGCAAGGCAGGGAACTGTGTGGACGTTTCAGCTTTGTAGTTATCGTCCAGAAAACTGGATGTGTAAACCTTTGATCTCATAGTTTAAAGTAAGACTGAGAGCTGGGTGAAAGAGGCCAGTTAGTCCTGTAGGTTAAAAGGTAAAACGTGAACTAGATTAGGAGGATTCAGCTTCTGGGTATTTATAAAATGAGGACACAATTGGATTGAAAGAAATAAATTTGTAAGTTTTGTTTTTCACTGATGGATCCTTCATGATGTTATTCACCTGTTCATCAGCTATTAATGTGCTGCTATTCATACTCCTGTGATTTTGAAACATAATCAATAAAATTAATCCAAGAACTTTATAATCCTATACCTTTAGCAGCATCATTATTTATTCTATTCAAGTCTGAACCCTCATAGCAGCTCAAGTTTGACAACAAGTTTGATGAACAATGTCTCAGAGACATTGTCCTTTAGGGAAGGAAATCTGCCATCCTTACCTGGCCTGGTCTACATGTGACTCCAGACCCACAGTAATGCGGTTGACTATTAAAATGCCCTCTGAACGAGGGCAATTAGGGATGGGCAATAAATGCTGGCCTAGCCAGTGATGCCCACATCCTATGAACGAATGAAAAAAAAGACAGGGAGAATAGCAGAAAAGTATCTTGGAATGAGAGTAGAGTTAACACTCATCACGTCCAGTGATCACACAGCAGTAATCAATAAAGGAAATAGAATTTGGAGTTATGATGCTAAATCAGTAGGGTTCAAATCTGAGATTGTGCTGAAGCTTTGAAGTGCTCAGGTCAGACCACATCTTTAGTGCTAAGCTGTAGACATTTACAGCTTTTGGCTTATCATACATTTACTACTATCACTGAGGCAGAAAGAAAACATCAAAACACTGGAAGCAGTTCAGAGCAGCATGACAAGTCTGAACCCTGTGTTGGAGGACTGAGTTATGAAGGAACATTAGGAGAATTAACTTAAAATGAGGGGGTATTATAGGAATACATACAATAAATAAAATGGAAAATGTTAGTCTGAAGTTTTAAATTAAGCCACGAGTGCAGAGGGAAAAAGATAGAGAGCGGAATTTTCTGCTCCAGAGGCTAAGGGTGGAATTGTCCCAGATTTGCAGTAGCGGGTGTGAAAAGTGGTGTTTTATCCACCAGCCACAATGGCAGGGCTTTATACCGTATCATCTGCTTCCCGCCTTATTAATTATACAGCCACAGGAAACACGCCGACTCACTGGCGGATGGCCTCTGAATCGCCCGCTACACCGTTACCTCATCGTTTCCTGGCCTCAGGCAACATATCTAAACTGCAGCCACGCACACAGTTCTGCAGCCCAGGACTGCTCCACTGAAAACTTGGCCCTGAAAACCAAGAAGAGTTCAGGGACCTGTCACTGGAATGCCTTTTGGAGACCACTGTGATGTCCCCCACCTCCGCTCTAGCTGCAGGAGGTCCAGCAATCTCACCACTCCAGCTTGGGAGGCAATGGTTGTGGTACTCAGTGCCAACGCTGCACACAAGTGGTTAGCCACTCAGTGCAGAAAGAGGATGAATGATCTCATCCGTGCTGCCAGGGTAAGGCAACCTTCTCATCACTCTAAACTCACGCACTCACGAGGCCATCACACATTCTCTGGCATCTCACTGCCAGCTCAAGGGACATCACCACTCACTCTCTCACACACACCCCCACATCTCCATCTAGCCTTATCTCCTCTGGAGACTGCCTCCTCAGCCATCACCATCTCGAGGCTACTTGCACAGATCAACGTGCCCCCACACACACCCTAGGTTACCCCCCTTCCCCAGCATAGCCCTCACCCACAGCTTCTTCTCTTGCCTGAGGTCGCTTCTCAGCCTTCCCTAAGCAAGCCCTAGCCCTGCCGCTGTTAAAAAGCCAACCCTACCTTACGGCTATTCTGGTAGGTAGTGACCAGCCCCAGTGACCCCCTAAAATTGATGTGGTGGCGCAGATGACTGAGAGTGATGCCCGAGGCAAGGTAGGCAGACAAACATCGAAGTCCCGGGTGAAGTGCAGCTCGCCAGGAGCACGTCGCTTATGTACAGTTGTGAAACGCAGCATGCAATCACCCCGACATATCCGGATGATCCAGCAAGGGGGGATGATTCCGGCAAGCAGGGCATTAGTTAAAGTACTGAAATTAGGTTCCCGATGTGCAGTGGCAGGAAACGCGGCCCGCCATTGATGGATAGAGCGGACGATCGCAAACTGGTCTCACGACAGCATAGAACCAATTTTTGGCCTTCTCGTCATATTGTTCGCTCACGCCCACCATAACGCCTGCTGCCAGCAGGACCGGACAATTCTACCATATGTGCGGTGACAGGCGGGTAAAGCAGCACGTCTCCCACCAGCCAGAATGGTGGGTTTGCGCACCAGATCATCCACTTCTCAGCTCATTACAGATGCATTAACGTGATCCACATCGGATCTCGTGGAAAGGAGGGGTGCGATTCATCTGCCCCACTGTCAGCTCATTGGATCACCATTCCAGGCATCATATTTAAACTGCACCTGTTCACATCATTTACTCTCTGCAGCCCAGGACTGGCCGTGGCAAGTGATGGCCCCTAAAGGAAAGCAACCGACTGTGCCCAAGTTTAGTGACAAAGCGCTGGGTGTACTTCTGGATGTGGTGGAGACACACCGGGACATCCTTTACCCTTTTAATGGGAGACGGAGGTCCACCAACCTCACCACTCCAGCTTGGGAGAAAGTCGCCAATGTGGTCAGTGCTAACACAGCCCATAGGACAACCACCATCCAGTGCAGGAAAAGGATGAATGATCTCCTCCACTCCGCCAGGGTAAGTGACCCTTCTCCTCACCTGAAAATTGCTGACAAAAGAGACATTGTCAGTCACCATCAACTAATGCATTCTCCATGGCAATGCCTCTACCAATTAGAGTCCACTTGACAACCAATCAGCACTCTCTTCTCATACAGAGCAAATTATTGTTCCCTTTACAATTGGTATTCTTGCGAATTGTCCTGAGTGCAAGACGAAAAGCATTGACAACAATATTTTTTTTCAGCAATACTCAAATTCTGTACTACCAAACGACTACTTCTCCTCACTCTCAACTCTCACTCTCACAAGCCCATCAGACAATCGCAGGGTTACAGTCTACAGGAATCTCACACACTGCAACCACAAGGGACATTACCACCGACTCCCTCACACATTTGACATCTTCATCTCTTCTCGCATCCTGTACAACTTGCGTCCTCAGCCCTTACACAGGTCCACTCAGGACCCACAGAAGGCTGGCATCTGCCTTGGCATTCACCCTGCTCACAGCCTATCCATCTGCCTTTACACATGACAAGCTCACCCGCAATGAAAGGGAGATCCCAGACCAGAGGGGGGATGCCTGAGCTCAGGCCCCTCATGCAGTTTGAAGAGCGTGTGGCTGAACTGGCCAGTGAGGACCGGGACCATGTCTACGCCAAGGGTTAGACCAGCATCTCCTGAACAAGTGAGGACCCATCACCATCCCATCGTTCACCTAACAAAACTTTGAGTGCTTTGTAATGTTGGTCACTATGCAGCAAATCACTAGTTATCTCTTCCCTCTTTGACAGGCACCAGTGGGATCAGCCCATCAGCCCTAGCCCCACACCACCTCAGATGAGGATCCAGAGGATCCACGGTATGAAGACCTGTCAACAGCATTTACCCACACTCTCCACCAGCGCAGAGACACACACCTCAGTGGGACCTATTTCTAGAGCAGGCACAGGGTCACAATCTGGTGAGCACAGCACACAGATTTGGGCCCACAGCAGGCGGAGGCCCGGACATCCAAGGTGACTGGCACTCGGAGGACTGCTGGAGACCAGGCTCCTGCTGAGTCAGATGACGAGACAGATGTTGGAGCTGCAAAGACGGACAGGGGAACATCAGGCAGGGTTATCAGATGCTGTCACAAGATTGCAAGTCACAACGGAGGAGCCCATCCATGTTCTGTCTTATATCATTGCTCTGAGGCCAACACTGGTAGGATGGTATCTGCCATGGAGTCCTTGCTGCAGAACATAGCACTTCATTGCCCTTGGCATAGGTGGCATCCGTCATGGATAAATGAGAGGGTGACAGGGTACCTTGACTTCACTCCATGTGCCCTTCTCCTCAAGGAGTCAGGCAGGGGCCCCTAGCCACCCGTAGGGATGAGGATCAGCAGCTGGGCCATCCACCCAGGTGACTCCAAGAATGTTCAGCTGATCCCAGTCCCCTCAGCCTGCGACCTCATCAGCTCTGGCTCCACAGGCCGAGGCGGGTGCATCTGTCCCATGGCAGGAGACCCAAGCAGGCCAGGCCCCTCCAGAGGTTGCAAGCGAAGGTCATCTCAGACAAAAGGGCGTAGCAGTTAGTAGGCTGCCTTTACCTCTGCTGTGGATGTTGAGAAAGCACCAAGAAGTAGCAGTAGGGTTAGAAAAATTAAGAAACACTAGGAGCACAAAGGTAGCACCGATGTCCACTACAGTAAAGTCCCCCCCATTTGCAACTTCCTTCTTTGTGTTTTCACTTACCCGTGCTTTGTACTTTGTACACAACATCACCCATTGTGTGAGCAATGTTCATTTATCCGTGGTTTCTCCTCTGTCTCTCTTTTTTCCCTGGGGAGACAGCTGCCGTGACAGAGCAGAAACTGGAACGATTTCAGCTGAAACGAAGGCATTAACCCAGAAACATCTGAATTGCTGGGTCCAGAGCTGCAATAATGGCTCTATTCAATTTTAAATCTTCACCGATGTACTGCTCAAAGGCTTCCCCATCTGCCCTACACAGGTACTGCACCACAGTTTTGCTGCAGAGTCCGGTAGTAACCTATCAACCTATCTAATTGAGTCCCATTCAAAAACTTGTTCGCGATTTCGTTGTTTGCAAGATTTTGCGGGAATGTAACCCCCGTGAACAGCAGGACTTTACTGTATTTGTATTTTCTTTGCACATATGTAAATATATTTCCACTCATTCTACTTCTCATGTTGTGAATGCTGCTTCTTTCTGATGATATGCTCCTTGGTCACTCAATTGGCACTGATGCCCCTCACCCCACCACCCCCCTTCCCAATGTTCCATTGTCTGCCTCAGCTCTATGGTCTTTTCAATCATCTCATTACAGTGTCTGTCCGTTCTCTGCTAGGTAGCGACCTGAGTGCAATGTGAGCATCTAAGACCTTTGTGGGTGGCCAGGGCATTGATGAACTATGTCCCAGAGGCTCATGTCATGGTGCCTCATGGGTTCAGAGCCTGCAGGTTGCTTTAGTCCCCCATGCTTCTGCATTGTAGAATGATCAATGTGAATCTTAGAGGATTTAATGATGGCTCGCATGGAGTTGCTGTATCTTTCATTGGCCTCCAGTTAGCTTCTGACAAGCATGAGCGTTCTTGATTCAAAACAAAAACTCGCAGCCCTTACGTGCTTCTGTCTGCCTGCAGCTTTATCTCAGGTCTGCGTGTACATCTGAACATCACCCCAATATTAGTCCCCACCTTCCCACCTCCATGATGCAGAGCCAAGGACCTCGTAGAAACCTGCTGAACCTTGTGATTCTTGCCAAACGGTTACAAGTGTGCAGCTTAGGATGTGAGTGCAGAGGCCGCAGATGGCTCACTTGGACATGGGAGGGTGTAACACAGGGTCAGAAGGTGTGTCAACCATCTCGTAACATTAACCCGCTGCCATGTCTCACATGGTCAATCGACATGGCAATGTGTTACTTACAATAGTATCGGTGTGCCTGGTTTTGTTGTGCATATGTAAGACTGTTGAAATGGAAATGTAGGATAAAAGCGAGGTTGCAATAGGTCTGATGTGTGCTCTTTATTATCAACGATTTGGGTCCTCAAGGCCTAGCTGGAGGGTCAGCACTTCTGGACTAAAAAAAAATGATGGCCAGGATATTGGGAGACTGTAAATGGAGGCATGGTCACTCCCTTGCTTATCAAGAATCTATCTAACTCTGTCTTAAAAATATTCAAAGATTCTGCTTCTACCACCTTTTGAAGAAGGGAGTTCCAAAGACTCACGACCCTATAATAGAAGAACATTTCTCCTCATCTCTGTCCTAAATGGGCAACCCCTTATTTTTAAACAGTGGCCCCTAGTACTAGATTCTCCCACAAGAGGAAACACCCTCTCTAGATCCACTCTGCAAGGACCCTCAGGATCTTATATGTTTCAATCAAGTCGCCTCTTACTCTTCTAAACTCCAGCTGATATAAACCTAGTCTGTCCAACTTTTCCTCATAAGAGAACCTGCACATTCCAGGTATTAGTCTAGTAACCCTTCTCTGAGCTGCTTCTAACGCATTTACATCCCTCCTTAAATAAGGAGACCAATAGTGTACACAGTACTCTAGATGTTGGATCACCAATGCCCTATATAACTGAGGCACAACCCCCATACTTTTCAATTCCCCTTGCAATAAATGTTAACATTCCATTAACTTTCCTAATTACTTGCGGTACCTGTATACTAACCTTTTGCGATTCATGCACAAGGACACCCAGATCCTTCTGAATCTCAGAGCTCTGCTATCTCTCTCCATTTAGATAATGTGCTTTTTTTTTATTTTTCCTGCCAAAATGAACCATTTCACATTTTCCCGTATTATGTTCCATTTGCCAGGTCTTTGCCCACTCACTTAACCCATTATTCCTTTGTAGCCTCCTTGTGTCCTTTTCACATCTTACTATCCTACCTATCTTTGTGTCATCAACAAATTCAGCAACCATACCTTTGGTCGCTTTATCCAAGTCCTGTATATAAATTGTAAAAAGTTGAGGCCCCAACACTGATCCCTGCGGCACACCACTCATTACATCCCGCCAACCAGAAACTGACCCATTTATGCCTACCCTCTGTTTCCTGTTAGCTAGCCAATCTTTAATCCATGCCTCTTTGTTTTCCCCTACACCATTAGCTTTTATTTTCCACAATAACCTTTGTTGTAGCACCTGAAAATCTATATACAGTGCATTCACTGGTTCCCCTTTATCCACGGCATATGTTACTTTGTTAAAGAACTCCAATAAATTGGTTAGACATGGTTTCCTTTTCACAAAACCATACTGGATCTGCCTGGTTACCCTGAATTTTTCCAAGTGCCCTACTATAACATCTTTAATAATAGCTTCCAACATTTTCCCTATGACAGATGTTAAGCTAACTGACCTGTAGTTCCCTGCTTTCTGTTCCCCTCCCTTTTTGAATAAAGGAGTTACATTCACTATTTTCCAATCTAATGGAACCTACCACAAATTTAGGGAAATTTGGAAAATTAAAACCTTCGCATCAACTATCTCACTAGCCATTTCTTTTAAGACACTAGGATGAAGTCCATCAGGACCCAGGGACTTGTCAACCTGCAGCTCCAATAATTTGCTCAGTACCACTTCCCTGGTGATTGTAATTTTCCCAAGTTCCTCCCTCCCATTTCCTGATTTACAGCTATTTCTGGGATGTTACTGGTATCCTCAATAGTGAAGACCAATACAAAATACCTGTTCAATTCAATTCATCTGCCATTTCTAATGTTATTTTCCATTATTAAGTCTCCAAACTCACTTTCTATGGGACCAACACTCACTTTGTTAACTCTATTTTTTACTTAAAAATCTATAGAAATTCTTACTACCTGTCTTTATATTTCTAACTAGCTTTCTCTCGTACTCTAATTTTTCCTTCCTTATCAATCTTTTGGTCATTCTTTGTTGTTTATGTTCTGTCTAGTCTTCTGACCTGCCACTCATCTTTGTGCAATTATATGCTTTTTCTTTAATTTTGATACCATTTTTAGCTTTTTTAGTTAACCATGGATGGTGAGTCCTCACCTTGGAATTTTTCTAACTCATTGGAATGTATATCTTCTGTGTATTCTGAAATATCCCCTTAAATGTCCACCACTGCATCTCTGTTGACCTATCCCTTAACCTGATTTGTCAGTTCACCTTAGCTAGCTCTGCTTTCATGCCCTCATAATAGCCCTTATTTAAGTTTAAAATATGAGTCTTCGACTCGCTCACCTCTCCCTCAAATTGAATATAAAATTCAATCATATTATGATCGCTGCTACCTAGGGATACCTTCACTATGAGGTCATTAATTAATCTTATCTTGATGCAAAACACCAGGTCTAGTATAGCCTGCTCTCTGGTTGGCACCAGAACGTGCTATTCTAAGAAACTATCCCAAAAACTTTTTATGAGTTCCTTATCTAGGCTACCTTTGTCCATCTGATTTTTCCAGTCTACATGTTGATTAAAATCCCCCATGATTATCGCCGTAACTTTCTGACAAGCTCCCATTAATTGTCCCTTTATTCCACTCCTACCACGTGATTACTGCTAAGAGGCCTGTACCCCACTCCCACAAGTGACTCCATGCTTTTATCCTTTCTCATCTCCACCCAAACCGTTTCTACATCCTGGTTTCCTGAACTTAGGTCATCCCTTTCTATTGTGCTAATACCATCATTTATTAACAGAGCCACCCCTCCACCTTAGTCTACTTCCACAGTACTTTCCAGTTCCTGCTAATTACAGACTGGACTAGATTTTTCAAGAACAAGATTAACACTTTAAACTCCCCCGCTCACCAAACTCCCACTGTGTTCTCAAGCTGCACTCGTTTGCCCTCAACACTTATTTTGCAGGAGCTTTTGCCTGTGCATAGAAATCGCAGGGCGAATTCACAACATACCTGAGACATGAAGTAGGTAACCAATGAGTGATGATTTCTGTCTTTGAGGCATTCTGCATTAATGCAGAAATACTGCCACAAGAACAATGAGGATTGCAGTGCTGCTCCTGCTTCTTGAAGGCTGCCATGGGCAGTGGAATGTCACCGGGATGTTTGCAGGGGCTGCACTATGTGAACTCTGCTCACCAAGTGCCCTGTTACAGTTATTATCCCATGACAGAAAGGCCACATGCTCCCCGTGGCTGCATTACCTTCCAAGGATGAGGCCATCGTGACGCTTGTGTATCTATTCATTCAGAGATTGATATGCTGTGTACACATGGTGAGGATCGCAACAAAGGTGGTTGTGTGGACCCAGCATGGAGGGCACAGATCAAAAGGGTTACTATTGGCTGTTCATCCCCCTCCTCCTGGAACCTAGTAGCTATAAGCATCTGATGTGCATGCCTGCCTTGTCTGGCCTGTGCTATGGCCTCTTCCTCCGGAGCCTCCACCTCCTTGCCCTCTTCAGAATCTGCCCACTCGATGTCCTCCTTAGCTGAGGATATGTGTAGCTGCTCTATCTCTCTTTCTGGCAAGACAACCCCCCTTTGGAGCACCAGGTTGTGTATAGCACAGCAAGGCACTATCAAGCATGAGACCCTCTGGGGAGAGTACTATAGTGTGCCACCTGACCTGTCCAGACATCAGAAACGCATCTTCAGGATGCCAATGGTCTGCTCAAACAATGAGTGTGTTGCAGCATGAGCAGCGTTGTACCTCTCCTCAGAGGTACTTTGTGAGCACCAAGTGGGTGTCATCAGCCATGTCTTTAGCGAGTACTCTTTGTCACTGAGGAGCCAACCTTGGATGCGCTGAGGGCCCTTGAATATCTGTCGCAGCTGGGAATGATGCAAGATGTACAAGTCGTGGGAGATTCCAGGGTATCTCTGTATACCTGTATATATACCTGTATATTCTGCTTCTGGTGGTTGCAGACCAGCTGCACATTTAGTGAATGGAACCCCTTCCTGCTAATGACTTGTAGTAGCTGCTGCCAGGGAGCTATTAAAGCCACATGAGTGCAGTCTGTGGCACCCTACATCTGTGGGAATCCGGAGATAGCTGCAAATCCCAGTGCTCTTGCACCCTGGCTGGCTTCGTCTAGGGAGAACTGCAAGTAATTGTGTGACTTGCTACGTAGGGTGTCCATAATCTCTCTGATGTGTTTGTGAGCAAATGCTTGAGAAATCCCACAGAGCTCCCCAATGGAGCCCTGGAATGAGCCACATGGGAAGAAGTTCAGAGTGAGAGTTACTTTGAGAGCCACAGGCAGGGATGATCTCTCAGTCCCTGTGGCGTCAACTCCTCCCAGAAAATGTGGCAGATGTGAGACACCACATCCCTAGACAGGCGTCTATTGCAATATCTCTCACTCATCTGGAGGAATGAAAGGCGTCTTCCATACAACCAGATGCCTATGCACAATGTCACTGGCAGCCTTTGCTTCTGGGTACTGAGCTGGCCCCGCTGGCCTTTGATCATCAGGGTGAGGATCTTGCCTTAGCCCAGCTTGCCAATGCTGGGCTCTTCTTTTCCTCCTTCTTCGTTGCCTGATTGCCAGGATGAAAGCAACGTTTGTGTAATCCAAAGGATGCAGTCTGACAGTGCCCTGAGTGTGGCTTTTGCCACCTGGCAGAACTCATTGATAGTCAAGCCCCTGTGTCAAAGCACAATCAAATGTGTGCCATTTTGGCAGGGGGGAGTGGGCGTGGTGCTGTGGATGCGCTAATGGTGAGCCGGAAGCCTGTAATAGTGCTGCAAAGGGACTAAGTGGGGATATAATGGCTGGCATGATAGGAACCCATGGGCTCCACACACACTCCTAAGTTAGTGATTGTAAGGTGACCATTGAAGGCTTATGTTCTTTCATGATTTTGTTCATTGCTTCTGCAGAGACGAGGTCAAGGGTGTGATGGAGGGCATTTCCACGAGGCGGCTCATACTGCGGGGCACCGGCTCCCAAGGGAGGGTTTGGGGCTTGGGGCCAATGTGGAATTCCATCCGAACAGGGAAACGCTCAGACGGAAGACCACCTGCGCCACCTCGAGGCCCAGTATAACGCTGTGGCCGAGCACAACCGTCCTAAGGTCTTGAATGGCATCGGCCACAAGCCGGACGTCCACGGATGCAGGACACACCAACCCCTGTGGGAGCATCCAGCCCACTCCGCCGCCACCCAGCACTTCCCCGATCCTGGCCACCCCGGCAGCCACAGCCCTCCTCTCCGCCTGCCACTGAAAAGGACGGAGGGGCGGATTCCTGAGCAGCGGCTCTTTGACGATAGCCGCTACTCCTGACAGGGGAGAGCTGCGTCACGAGGCGACTGTGTTCCAGACGTTGATCAGGTCCTGGTAAAAGACGGGCAATGCCTGCAAGGAGCACGAAGGCCCCTCAGCTCTATAAACAGGAGCTGCACGTCATAATTCAGGCCGTGCACCTAGTGGAAGAAATATGTCGCCAGGGCACACCATCTCGGAGGAGGTATCGCTGCAGGGCCCGAAGGCGGAAAATCGCCACCTGGATGCGTAGGCACACCAGCGCCTGACTGCCCTCCCTAAGCGGGAGATTCAGAACCTCAGCAGTGACCCAGTGCAGCCTTTTGTCCCAGAAGAAGTCGACGAGCATTCTCTTGGATTTTTGTGACAAAGTCTGGGGGAGGGTTCAAAGTGACCAGTCGGTACCACAAATTGGTGGCAATCAGCTGGTTTATGACCAGAACTCGACCCCGGTAAGACAGCACTTGGAGCAGTCCTGTCCAGCACCGCAGGCGAGCGGTGACTTTCGTCTCCAGTTCCTGCTAATTCGCCGGCCAGGATTCCTCAGCAGGGCAAAGATGGATCCCCAGGTAGAGGATGCTGGTCCTGCTCCAGGTGAAAGGCCTGAGCTCCTTGGGTAGGGGATCCATCTGCCACGGGCCGACCAGGAGTCCAGAACATTTACCCCAGTTGATCTTGGCAGAAGACGCAGCGGAGTAGACCTCCTGGCACTCGCGCATCCTCCGCAGGTCAGCTGGGTCACTAAACATAAGGAGCACGTCATCAGCGTAAGCCGAAAGGACCACCCCGTTGCCCGGCCCGCGCAGAACCAATCCCGACAACCTCCTCCGCAAGAGGCGCAGGAAAGGCTCCACACAGATAGAATACAATTGGCCAGACAGGGGGCAGCCCTGACATACCCCTCTCCCAAAGCGAAGGGGCGCCGTCAGGGACCTGTTAACCTTAACTAGACACTCTGCGGCAGTGTACAGAAGTCGGATCCGGGTGACAAAATGCATCCCGAACCCGAATGCTCACAGAGTTCCGAATAAATATTGGTGATCCACCCTGTCGAATGCCTTCTCCTGATCAAGGGACAGGAAGGTGCTCGACAGACCAGCCCTCTGGGAATAGGGAATGGTGTCCCAGACCATAAGACCATAAGACATAGGAGCAGAAATTAGGCCATTCGATCCATCGAGTCTGCTCCGCCATTCAATCATGGCTGATAAGTTTCTCAACCCCATTCTCCCGCCTTCTCCCCGTAACCTTTGATCCCCTTACCAATCAAGAGCCTATCTATCTCGGTCTTAAATACACTCAATGACCTGGCCTCCACAGCCTTCTGTGGCAATGAATTCCATAGATTCACCACTCTCTGGCTAAAGAAGTTTCTCCTCTTCTCTGTTCTAAAAGGTCTTCCCTTTACTTTGAGGCTTTGCCCTCGGGTCCTAGTCTCTCCTACTAATGGAAACATCTTCCCCACGTCCACTCTATCCAGGCCTTTCAGTATTCTGTAAGTTTCAATCAGATCCCCCCTCATCCTTCTAAACGCCATCGACTATAGACCCAGAGTCCTCAAACGTTCCTCATATGTTAAGCCTTTCATTCCTGGGATCATTCTCGTGAACCTCCTCTGGACCCTCTCCAGGGCCAGCACATCCTTCCTGAGATACAGGGCCCAAAATTGCTCACAATATTCTAAATGTGGTCTGACCAGAGCCTTATAAAGCCTCAGCAGCACATCCCTGTTTTTATATTCTAGTCCTCTCGAAATAAATGCCAACATTGCATTTGCCTTCCTAACTACCGACTCAACCTGCAAGTTAACCTTAAGAGAATCCTGGACTAGGACTCCCAAGTCCCTTTGCACTCCAGATGGATATTATCAACAATGGTGTGGCCCAGGATGGTATAGGACTGGTCAGGGTGGATCATGTGGTCCAGCACAGTGCCAAGCTGAGAAGCCATGGCCCTGGCAAAAATGTTATAGTCCGTGCTGAGGATGGAGACCGGGCACCAGTTTTTAAGGAGGCGGAGATCCCCCTTCTTAGGCAGCAGGGTAATCACGACCCTGTGCCATGAAAGGTGAATCTTCCCGGTTGCAATACTCTCCTCCAGGACCCCTGCATAGTCGCTCCCCAGGACGTCTCAGAATGCCCTGAAGAACTCCACGGTCAGCCAGTCCAGCCCCAGGGATTTTCCCCTAGGGAGACTGTCGAGGGCACCGGTCAGCTCCCCCAGACTTGTAGAGGAGTCAAACTTCCCGGTGCCCTCCCGGCTGACCTGCGGCAGGTCCTCCCACAAAACTCTGCGAGCAACCTCGCTGGACGGATCCGGAGAGAACAGGGCAGTGTAGTAGGTTCTGGTAATGGCCCTGATGCCCTCCGGATCCGAGACAAGTGATCCTTCATCGTCCAGCAGCGTAAGGAGCTGCTGATGGACCCTGTGCCTTTTTTCTAGCCCGTAGAAGAAGGGGGAGCCGCGGTCCAGGTCCTGGAGGAACCGGATCCGTGACCTCACGTACGCAGCCCGGGACCCAACGAGTTGCAGGTCCCGCAGGGCGCCCTTCTTCTCTTCGTACACCAGCCGCAGGGCCGGGTCCGCGTCGGGCTGATGGAGACATGCCTCCAGGTTGAGCACCTCCTTCTCTAACTCCTCGACCCTGGATTTCCGCTTCTTTGTCGATCCCCTCACGTACTCCCGACAGAAGGCGCGGGCATGAGTCTTGCCCACGTCCCACCATAGCCTGAAGGAGGGGAAGCCTCCCCACTTCCTTCTCCAGCCGGCCCAGAAACGACGAAATGAGTCCAGGAACCACTCGTCCTCCAGCAGCAGGTTTTTAAAGGGCCAGTACACGGGCCCCGTCCGAGCGCAGAACGAAGCGAGCTCCGCCCACACCAGACAGTGGTCCGTGCACAGCACCTGCCGCACAGAAACTGACGGAACGCGGTGCTGGGCGCCGTGATGGTCCCAGGCTCCGAGGTTGGAGTTGAAATCCGCCCCCCCCGGAGGACGATGCACTCACCCGTGTCGATGGAGCCAAGATGAGTGGACACTTCCTTGCTGCTGCGTGCCCAGGGGAGTGTACACATTCACAAAGTGAAGTGCCGTGCCCCCCAGGCGCACAGTAAGATGCAGCAACCAGCCTGGCACCGGCTCCTTGACCCCCAAGATCTCTGGCTGAAAATGTGGGGCCAACAAGATAGCCACCCCGCCAGAATTGGAGGCTAGGTGACTCATGTAGACCCCCCCTCGCCACTCCAGGAGCCATGTAGCTTTGTCTCCCGGAACGGTATGGGTTTCCTGCAGGAAGCACACCACATACTTCCCGTCCCGGAGGACCGAGAAGTTCTGGAACCTGCGCTGTGTGTCCCTGCCGTCATGGATATTGAGGCTGGCTATGGTTGTCTTCATTGTGAGAAGTATGTGCTATCATCACCTGAATAAAAGAAGGAGAGGACTTTTTTAAAAGCCTTCCTCTCCTTCAGGAGCCCAGTGAGAAATGTATGGACCCTCCGCCGGGCATTCCTGTCCAATTCGGGGGCCTTGAGGGCCTCGCGAGTGGACCAGAACACCAGTGGAAAAGATACCACCAGTCAATGGCCAACTGAACTCTGTCTCGGTGACCGCGATTGCTCGCTAAAAAGTCCTGGAGTTCCCGTACAGGGATGAGGGGAGAGTCAGCGGGGGGCACCAGGGGATCCTCACCCAATAACGGCTCCAAGTCGTCCCTGGTGCTCACCACCAAAACTGCATCCACCTCCAGGTCACCGCCTCCAGCTTCCAACCCCTTCCCCGTATTGAGTACAGGGGCAGGTTCAGAGCTGCCAGTCGGCTCCACCTCCACCTCGATCCCACCCCCAGGATCAAGGGCAGATGGGTCCTCCCTGGTCTCCCTTTCTGGTTCTGGTCCACAGGGCGACGGCAGCTCAGAGCCCCGCTCCTCCCCGGGCACCGGGTTGCCCGGCAAATCCAGATAAAACTCCAGACCCAGGATGCTAAAGGTTGGGAGGCCCTCCTCGCCACTACCGCCATTGACCCAGTGCTGGGGGCTATGAAGGAACTGCCACAGTTCCCTGGCGGGCCAGATGGCATCTTGGGGGTACAAGGTGGGTCGGGGTGGGGCACCACCACAAGGGTGGTACCCTCACCGACCCCCGAGGGGCCCTGCAGCAAGGGGATGAGGATCTGGGCTTCCCCCAGAGGGCAGACCCAGGACCTACGAGGCAGAAACACCACCACCTTTTCATCAGGGGACAAGACTCTCCCAACCTCACGAGTCGCGAGGTCCTCCCCCTCCGAGGGGTGGCGCCTCTTCCGGAGTAAGCTGGGGGCTGCAGAGACCTCCATCTGTAAGGCCTCCGCTACCTCCTCCAGCACCGCACCCCCCCCCACACCCCCCGGACACTCCACCCTCTGGGGTTTGGGCAGATCAATCTTTTTGATGACAACCGCTGGCTTGGGGTCGGGCGCCCCATCACTGCCGGACCCGGGAACTCACGTGGGGACGGCGCCGGGCCCATCACATGGCACTGAGGTGCACACGGGCCCAATGATGTTTTTACCCCCGAGCCGGTGTTTGCAGGTGTCTGGGGATCAGGGCGGGTTTGGAGGTCTGGGGGGGGCCTGGCAGGTGGCGGGTCTTCTTTCGCATCTTCTTACGGCGTGGGGGCTCTCCCCCCACCTCGCCGGCACCTGAGATGGCAGTGGCTGCCGGCGGCACCTCCTCTTGTGGGGAGGAAGATGGAGTGGTGGTGGGGGGAGGAGCGGCAGTGCCAGCCGTGGTGACTGGGTGGTGCTGGTGGCCTTGAAGGTGGGGCAGTTCTTACAGACGTGCCCCACCTCCTTGCAGGCATGGCACCGCACGCCATCCATAGTCGGCCCCCTCACATTCCACAGTAAAACTACCTTCTGTGCACTCCTCCCGGGCCAGGCGGACGAAAACCTGGTGCCAGAAGGAGTAGACGTGTCGGAGAGCTGCATCCTTGAGGCCGAGCGGGATCGGTGCAACCCCCGACCTGACCTCCCCCAGTTGTTGGGGGTGGGAGAGGAGGAGTTCACTGGGGACAAAGGGCGGGACATTGGAAATTATGACTCTCTGGGCGGTGGACCCCTTGGAGGCGTCCCACCCACAGTGAGCCCCTTTTCAAGGGCCAGGTGCACTGCTCACTCCAACCGTACACTTTCGAGATGGTAACTATGGCTGAGGGGCCGACAACCCCAGTCGTAGCCTTTACGCACGCCTTGATCGTCAAGTTGCGGTGGGTGTAGCTCTTCACCCCCAGGGCCTTAGTAAGGAAGCAGAAAGGTGGCGGGGCCTTGGGAGCAGGGGCCACATAAGTTTTCTTAGGGAGCCCCGCTACCCATGACAGCACCGCCTCCACAGTCACCCGGGAAGGCCCGGCTACAGGCGACCCTGTCGCAGCCACAGGGGGTGAGCCACACCGAGCTCTATATTCAAAAATATCCCACCCGGGGGAGACAGGGAAAGGATGGCATGATTTCACCTGCCAGAATGGCGAAAACAAGGTGGAGAGGGGGAAAAGGACAGGGGGACACAGAAGGGAAAGGGTAAAGGGTGCAGAGTGGGTGGGTGTCACTCGGTGGAACGGAGTAGGGGGGGCTGGTGGGGGCCTAGCTGTTCTTCCCATAGGGGGTGGGCGATGTCTTCGCCAGGCAGTCGGTACTGCCCGGCACACAGAAGTCAGGTCCGTCCCTGTTCACCAGGCAGCATCTGCTACCTGGACTTGGACGTGGGAGGGGTGAGGGGGTGTGGTGGGGTGTGCAAAATGTTAAATGGACACATGCACGCACCCCTTCTGCCCAAGTCCCTTCAGTAGTCTTCTTCCGTCCCTACAAAGCAACACCGTCTTCACAGCCCTCACCAAACAGAATTCCAGACACCCACTGCAGATATAATGAAAAAAAATCCTTGCTTCCTGGCCTCCCTGTCTTGCAGCACCTCCTCTCTCATTCCTCCAATTCTTCAGGCCTCAGGCCTTGCAGGCTCCAGGCCCCTGCAGCCCTGGCAACAATACCAGCCGTAGGCTTCCAGTGTCCCTTGGTAAACAGCAAAACCAGAGCAGCTTGTAAAAGTCCAGAGGAGTATGTTGGAAAAAGCAATAGTAACAGCAGAATGTGTATCTCCCAGTAGCAGCAGCCACAGCCAGCACACCACACACAGCAACAGCTCCCACTCAGACAGGAACAAGCTGCACCGGAGCCCAATAGGAAGCTGCAATATGCCCAGCCTGGGCACGGGTGTTAATCACTTGTACATACCGTTCACTATTGCCTGGAATAGGGCGAGCGGCAGGGGCCTGAGCCCAGGGTGGCAGCGGAGAGCGGGGCGGGTGGCACTGAGGCCTCGAGGCCCAGAAACAGCGGCTGTGGCTCTGCTTCCAGAACTCAGCCACTGCCATCGCCCAACTGTACAAAGATCATGTATAGGAGCAGCAGTTGGGTATTCAGAGCCTGTGGAAACCATTCCAGATTCCCATTCTATTATTTTTGTTACCTGTCTGTATAAAACAGGCTTGAAGCCTACAGAGCAGGCTTGGATGTGGGCATGCAGTCTGGCTATTAGAGGAGAATTTAAGAGTCAACCACATCACTGTGGGCCTGGAGTCACATTTAGGCCAGACTATGTAAGGACAGCAGATTTCCTTCCCTAAAGGACATTAGTGACACCATCTGCTGCAGCGGGATTCAAACCAGGGTCCCCAGAGCATTACCCTGGATTGCTGGATCATCAGTCCAGTGACAATTCCACTATGCCATTGCCTCCCCTGAGTGTTGGCACAGGAAGATTCAACCAGGACACCTGAGGGTGACCTGCAGGTATTTATTGATGCCATTGCTGCGTATGGCCTCAATGGTGCCATGGCGAACGTCAGCGTGCGCTCAGGAACGCCTGGGTCCCCAATGCACGCAGGCAGCAACTCTGCCTTGGCGCGCAGGCGTGGCAGCCTGCAGGACGTGGACTTAAATAGCTTTGTAGCCGAAGAGATGGCCCACTACCTGGGCATGTTCGAGGAAGAGGGCTCCAGCCCAATGTAACAACATCATCACTGAATCAGCCAGTCACAAGGGAAGCCGGATGCTATGAATGGATGAAGGAGCAAGTTCCTGAAAGGCTCGAGGTAACCCTGCATGCCTGGCACCCGGGCAGTTGAAACAGGGAATAGTAGGAACCAAAAAAAAACACAAGTAAACCTTTGGCCAAACTTTGGAACAAATGTTTAATAAATAAAAGTGTATTGTGATTACTTCAAATTTGCGACACATCCATACTTGAAAATGCAATATCAAAGTGGGTTTTTAAAGGGCATTATGAAGATTTTGACCTAAGTATTGCCTGCATACTGCATTACCTGGTTCAGTTATGTATTTTTCATTTTCTTCTTGTAATTTTCTTTAGGAAATTTATCTAACAGTAATTTTGAGAATTGTTTATAACAACCTGGCTCGCAGTTACTTGACCCTGTGTGGCTCCTGGTGCCTATGTACCAGGCCGTGTGCCATCCTTCCCTTCCTGACCTTATTGTCATTTGTTGGTCTGTTGTTGAGCATGGGGTATTTGGTTCTTAAAAACATGAAGGTAAATATTTCTCATAAGTTCGGTTATTGTCAGTGACCCAGAATAATTGGGACATTTGTGCTGAGGGAACTCAATCCACCTCTGGCATCCCCATGTGCTCTGAAATGGGAGATTTGCAAAGTTATTGCCAGCACACCATCGAACACAGGAGTGACAGGAACCAGGGTGTAGGATGTTTGTCCACTACTTCCACAAAAAAATGGGCTTAACGTGCATGAAAACTTGCTGTTAACTGATAATTTCCTAAGACTGTCCACTGACATGTCTGTAAAGGGATCATGCATTCTCTGCATGCTGTTTCTAGAGTCCCTCAGTGTCTTCATTTAAAACTAGATTATCTTGATTGTGCACCTCAAAGGCTAAACAATATATTCAAAGCCTTTAAGGTTACAGAACACATTACTATTAAGTAGTGTGACTCAGAGAAAGCTGTGTGTCAATGCTTCATTGCTGACCATTGTATTGTCCTGGTCACGGAGAGTCAAGTAATTGTGAAAGTGTTTAAAATGTTAATCATACCTATTTGAATTGTGCAAAATTTTGAATTGCAATGTTCTAGCTAATCACAGTTGTGACTCCAATAAATATTGCCAATAAACTCCCAAGAATGTCTCCCCGCCTATGGCTTCTTGTTCTGATGAACATTGTTCGTGTCACTCAGATGTTAAACGTTTCTGCACAAGATAAATGCAGGTGACTCAGTCCAGGGCCACTTCCCTGTGCTTTGTGCAGCCTTCAGACCAAAGTGATGGTCTGGCCTCACACCCCCGGACACATTACTGATGCCTGCACCTCGACGGTGCTTGTCATTGCTGCCAGAATGTCGTGGGCAGGCGGCACAGAATTCTCTCATTCTTTCTGTGTGCTCTCAACACCTTTATCTCTTCAGCATCTGTGACCAGTGACACTTGCCCCTGAGTGGTCAGGTGCTGAAGGCGGACAAAGGATCAGGTGCTTTTAAGGTTTCATGGCTGTGTCTGTATGATATGACCCTGATCACAGAGCACAAGCGAACTGCCCTCAGCCAGACAGGAGTCAGACATTCTCAGAGGTTACGTGAAAATCTATGGAGTGTCCTCATTGCATGTCATCATCATCCTCCTGCAATTGAGCAACTATTAGAGCCTTCACTGCATCTCCATGACAGGAGCATTCTGACAGAGGGTATTCGTGCTGCCATAAGCCAGACTGGAGTCAAATGTTCATTGATGCAATGTGAGGATCTATGGTATCTCTGCTGCATAGTGTCATCATCCCCCATAAATCTAGCACCTATGAGGGCCTCCCGAGCACGCCTTCCTCGTCTGGCCAGTGCGAGGGCCTCATCAAATGTAGGAGTCATGCACAATCCCTGGAAACCATGCTCAGACCTGCAGGATGCATTTGTGGTGGTCGCATAACAGCTGCACATCAGCAAATGGAATCCTTTGCGGTTGATGTAGTTGTGATGGAGACCTGGGCGCCATGTGAGTGCAGTCGATGGCACCCTGCACCTAAGATCGGGGCAAACCAATAGCTCTTGCATCCTGGTCGTTTTGGTCCCAGGCGAAATGCACAAAGTTGTATGTCCTCGTGAAGATGGCAGCCATGAATTCATGGATGCATTTGCAGGTGGAGGCTTGTGATATCTCACAGAGGTCACCTGTGGAGCCCTGAAAGGACCCACTGGCATAGAAATTGAGTGCCACTGCCACTTTCATAGCCACTGGCAGTGGATGCCCTCCATGTCCCTATGGCACCAAATCCTGCAGCAGGTGGTAAATGTGACCAACCAGTTCCCTAGACATGCGCAGCCTTCAGCGACACTGGTTCTTGGTCACCTGCAGGAATGAAAGGCAGCATCTATAGACCCTGGGTGTCACTGCGCCAACCAGTGATGGCTCGCTGTGGCTCCTCAGTGGCGTGTGCAGGAGCCCCAGCTACCCCTTCTTCCTGAGGGTGCTGCTCCTCTCTCTGCGCAGCCAGGTGCCTCAGTCGCTCTCTGCTTCGTTGTCTTCACTCTCTGTACGCCACAAGGCATAAAGCTAGTTCACCAGGCTCCATGATCCTGATACACTCCTCCTGCAGGATAAAAGAGAGACATGTGTGTTAGCATGGGTGTACTAAGAACCTGTCCTGGTTAAGTGTGAAGGCCCCTTAACATATCGTGGAGAGTGCTGGTCACCACTTAGATGGCCAGAGATTAGTGTGCTGCATGGCTGCCCAAAATCCCACCCACCTCCGTCCCACTCCACCTGACCGATTGGCGGCAGCTTTGTCCACTGGACTACATGCTGCGCTCTCAGCTCAGGCGCAGGCATTCTCCTAGCCTGTGCTGCAAGGAAGCACTGTTAGCTTAAACCCCTGTGGAGACTGGTTCAGACCTGGATAATGACATTGCAAGGGGATGTGAGCACCTCCAGCAGTGACTGCTCCATGGCCAGCTTTAGCGAGGAGATTGTACAACATATGCAGTCATCCAACTGTTATGCGGTCCACTGAAGTGCTCATTACTTTGCAGTCTGTGCCAGGGGAGGTGAAAAGCTCTGGAGCACTTGGTGGCATTTTGATGCCTCTGCATTGCAGAGTAGGCAGATAAGCTGGAAGCCCGACTCCAATCATATCAATGTAGCTGTGTCGGAACTGTGTCAGCTGCAGAGAAATTATTACTTTATGTAAGGTGTCCCAAAGGTGGGGCTGCTTCCCTCGCCCACCCTACCTCCCACCCCAAATACTTGAGCATGACTTTCAACCGCAGGCTGCTCTTGCGGACCCCCCAAGTCACCTCAACCACCTATGCTTTAAATGTTGAATAAGAGGGATTAAGAAAGCTTCTTTTAATTTGAAGAGAACAGCTATTAAATTGATTGATAGGAAGCTGGGAGAGTGAGAAAAATGACCAATTCAGCCGTCAATGATGGAACTAGACTTGCAGGAAGAAAGCTTTCAGTATTATGAAATTTGCTGCAAGTTGGCCCAGTAACGCAGCAAAGGAGCGTATAAAAAAAAATTGAAAAATAAATTGCCAATACTGGACAATTATGATAATTGTGCTTGTTTTGAATTGCTCCATCTATCACATTCTGAATTCAACCTAAAAATGCTGATTTCAGTTTTGAGGGTTCTTTAGAATAATGCAATAAAACATCCTGTGACATTGTGCAAGATGCTCTGGCTCTTGCTACTTACTATTATAAAACAAAGACCGACAACATTTCAAATCATTGATTTTTTTTTTTCCTTATGATCGATATTTCCTGCCTGGCAAAAAATTGGCAACAGTTCACTAGAAAAGGCTGGCTTGCAATACTTTCCCGGCCTGACGTATACGTGATTCCAGAGCCACAGAAAAGTAGTTGACTCTTAACTGCCCTTGGGCCTGGTCTAGCAAGCCATACAGTTCAAGATCAGTTAGGGATGGGCAACAAAAGCTGGCCTTGACAGTGATGCCCACATCCCATGAATAAATGAAGAAAAGGCTGGCTTTTCAGGAATCTCAATATGGTTGAAGAAAGGCCTTGCTTTTACATGGTGCTTCCCATGCCCAATGACATCCCAAGATGCTTTACAATCACTAAAGTACTTTTTAAGTGTAGTCACTGTTGTCATTTGGAAAACATGGCAGCCAATTTGCACACAGCAATATCCCACAAACAGCAATGAGGTAGTGACTAGATAAGCTGCTTCAGTGATATTTGTTGAGGGATAAATATTTCTCAGCATGCTGGGGAGAACTCCCCTGCTCTTCTTCCAAATAATGCCATTGGATCTTTTGCAACCACCTGTGAGGGCAGACAGTGCCTCAGTTTTAATCTCTCATCCAAAAAAAACAGCACCTCTGGCAGTGCAGCCCTCTCTCAGTACTATAATGGAATATCAACCTAGATTATGAGCTCAAGCCTCTGGAGTGGGATTTGAACCCAACACCTTCAGAGATGAGAGTGCTACTAAATGGGCTGTAGCTGACTCTAAGTTGGTTTGACATCAGTATTTGGAATCTGAACTTGAAATATGATGGACAGTGACGGTTTTCCTATATTTTCATGCATCAAACCCACTGGGTTTGAATGAATACAGTCCAGATACTGTGCAAGGTTCTGCCACGTACAGTATTAGAAAAACTGAAGGTGGTAGGACAACATGGGCCCATAACTTCTGAGCTCTAGGGTGTCAAAACTGGGTGGGTTACCTGAAGATGTGCAGGGGGAAGCACCCCCACCCCCATGGAAATCCCCAGGTAAGGATTGCACGGCAATTGCCAGGAAGTTCAAACTTCTGTTGGGCAATTGCCCTGTACTGGGAACCATCCAGATATACGATATAAATCGCAGGCTTCGGATGCTTCCAACTGTCGCCCAGTACCAGCTACCCAGAAAAAGTTAGAAGAATTAAAAGCACTTCTAACTTCTGAGTAACTACAGCACTGACACCCCATCCCCTGACTAGCCCCTAACCCCCCCACGGGAAATCCCCCAATCCCTCGACCCCACCCCATGGGACTCCCCGACTGCTTTCCCCTCCCCTCCCCTCCCTCTCATGCTGACCAACCCCCAGACCACCTGACATTCCCCCACTGATCAACCCCCATTGACCACCTGACCACCGACCACCCGAACACCCACTGACCACCCGACCCCAACTGACCACCTGACCCCAACCCCCTCGCTGACCACCCGACTCCCCCAGCAGCTCCCCACCTCTCCGACCACCCGACACTCTCCAGCACCCCCCAACCCCCAATCCTATCCACTTACCTTACAAACTTACCTTCTGCCTGGCTTCTCAAAGCGACGGGACCTTTAAACCTACCTGCTTTACGGCAGCTAATGCAGTAAAAAAGGGGGCATGGCTTCCTTACCTATGACTCTCCTGCCCTCGACACAAGGCCTCGGGAACCCGTTGCACTACTCTGCTCTCACCTGGCCTGAGTCGGAAGGTCAGGTGAGAAAGGGGCGGCTGGATTTCAAAATAAAAAAACTAGGGCCGGAGTTTCAATCTGACTCTGATTGCCACTCCAAAGAAGTTACAGGCCATGGTGCTTTATTGCAAAATAGGACCTGAATCCAATTCTCACACAATAGGGTGAATTGTAATTTCCAAAAACAACAGGTTTGGGTTGGGTGGGATGTTAAAATGTTAACAATTTTAAACCTGGACACAACTCACCTTGCACCTTCTCACTTCAGATTTTAACAGGGGCAATATGTGGTGGTAGACGGTGTGGCGGTCAATCGATCTGCTGCCAAGAGGCAGGTCCCTCATTTAAATATGCTAATAAGGCTTCATGCCTCAAATTTGACCTCCATTTTAAATGTCCCAGTCTGGCCAGGTTTCCCTGAAGAGAGGTGAGGGCTGGTGGATCTCGCAGGTTAAGTTTCTTTCCTGCACTGCTGGTGGGCCAGGAAGAACAGGAATGCTTCCCTCTGGCCCACCAATCTGAGCTGTTCCCCAATGCAATTGGCTGCTCCGCCCCACACCCCATGATCTGACCTACCCCAATTAATTATTGACTGAATTTCCTGCAGACTGGATTTACTGAAGAGGTAACACAATTGTGATGAGCTGAAAGATCTTTTATGGTCACTGCAATTATAGGATTTTATTACAATTTGTCATTAGGCAGCTGTGATCTGAAAGTAATTCCGTTCTTGTTTTCAGAAACCAGATACCAGGGAGTGTTTTTATTCTTATAAGAGGGGAAAAGGTGTAAAAGATACAAGGTGCAAAAATATTTATATAATTCAACTTTGTACCCTTTCATTTGTTATATAACTTTAAAAGAATTGTGAATAAAGTATTGCAATGGGAAAGATGTCATTTGGAAAATGAGAGACACAATAGTCTGTCAGGACAGCTCTAGTGACTGGTTGCTTCTGTACCCTCTCAGTATCTCGCTGAACATTGCAGATGAAATCAGACAATGACCATTTGAAAATCTCAGGCTCAAAGCAGTCTCCATGCCATTCAGAGGTGACCACACCTGCACACTCACACACCACACTAAGAGGACCAAGTGTAGGTTCAAATAAAATTAAGCTTTCTATCTGCAGTTATTTTGTTACTGATTTCTATATTTTAGTTCTGATATGACCAAACGTGGACTCTACACATTAATAATTAATCACAGCTAGATTCTGATCTTGGAAGTTGTGGTAATCTGAGGTGCAATACGCCTTTAAGAGAATGTGAGCAGATTGACCATGTGATTGTATTACCCAATTTCTGCGTAGTGTGGGCTACAATGTTAATCAGTGGTTTAGAATAGGGTCTGGTTTGAGAAGCACACATTGTGTTAGTGCTCTGTCACTTATGTAAGTAAACAACATGTACTTCATCTTACTTTGGTCTCTATGTCTGCACCATATTGTTTGCCAACTCACCCACCAGTAGATAGGCATGCAGCTGTGTTCACTGAGCAAAGCGACCTGACAGAAGGAACATAACAGAAGTGGAACACAGGGCGAGTGAATTTCAAGTAGCTATGCTCCTCCCATATATAGCCATCATATTTGGAATATACTGATTTTAATTGATGTTTACTGCCAGCTATAAAATAATGATTGAAAACTCAGTAGGAATAAATAGAGGCCATGATAATTTGTTTCCCAAAAGTTGATCATGCTTTCACTGTTCATTATTACCTTGATAAATGTGGTGTAATTTTTTTTATGTATAACTACAATATTTGACCTAGAGGAAAAGTTGATTGTTTCAAATTTTTGCTCTTCATTGGAATAACGAGGACATGAGCATAAGAGTGAGAAAAGGCCATTCTGTCCATTCGTTTTGTCCCATCACCGAAGTCCTCCTCCAGATTCTTAGACAATCATTTTTTCCCCTTTTTTTCTATTCTAAGTCAGTATCAATCAAGTCAGGTGGACTGGGTTAAAATATGGGCTTCAAAGTGAACATCCTATTTCATGCAACTGGCCTAAAGACTACTGTTGACAGCGGGCGTTGGAAAGGTGACAGTTTGGAGACATCTACTATCAGCAGGGTACATGGCAAAGGATTGTCCAGAAAAATGATCATGATAAATATTCTGATTGTGGATAATTAGAACGGTCGGCATTCCGTAGGGACCATTCCCTCCGGGAAAGCCTGGTCCACTCCTCCATCATTCCCAATACCTCATACCCCTCCCACGGCACCTTCCCATGTAATCGCAGAAGGTGCAACAGCTGCCCCTTTACCTCCTCCCTCCTCACCATCCAAGGGCCCAAACACTCCTTTCAGGTGAAATAGTGCTTCACTTGCACCTCCTTCAATTTGGTCTACCGTATTCGCTGCTCCCAGTGCAGTCTCCTCTACATTTGGGAGACCAAACGCAGACTGGGTGACCGCTTTGTGGAACACCTTCAGTCTGTCCGCAAGCATGACCCAGACCTTCCTGTTGCTTGCCATTTAAACACACCACCCTGCTCTCATGCCCACACGTCCATCCTTGGCTTGCTGCAATGTTCCAGTAAAGCCCAACGCAAACTGGAGGAACAGCACCTCATCTTCCGATTAGGCACTTTACAGCCTTCCGGGCTTAACATTGAGTTCAACAACTTCAGACCATGAACTCTGTCCTCCACCCTCACCCTTTTTTTATCCCCTTTTTCCAATGTTCATTTTTATTTTTCATTTTTATTTTTTATCCACTTATTTTTATTTTTGTTTATTTTCATTTTTATTCATTCTTTTATCCCCTTTATCCTATTTTCGATCTTTTTCCCCTCCTCCCACCCCACCCCACCCCATCCCCATTAGGGCCATCTGTCTCTTGTTCACATTGTTCTTTCCAGAGTGCTTACCCTTGTCCTGCTATTATCACATTCTGCTTTCTGACCTTAATGCCACCATCAGCATGTCCATTAGCCAGTACCACGACCATTGACACCCCTTTGTCCTTTCATTCATGACATCTTTGCCAATCCCCCCTTTGCCCCCACCTATCACTGACCTCCTATCCAGCTTCACCTGCTCCGCCCCCCTTAAATAGTATAAATTTCATCACATTTTTACTTCTATTTAGCTCTGATGAAGAGTCATACGAACTCAAAACGTTAACTCTGTCTTTCTCTCCACAGATGCTGTTCGACCTGCTGAGTTTTTCCAGCATTTTCTGCTTTTGTTACAGATTTCCAGTATCTGCAGCATTATGCTTTTATATTACGTTGTTGGATTACAACTGTCTGTTTCATGACTGTACATAAGTGGCATGTACCTGGCGAGCTTCAGTTCATCCACAACTTGGAGGTCAGTAGATGCTGCTTTCACCTTCCTTTAAGACCATAGCTGCAAAATTTGGGGGTGCCTGTCACACAAGCTGCACCACGGCGAGGTATGGGAGGCAAGACCAGCAGGGAGGGGTCAGATGGAGGCATGATTTGGTGGAGGGGGGATTGGTGATGCAGGGTAAACAAAAGAGGGGAAGAGTGAGACAGAGGCAGGACTGGGGATAGGGGGGAGGTAGTGGTATTGTCACTGGACTGGTAATCCAGAGACCCCAGAGGTAATGCTCTGGGGATCTGGGTTCGAATCACGCCACGGCAGACGGTGGAATTTGAATTCAATTAAAATCCTGGAATTAAAAGCCTAATGATGACCGTGAAACCATTGTCGATTGTTGTAAAAACCCACCTGGTTCACTAATGCCCTTTAGGGAAGGAAATCTGCCATCCTTACCTGGTCTGGCCTACATGTGACTCCAGACCCACAGCAATGTGGTTGACTCTTAAATGCCCCCTGAAATGGCCGAGCAAGTCACTCAGTTGTATCAAACCGCAAAAAAGTCACAAGAAAGGAATGAAAGCAGATGGACCAACTGGCATCGACCTAGGCACCGGAAACGACAATGGCAATCACAGCCCTGTCGACCCTGCAACAGCCTGACATAGTCATCCTCATGGAATCATACCTTACAGATAATGTCCCAGACACCACCATCACTATCACCATCCCTGGGTATGCGCTGTCCCACCGGCAGGACAGACCCAGCAGAAGTGGCGGAACAGTGGTATAGTGTCGAGAGGGAGTTGCCCTGGGAGTCCTCAACATCGACCCTGGACCCCATGAAGTCTCATGGCATCAGGTCAAATATGGGCAAGGAAACCTCCTGCTGATTACCACGTGCTGGCCTCCCTCAGCTGATGAATTCGTGCTCCTCTATGTTGAATACCACTTGGAGGAAGCACTGAGGGTGAGAAGGATGCAGAATGTACTCTGGGTGGAAGACTTCAATGTCCTTCACCAAGAGTGGCTCGGTAGCACCACTCATGATTGAGCTGGTCGAGTCCTAAATGACATAGCTGTTAGACTGGGTCTGCAGCAGGTGGTGAGGGAATCGACAAGATACTTGCAGCCAAACTGCCTGAAGCAGATGCATCTGTCCATGACAGTATCGGTAGGAGTGACCACCGCACAGTTGTTGTGGAGACGAAGTCCCGCCTTCGCATTGAGGACACCCTCCATTGTGTTGTGTGGCACTACCACCATGCTAAATGGGATAGATTTCGAACATATCTAGCAACTCAAGACTGGGCATCCATGAGGCGCTGTGGGCCATCAGCAGCAGCAGAATTGTACTAGAACACAATCTGCAACCTCATGGCCCGGCATATCCCCCACTCTACCATTACCATCAAGTGAGGGGATCAACCCTGGTTTAATGAAGAGTGCAGGTGGGCATGCCAGGAGCAGCACCAGGCATACCTAAAAATGAGGTGTCAACCTGGTGAAGCTATAACACAGGATTACTTGCGTGCCAAACAGCATAAGCAGCAAGTAATAGATAGGGCTAAGCGATCACATAGCCAATGCATCAGATCTAAACTCTGCAGTCCTGTCACATCCAGTCGTGAATGATAGTGGATAATTAAATAACTCACTGGAGGAGGCGGCTCCACAAATATCCCCATCCTCAATGATGGGGGAGCCCAGCACATCAGTGCAAAAGATAAGGCTGAAGCATTCGCAACAATCTTCAGCCAGAAGTGCAGAATGGATGATACATCTCGGCCTCCTCCGGAGCTCCCCAGCATCACAGATGCCAGCCTTCAGCTAATTCAATTCACTCCACGTGACAACAAGAAACTGCTGAAGGCACCGGATGCTGCAAAGGCTATGGGCCCTGACAATATCCCGGCAATAGTACTGAAGAATTCTGCTCCAGAACTTGTTGTACCCCTAGCCAAGCTGTTCCAGTACAGCTACAACACTGGCATCTATCCAGCTATGTGGAATATTGCCCAGGTATGTCTGGTGCACAAAAAGCAGGACAAATCCAACCTGGCCAATTACCGCCCCATCAGTCTACTCTTGATCATCAGTAAAGTAATGGAAGGGGTCATCAACAGTGCTATCAAGCAGCACTTGCTTAGGAATAACCTGCTCACTGACGCCCAGTTTGGGAACCACCAGGGCCACTCAGCTCCTGACCTCATTACAGCCTTGGTTCAATCATGGACCAAAGAGCTGAACTCCCGAGGTGAGGTGAGAGTGACTGCCCTTAACATCAATGCAGCATTTGACCGAGTGTGGCATCAAGGAGCCCTAGCAAAACTGGAATCAATGGGAATCAGGAGGAAAACTCTCTGCTGGTTGGAGTCATACCTAGCACAAAGGAAAATGGTTGTCGTTGTTGGAGGTCAGTCAGGACAACACTGCAGGAGTTCCTCAGGGTAGTGTCCTCGGCCCAACCATCTTCAGCTGCTTAATCAATGACCTTCCTTCCATCATAAGCTCAGGAGTGGGGATGCTCGCTGATGATTACACAATGTTCAGCACCATTTGCGATTCCTCAGATACTGAAGCAGTCCATATCCAAATGTACCAAGACCTGGACAATATCCAGGCTTGGGCTGGCAAGTGGCAAATAAAACTTGTGCCACACAAGTGTCAGGCAATGACCTTCTCCAACAAGAGAGAATCCAACCATCACCCCTTGATGGTCATGGCATTACCATCACTGAATCCCCCACTATCAACATTCTGGGGATTACCATTGACCAGAAACTGAACTGGACTAGCCGTATAGTTACTGGAGAGGCTAGGAATCATGCGATGAGTAACTCACCTCCTGACTTCCCAAAGCCTGTCCACCATCTACAAGGCACAAATCAGGAGTGTGGTGGAATACTCACTGCTTGCCTGAATGAGTGCAGCTCCCTCAACACTCAAGAAGCTTGACACTATCCAGGACAAAGCAGCCTGCTTGATTGGCACCACATCCACAAACATTCATTTCCTCCACCACCAACACACAGTGGCAGCAGTGTGTACCATCTACAAGATGCACTGCAGGAATTCACCAAGACTCCTTCGATAGCACCTTCCAAACCCACAACCACTACTATCTAAAAGGACAAGGGCAGCAGATAGATGGGAACACCACCACCTGGAAGTTCCCCTCCAAGTCACTCACCATCCTAGCTTGGAAATATATCACCATTGCTTCACTGTTGCTGGATCAAAATCCTAGAACTTCCTTCCTAACAGCACTATGGGTGTACCTACACCACATGGACTTCAGCGGTTCAAGAAGGCAGCTCATCACCACCTTCTCAAGGGAAATTAGGGATGAGCAATAAATGCTGGCCCATCCAGTGAAGCCCACATCCCGAGAATGAATTTTTAAAAAAGTATGAGAGGGGCGGGGTCTCAGAGTGTATGGGAGGAATTCAGCCAAACAACCTTGGGCTGATTGAAGGGGCACCATATAAATTTCCTGCTCAAACCATGGAGTGCATTGCTCCGCTGAGTGTCTAACACACAATGAACGGGTTTGGCTCCCTTGCTAATATTGGACATTTAGGTGAGATTCCATTAAGTCTAGGTGCCGTGATGCATTTGGTCTTAATTGATATCTAATCCTTACAGAGGCATGTGAGAATCGATGGAGTTTCAAACAATCAAGGGCTACGGCTACTGCACAGAAGCAGCATGAGCCCTACAAGCCTCCATGTTCCCAGTGTAATGGCCATGGCATTAAGGGCACCAGGCTTGCAGTCATAATATGAGTGCAAGGATTGGGTATCGATATTTATTGTCAAGACCACTGGAGGACAAGCACCAGAAGCCTTACTGCGGGTGCAGGATGTGGGTGTTTTGATCCTAATTAAGAACCTCGTTGTGCATGCACAGTCATGTTTGAGGGAAAGCTCAGCCACTTATTCATCCTCCAGGATGATATCATCCTGGATAGGGGTGGCCTGGGGTTGGCATGTACAGATTGAGGGCAGGTCAAGGACTAGAGACTGGATTCCTGCCATGTATATAGAGGGAGACCGTTCAAGGTGAACAACCATTGATTGCTCAATTGTATCCATTCACAGATACAAGGAGGGGTAGAGAATCCAGGCTGCAGGCAACATGGCCTTGTTGATTGCTAGGATTAGAATGAGGAGAAGAAGGGCCTGTCGCCAATTGGCACAGGTCAGGGAAGACCATCGCCCGGAGGATCCAGAGCCAGCAGGGCCCCAGGAAGTCCCAGATGCTGCGAGGAGGAGCCAAATCCACGAACTTCATACATGGAGATGAGCAAAAGATAGTGCCACAGAGGCCTTCACTTGTCTAGGGATATGGTAGCTCACATTTGCCTCATTCTCCATGAGGAACGCACTCCACATGGACTTGGAGGTCATCCAATGCTAGTCACTCTGAAGCTTACCGATACACTGACGTTTTTTGCCAGTGAATCCTTCCAGGGTTCCACTGGGAACCTTTGCGGAGTCTCACAATCGGTGACACACAAGTGCATAAGGGAGGTGGCAGATGCCCTTTTCAGCAAAGCTCGCCATCATGTGCAGTTCAAAATGGATGAAGCAAGCCAGGTTGCCAGAGCAGTTGGATTCGCAGCAATTTCAGGTTTCTCACAGGTGCAGGGCGCTATCAACATGTGGCCTTGAAAGTTCCCTGGCAGCAGCCTGTGAGATTCATAAATAGAAAAGGATTTCACTCTCTGAACATCCAGCTCTTTTGTGATCACAGAAAGCAATCCAGTATGTTTGTGCTAGGTACCTACCCAGGGAGCTCACACAACTCGTACATTTTGAGTGACTTGTAGGTGTCAGAGATATTTGAGGAGAGATACAATGCTTCATGTTCTGCCACAAGGTCCTTAATAGAGCAAACTATTGTCCTCCTACAGATGTGTTTCCAACATTTGGAAAGTCAGGTAGTGCTCTCCAATACTCACCACAGAGAGTGTCCCGCATCATAGTTGTTTGCTGCATGTTGCACATCCTAGAGCTGCAAAGGTGGAAGGTGTTGTCAGAGGGAGACATTGAGGAGCTAGACGTCTCCTCAGATGAAGAGAGCTTGGAAGAGGATGACTGAAGATGGTGAAGATTCAGATGAGCCACATGAGGAGGCCATTACATGGTCATGATGCAGCCCATGCCAACCTCATAGCAACAAGATTTCAAGAGGAATAAGGTGCAGAGAAGTTTTCAGGATTGAAGTTCTCTTCAGGTTTTGATACAGGGGACATAACAACACCTTTACTGTCAGCATCAAGATATTAGGAAAGGTCATCAGTGTCACAATGATCACAGAAGCAGTATAAATCACCTTCTGCTCCAACAATGGGGTCATCCTTTGAAGGCATAGTGGCCTTAGGGACATATGGCCACTGTGGAATATGACTAGCACTCCATTAGCACACTTCCTCAAGTAACTCCACATACTCCAATCTTTTCAACCATGACATCAACAAGTCTGTGCAGCTTTCAAGCAGCTGAAACGCCATTGTGCAAATGGATGCACTCATGTCAGTATGACAGCAGCTTAGCAAGGCAGCGCAGACTGGGAAACCATTAGCCACTTGACTGTCTCAAGAGGGAGCAGCATCTGGACAGCACCTTCTCTCCAAATCTCAGCTCTCATGGATGAATAACGCAGAAGCCTCATCTTGCTACTGAGCCCAATATGCCTTTGGACATCAGGACGCAGTGACCTGTGACTCTGCAGCATGCACCCAAAGCTGCGAGTTATGTTAGCATTGTCGTCACAGAGAGTGCCTCAGCAGGACCATCGTTTGATTATGTACAAACACTCATGACCCAACATTCGTTAGAAGCTGCCAAGTTTATCTCCTGCATTACCTTGGCCTTTGGGAAAAACATGGCCCAGTCAGTTTTGACACAGCAGGCAATGACAACTTTTTTGCCTTCATAGATCCTGAGGACTATAAAACATTGCTTTCAGAGCATTACAGTCCTCGACATTGTCCATCCCACAAAGGCCAATCCTTTCTATGAACCCTAAGTCACTGAGTGCACAATGATGCAAAGAATTCCAGATCAAGTTGTGTTCTGTGCCTTTATAGAGAGATCCCATAAAGCACCACTAGACAGCTGTTCAGGACCAAAGTAAAAACCTCACAGGAAAGTAGACGGATTCATCAAGATGAGCACACACCTGATTCCCGTCTACCAGACATTTCAAATGTCACAGAGTGGAACCAACTTCCATCGCTCAGTGTCATGCATGAGGAGAGTGGGAACTAAGAAATGAATAATGTTCAGCCTTAAATGTGGAGACAGTATACACTGCAGGGAGGCATGAAAGCCTATGGTGCTCAATGATGAATACTACTCTTCCCAAAAACTTTCTGTCATAAAATAAACACCATTGCAAAGTACTTTGGAGAAATGATTCTAACATTTGTTGTGACAAATTTGCCATCCACAAACTACAGACGTCAGTCCAACAGCATCAGGATTATCACTAATCTTGATGAGCAATTCCCCTGAAGCCAAATAATGTCTGCCTGAGATCCAAGTGCCACAGGCATATTGTCCAGCCATCAATGTCACATACGAGGTGCCTTTGTTAATGTCGCAGATGTGGAAATAAAGACTAATCACTGTGATGAGATTGTGTGATACTTAATACAACTGAAGTTCCAGTTGGGAGCTCATTGTGGGGGTACATTTTTGACCCTTGAATGATGCAGGGTCTTGCATCATGTCAATTAGCCATTGAATCCCTGAGAATTGGAGAGATAAATGCAAAATATATTTACAGTAGTGAAGAGTATAAACAGTGATTGAACACCCTTACCACCAATGTGCATTCAAAACTTCTTAATTTTTCTTACCCAACTGCTATGCCCAGGTGCAGTCCCGATATCTGCAGCAGAGGTGGAGGCAGCCTGCTGACTGCTATGCCCTGTTGTCTGAGATGATTTTGGCCAGTTTCTTCTGGTAGCCTGAGGCCTGGAGGGCCCCGGCCTGCTAAGGGTCTCCTGCTCCAGGGCAGGTGCTCCCTCCTCGACCTGACCTGCAGGAATTGATGGGGTTGCGGCCAGCAGGGAGTTGGAGCAGCAGGACACCCTTCGTGTGTTTAGGGTGGATGACTCTGGGGTATCTGGCTGGTGCTTCCCCTCCCTTTGGGTGCCCGAGGACCCTTCCCTGATTCCCTGAGGAGAAAGGGCACCTGGAGGGAGGTTGAGATGCCCCATCTCTCTCTCACCTAGCCACTGCTGGAATGTACCCATGCACTAGAGTGATGGTATGCAGATCCAAGAGCAATTCCGGCAGCAACTGCTGGACCTGGGTCTCCAAGGCAGCTGCCTTCCCATGGAGACTTCAATGCGCTCACATGCTGGAGCTATGACATTAGACAGAACATGGACAGACTTCTCCATCCTTCGTTCCAGTCTGCAGAAGGCCTCAGACAACCCTGCCTGATGTTCCCCTGCCTTTCTCTGCATCTTCAACATTTCTCTCAGGGCCAACTCCAGAAGCTCATCATTGGACTCGGAGTCAGCAGAGGCCTGGTCTCCAGCAGTCCTCCAAGTGCCAGAAACCTCAGTTATCACTGTCTCTACCTCTTGTGGACCTGTGTCTGTGAGTGATGCCAGATTGTGAACCCAAGCCTGCCTTAGAACTAGGTCCCACCGACGCGTGTGTCTCTGCGCTAGTAGAGGGAGCAGGTGAACACAGTGATGGGTCTTCATCTGATGGTTCTTCGGCATCCACATCTGAAGTGGTCTAGGGTCTGGGGCTGAGGCGCTTGCTAGAGAATGTCCTCCGCCTTTTCTTGCAGGTGGCTGGAATAGAGAGAATAGACAATTTGTGAATGACTAGGCAGGCTCCAACACCATTGGTCACTCACAGTCATTGTGTCCGCGTGTGGCCGATGTATAGTGGGTGCACCCTCACTGGTTTGTTGGGGGAGGCCGATCTCACCTTTCACGCAGGAACAATCTCTATCCTCTCCAGCCAGCTCTGTGGCCTGTTCCTCGTGGGTGGAGAGTGTCCTCGTCTCTGGAGTCCCTCCCACCTGTCTTCACTCTTTCCTTTTGTCATGGGCGATCTTGTCCTGCATAAAGACAGATGGATTGACTATGAGCACTATGAATGAAAGAGCATTTCAGGAGCGTGCATGCCTGTAGTGTACGCTGAGCCCTCCCCAGTAAGTGATTAAGATGCCATTTGTGCAGGATCTTACATGAGATGGTGAACTTAAAGTTGCTGGCAGACATTCAATGCTGATGTCCCATCTGCTGGTCATGTGTGACATCCCTGTGGACTCAAACCCTTAGGCTACCTGATGCCCTTATGAGAGTGTGAGTTTGGAGTGAGTAGAAGTTTCACTTACCCTGGCGGAGCGCATCAGGTCATTCATTCTTTTCCTGCGCTGCAGGACGGCCCTTTTTTGCTTCCCATGGGCACTGACCTCCTGGGTGACCTCCTCCCAGGCTGGTGTGGTCAGGTGGGAGGAGCTCCTGCTCTCATCCCGAAGAAAGAGGACCTCTCACCTTTCCTGATGGCCTGGAGGAAAAACCCAGGGAGGCCTCGGTAAACCATGGAGCCGAGGGTTTGGATGTTTTAGGTGCCATGGAAACCTGAACACAACACCTGGCCTGCAGTGGGTGAAAGTTTGAGTGGGTGCCATTTAAATATGGCACCAGGACTTTCGGTCCCATGAGCTAACAGTGGGACAGATGAACCCCTGCCCGCCCCGCCATGAGATTCGAAGATCTCTTTGCTGATGTATAATTAATGAGCTGAAAAGCAGCAGATCGTGGGGGCCCATCCAACCTGCCTCCCGACGGGAATCACGGCAAGTTTCCCATCCGCCACCACCCTTAAGGCAGAATCACCCCAGAATTCCATTAAGTGCAGTAGCAAACATGAAAAATGACATTTCACCCGTTGGCTGCAATGGTGGGTTTTCGTGCCATATGTCTGCTCCATACCTCATTAATGATGCAGCCACAGAAAGTACGCCATCTCGCTGGCGGGCAGCCTCGGAATTGCCCGCCATGCCATTACATAACTGTTTCCTCACTCTGGGTGACATATCTAAATTGCAGCCACACACACAGTTCTCAATGGTTGCAGCCCAGGACTGCTCCAGCAAAGGCTTGGCCCTGGAAGCCAAGAAAAGTGCAGGGACCCACCACTGGAATGCCTTTTGGAGGCCCACTGTGATGTCCCCCACCTCCGCTCTGGCTATAGGAGGTTCAGCAATCTCACCACTCCGGCTTGGGAGGCAATGGCAGTGGTGGTCAGTGCCAATACTGCACAGGTGAAGTTGGCCATCCAGTGCACTCACAAGACCATCACACATTCACTGGCATCTCACTCACTGCCAGCTCAAGGGACATCAGCACTCACTCACTCACACTCAACCTCACATCTCCATTTAGCCTCATCTCCTCTGGAGACTGCCTCCTCAGCCCTCACCATCTTGAGGGCACTTGCACAGATCAACACGTGCCCCCACACACACCCTGAATCACCCTCCTTCCCCAGCACAGCCCTCATCCTGCAGCCTCTTCCCTTGCCTGAGGTCACTACCCCCCTTTCCCCAAGCAAGACCTTGCCCTGCAGCCATTGAAAAGCCTTACGGCTTTTCAGGTAGGTAGAGACCTGCTCGTGAGCCCACCTGATTTCCTGATGACGTGAAACCGATTTTTGCGATCTCCTGGTATTTTCCGCTCCAGCCTGCCATGATGCCCACTGCAAATGGGAGTGGACGATTCCGCCCTTAGTCTCCAGGATGGAAAATTGCGCCTTTCAATTTTTTTCCAGTGTAATAACCAGCAAAACGTGGAAAACACCTGGCAAAACTGTCAGGGCAGATTTCATTTTTTTTTAAAGTAGAATTTCCTAACATAGAGCAGAATTTTCCAGTCCCTCCCACCCGCGCAGTGGGTTTAATAGCGGGCTGGGGGGTGTGGGGTGGGGGGATGGTGTGGGGGGCAGGGGGGTGGTAGAATGTGAAAGAAACTGAAAAATCAATTTGCCGTGGGCACAAAATGGCGGCTGGATCTTGCGCTCCAGGCCACCATGACAGGTTGCCATTCCCGCCAGAGGCCAGCACGAAACCAATTTGCATGTCATTAATGGAATGCAGATGAAGGCCTGACTGGAATTGCACCCCTCCCCAGCCCCATTGTCTGTGCCGCCAGCGGGAAATCACACCGGTCCAGAATACGTCTGGACCAATGTGGCGTGTACATGTCGGCGCTCACCTGAAGAAAGCCCGGGGCAGCCTCTGGAGTTCGGGATGGAGGATTGAGGCCTCCGGTGACCGGACCCTGGAACACCCCCTGCAGCAGTGGGTGGGTCGATCTTCTCGCAGCAGTTTATCCCAGGAGGTGGATGGCTGCAGGAGGTGTTGGGGGTGGCAGGGGAAAGGAAGAGATGCTGTAGGGGTCGTCAAATAGGTGAGGTAGTTTATGGAGTGGGAGGGTGGGAAGGGCCATGCTGGAGTGCGGGCAGGGGGGGGTGTGCAAGTGTGAATGGGCATGGGGGCTGTGCAGGTGTGAATGGGCAGGGGTGTGTATGCAGTGTGAACGGGCATGGGGAGTGTGCAGGTGTGAATGGGCATGGGGGGGTGTGCAGGTGTGAATGGGCATGGGGTGTGTGCAGGTGTGAATGGGCATGGGGGCTGTGCAGGTGTGAATGGGCATGGGGGGTGTGCAGGTGTGAATGGGCATGGGGGCTGTGCAGGTGTGAATGGGCATGGGGGGCTGTGCAGGTGTGAACGGGAATGGGGGCTGTGCAGATCTGAATGGGCATGGGGGCTGTGCAGGTGTGAATGGGCATGGGGGTTGTGCAGGTGTGAAAGGGCATGGGGGGCTGTGCAGGTGTGAATGGGCATGGGGGGCTGTGCAGGTTTGAACGGGCATGGGGGCTGTGCTAATGAGAATGGGCATGGGGGCTGTGCAGGTGTGAACGGGCATGGGGGCTGTGCTAATGAGAATGGGCATGGGGGCTGTGCAGGTGTGAATGGGCATGGGGGCTGTGCAGGTGTGAATGGGCATGGGGGCTGTGCAAGTGTGAATGGGCATGGGGGTGTGGTGTGAATGGGCATGGGGGTGTGTGCAGGTGTGAATGGGCATGGGGTGTGTGTGCAGTGTGAATGGGCATGGGGGCTGTGCAGGTGTGAATGGGCATGGGGACTATGCAGGTGTGAATGGGCATGGGGGGTGTGCAGGTGTGAATGGGCATGGGAACTATGCAGGTGTGAATGGGCATGGGGGGGGTGTGTGCAGTGTGAATGGGCATGGGGTGTGTGTGCAGTGTGAATGGGCATGGGTCTGTGCAGGTGTGAATGGGCAGGGGGGCTGTGCAGGTGTGAATGGGCATGGGGGGGTGTGCAGGTGTGAATGGGCATGGGGGGTGTGTGCAGTGTGAATGGGCATGGGGGCTGTGCAGGTGTGAATGGGCAGGGGGGTCTGTGCAGGTGTGAATAGGCATGGGGGGTGTGCAGGTGTGAATGGGCATGGGGGCTGTGCAGGTGTGAAATGGCATGGGGGGTGTGCATGGGCATGGGGGGGTGTGCAGGTGTGAATGGGCATGGTGGGGTGTGCAGGTTTGAATGGGCATGGGGGTGTGCAGGTTTGAATGGGCATGGGGGTGTGCATGTGTGAATGGGCATGGGGGAGGGGGTGGCAGAGGGGAAAGGGGTTTAGAGGAAGGGGTCCATAATGTCAATAGATTTATCCTGGGTGGCAAACTCAGGGAGTAGGTAATAGGAAGGGATGGTGAGGGTTAAAGGGGGCAGTGGGAGCCAATAGGCTGGGGGAGGTTGAGCGTGCTGCAATGTTGGGTGAAGAGGTGCTGCGGGTTGTTTGAGGGGAGATGGAATGAGGAATGGATTCTGGGGGTCAGAAGAATGAGGGTGGGGGCAGATCGACTATGATGGTGTGGGCTCTTTGGGAAGGTAGGGGGCTTCAGCATTGACCTGAACAGGATGGAGGGTGATGGTGGAGAGTTGAAGGGTAACCATGGAGAGGTCTAAACTGATTCCTGGGGGGATCAATGGTTATGGGAGACAGGGTGTGGGTGACGGGGGGGAAGGGAAAAGATATTCAACTCGACACGCAATGTGACAATGTGCTGCATGAGAATTGCGTCATTAGGGGTGGGCAGAGATGCAGGTCAGCTCAACTGGACAACTGAAAGGGAAACCCAGCACGTGGTACTTACAATGCTAGGGCCCTGGGACAGATGAGCGTGTGAGGGGCAAAGGCTCAGCTTGCGCAGGAGGCTTCTTGCACATGGCTCACAAGTGCCCTGGCAAAGAGACTTGCCTCCCTGCACATGCCTGATTCAAGGGGAAATAATCCCAGACTGGTCTGGGGTGTCCCTTGGAAGATAGTAGGGGGAAGACGCGTGCACAGGCTTAAGGACCATCACAAATAAACCACATCAGACATGATTCAAGTGCAAGTGCTCTATATTTACAAAAGCCTAATAAGTTTAACAATCACAGTGCACATGTGAGATCAAAACTTCTTAGTTTTTCTCTCCCTACCACTTCTTCTAACTACTCCCCCAACACTCGCAGCAGGGGTGGAAGCAGCCTGCTGACCAGTTTGGCCTGTTGCCTTGGATTACCTTGGTGGTTGTCCCCTGGAGACCCAAAGCCTAGAGGGCCCTGGCCTACTTCGGCTGTCTTGTCCTGGGGCAGCTGCTCCTCTGCGTTCACAGAGGACAAGGCTGAAGGGGCCACAGGCAAGGGGGACTCGGAAGGGCCAGGCACCCTCAGAGAGTCCTGAGTGGAGGTCCCGGGTGTCCAACTGCTGCCCCTCCTCCCTTTGGCTGCCTGAGGGCCCCTGGCTGACTCCTTGAGGGGAAGGGGCACCTGGAGGGAGGTGAAGGTGCCCCATCCCCCTCTCGCATAGCCACAGCAAGATCTCACCCATGACGACAGCAATGGAGTGCAGGCCTGCATACATCTCCAGCAGAATCTGCTGGACCAGGTTCTCCTTGGAGTTCGCCACCCTCCTCATGGAGACCTCCATGTGTGCACAGGTTGGCACCATTTCATCAGAGAGCAGGCAGACCGATCCTCCACCTCTTGTACCACTCTGTTGAGGACTTTCATCACCTCTGCCTGGTGTTCCCCACCTCTTGCTGCCTCAGCAGCATCTTGTGAACATCTGATTCCAGAGGCACCTCATCCAACTCAGACGTCACAGATGGCTCTTCCCCAGCACTCATCCAAGTGCCGGCGAGCTTGGCTGACCCTGCCTCTTCTTTCTGCAGATATGTGTCTGTGCAGTGACCACCAGAATGTGAGACTCTTCCTAAACTTGATCTATCACCCACCAGGGTGTGTGTCTCAGGGCTGGTGGAGGGTGCAGGTGACTGCAGTGACGCCCCTACAAGTGTACTTTCTTCCTCCACAATGTCTTCAGTCCTCTGTGGGTTGTCTGAGTGCTGGACAGGACTTTATCTTCTTCGAGCCTTGTCCTCTTCCTGCTGACGCCTGTAAGTGAGAGAGGAGAGAGTGAGTGACTGCATGAGCTGCCCCCAACATGGAGGAACATGTGGCCCTTAGGTTTCAATGTGACGTGCATGGATCCTAACTGGATGGAGGCCACCCACTGACTTCTCCATCTCCACAGGTTCTGCCCTGTTCCACCCCTGCCAGCTGGGCTGCCTGCTCCTCAAAGTCGGTGAGTATTTTAAAGTCTGGCCAGCCCCTGTTCCCGTCTTTTCTCCCTCTCTCCTATTATGGCTTAAATTTTCCCGCACAAAAAGAGAAGATGGAGTTGAGCAATTGAGCTTATGGTATCTTTCTCATACTTTGAATCTTACAAATAACCACGTGTGCCCTGTGATTGATGCGTTGCAGTTTGTCCACTAGGGTTCTGGGGCAGCACCCTCCAGAGCAGTTAAAACATGCAGATATAAAGATAAGCCTCACAGAGACATGTCATTAGTGGTGTTTGCTGATGCCCTCAATGCCTGAACCCCTTCCGCACACTCCCCACTCCCAGACAGGTTGTGAGCTTTCTGTGTGGAAGGGTGAGAGACCCACAGTGGTCTCTCCACCTGTGAGTAGACGGACTGCAGTGGGGTTATGTGCTATCACTTTATCACGTTGCAACTGAGGCCCATGTCCCTTGTACCATTCAGTGAGGTGAGTGTGAGCCGCTGAGAGTTCACTTACCCTGACTGAGTGGATGAAATCATTCATCCACTTCCTGCACTGTAGGGCAGTCCTCTGGTTCACGCATTGTGCACTGGCTGCCCTGGAGACTTCCTCCCATGTCAGGTTTGTCCCTCCGCTTGTCCTCCTCCTCCCATCCTTTGGATAGGGGACATCGCTCCTGGCCTCCGCTTCGTCGAGCAGGACGCCCAGGGAGGCATCACTGAAGTTGGATGCTGGAGCTCCCTGTCTTTTTTGGGCCATCTCCTCTCTGAACGTTGGATAGATTGGTGTCAAGGGCACCTTTTAAATATGGTGCCCAGATATGATAGTGGGGCATGCGCCATCCAGCCTGCCTCACAGCGCAGGAAACCCCATCCCGCTGCATAATTAATGAGGCCAGTGTCACACAATACAGCGCAAACTCCCAGTGGCCTCCATGGCGGGAAACACTTGTGGAGCTGCACTAAATCATTAATTGTTTTCTGCTGTGACCTAGTCATCAAATTGCAAAATAGAGCATTAAATGCAAAGATAACTATAATCAGTGTTTCTGCTCAATTGCAAATAAGAGATAAATTCAGTCATTTATCCACGCTATAATTATAGGTAGAGATCGATGTAGATGCAACCTCAAAGTGTGTTGTAACACTCAAAGTCAAACCTAGATTGTTCCAGTGTTAGGTAATTATTGTTGGAGTAGGAACAGGATCCAAAGCATTCCTGCATTCCAACGCATTGGTCCCTTAAGTCATAGGATATGCTGTTTTGTGAGGAGAATTTACAAAAACATTGTATATTTATATAGCACCATTAACACAACAAAACATCTGAAGGTGCTTATTGTACAGTGCAATGAAGAATTAATTATTCTACTTCTAAGGTGGAGGAATGTTTAAAGTGTCTTATGCAATAAGGGCATGAAATTGAATTGCTAGGAACATGAACATCCTAAGGTCACTTTGGGTTTCATAATTGTTTTTGTCTTTTATACACAGTGCAGCCTGTTAATTTTAGTTTGTGTACAATAAGTTGATCAGTTCTGGTTTTATGAATATTATTTGAATCAAGGAAGTGCAACTATGACCCAAGCATTGCTTGCGTACCATTTTTGAGTGTGATGAACATGTTAGGAACAAATCTTCTTTCTGCATATAATATCCAATCTCCAATGGGATTGTGGACTATGAGGCGTTTTTAACTTTTGGACAGTCATCCAGCTGCTTTAACAGTAAAGAGGCTAAAGCCATTTTTCGTTTTAACATCAGCACATCACTGGCCAGGCCAGCATCTATTACCTATCCCTGATTGCCCTTGAGAAGGTGGTGAGCAATTTATAACAGATTGGCTGGTTAGATCACTTCAGACAGTAGTTAAGGGTCAACCACATTATTATGGCCTGATCAGGTAAACTCAGCAGATTTCATCCTGAGGGCCATTAGTGAACCCGATAGTTTTTTAAAATAGTCCAGTCATTTCATGATCATTATTAATGAGACTATCATTGTTTCAACTTATTTATTAATGGAATTTAAATTCCCTCAGCTGCTATCGTGGGATTTGAACTCATGTCCCTCTGAGCCACTAGCCCAGTAGCATTACCACTATGCTATCACTCCCCTTCTGCCCCATGCCTCATTAAACTAGAACCAATGAATTGCCCATACCAAGGGGGCATCCTAACACAGGTCGCTGGATTCAGGCTGGTGGAAAATTATGTGGTTAGGAGCCGTCTGTCCAAAAACAAGGGACGTTTGGGAGGAGAGAAAGGGGGATCCTAGGGTGGCAATGACCCAGCTTATTTTTATGGAGTTCAAGGAAATATTCCTGCTCCTCCTTGCCCCACAAAAATAGTTTCATATTTAGCTTTTCAAGGATAGCATCACCAGTAAAATTGGTTGGAATGTCCATGGTATGAGATCTAACCAGACCTGACCTACAAGGACAATCAGAGTCCTATGTATATCATATGAAAACAATTTGAATATTTATTCTGGGTATTGCCAAAACAATTTATGACATTCTTTCTCCACTGCAGTGCTACAGTAGGCATCCAAGCTCATGGCTAGTTTTCAGGAGACCCTTTGAGGTTGATGGAATAACTATTCCAATGTTACATCAGGAAAATACTCAAATGCATGGAAGGCTGGTCCTGGCCCCAACAGTGCAAGCGGGCACGAGGGATTGCTTCACTTGAGTATTTGCTGTGGCTTGCGCTGAATCAAGTGTAATGGTTGTTTTCTTCAGCTCTCTCTGATGGGCAGTTATACTATAACTTATAGTCGTATCTGGGTTTCCATTCAGTACTTACTCTAGAACATTGATGTAAGTATGCCAAAATAATTGTATTATCCCTACCAATAGGCTCCATCTGCTGGATGCTTATGCAATTACATGATATAGTCTTAGCTCTAAAAACACCTTTGATTCTTCCACCACACAATGGCCATCAAAATAGTCGCTCCACTGGATAGAAGAGAAGACTGCATCCTCAATATTCTCCATTGTCTCCTAAAACAGTCATCGAGAGTCTATATGATTGGTGGTTGGTGTTGACTCTTTTCTTCCCATGGCCTGTGAAATGTTCAAGCACAGATTTTGGGACCAATTTCCATCTTCACTCAATTTCAGAAATGATTGACATCAATGAAATGTAGATCAGATGGATTTTGTAATGGGTGAACAGTCTGTCCTGCCAGATTTCCATCCCTGCAGCGAAGCCAAAAGTATAACCCATTGTTTTCAAAGTGAGGCGTGCTATTGAAATGTCGGGCAGCTATAATCACTTCAGCCTGTGTTAGGCTGATCAAGATTCATTCTGAAAGAAAATCAAAGATCCAACAGAATTCCATAAGTGTCCTCTGCTCTACAGTTAACTTTGATGCAAGTACTAATGTGCTGGAATGGTGAATGAGAAACAGACAATAGCTCTGTGCATTCTAAATAGGGCACAAAATACAGAGCAAAAATAAGTCAATACATGCAAAATAAACATATTTCTAACTTTCCGTTCCAGCTACATTGTTATTTTGAACAACAGCCCAACAATGACCAGATGTCTAAGAAATGCTGTAATTGTCCAGTATAGAAGTATATGCAACCAGCAAAAGTTACTAGCTAATCACTGACAACAAATGTTGAGTTTACATTTCAACCATACCCCAAAATTGGAAAAGCCTCAACATTGATCCTGTGCTATAATAGAACTGAGTTGGCCCTGCTCTCTCTGATAGAATGGAGTTCCACCTTAAGAATCAGTACTCCCTATACAGTTGAAGGTACAATATCAGCAGTTAGAGCTGTAGATGGCTGGATCTGCTGGTGTTAGCTACCATTTATCTGGTCATGAGCATGGATAGATTTTCTGAAGGCAACAAGGAAACGAACACAACCATCAAGCAAACATGGCAGCTCCCTCATTCATTTCCCTCATGTAAAGGGAAGACTGGAGATTATTAAATGCAGAAAAAAAGGTTGACTAAAATATTTTGTTGCACAATATTACCTATGCGCAATAAAGACAAGAATTTAAAAAAAGTCCACCTGTCTGTCTTTCGGCTGGATGTAAAAGAGCCATTGCCATTTTTTTTGAAGAGCATAATGTTTTCTCCATGTCATGGCTAATCATCCCTTGACAAACGCTACTAAAAACAAGTTCACTTGTCATTGGAGGGTCTTCCTATGCTGCCATATTTGCCTGCAAAACAACAGTAACCATACTTCAAGAATTGGTTACAAAGATCCTTGTGACATTCTCAAGATGTGAAAGGTGATACATGAATACAAGTTCCTTCTTTTCTATCTCTAACATGCATGAATATTACAGCCAGAAGCTGTAATATGCCTAGCAGAAAGATAAGGAAGAAAGGCATTGTTGATTACCTGAGTATATTATTTTTCTCTCTGCGTTGGCTAAGTTTTTTTGTCAGCCCTGGTACAGTACAAGTTTGTTTTTTTTTCATTATTGCAGTGGCTGTGCTGCATCCTTGTGACCAATGTAATGTTTGTGCGTGACTATTTTCCACAGAGCTGATTTAATATTGTCACGGAGATTGAATTTTTTGCTTTCTGCTTTTTCTATTCCTTTATATTGTCATATAAAAGGCCCAAATTGACCTCTCTCACACTGTCTTAGACAAAAGTTGGCATTCTTCTATAGCCAGTCCAAATATGACACCATGTTTCAACCTCATACAAACAGTAGAAATAGTTGTGGAATTTCTAAGAAATTATGCTGTTATGCTGGTTATGTTGCTGTGAGAGTGTTCTGAGATTGCTATATACAGTCTAGTACATAAATGTGTAATTTATTTACTGTCTTAAATCACTAATGAAAAGTAGCACCAACCTACTTTTTTAGAGTAGGTATAGGAAAAGATGGAAGAAATTACTTTAAATACATATATAGATCTACAAGTTGTCCATTATTTCACTGTCTTTGGACTTTATCTCCCTGACAATAAAACCCTTTCATAGCACTAGGTTTTACCAATAATCTTTGGGAAAAATAAACACTGTGCAAAATTTTTAGCTTGGTGGACGGGCGCGCACCCAACCCACTCAAGCGTAAAATGATGCACATTGATGTTGGGCGAGCGTCCTGACGTCAATGCACACTCGTGTGAAATTCCATTCGGCGGGTGCGTGCCAGAGTTGGCAGCGCACTCACCAGCAATTTAAAGGCCTGTTAAGGCCATTAAAGTATCAATTGACTGACATTTTTTGCTGCCTGTCCAACCTTACGGTTGGCGGACAGACAAAAAGGCGGATGAGGTTTCCTAAAGCAAATAAAAATAAAATAAAATAATTAAAATGTAATTAATAACATGTCCCTGCTCATGTGACATGAGGGGGCATGTTCCCTTACAATTTTCATATGTTTATTATTATATTGAAAACTCTTCATCCCCTGAGGCAGCTCTGTGCCTCAGGGAGATTCTCAACATGCACACGTGTGCATGCGCGAAGTTCGTGCTTGCCTAGCTCACCCTACTCCCCCCACCCGCACAGGCAGCACTGAGTGTTGTCGCTCGCATTTCACGCTGGGCGGGCCTTAATTGGCCCACCAGCATAAAATCACCTTCTGGCCCCGATCACGGTGGGCTTCCCAAACGCCCCTGCTGAGCCCACTCGACAAGGGCTAAATTCTGCCCACTGTTCCTAAACTTCACCTGGCTAGGTGACACACTTCACCCCTCCTTTGAAAACAATCCAGTCTGGTTTATTTCAAAATGCAAATGTTCCCTTGACACCCATTTCTCTAAACTTCTCCATGTTTATCTAATTAACATTTCAAACCTAACCTCTCTTCTTAGGTCAAAGCACCCAGACTAGCTGTCTCTAATTCAATTAAACATCACACACACACACACACGCACACACACATACACACATATAGACACATAGACACATCCCACATTACTCAATTTTACAATAAATTCCAATAACATTATGAGAATATTATATCTTCTTAACGAAAAGAAAGTAAATGTTGAAACATTATTTTCAATGTTTTGCTATAATTATGCAATAATCCAGTTGAGATGTTAGTTGATTCTCTTTTCATTTGCTCCATTAACCTAGGAATTATACACAGTCATTGCTTTCCCCGACCAAGAATTTTGGAAGTCTTTGTTGTCATGAAGAGATTAATGTGTATAATATTATTGGAAATTATTTTTAAATTAGACTTGTAGTCTGTGTCTATGTGTGTGTCTGTGTGTGGCTTAATTGGATTAAAGCCAGCTACTCTGGGTGCTTTGATGTATAGTAGTTTGAAATGTTAATTAGATAAATGTAAGTTAAAAGGTAAAGTCAATTTGCATTTGTTGAATAAACCATTCGAAAGAATGGGTAAAATCTTACACCTAGCTGGGAGACACCAAGCAATGTGTTTATATTACTAATACAATTCGTGGAATGAAAGGATTATTGTTAGGAGAGGTAAATTTTTTAAAAACCTAATAATACAATGGAAAATTTATATTCAAAGGGAACGCTAGGTATGTACAGAAATGAGTTTGTGTGTATAGGTCAGAGGCATGTAACAATCTAACCAGCCTGTAAGCCTACAATTGTCTGCAAAGGAACCAAATTGAAAGGAGCCTCATTTTGAATTTGTAAGGACAAATGTGCTTTGCCTGGTGTCTGTTTAAAGTCTATGGCCAGGATTTTTCAGTTGGCAGGGGTAAGAGGTAAGGGGGTGGCCTGACACACCGGCACGTAAAATGACGTGCAATGACATCAGACGTGCGCCCCCAAAGTCATCGCGCTGTCTCACGATGTTTTGTTTGGCGGGTGCGTGCTGGATTCGGCTGTGTGCCCATTGATAATTGATAGGCCTATTAAGGCCATTAACTAATGAATTATAGTCAGGTTAGCGGGCAGGCGAAAAGGCCAAGTGGCCTTTACGTTTTTTAGGAAACCTCATCCACGAGCGGGATGAGGTTTCCTAAAGCTTTTATGAATTAAATGATAAGTTGGCCTGAAAAATAAAACATGTCCCATCCCATGTGATACAGTCACACGAGGGGACATGTTTCATGAAATTTTTATTAATTTTATTTATTATTTTCAAAAGCGCTTCAATCTTCCTGAGGCAGCTCCGCATGCGCGAAAGAGCGCTGGCCCCGACTCTTCCTCTTCCCCCCCACCCTCACAGGTAGCGCTGAGTGCTACCGCTCGCGTATTACGATGGGCGGGCCTTATTTGGCCCGCCCGTGTAAAATGGCGGTGAGCACCCTAGCGCGGGCGGCGGTCAGGTTCCCGACCACCCTCGTCCGCTCCCACCGAGCCCACCTAACGCGGGAAAAATTCTGCCCTATGGGTTATTGTTACTTTGGTGAAGATTTACCTGGGAGTGATTAATTTGAAGATTTATTTAAAAGTTATTATAGTAGTAATTTGTAGACATGTGTATTTGTTTAATTTGTTGTTAAATTAATAAATGTTTAATTTAGTTTTATATAAAAACCTTTTGAGGCTTGGCGGTCTTATTACTGAATTCAGAGTTGCATCTCAAACGTACCAGTTGAAAATATAGGTTATGACAGTTGTTCAAGTTTTCCTCTGGGATTTAAACAACTCAGCCTTTACCAACTGCTGGGTCATAACAATGTAGACAGAAGCAAGTGGGTGAAGCAATTGGCAGACAGGAGGTGACCTTATGACGGGAAGAAACAGAAGGCAAAGTATGTGGTATCGGAATAATTGATATTGATCAGATTCAATTATAGGGCCAGAATTAAGCAGGGGCAATAGGTTTAGTGTTACTGTAGCCACCATCTAACAATATCTGCCATTAGTTAGATTGGCCTTCCATGAAGAGGTTTTTAAACATTTTGCATGACAATTTGCTGAAAGTTTGTGCTGATAATGTAGAAGTGAGGGAAACGGCACCTGAGATCAGAGTTAACAGGGCAAGCAACTGTTTATCCGCGTAATCAATAGGATTGAAGAATTGTGAAGTTAATAGTGCAAGGGCTAAGAATAAACTGAGAGTTACACACAGTTACATAGACTTACATAGAATCTAGACAGTGAAATAGGCCATTTGGCCCAAGTGATCTATGCTAAAATTTATGCTCCACATGAGCCTCCTCATACCCTACTCCATCTAACCTTATTAGCTATTCCTTTCTCCCTCATGTGCTTATTTAGTTTACACTTTACTGCATCCATACGGTTCACCTAAAATACTCCTTGGAGTGTTCCACTTTTTGGGTAAAACAATTTCTCCCGACTTTCCAATTGATTTATTAATAAATATCATGCATTTCCAGTGTCTGGGGAGTCTCGGAATAGGGGGTGCAGGTTCAAAATTACAGCCAGGCTCTTCAGAAATATATTTAGGAAACACTTCAACTTGCAAAAAGTGGAGCAAAGTTTATGGAGTTAGGTCACAGGTCAGCCATGATTTTATTGTATCTGGGGAGGCAGGTGGTCAGGTGGCCTAATCCTGTTCCTATGATCCTTATTATGGCTTCTAGTTTTTGACTGCCTCACAAAAGGAAACATTGGCCTGGATTTTAGCCTGGAAACAGGGAGGGAAGGGGGTAGCGGAGTGAGTGGAGGGTTTGGTGCTGATGTGTGCATAGGAAACCCAGAAGATCAGGATTCCCAAAGCACAGCAAAATTAAACAGCAAGGCTGTTTTAATATTTTTCTGTAGGGTCCCCACCAAAGGGCAACCTGATAGACATGCTGGAGGCCTCTCAGGCAAGAAGCCTGCTCCATAAGACTAGAACCAACAAGGGCAGATAGGTGGGAAACTGAGAGAGGTCACAGGTGGTAGGCCCAACAGCCATGGGTTCTTGATCATGCAGCTGGGGGCAGGGGGGGTGGGTGGGGGGCAGATCATGGGAGATGTCCAGATCATGGTGGGAGGTGAGTCCTGGATCAGTGGAGAGGGGGTTCTGGATTGTGTGGGTGGTCCAAAGGCATTTTTGTTCCTGACCCACAAGCAGTGCTGCAAAGGCAATTATCTTATAGATTCAGCCTCTTCTGTCTTCTCTCAGGCAGCAAGGTTCCAAAGGCTTAGGAAACCCAGTCACCTGTAGTTAAGGATAGAATGATTGTTAAATAAAGACATGCACCCTCCAAGTCATATTTAAGTAACTAACCTGCTTCCCATTTTTCAATCACTAAGATGCAAATGGTGAAACTCAGGCCAAATACTTACTTTTCTTTTGGTAAATTGATAGTGTAATTCCAATGCCAGCTAGGCACCAACTTTATTGTAGAATGTCACAGCGTGAGATCCATAGTGGGGATTGCCTTAGACCACTTCAGTTTTCCAGCACCTCTGTATTTTCAAATCTCCTTTAAAAAGGAGGGGATTGAACTTCCTGAAATTTTTATGAACTGGTTGAAATGTCTGAGTGTGAATGCTCCCCATTCTACTCAATACTCAAATGTATTTAGAATGTACTACCTGGGAATGGACCTCTGAACAAGTGCAGAACTTTTTCTGGCCCAGAGAATCAGATTCACAGAATATGTCACTGAGCCACTCCTGCCTCTGAGTCTGTTTCCACCATTAAGACTGACAGGTGCTATGTAATTGCAGCTTTTGACCTGTGTTTCTAAAGAAAATAGCCTTACTTGCCTAAATTTATAATATCGACCCAGGAACCTGAGCCAGAAATCCTGTAAGTCACTCGTTTGGTTTCACAAAGCCCATTCAGAAAGCAGACACAAATTGAGTCTGAGGTATCAGAAATTGCTTTACTTTTCCAGATGTTGACCAATCTGATTTGGATGGGTGGCCATCATACTGAAACTCATTTACCAGCTCATTTTGCCACTCTTGTTCAATTCTGCCTAAGAATGGTTCGCACTTGACACAATAAAATGACCAAGCTTTGAAGCTGATGTGTTGCTCCTGGAGAGGGCTCACTCTGTCATTAAATTGTGGTCGCCATGGTTTGACATCTATAAATATATACTGCCTGGGAGTGCGCAGGCAGATTCAATCTTTGCATTCAAAGGGGAATTGGATAAAAACCTGAAGGGAAAAGGTTTGAAGGGCCATGGGGAAAGGGTGAGTGAGTGAGACTAGCTGAGTTGCTCTTGCAAAGAGCTAGCACTGATATGATGGGCAAAGTGGCCTCCATCTGTACTGTAACCAGTCTATTGGTTTAAATCAGACTATAGATTCTAACACAGAATCTTGACAACTACAATGTACAACACCAGAGGGCACTCATGCCTTCTGTGTGTTTAACAAGGTTAAAGAATATTGCGCACTCTACTGCTTCATTTTTAGATTTGTGCTTACTTTCATTGCAGAATATATTAGATTTTTTTTCAAGAAAGTGTTTTTGTTTTGTTAAACCCAAAAGGAATGTATGAAATTATAACCTAAGTTAATGAGTATATGTTTCTCCTTTGTGTCCTTTCTGACGATTGCAGAGGGTAAGCACATTCACTCCAAGTTTGTCATAGATTGGAGTCTATTGCTGTGTAACTTCTACTTTTCAAGAGTGAACATGTACTTAACTGACCACTGTCTGGCCTATGTCTGGATGAAATGACATGGCTTAATTATGTATTGAACTAACTCATTCTCAGATATCATTCTGCAGATTCAGTGATGCTGTGTTTTTTGGTTTATACCCATTTAGTGGTGTTTACTGCATCACAAGGCATTTCAGAATGCATGCATACTTAGGTAGATCAAACTGTTTCAAAAAACAATGTACATTTGAGATCATTCACATGGGTTCCTTTAAGGTTTAACATTCTGCTTCAATCTTTATACCATCTTGGGAGCTGATACTGAGGCAGAACCAAGGTAACTGCCTGCTTTGGAACTTGCTGCAGAAATCGAATAGTGGCTGATGGAAACACGGGCAAAATCAATTTTCAAGGCAGACAAAGATGCCCCCCCAGACACCCCACCACCCCAGCCCCCCACAAGATGTAAAGATTGTAACTCTACATCAAGTTGTGTGTGCAAGCATTTAAAGACTTCTGCTTCACACCAGTAAGGGATGTATGTATCTGTGTTTCAATTAAGCAACTGGTTCCATCCTAACAGGAATGTTAATATGCAGAATGGTGTTTGGAAGTTTGCAATGATTTTGTGAATACTATATCTAAGGTTGTTGTCAATCAGAGAAAGACAATGATTTATTTAATGCTGAATGTTTGGGCGAATCCCAAAACAAACTAAGATTGGTTATCTTGCAGATTTTGCAACAGAATGGGAAGAATTCACCCCCCCACCCACCCCCCACCCCTGTTGGGGGGGAAGTTCAGAAGTGGGCGCATGTGGGCGTGCCTCTGATCGGCAGCCCCAATTGGGGGCATGCCACCATTTTATGTGGACGGGCCAATTAAGGCCCGCCTAGCGCGACGTCCACTAGGAAACGCTATGCGCTCCCTGTGCGGGCGGGGAGGATTCCCGAAGCCGGGAGCGTGCTCTTTCGCGTGTGTGCGCAAAAGAGCACACTCATCTCCCTGAGGCTAAGTGCTGTCTCAGGGAGATCGGTGCCAAATTTAAAAATGGTACATGTACAGAAATTAAATTTCCCTGACATGTCCCCTCATGTGACACTGTCACATGAGTTGGAACATGTCCATCACTTTAAAGTAAACTTTTATTAAATTTTTAAAAACCTACAAGAAACCTCATCCCACTTGTGGATGAGGTTTCATGCTTTTTCTCAAGCCCGCCAGGGGTCCTGGCCTGCCCGCCAACCTTAAGGTCCATTGGTTAGTCTAGTTACTTTTTCAATGGCCTCAATAGGCCGTTGACAGGTCAGCGGGCACACAGCTGATTAGGCTGCGCCCCCACCGACCTGAAAATTTAAATGAGGCCGGGTGACGTCGGGAGTTCCACCTGATGTCACCCTGCGTCATTTTACCAGTCGGTCAGTGAGCGGGCCCCCAACCCTCGCCGATCTCAATACCCTGCCCAATGAAACTAAACCATTTCCAAGAAGCAAATGACACTAGGCCAAGTTTCTGTGTTACATGCGAGAACAGCTTGGGGAGGTACTCTCACACACTTAAGTCAAGAAGTTCAATCGTATTATTCTCCACTTCTAGCTCGAATTACCGCAACTCCCCCCACAGAGTTTACCCTAATTAAATGTGCTTATCTTCCAATTGACGCAGGAATCACTGCGATTGATGACCAGAGTCAGTTTCACCGAGCAAGGTTGAGTACTTCAGTTGGAAACTCCCCTGGCAGCCATGTCCTTCAGCTGGTCTGCTGCTGGCTTCAGCATTCACACCATCTTCTTCTCTCACGATTGCTGCTGACAGTCACCACCACTTTAGGGGAATACACAACTTCTTTAAGCAACTTTTCCACTGATCTTACAGTGATTATCATTTGTGCATCACTAAAACATGCTGTTATAATCATATTATTCATGTTAATCATGTTGTAATCATGAGCAGCATCGTCATAAAGTGGTCTGAGGTACTTGTCAGGTGTTACATTTAGAAGTTAAAATGTCATTGACTGAGCAACTAAATGGCGAGCGATTAAATCTATTTGTGATAAACTGTTGCCGCTCTGCTCATGTTGCTATCAGTTAGATATCAGTTATGGTTCAGTTGCTAGCGCCTTCACCTCTGAGTTCGAAGGTTGTGAGTCCAAGTCATAATCCAGGGGCAGGATTTTCCCTGCAGGCCCCTGAATCCCATGTTGGAATTAGAAGCTGGCACTGAGTCAACCAGCTGTAAATTTTCCCAAATTGGCCAATAAATAGTCAGTGGCTGGACTTACTGTCCAATTAAGGATGGTGGGCAGGCTCTCGAGGCTGGCGGGTCAATAGGGGGCCATTCAGCACTGAAGGAGCATGCCTTTTCAGGCGAAAGATAGAGAGAGGGCACCCCAAGATGGAGGTATCCACTTTCCCACTACTTTAACTTTAAAATCAAAAGGCTGTAGCAGCCGTGTCACTATAGTAGAAGGGGATCCCTCTGACAGAGCTGTGGCTGCAGCTGAAGACAGGCAGATTGTAATGACTGTAAGCTAAACCATTTCTTACTGTTATGGGGGTCATGTGACTGTATAGACCAATCAGCCCTGGGCACAGGGAACCCTAGGGATAGAATTGTTTAGCCTTGGTCTTGGAGCAGGCATGTAGCCTCCTCTGAAGCCTGTTAATAAATCCCACTGCAGCCATTCAGACAGCAAGTCAAGTTAAATGAAGTGCACAATATAGAAGAGCCAGAAGTTACTGAGGCTGACGTTTATTCCCTACACAATTTGAAGGCCAGGAAAACTGAACCAATCACTATTACACTTCAAGTAAATGGAAAACCTCTGCTCAAGGAGGTGGATACAGGAGCATCGACCACAGTGATGGGACAACACATCAAGAAGTTATGTCACCATAAGCACGCACAAGGGCCTGCACCAGTGTACATGCCTGTGCTTCAGTATGTCCTCTGCCTGTGCAGTTTCCCAGGGAACTATGGCAAGCTTACTATAAGGACTTCCCCGAGTTATTGTGTACCTGGATGACATCCTAATTACAGGATCAACAGAAGCAGAGCATGTGGCAAATCTGGAAGAGGTTCTGAAGAGGTTTTTAGAGGCTGGCTTTAGTTTTAAAAAAGTGCATCTTCCAAGCAAAGGAAGTTGCATATCTGAGTCATCGAGTGGATGCCCAAGGGTTGCATCCATTGGAGGAGAAAATCATGGCAATCAAGAAAGCGCCCTCTCCTACCGACATCATGGAGCTCAAGTCATTTTTAGGCATGTTAAGTTATTATGGTCGATTTTTGCCTAATCTAACTACAGTGTTTTATATTTATTGAAGAAGAACCACAGATGGTCTTGGAAGGCACAGCAAGAGGAAGCCTTCAAGAGAGTGAAGAAACTTTTACACTTGTCGTGCCTGCTACTGCACTATGACCCGTCTAAGGAATTGATACTCACTTGTGATGCATCTCCATATGGAGTAGGAGCAGTGTTACCACACAATATGCAGGATGGATCTGAAAGACTGATAGGATATGAATCCAGAATCCTTTCTGCAGCCGAGAAAGGATTCTCGCAAATTGAAAAAGAGGGCTTTATCTATCATATTTAGAGTAAAGAAGTTCCATCAATACTTACACGGTTGAAACTTCACCTTAGTGTCAGATCACAAACCACTGTTAGGATTATTTAGTGAAGGAATGGCAACCCCACCCTTAGCTTCTGCTAGAATTCAAAGATGGGCTTTAATTTTGTCAGCATACGAGTACACTTTTATGCACTGTCCAGATGTACATATAGCAAATGCAAATGCCCTCAGTCGTTTCCCTTTGCCCAACAGTATTACACATCTACCAGCACCTCAAGAGGTAGTTCTTGCATTAAGTTTCCTGGACTCCTCACCAGTCTGTGTGAGCCAGATAAAGAATTAGATGAATCAGGATCCAATTTTAGCAAAACAAGTATTACAAGGATGGTCAAATGCACAGGTTCCTGAAGAATTAAAACCATTCTTTGTACGTAGATCCAAACTGAGTTGCCAAGATGGTTTCTTATTATGGGAAGCAAGAGTCATTATTCCTGTGCAAGGAAGAGGACTTCATAGTGCACATCCTGGTATTTTGGAAATGAAAATGCTCACATGAAGTTATGTCTGGTGGCCAGGTGTAGACAGTGATATAGAAAAACATGGTGAAACACTGTCTCCAGTGTCAGCAACATCAGAAGTTGCCCATTTCAGCTGTACTGCATCCATGGAAGTGACCTGGTTGACCCTGGATTAGACTACATATAGGCTATGTAGGTCCATTTCTAGGTTGTGTTAGGAAATAGAGATAGGTTAACTAAATTATAATTGTATTTGTGGGTGTTAGGAATGAGTTTTAGCTTTAATGTTTAAGTTTGATTTGTATTTCTGTATCTGTGTGTTAAGAAAGGTCAAATTGAGTTTTAGTTTCACTTTAAAAGGTACCTGCATCTCTAATGAGAATTTTACAATTGTTGTAGCTAAGCTAAACAAACATGAGTAGAGAAACTGGGCTGTTGCCTAGCAACAGGTGTCCAGAGAGGCAAGTCCATCCTATAGACACACTCAAAAGGAACTAGAAAACAGCAGTTTAATTTGGAAGCTGTTTGAGTTCCTTTGGTTTTGAAAGTAGCTGCCAGGAGAGACTGGAGCAAAGGGGACAGTGAGCCAGCCCCAAGCCAAAGAAAAGACCCCAAATATCCAGGACAGTGGAACAAGAGAAAGTCCCAAGCAGACCTTCTAGTCAAAGGGAAGGACAGGAGCCTAGAAAAGATCCTGTTAAGTGAAGTTAAGAGTAAAGAGCAGAGAGAAAGGCTCCAAGCTTCAGACTTAAAGAGACAAAAGCTGCAGAAAACAGATTTAAAGTGAGAATAGCTTGCAAGAGGCCAGAAGGTCCAAAGAGACGGCTGAAGGTCTGTAACTCTTTGCTATGGGCATGTGAAGCAGTGGTGTACTGTTGACAGCTGAGTCATTGAGAGAGAGTGCGTGGAAAATAGCTTGAATGCATGTGGTGACCCAGAAGAAGAGTTCAAAAGCCTAGAGGTGAACCCTTGCAGAAGGTGTCTGAGAGAAAGTGTCAGTTTGGAAGAAGATTCCAAAGTGAGATCTTTGAGATGGAGATTGGAAACCTTTGTGTGAAAGACGGAGTTCAGTGAGACCAGTTGGCCCATTGTGGGACAAGCATCTGAAGGCAGTTGAGAGATCCTTAGCATCTGATTGAGTTGACATCTGTCACTTGGTTTCAGAGTGTAGTGTGTCTGACCACAGGTTGCCTATTGGTTTACATGGACTGTGTATTTACTGTAAATATTAGAGTACAAGATAGCTTTTGCAACTTGTGTTATCCTTACAAATCTGTACATATCTGCAAAGGCATAGCTGTGAGTAAAAGTGTATTGTAATATAATTCATCTTTTCTTCTTTAATAAATGTTTTATTCTTTTGTTAAAAGTTCACTAGCTGACTCCGGTGACTCTGTTCAGTAGCCACTCTCCACATATCTAAACAAACAAATAAAAGTTAGGATCCATCACTCTGGGTTCCACCCTGGGATCAGGCTTCTCCAGGGGTAACCTCAACCTCAGCTGGGATCATAATACATGTTTCTTGTGATTATCGACACATATTCTAAATGGATGGACGTGTTTGAAGTAAGATCACCTACTTTGTCTGCACCCATTGGAAAACTGAGGCAGAGTTTCAGTGTTCATGGTTTACCTGAAGTTATTGTGTCAGACAATGGTACTGCTTTCACTAGCACTGAATTTCAAAGCTTCCTGAACCTAAATGGGATTAAACACATCAGAACAGCACTGTACCATCACTCGTCTAATGGCTTGACAGAAAGAGCAGTACAAACCTTTAAAACAGGCATGGAGAAACCATCAGAGGGAACATTAGAAGCACGAATTTCAAGATTCCTGTTCAGCTATCACACAACTTCTCATGCGACCACTGGTTTAACACCTTCAGAATTGTTGATGAAGCGTCGACTTTGTACAAGATTGAGTCTCGCATTCACTAATTTAGAGGGGAAGGTAGAGAGAAACCAGGGGAGTCAGAAATCATGACGTTCACAGTAAAGGTTGAGCTTTTACTGTAAGTGAGACAGTTTTTGTGCAAAATTTTGCAACTGGACCGGGCTGGGTCCCTGGGACAATTGTCTCTGAAACAGGGCCTTTATCTCATCAGGTAGAAGTGGAAAGCAGGATTGTTGGGAAACACGTGGATCCTCTCAGAAGTCAAGAAACCTTCCAACAACCAGTTAATCCGCCTGAAATCGAAGTCGAAACTTCGACACCTGAGGTGCCAGATCGACAAAGAATAGATATACCTGATTTCTCTGTTGAAGCAATTAATTCTGAATTGCCAGTGTCCAGGGATGTCTCCGAAGCTGCAGTCCCTGTGCAAGTCAACCCAATGGAGGAACCTCCTGTTGTAGAGTTGCATTGATCTACTTGAGTCTGGAAACCTCTTCAAAGAATAAATTTATAATGGCATGAACTGTACATAATTGTATATAATATGGGTTAAGATGTTTTGTAAATAAGAAGGTAAAACAAAAGTAAAGGGGGAGGAATGTAACAATTGTAAGTTAAGCCATTTCTTACTGTTATGGGGATCATGTGACTGCATAGACCAATCAGTCCTATGCGCAGGGAATCTTAGGGGTGGAGCTTTTTAGCCTTGGTCTTGGAACAAGCATCTAGCCTCCTCTGGAGTCTGTTAATAAAGTTCACTGTTTCCTACAAAAAACCTGTTCTCCAAGGTTGTTGCACGGACAGGGAGGGCTTCCAAGCCTGCCTGGAGCACTGCCCTCTCGATCTGCCACCGGGAGGCTGCCTCCTGATTTGAAAAATTCCAGTCGACCTCTGACACCAGGACTTAATAGGCCTTTCATAAGTTTAATTGACTACCCGCTGCTTTTGGGTGGGTAACCAGGCCGCCACCCACCCGCCCTCAATCCTGTCTCCAGATAAATGGCCCAGTGGGATGATGGTGCCAGGGGGAAAAGAAACTCTTGGATGGAATTAGGAAGTAAGAAGGGGAGTTGTGGGCAGAATCGTCCCAGATTTGCACAAAGTGTGATAGCGGGCTGGAAAATGGACATTTTACCTGCCAGCTGCAATGGTGAGTTCTCGCGTTGTATCGTCCCATTCCCATTAATGAGGCACATCCCGCCTCATTAATAATGCACTCCCAGGAAACATGCCGGATCTCTGGCAGAGCAGCCTCTGATTCACCCGACCCACATCACCTCAGGCCTTCAGTAATCCAGGCACCATAATTAAAGGCCATCCCTGCAGTGAGCTGGCTCTCCGGAAGGGGTCGGAAGCTGCTGCAAAGTCATGGCTGCTAAAGGGAGGAAATGTGCTGCTCCCAAATTTAGCGAGACCTCCTTCGGACACCTACTGGATGCAGTGGAGGCCCGCTGTTACGATCCCAGCTGATGTTACTACTGAACAAGCCAAATCCCAGGGTGGAGCCCAGATTGATAGATTCTAACTTTTAGTTTTTGTTCCGAAACGTAGAGGGCGGCTACTGAACAGTCACAGGAGTCAGCTAGTGAACTTTTAACATAAGAATAAAACATTTATTAAACAAGAAAAGATGAACTGTATGACAATACTCCTTCACCCACAACTATACCTTTACAGGCATATATAGATTCATAAGGATAACACAAGTTACAAAAGCTATCTTATACTCTCATGTTCACAGTAAGCACATTGTCCATGTAAACGAATAGGTAACCTGAGGCCGGACACACCACATTCTGAAACCAAGTGATAGATGTCACCCCAAACAAATGTTATGGATTTCTCATCAGCTCCCACCAATCCCACCACCCCTCTAGATGCTTGTCACACCGTGAGCCAACCGGTTTCAATGAACTCTATCTTTCACATGAAGGTTTCCAATCTCCACCCTCGAAGAACTCACATTGGAATCTTCTGCCAGATGACGCATTCTCCCAGATGCCTTCCACAAGGGTCTACCTCCAGGGTTTCAAACTCTCCTTACAATGTTCCTCTCCCCTGGATCGCCAGGTGCATTCAAACTTCCTTCCACACGCTTTCTCTCAGACTCAACCATGCCAACAGAACACCACTGCTTCACATGCCCATAGTAAAGAGTTATAGGCCTGTGTGTCTCTTGGATCTTCTGGCTTCTCGCAAGCCTATTTTGCTTTAAGTCTGCATCCTGCAGCTTTCTCCCTTGAAGCTTCACTTAGCAGGGCCTTTTTCAGATTGCTGTTCTTTTCCTTTGACTAGAAGGTCTTCTTGGGAACCCCCCCACCCCCCTTCTGTTCTTTGGGGAAACCTGCTTCCTGCAGCTTTCTCCTGTCCAGCTTCTTCTAGCTCCTGTCTCCAACTGAACTCAAACTGCTTTCAGTTTCTCTGTGCCTGTGGGTTCCTCTCTCTGGACCCCTATTGCTAGGCAACAGCACAGTTTTTTTATACCTTGTGTTTGTTTTAACTCCCCTTCAAGTGTTGTAAAACCTCACTATAATGCAGGCTTCTTTGAAAGTGAAACTAAAACTCAAGTTCCTCCCTTTCTTAACATACCAACGTAGAAACACAAATCAAACTTAAACTTAAAGCTAAAAATCATTCCTAACACTCACAAATACAAATATAACTTACTTAAACTATCCCTGGTTCCTAACGCCTCCCGCTTGAAAGAAAAAAGTTTCACAACAGTGAAGCTTTCATTACAATGGCCTCAAATCCGCCTCACAAAAACTTAACATGATAAACCTCTAAAAATAGCTTATTACTGTCTATACAGATAAACTTTTCACCTCGTTTCACAATTATACATGTTACATCATACAACTACAAAGATTTAAGCAAAACTAAGTTACTAAATGTAACAAAGCTGGCAGAATTTATACATCATAACATTATCATAACTCAACACTTGTATTTCTTTTTCCTCTTATTCCCAGTCTTCAACTCAGCAAAGAATGTTTCATTTAAGTCCACAGCCCAGTCAATCTTTTCAATAACTATAGGCATAATTCCAACTTCAAGCTAATTTTCCAAACTCAACTGTAGTAAATTCCCATCACGATTTAGCAAAGTCAGAATGGCATTTTTGTGCATTAACATCTCGTTTCTTCTCTGGTCAAAATCTCTTTTTGCTGTATCCAGGATGTTGTTGAGATGCTTTTTATGTTCACACAAAAGGGTTCTGTATTCCTGCTTGTTTGATCTTTGAACATTTTATGACCTTGTTGTTTCCCCCAATCCCATTTCGAACAGGTCTTTACCACTTTGCTTTGAACAGCGTCAATTATTCTCCCTTAGGAGTTCCACAGTTCGTTCAAACCCTTCAACTCTTTTACATAATCCACAAACTATATCATGCTTCTACCCTGCAGGTTTTGAATGGTCTTTTGCAAATTGTCCACTTAGAACCATAGAACCATAGAACACTACAGCACAGAAAACAGGCCATTTGGCCCTCCTAGTCTGTGCCGAAATATTATTCCGCTAGTCCCATTGACCTGCACCTAGTCCATAACCCGCCAGACCTCTCCCATCCATGTATCTATCTAATTTATTCTTAAAACTTAAGAGTGAGCCCGCATTTACCACGTCAGATGGTAGCTCGTTCCACAGTCTCACCACTCTCTGAGTGAAGAAGTTCCCCCTAATGTTCCCCCTAAACCTTTCCCCTTTCACCCTAAAGCCATGTCCTCTCGTGTTTATTTCTCCTTATCTAAGTGGAAAGAGCCTACTCGCATTTACTCTGTCTATACCCCTCACAATTTTGTAAACTTCTATCAAATCTCCCCTCATTCTTCTACGCTCCAAGGAATAAAGTCCTAACCTGTTTAATCTTTCCCTGTAACTCAACTCCTTAAGACCCGGCAACATCCTAGTAAATCTTCTCTGCACTCTCTCAATCTTACTGATATCCTTCCTGCAGTTAGGCACCAGAACTGCACAAAATACTCCAAAGTTGGCCTCACCAATGTCTTATACAACCTCACCATAACATCCCAACTCCTATACGCAATACTTTGATTTATGAAGGCCAGTATGCCAAAAGCTTTCTTTACAACCTTGTCTACCTGTGACGCCACTTTCAGGGAATTATGTATCTAAACTCCCAGATCCCTTTGATCCTCCGCACTCCTCAGTGCCCTACCATTTGCTGTGTATGTCCTACCTTGGTTTGACCTTCCAAAATGTAACAGCTCACACTTTTCCACATTAAATTCCATCTGCCATTTTCTGGCCCATTTTTCCAGTTGGTCCAGATCTCTCTTCAAGCTTTGAAAGCCTTCCTCGCTGTCCACAACGCCTCCAATCTTAGTGTCATCAGCAAACTTGCTGATCCAATTCACCACATTATCATCCAAATCATTGATATAGACAACAAACAACAATGGTCCCAGTACAGATCCCTGAGGCACACCACTAGTCACAGACCTCCAGTCTGAGAAGCAATCATCCACTACCACTCTCTGTCTTCTCCCACACAACCAATTTCGAATCCAGTTTACAACCTCTCCATGGATACCAAATGTCTGAACCTTCTGAACTAATCTCCCATGTGGGACCTTGTCAAAGGCCTTACTAAAGTCCTTGTAGACAACATCCACAGCCTTTCCTTCATCTACTTTCTTGGTAACCTCCTCGAAAAACTCTACAATGTTCATTAAACACGACCTACCACGCACAAAGCCATGCTGACTATCCTTAAGCAGCCCTTGGCTGTCCAAATAATTATATATCCGATCTCTCAGAACACCTTCCAATAATTTACCTACTACTGACGTCAGGCTCACTGGCCTGTAATTACCTGGTTTACTTTTGGAGTCTTTTTTAAACAATGGAACAACATGAGCTACCCTCCAATCCTCCGGCACCTCACCCGTGGCTAAGGACATTTTAAATATTTCTGCCAGGGCCCCTGCAATTTCTACACTAGTCTACCTCAAGGTCCGAGGGAATATCATGTCAGGCCCAGGGGATTTATCTACCTTTATTCGCTGTAAGGCCGCAAGCACCTCCTCCTCTTTAATCTCTATATGTTCCATGAAACTACTGCTTGTTTCCCTTCCTTCCTTATACACTCCATACAGGGTCAGAAAATTCCAGCCTGACTTAAGTCTTGACAAATTATAGTGTTAGGTTAGTAATGCCTACTTTTTTTTTATATATGGTAAAGCTTGTTTTGTTTAAAAGCGTGAAATCTTGTGGTAGAATTTCTTTCAGTAAATCACTGGGTGTTTGAATTTCTCTTTTGACATTAACAGTCTCTATGGGGATTGTAAATGGTTGTGAAACGTGCTATATAAATGCAATCTTCTTTTAATTGTATCTCAACAGCAGTGAGTGCCTGCAACAGCCTCATTCTACTGTTTAGCCACATTGTGGCTCATTTTTCTGTGGAATCTGGATAAATGGAGCTTTTTAAATTCAGTAAATGCTTCATCCCTTCCAACGCTCCAGTATTTCAGCACTGATCCCATATCATTATTTAACTTTACTCCAATCGCATCCCCCCCTCAGTTGGTTTCTCTTCTCAATGAGATTCATCTTCTTTTCTGTAAAATGGTACAGAGACGGTAGAGATCTGAATGTGGCTCCCTGATGGATTTTTCCCACCCCTATCACTACCCCACTGGTAACACCAGGGGCACAATCCAAGTGATCTCTTGCAAGCTTTTCATCATCAGAGTCAATTCTTAGAATCTAATGTGCATCCATTTTACTGGTGTTCTATTGCGGAGTATATATAGTTGTTACCTAACAAATGTTAAAATTACTTAGCAGGTCTGACAGCATCTGTGGAGAAGGAAACAGTTGATGTTTCAAGTCAAGTGATGTAAAGATGGAGGCGTCTCTATCCACCACCTGGCAATGTGCAGGAGAAAAAAACAAGAAAAATGTGTGTTTATGTAGTGCGTTTAATGCCTTTTAACATCCTGAGGTACTTCTCATGGGCAATTATCAAATAAAATTGACGCCAAACCACAAAAGGATATATTAGGAGAGATAACTAAAAGCTTATTTAAAGAGGTACATTTTTAAGAGTGCCTTAAAGGCAGCGCAGCAGGGTCATTTGACACCTCAGGAGTGACACCTCATCCCTGCCATCCCAGGCCCAGGTAAGGGTCCCATGCTCAGGGTGACGAGTCATGGCCAACGGTGGAACCAGTGAATTTTCCATGGTGATGGCAGAAGTGCTGGAACCTTGAGGGACAAGGGCTGCTTACAGGCAGAGGATCCTTCAGGAAGAGGACTTGTGTTTCCTTTAAGCACACATGAGGGAGGCAAAGGGAAACCACCCCGTGTATTCTGTACCCTGGTCATATTGCATATTGTTCATTAATTTTGAAAATGGGAGGCTCCTATAAGCAATTGAAGAAGGAAAGCTGAAGACTGCAAGATGGTGAGAAATGGGCAGAGGACCTGTCCTGATAGGCAGATCACTACTACTTAAAGGGGGAGAGAGAGATAGAGAGGATTAGGAAGAGAATTCCAGAGCTTAGGATCCAGGCAGCTCAAAGCACGGCTGGCAATGGTACAGTGATTAAAATTGGTGAGGAAGGAGGTCATGGTGGGATTTGAAAACAAGAAAGAGAGTTTTAAAATCAAGTCATTGCTGAACTGGAAGCCAATGTAAGTCAGTGAGAACAGGCATCGTGGCTGAATGGGATTTGGTGCAAGTTAGAGTACGGGCAGCTGTGTTTGTGTTTCTTAGAATTTAGATTACAATCATGATACTATCTCTGTCTGACAGTTCAGATATTTTGTTCTCAGATTATTTTCAAAATTATTTCCTTAAAACTACGACTTCTCATTTTTAAAAACATTTCTCCCTCCAATCCGGAAGGGTCTGCCCTGACTGTTCTCCAACCTAGCAGATTGTCCAAACCCTGCATCCTCCGATTACCAAAGTGCCAGATAAGATAAAGGGAGCAACAGCACAGCATTGATGAAGAGGCTCCAATACTTGATCTGATACTCGCAGCCATAAGCCCAGATACAGAAGCAGACATAACTTAGAGGCTAGTGTAGAATTGGCATCGAAATGTGCTGAATCTCTAGGCATGGCCGGGCTGCAGCCAGGCCAGGCAGAAAGGATAGTTTGTGTGCAAACTCACCCGAGGATAAATTTTGATGCAAGGACTCGGATGAAGATTTCCATGGGGGTGATATACAGAACAAATCTCATTAGGATGCATATATTTTAATTTTCCAAAATTCCCTGGATTCAGGGAAGGTGCCATTCGATTGGAAAATAGTTATTGTATCCTTTATTCAAAAGGGGAGGGAGACAGAAAGCAGAAACTACAGACCAGTTAGCTTAACATCTGTCATAGGGAAAATGTTGGAAGCTATGGTTAAAGGTGTTATGACAGGGCACTTAAAAAATTTCAAGGTAATCAGGCAGAGTCAACATGGTTTTTTGAAAGGGAAATCATGTTTAGCCAATTTATAGGATTTCTTTGAAGAAATCACTGTGCTGTCGATAAAGGGGAACTGGTGGATGTACTGTACTTAGATTTCCAGAAGGCATTTGATAAGGTGCCACATTAAAGGTTATTGAAGAAAATAAAAGCTCATGGTGTAGGGGGTAACATACTGACATGGATAGAAGATTGGCTAGCTTACAGGAAACAGATAGTAGTCATAAATAGGTCTTTTTCTGGCAAGGGACGAATCAGAGATGGGTGGGGGGTTACAGTCAGATCAGTCATGATCTTATTGAATGGCGGAGCTGGCTTGAAGGGCCGACTGGTTTACTCCTGCTCCTAATTCGTATGTTTGTATACTAGGTGCATAGTCTGTCAACAGCCTAGTGTCACCATCAGGGACTGTGGAGGAGTCCAGGTCCAACTTGGCAGAAGGCTTTGCATGGAACTTGTCCTCTCTGCAGCCCCTGCTCCATTTTCCAGACATGTTGCAGATCCAGAGGCATTTCAGCTGCAACCCCCAGACATGGCTCAGCCTTTGTGTGGAGGGAGGTCACAAATCATCTACTCTCCCTGTGAGGAGGCAGCAACATTCCCTGCCAAATCCATCAACTCACCACAGTAAAAGTTCTCCATACTACTGCCAGATGCTTTGCAAGGATGTAAATTAGTCTAAATCCCCTTATTTGTAAGTTTATTGCCTGGCCCTTTAAATAACACTAATGTTAAGACCCTCTTGCTGCTGAACAAATGCTCTTTGGTGAGCAACAAGCAAAAACATTGTGCGAATTTGCATTATCCAAGTTTGTATATCAGGCATCAACTCAGCCGGTACAGCTGTTTCATGTCGCAATCTGGCCAGTTGGGAACCTTATGGTGCACGCACACAATGCCCATGCAAACGCCCTGCCTAGCAGGGGACACCACTTGGGTCACACCAGGACTATTTATTCTTTCATGGGATGTGGGCGTCGCTGGCTAGGCCAGCATTTATTGCCCATCCCTAACTGCCCTTGCAGCAGCCAGGAGTGTCAGGTGACCTACTCGCAAGGCCTCGAGCTTCAGCAGCACTGGCTTCTGCAGTGCTAGGGAGCTGAATTTCAAGGCCAACCTTCTGTACATTTTGGGTAGATAAATTTATTTTAACTTCGACATTTTCCCATTAATCTTTTGTCTCACGTATGCCACTCACCCCTTCCTCTCACCCCAGCACCAAAAAATAATGCTGCTTTGCTAGTTTTCTTAAGATTTCATTGGAGTGTTTGTTTATTAAATCCAATGGACAAGTCAACAAGATATAGCACATAACAAATCGGGCTTGCATGTAATGCACTTAAGTAATTGACTGTGTGTCTGAAGAAGCTACTAACTGCAGTATGCTGCACTTGACTCTGATCTGTTAGATGCTCCAATGATTGGATCTCATGTAGGGAATGGAAAGTTTTTCACTTGCTTCAGAGGGCCTCTTCATCTTTCCTGATAGCTGCCAGCATGCTTTGACATGTTGGGGAATGCCATGGTGTCTTGCTTGTTCATATTTGTTTTAATGAGGCTCTCTCCTGGTAATAGACAGCACATCAGCCTCCTTGACTGCAACAAGCAGCTAAAATGGTGGCCAATGGGATTCTACCATAATTGGGGTGCAAGGTAGAATGCTTCATTTTAAAGGCCTCCCTTCCCTACTGCGATTGGGCAGGGTAAGGTAAATTCAAGCTCATGGCTAATTTTTATCTCACCAATCAAGGTCTTTGCAAACTGTAGACTTGAAACTAATGGGGATGTGTATCATTATTCTCCAAATTTTCAAAATTAAGCTGTTGTTTGATATTTCTGTTGTGCAAGGTTCAGATTGACAGGGCCTAGGTCAGAATTGGTGCTACTATTCCACTTTAACTGAATTATTGCTCACTAAAATGACTATGTGCTGAGAAGTTTCTTTTAATAGTCGTTTGGTAGTACAGAACTTGAGTGTTGCTGAGAAAAGACATTTTGTTGAAGCTTTTTGTCTTGACCTTATCAGGATAATCGCAAGAATACCTATGTCAGGGGAAGCAACAACTTATACTAGATGAGAAAAGAGTGCTGATTGGTTGGCAAGTAGACTCTGATTGGTAGAGGCGTTGCCATGGAGCATGCACCAGTTAGTGGTTACTGACAGTTAACTGCCAAGCATTGTTTGAAATTTAAACCAGGCAACTTGACTCTGATTGGCCAAGGCACTGCCCTGGGGAATGAACCAGCGAATGGCTATCACTTATTTTGTTTAGCTGAAACAGGTGCAATATGTGTACATGTTCTTTCTGTTTGCAAAGAACGGGGCCCTGTGTATTAATATACGTAGATTCTAGTACACACAAATGTGCCACACTGTGAGCCTAACTGACAATCTTAAATTGGCTGTCGGCATAATTTTTTGCACACTGAAGATTATTTAGCAAATATTGTCCAATCATGGAATGACACCTAATGTTGGACACTTTGTTTTGAGTTTTGCAAGCGCGGGCTGGTTGGGTACGGTCTGTACCTTGCCCGTTGTGAACAACGGAAGGACATGCTGTTCGATACGATCCGTCCAGACGAAAAGCTTGACAAAATGTCTTTTTTCAGCAATACTCAAGTTTCTTTTAATGGAGAATTCCTGAAACCAAGGATAATTTAAAATATAGGAAATCTTTTACATCTCTAATGCATAATGCCTAAGTGGAGAGTGTATTACCACTGGGGCCTAAACCGGGAACTTTATTTTAGCAGACAAGATGTCAGGTTTACTACAGATAATCACATAGAAAATCAAACATATCTGTTAAATGTCTGTTGTTCCTCTTTCACTTCCACCATTTTCCCCTTCTCTCAATTCCCCTTCCTCATGAAAGTCTGCACAAAACTCCACAGTATAAAAATAGATAGGAAGGAGAATTCCCTACCCCGGATTGGTGGAAATACTCTGAGACAAGAAGCATATCGCTTCTTGTCATCACTTATAATTTCCAGGCAGGCTTTTGAAATAAAAGGCCTGTCTGCTTCTTAACCAGTTCCATTGGGATGAGCTTGTTTGTGAGACCATTAGTGTTTGGGATGATTGAAATCCATTAAATTGATAGCATGAGGAAAGACTACATGCACATTAGAAAGGATGCAAAACATATAGGCCTGAATTTTCACGTCGGCGTGTGGGGGTGGGCCTGGCATGCCAACACGTAAAATGACGCACGGTGACATTGGGCATGCGTCCCGACGTCGCCGCGCGTCACTCAAATCTTTCAGAGTCAGCTGCGTGCCCACCAAATTGTCAAAGGCCTGTTAAGGCCATTAAAAACACAATTAAAGTAATTATCAACACTGCCCGTCCAACCTCAAGGTTGGCGGGCAGGCGAAGAGCCCAAGCAGCCTTCACGTTTTTCAGGAAGCCTCATCTACGGGCGGGATGAGGTTTCCTGAAGGTTTTATTAATAAATAAATAAAAATTTCACAATTCATAAACATATCCCAGCTCATGTGACACTCACATGAGGGGATATGCCTAAATAATTTTAATCTTTTAAATTTTAATCTTTCAGCCCGACAGGCAGAAAATTCTGCCCATAAAGTCTGTATAGACCTTGTGTGAAAAATTGTGCTTCCTAAGAAAGAACAACTGGTAGCATTGTTTGGTTTGTTTGATCACTCCCAGACATCAACAAAGCTCTGTGTCTCTGCCTCTCGACATGTTGTGTGCTCTCTTCTCCTGCAAGGAGAGAAAAGTAGAGAGCTGAGGGTGCTGATGATGGTTTTTGAAGAAGGGTGCCATTTGTGATGGGTGACTGTAAGGCATGAGTGTGAGAGGACAATTAGGTGAGTGTGAGTGTTGGCTGTTCAGTTAGGGACGTGAGGCGCCTGGAGAAAGAGGAATGAGTGGAGCTGCAAGCTATGTTGTCCTAAGGCATGCTGTGCAGGAGAATGCTGGTCAAGTCAGAGTGTGAGAGCTGGCACCTGACAGTGTTGTGCCACTCATGTGACATCCTCCACTGAGGTTTTGGATCCTTTTGGTCCATAGTCTACAGATTAACGCAGACACACTCCAGCTTGCCACTTCCATCCACACCTGCTTGATTGGAGAGGTTGTCCTCCTCCTCTCATCCGTGAAGCTGACCTAAAATCCTGCAGCAAAACCTTCAGGTAAGAGTGAGACACCCTGGGTGCAGCCTTCCCAGGTCTCCTCTCCATCCCTGAGGGTTTTGCAGTCTGAAAATCCAAGCCATGGTCGCTTTAAACAGAAATCTTTCCTCTGACAAAATGCCGCGTCATCCAGCCCACCCTCCCTAATTGGTCAGGGAGCCCAGATGCAGGCCCCTAATTGGTTTTATCTGGTAAAGAACAACCAGAAGGCCTGCTAATCAGGAGGTCAGGCTTGTGACCCGAAAATGACCTCATGTTGCACCAGAGACTAAGGTGATAAGATTCTTTAACTTTGTTACCCAAAAAGGGATGAGAAAGTGGAGCTCGCTACCACAGGGAGTGGTTGAACCAAATAGTATAGCTGTATTTAAGGTGAAGTTGGAGCAGCATATGAGGTAAAGGGAATAGATGATTATGTTGATAGATTTGGATGAGGAAAACTGGGAGGAGGCTTGAGTGGAGCATAAAAACTGGTATGGACCGATTGTGCTGAATGGCCTGTTTCTGAATGATGACATCCATCTGTCTCAGGAGATAATGGACTCTGTCCTGGGTATATGTCACTCCTGGTTTGAACATCATCTGTTGTGGCTGTGGGGGCCCATTTGAGGGCAGCAATTCCTTCCGCAGCTGAATAGCATTGGCTTGAGGCTGACTGATGCTTTTCCTTTCTGCCGGGCTCTCTTTCCCACCATCTGGCCATTTCTTTTGTCTTCTGCTTTTTCTGCGGTTCTTCCTAACTGCTTGTCTCCAGGCACTCCAGTCAGCAGTGAAGTCTTGCTATGCATCAACTCCAATCCTGGTCAACTTGAGGTCTCTCTTACATAAGTCATTGTAACGCAGATGTGGGCAACCTGTTGGTCTCACACTGATAGCAACCTCACCACAGAGCATGTCTTTGGGGGAGGTGACCATCATCCATTTAGCTCACATAACCTTGCCAATAGTCACCGCTGACTCAAAAGAACAAACATGCTGGGGATCTCTGCACGCTGGTGTACTTCCATATTCAGAACTCTGCCTTGCCACGAAATGCCCAATATTTGTCTGAGGCAGTGGAGGTGGAAGCTGTTCAGCTGCTATTCATGGCTTGCGTAGGTCAGCTATGCTTCACTACTGTAAAGGACGGTGTTGAGGACACAAGCATGGTTAGTTTGCTATTGGTCCACACTTGACTTCTCAACTTTGACATGACAGCTGCAGCCTTGGCGATCCTGGTGCTGATTTCAGCATCAAGGGATAGGTTGCTGTTGTCAGACTTCACCTCGATGGCACATTTGTGTAATTAATAAAGTTTAAATGATCAAATTATACTAAACATAGGTTTAGCGATGAAAAGCCTTAATTTGTATGTATTATTGGGATGTTGCTAAGAAGTCTTAAAGTCTTGGGATCTCTTTAAGTGTCAGGTACTTTGATGTAGCTTTAATGGAAAAAAAAGTGAACTAAGGTTGTAGTTGGAACACATTTGCACATTTGTGCTCCAGTGAACCTAGCTTATCAGTAAACAGAAGCCAAAGCTACAATGCTGATTGGCCAGTTTTGAGGACTAAATGTTCTGAGGACCTCTGCTTAGGAGATACAAGTTAAGGTTAGGTTGTTGTGGGAAAGCCAGAAACGCTCTTCCCCTTGGTCAAGAGTTGCAAATATTGGGTTAGGGGGTTGTTAGTTGTGTTGACACAGCTGCACATTGTTGGGCTAAATGTTGCAAGGCTACCTCCAAAGAGGGTATAAAAATAAAGGTGCCTCACTGAGCACTTTGCGCATGCCAAGGGATATCATTTGTCACAGGACACTTGCTGGGTGGGGGGATCAGTTGTCTGGAGACAGTTAGGAGTGGACGCATGGTAGAAAGTTAGCATTTGTGTAGGACATCGCCAGTCGATGGGCATTTGTCATGTGTCGAAGGGTTGAAGTAAGAACCCAGTATTAGGTTTAGTGACTAAAGTAACTGTCCCAACACCCTAATATTAGAGATCAGTGGTTCAGTCAGTTAAAGTCTAGCTTGGGAGAATCTATAGTCTTAGTCATTTTGGGAAAGCTACAGTCTTTATTAGGAAGCTGTTTCATAGACATATAGATCAATAGATAGATAGAACTCAGCAGCAGGCAACTATGAAGTGTGCAGCTTCAGCATTTAAGGTGGACTGGAAGCTTCAGCAGTTAAGGCAGACTGGGAAGTTGTGGGTTGAAAAAGGATCCACTAGGGTTGAAGTCTTAAAGCTGCAAAGGGATTTGTATGTACGTTTGAGTCAAGTTAATTTAAGTGAGTTAAGGAACCAAGAAGAGAAGATGCCAGAAGTCTCGGGAGCCACAGGAAAGAGAGGCCGACATGTGTTGAACTTATGTACCATGTGATGCCTCGGCTAGTGAAATGGTAGGTATCGATCTTTATTGTCCAATAAGCTGCATTAGTTTGGATTCTAAATTAGTAAGTGTCCATTTTGCCAATAAGATTATTCCCTGACAAGATTCTTCTTACTCTGATATTTAGTATAGAGTCCAAACCCCTACACTGTTAATTGCTGATTCAAGGTATGTCAAGCTGCCAATAGCATCCAGAGTGATGTTGTCAATATTGATGGAAGGTGGAGTGTCCACATGCTGGCCCATAACTTTGGTCTTCCTGTCACTGATTGTCAGCCCAAATGCCTTGCAGACTCAGGAGAACTGATCTACAAGCTGTTTCAAGTGAACTCCAGTATGGGATGCCATCAACAGCAACTCACGGACTAGGACATTGCACACTTTGGTCCTGGTGCATTTCAGTCTTGCCAGGTTGAACAGCTTGCTGTTGGCTCTGGCATGCAGGTAGACACCTTTATTTGTGTCGCTGAAAGCATACAATAGCAGTATGGATTAAAATATGCCAAAGAGAGTTGGCACCAGGATCCATCCCTTCTTTACCCCGCTGCTGATCTTGAAAGACTCCGATGATGCTCCATTGTAACTGACAGAAATGTGCATCTTCTCGTAGAAAGGGAACAAGAGACCAGGCGGGCTGCTTATTTTCTGAGCAGATCAAGGATTCTGTCTCTACCGATGAAATCGAAGGCCTTGGTGAGGCCTATGAAGGCAATGTAGAGTGGTCTGCGCTGTTCGCAGTACTTATCCTGTAACTGCTGAAGTGAGAAAATCATGTCAACTGCTAATCTGCCTGCTCTGAAATCGCACTGAGACTCAGGGTAGGTGCGTAATGCCAGCGTCTGCAATCTGGTCAGAGCAACATGAGCAAACACCTTCCGTATGATACTTAACAAGGAGATGCCTGCGATCCCTTTTGTTTTTGTATAAGGTGACTAGTTTTGCATCATGCATGTCTTGAGGCACAAATCTTTCCTTCCAGCAGAGACACTAAAGCTCATGGAGATGCTGCAGCCGTGCTGATTTTCCATTTTTGATGATTTCAGATGGAATGCCATAATTTCCTGGGGTTTTACCCCTGGGAAGGCAGTCAATGTCCTTGTTGAGCTCTACTATGGTGGGCTCGCTGTCCAGCTCCTCCATGACAGGAAAGTCTGGAATGGCGCCGAGAGCTTCTTCAGTGATGACATTCTCCATCGCATAACATTTAAGGTAATGCTCCAGCCACTGTTCCAACTGCTTTCTAGGTTCAGTGACGATCATCCCTGTCTTTGTCTTCAGGGGGGCTGATTTGGTTGCTGCTGGGACTGTTGCTTTCTTGATTCTTTCGTACATCCTTTTAGCATCTCTAGATTCAGGAGCAGATTGTATATGGCTGCAGAGCTCAACCAGTATTGACTGGCACAGTGCCAAGTAGTCTGCTGACACTTGATTCTGGCAGCTCTGAGAGCATCTAGATTTGTTAGCTGGGGACTTAATTGTAGCTCATGAGAGATCTCCTCTTGATTGCTGTGACTAGTTCTGTTTCAGTCCAATAAGCCTCAAACTAGACAACATTCTCTTTTCCCATAACCAGTGAGTGCAGAGTTATTGTTCATTACTTGATCATGGGATGTGAGCTTCGCTGGACAGGTTAGCATTTATTGCTCATCCCTAATTGCCCATGAGAAGGCGGTGGTGAGCTGCTTCTTGAACTACTGCAGTCCATGTTGTGTAGGTACACTCATAGTGCTGTTAGTGAGAGAGTTCCAGGATTTTGACCCAGCGACAGTGAAGGAACAGCGCCATATTTCCAAGTCAGGATGGTGAGTGGCTTGGAGGGGAAATTCCAAGTGATGGTGTTCCCATCTATCTGCTGCCCTTGTCCTTCTAGATGGTAGTGGTCATGGAAGGTGCTGTCAAAGTAGCCTTGGTGAGTTCCTGCAGTCCATCTTGTAGATGGTACACACTACTGCTACTGTGCGTCAGTGGTGGAGGGAGTGAATGTTTGTGAATGCGGTGCCAATCAAGCTGGCTGCTATGTCCTGGATGGTGTGAAGCTTCTTGAGTGTTGTGGGAGCTGCACTCAACCAGGCAAATGGAGAGTATTCCATCACACTCCTGACTTGTGCCTTGAAGATGGTGAACAGACTTTGCAGAGTTGGGAGATGAGTTACTTGCCACAGGTTCCTTAGCCCCTGATCTGCTCTTGTAGCCACAGTATTTATATGGCTGCTCCCTTTTAGTTTCTGGTCAATGGTAACACCCAGGATGTTGATAGTGGGGGATTCAGTGATGGTAATGTCAAGGAGCAATGGTTAGATTCTCTCTTGTTGTAGATGATCATTGCCTGACACTTGTGTGGCACAAATGTTACTTGCCACTTGCCAGCCCAAGCCTGGATATTGTCCAGGTCTTGCTGCATTTGACATGGACTGCTTCAGTATCTGAGGAGTCACGAATGGTGCTGAACATTGTGCAATGATCAGCAAATATTCCCATTTCTGACCTTATGATGGAGGGAAGGTCATTGATGAAGCAGCTGAAGATGGTTGGGCTGAGGACACTACCCTGAGGAACTCCTGCAGTCATGTCCTGGGACTGAGATGATTGACTTCCAACAACAATAACCATCTTCCTTTGTGCTAGGTATGACTCCCACCAGCGGAGAGTTTACCCCTGATTCTCTTTGACCTCAGTTTTGCTAGAGGCCCTTGATGCCACACTCGGTCAAATGCTGCCTTGATGTCAAGGGCAGTCATTCTCACCTCTGGAGTTCAGCTCTTTTGTCCATATTTGAACCAAGGCTGTAATGAGATCTGTATAGATGGTGTTGTGCAGATTATCCCACTTTGAAACTGCACTCTGGCCTAGAGCTTGTTGTCCAAAAGAGCCTGATTGAGGATGTGGAGGAACTCCTGGGTCCTTTCAGGGTCACTGCTATGGCAAGTGTTGATCCGAGGACGACCTTTCTTGTTGGAGTGGCATAGTTTCCTTCTCTGAAGCCTGACCTGGCTACACATCAGGGAGTGGTCAGTGTCACAGTCAGCACTGTGACAGTTACAAATGATGAGGACACTGTGAAGGGTGGTGTGTCTGGTGATGATGAGATCTAGTGGTACCTGTGGCATAATATCGGACATCTCCAGCACACCTTGTGACATGGCTTGGTTTGGAAGTGGCTGTTCATCACACAGTGCCCATGGTAAGAGCATAGCTCCAGCAACCCCTGTCCATTTTCATTATAATTGCCAATTCCATGCAGCCCTATGCATGTTAGCCAAGTTGTGTAGTCGGTACTCAAACTTATGTTGTAGTCCACTAAAAACTACAACCCCTGGGAATACTGCTGAATGCAGCATCAAGTGCCTCATAGAATTGATCCTTGACATCTAGGGTGGAGGTAGGTGTTGAGGCATAGATGCACATGGTGTTAACTGGGCCTGCACTTGTTGACAAGCGAAGAGTAAGAAGTCTCTCTGAGCTTTCTTTGGTGGCTTCAATCATTGTGAGTAGAATATTTTTTGCTACGGAACCCACTCCATGCTCACGCGTAGCCTCTTGGTTTTCCCCTACCAGAGGAATGTGTAGTGTTTCTCTTTCAGGGATCCACTTTGAGCCTAGCTTCTTGCAGCGCAGCAATGTCCACATTGAACCTTAAGTTCTTTGTCGATCAAAACTGTCTTGCATGCATCATCAACATGCAGAAGGTCATTGGATGCATGGTCCTTACATTCCAGCTTGCAATTCAAAAGACTAGTGTCTTCTTTGTTCAGATCGTCTTGCCTGGTGCATAAATTAAGGACCCGCCTGTCGGGATGACTCTCTAAACCCCAAGCACCCATGGAAGCAAGCAGTTCATGTCAGGACAGCATCTAACAGACTAGAGGCTGCTCAGCTTGAAGCAGGTGGTAGCTATCCAATGAGATGCAATGATCTCTCCCACCACTGGAGGTGACCCCTGGCACTCATGCTCTACGCCAATTGAGCGAGAGCTTATAACCGATAACTGTTTTTTCCAGTGTTGTGCCAATGTAAACCACGAAGCTGGAGTGTCCTCTCCAGAGCACAGACCTTTGTAAACAGGATGGAGACCCTAAGTTGTCCCAGCAACAGGGCCCCCCATCTCAGCATTGCTAGCTTTGTCCAAAGGAAAGGATGAAATCAGTAATGTTTGGAACCGGCTCTGCTGCGGGAGTTGCCGGAAAGCTGCCTGATAGATGACAGATTACTGCCAACGGGACCCCAGCCCGGATTTTCTGTCAGGGTTTACTCCCTTAATGTCTCTCCCCAGACACTCACAAGTTAGGAGGGCTATCTATCTATAGCTGGGGTTCTGATTCAGAGGCACCAGAGCATACCTATACACCCGTGAGCCTGTATGCCACACATCTGGGCAACAGGCCTCCTCTGAGTTCCCTGGATCTGTGAGTTACCCAGTTTATGCATTTCATCATGTGGAGGCAGTACATAGGGCTTGCTGATGAAGAGGCTTTTTACTGGCGGCAGATGCTTTCACCCTTGGCTCTCTTCTCTCATCACTAGCCAGCGAGGAGAGGTAAAAGCAAGAGGTGACAAGCAGTTTAACCACTACACACCACCCATTACGCTAACACACCTGTCACGTCACATCAACCGGAGACTGTGCTGTACATCCCTTTGTAATCCTATATAAATCTACCTGTTAACTTAATTTCTGTCTTCAAAGATGCAGCCAGACCGGTTGAGTATTTCCAGCATTTTATTATCATCAAAGCTCTCTTGTGTGAAGATATCAATGTAAACTATTCACTTCCACAGTGTAGAAACCAATAATGAGAGCAATAATAAATGTACATTGTCATCCAATCGTTACTTATTTGGCATTTAAATTTTGTTGCTAATGAGATCCCTTCTTTGATGATTAGCTGTAGTGTTTTTCATCCAACATCCTGATCAGACTTTTCCTCCGGTTATAACCAGTCCAGGCGAGAGTTTAGGCACCACTCAAGCCTCCTGACATCCTTCCTTATCTAAATCTGCCATCCATTTCCTTCCCTCTCATATGCTTGTCTAGCTTCCCCTTAAATCCAGTTACAACATTTGCTTCAAGCACTCACTGTGGTAGTGCTTTCCACATTCTTTGCTGCATTTTCACACTGGCTTTCCTTGTTTTCCTTTGTAAATAGAGGACGACAGGAGTGCTTTAATTGCTGTGGATCCAATGTATTTTGGTGATATGCCTGCTTTCACATGTTCAGTGCTATATAGCAGCACAGACGTGATAGCCAATGGGCAGCTCCTTTGCTTTTGCATGCATGGTGCATCTGGGGGAGATGTTTTTCTCTCATGGTAAAGCAATAAATAGTTATGAGTACTCTTCACCCTTCCCTCATGATTGCCTCTTCATGTTTGATTTATTCTCTAAGTGAATATGAGTGTTTGGGGACAACCTATCCATCTCCATCTTCTACTTCTGCGAGTATTGATTATATAGAAGTGACTGTTCAACACTGCTTGTGCTTCACTATTATTCCTGTGAAAGCAGGCAGTACGAGGTCCTTAACATCAGACAATGGAAGGAAGCCAAGCAGCCCAATAGACTTCTACCCTGCACTTGAGCTCCCTCATCTTTTTGCTTCTTATTCACTAACTTCATGTAATAAACGCATGGAAACATAGAGACATTGGAAATAGGAGAAGGAGTAGGCCATTCAACCCCTCAAGCACACTCTGCCATTCATCTACATTATGGCTAATCTTCTACCTCAACACCATTTTCTCACACTGTCCCCACATCCCTTGAAATCTTTAATAACTAGAAATCTATTGATCAATGACTTAAATATACAAAATGGCCACAATTTTCAGGCCCTGTTGGCGTCGGGGGTCATGGCAGTTGGGGCAGTTGGGGGAAGGGGGCGGGACAACATGGCAAGAAGACTAAAAATCTATTTTACGCCATTGTGAAACCAGTTTGTGATCGTCCGCTCCGCCTATCAAGGGCGGGCGTTTCCCGCTGCCACACATCGGGAATGTCATTTTAATACATTTGCATCTAATTATAAGCCCTGCTTTTAAAAGGTGTGCACCTGGTGACCTGAACTTCGAGGGGAGCTCGGAGGTGAGTGCACACAACCTTGCGCAGCGCTCGTGAACATCGCACTTAGGATATCAAGGGATGAGGCAAGCAAGTCACTTTTTCCCGGCTGCCTTTCAGTGTGGTGCCAGGGCAGGGGCTCCAGTGCGGGACAGAATGGTGTGGGGGAGTTGGGGGGGTGGGGCGGGCGGTGCGCGGCACAAGGCAGCACAGACAGATTTAAGGAAATACTTAAGCACATGTCCGGGGTGGGTGGGGAGTGGTGAAGGAAGCGGCCATACACTTGGAAAAGCTTGTCAAAAGTGAGCGTTCTTCCACAGCTGAGACTGTTCGGCTGCAGCTCCATTGACATGCTTAGAATCGGGCCTCTGAAGATTTTCTGCCCACTCAAGCAACGCAAAAGCATGAAACTGCCACCAAATGCTCCAGAACTCGGGTGCAGACTGCAAATTAATGTGCATTTCCAGGGAAAGCAGAGAAATTGGCCGACTGTGAAAGCTGTAGAATCCCCTTGCGAAGGGGGCCATGGGACAGTAACTGGTGGAGGTGCTCACAGCCCCTTGCAATGTCCTTATAAAGGTTTGGGCCAATATCCATTATGGTTCAAGCTAACAGTGCAGCCTTGCAGTGTGGGTTAGGAGAATGCCTGCGCCTGAGCTGAGAGCACAGCCTGCAGTCCAGTGGGCAAAGCTGCCGCCAATTGATCACGTGGAATGGGGCGAATGTGGGTGGGGTTTTGGACAGTCAATAAGCGCACTATACACTGGCCATCCAAGTGGTGGCCAGCGCTTTCGTACATACATGAAGAAGCTGATTTCAGACTTAACCAAGAGAGGTTCTTAGGACGCCTATACTAACCCATGCATCTCTCTCTTTGATCCTGCAGAAGGAGGACATCAGGATCATGGATCCTGGTGACTTAGTGGTGTACCTCATGTCTTACAGAGACCAGAGAAGAAGAAGAAGAGAGAGGCGGAGGCACCTGGCTCGGCGAAGGGAGGAGCACCTCCCTCAAGATGAAGGGGCGGCAGGGCCTGCTGCACATGCAGCTGAAGATCCACAGAGAGCCATCGCTCGTAGTCACCTCGCCAGGCCCAGAGTCTAAAGACAGTGCCTATCATTCCTACAGATGACTGAGAACCAGTGTCGCTGAAGACTGCAAATGTCTAGGGAACCGGTCGGTCACATATGCCACCTGCTGCAGGATTTGGTGCCACAGGGACATGGAGTGACCGTGACGCTCAATTTTTCATGCCAGTGGCTTCTTCCAGGGCTGCACATGTGACCTGTGCAGGATCTCGCAAGCTTCCACAAGTATATCCAGGAGGTCATGGACGCAATATTTGCAAAGGCACAGAACTTGGTGTATTGCGCCTGGGATCAGAAAACCCAAGGAGCAAGAGCGCTGGGAATTGCACAGATCCCAGGTTTCCACAGGTGCAGGGGACAATGGACTGCACTCGTGTGGCGCTTGGATCTCCATGGCAACAAGCAGTCGATTATGTCGACCAAAAGGGCTTCCAATCACCGAATATTCAGCTGGTGTGCATGCTACAGGTCTGTGCACAATTCCCAGGGAGTGTCCATGACTCCTACATCCTTAGCAAGTCTCAGATCCCTGACATCTTCCAGGGTCTAGAGGGGCTGCAGGGTTGGCTCCTCAGGGACAAAGGCTACCACAGAGGATGTAGCTGATGATGCCTGTGTGGTGGCCTCAGACTGCAGCAGAGCGATGGTACAATCAGGCTTATGCCATGACCCTAACTTTGGTGGAGCAAACTGTAGGCATTTTGAAAATGAGGCTTCAGTGCCTCAACAGGGCCAGTGGAGCACTGTAATACAGTCCACAGAGGGTGTCACACACATCATTGCTTGCTGTGCACTCCACAGCCTGGCACTGCAAAGAAGGGGGGACCTGACTGAGGAGGAGATGGAGGAACTGCACGCATCCTCCGATGAGGAGAATGTCAAAGGGGATGACAGTGATGAGGCCCTTGAAGGCGAGGGTACCGGCAATGAGGCCATCTGTTATGTCACGGCAGATGGTAAATGCCGAGCTGCTCAAATCCCAGAGAGAAACTTGAAACAGCTGCAGAAATGATTTTTACAATTTGCATAGTATGAGGAGCAGTTTTGAAATCAGGAAATGATGTCCTTGACTACTTGTGATGATTTTATAGTAAAGTAAACATTTATTAAAAGAATAAAGTAAAAAAAAACAAATAAAACACAATTACACTTAAACACACGAATGGCTTTACACAGTAAACAGTACTTTAAAACAAAAACAAAAACAAAAATACCTGGAAAAACTCAGCAGGTCTGATAGCATCTGCGGAGAGGGATGCAGTTGACGTTTTGAGTCCGTATGACCCTGCATCAGAACTAAGACAATTAGAAATGAGATGAAATATAAACTGGTAGAAGGGCGTGAGACAGGAGAGCTCGATAGGGGGCCAGTGATAGGTGGAGGCCAAGAAGAGACTGCCAAAGATGTCATAGACAAAAGGACAAAAGGGTGTTGATGGTGGTGATATTATCTAAAGGATGTGCTAATGGGGACATTAAGGGAAGCAAGCTAGTGGCAGATGGCCCTAGTGCGGTCGGTCTGTCCGCAAGCATGGCCCAGACCTCCCTGTCGCTTGCCATTTCAACACACCACCCTGCTCTCATGCCCACATTTCCGTCCTTGGCCTGCTACAATGTTCCAGTGAAGCTCAACGCAAACTGGAGGAAGAGCACCTCATCTTCCGACTAGGTACTTTACAGCCTTCCGGACATAATATTGAGTTCAACAACTTCAGATCATGAACTCTTTCCTCCATCCCCACCCCCTTTCCGATCCCCCTTTTTCCAATAATTTATAATTTTTAAAACATATATTTTTCTTTTCCCACCTATTTTAAAATTTATTTCGAGCTATTGTTTTATCTCCACCTTTTAGCCCATTTCAATCCCTTCCCCCCACTCCACCCCAACTAGGGCCATCTGCCACTTGCTTGTCCTGCTTGCTACCCTTAATGTCCCTATTAGCACATTCCTTAGATAATATCACCACCGTCAATACCCCTTTGTCCTTTTGTCTATGACATCTTTGGCAATCTCTTCTGTGCCTCCACCTATCACTGGCCCTCTATCCAGCTCCACCTGTCCCACCCCCCTCAACCAGCTTATATTTCACCTCATTTCTCTATTTCCTTAGTTCTGATGAAGAGTCATATGGACTTGAAACATCAATTGTGTTCCTCTCCACAGATGCTGTCTGACCTGCTGAGTTTTTCCAGCTATTTTTGTTTTAATTCAATTTTAATGTCTAATATCAGAAACATTTGCAAAGTCTCCATGTGGTGTGAATAGTCAGGAGATGGGGCCTGTCACAGTCCCCAGGGGGTTAATTGTCTGTCTTCATTTCAACTTTGTGGAATGAAAAACAATGTTTTGTAGCAGTTGTGCCTGCCTGGGCTGTTTCTTTATCCCAAAAACACAGTTGTCTGCAGAGGATCCCAGTTTAAAATCCAGCCAATGAAAAACATCAGAACTCTTCAAAAAGCACATCATGATACCTCGGCACCATGCAGAATTAAATGAGATTCTCTCTCATTCCATGACATGGCTGGGAAAGAATACAACTAAAAAAAACCTACATACACTTTCATTTACAACACCAACGTCTTCTCCTTTACTCCGTTTGTTGTGCTCTGTTTAGGCTCTGGTTCAGTTGCTCTGACATGGGTTCTAAACTCTGTAGGATCCACATGTTTTTGACAATCCGATTTGATCAATAACCACACAGATCTTATTGATGCATAGCTATATGGTTAAAAGTTAAGCAGCAAAGCATGATGCTTAAGATTGTTTGCAAAATGCTAAGCTTATAACATTACTCATGCTCACTGAGCTCAGCAGTTGTAGAACAGGAAGTGAGATGAAACAGATGAGCTAGCCTTCCTAACCATAGATTCTATACGAGACAAAGGTCAAGTGTTATCTTTTTTATTATTTGATTTTCTGTACTAATAAAAATCTTGGTGTAACTCCTATGCAGATTGAAGAAGCTTAGCTAAGTATTAGAACATACAAACATTAACTTTAAAATTATGGGTCAACTGAAGCAGAATACTGTTGCCTCAGCTGTAACTGTGTGGGGGACAGACCTGATGCAGTACAATTGGGATGATAATAATGAGCTGCTGAACTGATGGTTGGTAAGAGACAAACGAAAAGAAGTGTAGTAACTGAAAGTATAAGCTCTCCTGCTGTCTATCAGTGGTCATGTGATGTTCTGGGAGGCGCTGACCAATGAGCCCTAAGCATGGGCAATCCAGGGGGTGGGGCTTCCTGATGAGAGTCCGGATCGAGCACGTAGCTCCTGAAAAGCTCTCTATAATAAAGTTTTAACTGTTTCTTGTTGAAACCTATCGGGTCAGCTGAGTCATTACATTTGGCAATAAGGGTAAAATAGCTCCGATGCTGCACCTCGCCTTGTTACCGTGAATACATCAAAACTTAAGAAAAAGAAAAGACTACTCACCAGTCATGCCACTCTTTGGCAGAATCGATACTTACGATGCGACCATGGAAGACTGGAGCCAGTTTATAGAGCATCTCGTATGTTATTTCATAGCGAATTAAATTACCAGGGAGGAAAAGCAGAAAGCCATCCTTTTGAGTGTATGTAAGATGTACAATCTAATTTGTAACCTGAAAGCCCCAAGCATGTCCAATTCTAAGTGCACATTTCAATTGCCAGAAGCTACTTACCTGGGTCACAGGGTGGTCGCCATGGATTTGCATCCCATAGAAGAGAAAGTTTGGGCAATAAAAGATGCACCCTCACCATACAATGTAACTGAACTCAAGTCCTTCCTGGGTATAATCAACTACTATAGCCACTTTTTGCCTATATTATGAACTGTGTTGGCACCATTACATTTGTTGTTAAAAAAGAATTATCATGGAATTCACAATAGGAAGAAGCCTTTGTGAAAGTAAAGAAACTGCTGCCTTTGTCATGTTTATTGGTACATTACGACCCATCGAAAGAATTGGTATTAACATGTGATGCCTCTCCTTATAGTGTAGGAACCGTGTTATCACATAGAATGGAAAATGGATCAGAAAGGCCCATTGGCAATCTTTCGAAATACCTCTCCACAGCCTAGAAGTGTTATTCCCAGCTAGAAAAGGAAGGTTTATCAGCGGTATTCAGAGTGAAGAAATTCCATCCGTATCTGCCTGGATAACATTTCACCATTGTGTCAGACCATAAACCATTAATGGTTTTATTCAGTGAGGATAAGGCCATTCCGCCAATAGCATCAGCAAGAGTTCAACGTTGGGCTCTGATATTATCTGTGTATGAGTATGCTTTTTTGTATCATCTTGGCTTACGCATTGCAAATGCAAACGCACTTAGTCATCTCCCATTGCCAGATAGCATCGTACATGCTCCAGTGCCACAAGAAATTGTGCTATTATTGAATTTCCTGGAGTCTTCACCTGTGTGTGTGAAGCAAATTAGAAATTGGACGAACAGAGATCCAATCTTGTCGAAAGTCAGAGACTTTGTTTTGAAGCACAGAGTTAAGCTGTCAAGATGGAATCTTGTTGTAGAGATCAAGACTTTTCGTTCCATCACAAGGTCGAGAACCACTCTTGACAGAACTCCACAGTGCGCATCCAGTCTTATTGAAGATGAAAATGCTTGCGCAAAGCTATGTCTGGTGGCCAGGTATTGGCAGTGACACTGAAAGCATGGTCATGCACTGTCTCCATTGTCAGCAACAAAAGAAATTGCCTGCTTCATCTCCCCTGTATCCGTGGGAGTGGCCTGATCGACCCTGGGTTAGGCTGCATATTGATTATGTAAGACCATTCTTAGGTACCACATTTTTATTGATTGTAGATGCACATTCTAAATGGATTGATGTATACAAAGTCAAATCTCCAACATCAAGCGCACCTATCGAGAAGCTGCATCACTGCTTTAGCATACATGGCCTACCTGAAATCGTTGTTTCTGATAACGGTACATCCTTTACCAGAACAGAGTTTCAGAAATTCCTGAAACTGAATAGAATCTGACATATTAAAACAGCCCCTTACCCTCAGAAAATGGTTTAGCCGAGAAAGCTGTACAAACTTTCAAGTCTGGTATGAAAATGTTATCAGGGGGTACTCGAGAATCCCAGCTTAACACCATTAGGATTATTGATGAAACACACGACATACACTGTTAAACCTGGTGTTTCCAAATTTAGAGGGGAAGGTAGAGCGGAATCAGAGTAATCAAAAATTGAACCAGGATATACACAGCAAAGCTTGTACATTCAGTGTAGGTGACACGGTATTTGTACGAAATTTTGGAAGTGGACCTTGTTGGGTTCCTGGAACCATTGTCTTAGAGACTGGTCCATTACCTTTCCAAGTACAAGTGGAAGATAAAATCATTTGTAAGCATGTAGATCATATTCGTGCTAGAGAGACATTCCAACAACCAACTATTCGCCCTGTGATTAACATAAAACTGTCAATTCCTGAGATAACAGATCGACCTAGAATAGACATGCCTGATGTCTCTGAAGAATTGCCAAACCCAGAACTGCCACTTTCTAATGATGTGTCTCGTGCTGCAGTTCCAGATCCTGTCAATCCTGTTGAGGAACCTCAAGTGATAGAGCTACATCGCTCTAGCCCTGTAAGGACAGCACCTCAGAGACTTGATCTTTAATCATCTGAAGTTGTATATTTGTATAAGTTGTTGAATATTCAAATGTTTCCCTGTAAATAGAAATTGTAAAAAACTAAAGGGGGAGAGATTGTAGTAGTTGAAGATATAGCCTCTCCTGCTGTTTATCAGGGATCAAGTGATGTTCCGACCAATGATCCCTAAGCGCAGAGAATCCAAGGGGTGGGGCTTCCTGATGAGAGTCCTGATCGAGCATGTAGCACATGAAAAGCTCTCTGTAAGAAAGTTTGTCTGTTTCTTATTGAAATCTGTCTGCTCCATCGAGTCATTGCAAGAAGTTTGTCATTGAAACCGTCACTGAAGCTAATATTCAGCTTCAGTGTCAAGAAGATCTAAGCGCGGAAATTCTAGTGAAATTGAAAATAAAGTGAGTGAAAGTAAGTTAAGATTATACACCCAGAATTGAGAAAAAAACACCAAATCATACTATAAGTTTAAGAAGCTTGCAAAAGTTTTGGAGTTGAAACACAAACTGTACCTCTGTAATGTTAGAATCTTGAAAGTTTCCATTTTGGTTGGTTGTCGAATTAACTATTTCCTTGATTTCAATTACAGGCATCTTTGAAGGAAGAAGATAAGAGATGTAACTTATTTTTCTTCACCACCTTCCCCCTGCCTCATCCACCCACACCCTTTAAAAGGAACTAAGTTATTAAGATATTAAGATCAAAAAGAACCACAGTAAAAATTGAAGAGCTGTGAGAAAGGAGAAGGCATCTAAACTATGTGTGTATAGATCTGTGTGGAAGCTTCCTGTTGGTGAATAAAAAAGGCCGTGTGAATGTTCTGAAGTACTGTTTGTTTAGACTGACTCGAATTCTGACTTGTTTTCCTGAAAATCATAAGAATGGTCTAAAAGGGGATACAGTTTAACAGTTTTGAAATTTTGAAACTGGAATCCACAATGAAAGCCTGCTAATACTGCTGAAACATGTAAGGGTTCTAATCCACATACAAATTCACACACATGAGAGTGGGATGGTTTTTAAAGTAGTGTAAATTGGAATTTGGGAGCTCAGTTTAAGATGATTGTTCATGGATTATTCTTGGGCTAAAAACTCAATACAAAAGCTGATAAGTTTGGGGAACAATTGGGAGTTTAAATTCAAATCAATTTTACTCCAGGGCTTTTATTCAGAAGGAAGCAGTGTGAATTGGTATGTGCACAACCTCACCAGGGGACAGGCTTGCACCAAACTTTCCTCTAAGCTGTGCACGTAGAAAGGGCAAGTGTCCCTTCCAGTCACAGCCCACCTGAGTTATGCGATGCCTTCAAGATGCTCAGCAAGTGTCCGGAGGGGAAAGTCTATTTAATTCTAAAGTTATTAAGATTAACTTTAATGCATCAATTTTAGATTAATTCTTACATTACCTTCACCAACAGCAGGCCAAGCATGGCCCTACAAGGAAGTATGAACTAGGTGTGATTATAATTAAAGATTTACTGTCCCCTACTTAGCATGAGGTTAGATAATAGTTGCTACCAATGCTCTCTTTCCCTTACTACTACTTTCAAAATCAATTCCTTCTGCCAACTTAACTCCCTCTGCAATGGCTACCTTTCCAATAGCTGTTGAGTCTTTTCTTACCAATTGCATTACTCCTTGTCTTGCCAATTAAATTCAGCATAATGAAATGTTCAATGCATTCTTCACTTTTTTGTTTATCAGCTATTTACAGCCATGCACCTATAATTTCAACAACATCATCTTAACTTTACTATGGTTTGAACAAGAAAGTTACATGAAATGAGGTAACACTCAGCTCAAATTAAACATTAACATCTTTGTGAGGTTTGGTAGGAGCACCAGTTAACAATACAATACAGCTGTTAGCAATACGATACACCCGATAGTAATACGTTGCGTCCATTAGCAATACGATACCAGCTTGCATGAAACCAGTTTGCTGGAATCCACAATGCCCTCTCAGCCCGTCAATGGCGGGCCGCATTTCCTGCCATTGGACGTCAGGAACCTCATTGTAATACATCTGCATATCATTATAAAGCCAGCCCGCCGGAATCGTCCCCCACTGCCGATCATCCGCCCACGTCGGCGGGAGAGCACTCCGACATGTTTCACAACAGCATATAAAAGACGTGGATTTGGTGGGCTGCACTTTGAGGGAAACTCGGAGGTGAGTGCACAGTACACAGTAATGTTGTGCAGCGCTCACCAGGGACACCTGCTGGACTTGGTGTGTTGGGGGGAGGGCGGGGGGGCAAGGGCAGCCCTGCGGTTGAATGAAGCGCATAAGCATTTGTGGCGAGGAAAGCGGCCACGCATTAGGGACACCTTGTATACGACTTTGGAGTTTTTGTTTGCTCACCTTCTGCTGGAAGAAGAAGAATACTGCGCATACGGAGGAGAAAAGGAGTTCGGGGAGTTGGACTTTTCCTTTCTGGGGACCCCTACAACCTGCTGCTGCTGCGGAGTGGGGCCTTGCAAGGCCTGAAGGGCCTGGGAGTGGGAGTCTGGAGAAAGCTGGAGGGGGAGAGGACACAACTCCAGCTGGAGGGGGAGGACTTTTGCTGTGCCAGAGGTGGGCGCCTGGGGGAGAAAAAAGAACTGCAACTGATTGATTTCCTGCAGGGGGAGGGAAGGAAGACCTGCTTTCTTCAGAAGGGAGGACAGTGACTGAGTTTTAAAAGGGGAAGAGGAAACCTGCTCCCCGCTCTGCCCTCCCTTGCCTCGCCTGGGCTAGCTAGCGCTGCCCAGGACATCTACCATCGTTCCTGAGCTGTGCCTGGGCAGTGCTGGCTGCCCAGGGGAAGACTCCTCCCCCCCGCAGCAGAACATTGGACCCCCCCCCCAACCAATGGGGCACCTGTCTGCCTTTGCCCCCTCTGTCTCCCCCTCCTCTTCTCCCTCTCACTCCCCCTGCCCCCACTCCCCATTCGCTCTGTTTGTTCTGTGTATTTTGCCTGTATCGGGGTGGGTGTAGCACTCCCCGGAGGCAGCACCATCTTTGCCGGTGGCGGGGCCCACCCGGGCAAACTATGTGGGAGAGGTGGCCTCTTCGGCTCCTGCGTCTCCTGCGGCCCCATCACCATTTAAATTGCTGACTCGTCAGCTTGGGGTGAAGCGCTACACCCGCCCCACCATGACCATGGAGGCCTGTGTGAAGGCTCTGGCCAGAGCTGTCGCCCCTCGGTCATAGTCGCAGCTGCATTCTTTTTAAAGGCCGAGTGGGCAGTACACCTCACCCTCGAAAAGGGGCTAACGTTCCTGGCGGTGAACGCTATGGGGGCCACCGCAAAGAGGTTCATATTATCAAACGTCCCGCCCTTTGTGCCCAGTGAGCTCCTCCTTCCCCATCTTTGTCATTTCGGGGAGGTAAGGTCGGAGGTGACGCTGACTTACTCAGCTTAAAGGACCCGAGCCTTCATCATGTGTACTCCTTCCGGCACCAGGTTTTTGTTCACCTGGCCCGGGAGGACTGCACAGATATTACCCTTGAGGGGGCAGCTCACCACATCTTTTGATCAGCAGATGGTGTGCGGTGCCATGCTTGCAATGGGGTGGGGAAGAACTGCCTCTCTTCCAAGGCCACCACCCCACCATCCACGCACCATCCACACGGGCACAGCTGGCACCACTGCTCCTCCCCCCGCCACCACTCCATCTTCCACCCTGCAAGGGGAGCTGCTGGTGAGGTGGGGGGGTGGGAGACCCCACGCCAGAAGAAGATGCGGAGGATGACTCACCACCTGGAGGCGGCCCCCAAGACCCCCCCAAACCCACCCTGAACTCCAAATCCCGGAAGACACCAGCTGGGTGCGACAAAAGTCATCCGGCTCCAGCATTGTGAACGCGCGTGCTTCCGGGCCCATGTGCGCCTCAGCACTATGTGCTGGGCCTGGCGTCATCGCTGTGGGGTTTCCTGGGTCTGGCTGCGGTGGGGCGTGCGACCCTGAGCCGGTATCTTACTGGAGAGAGTAAACCTCCCCAAACCCAGAGGGCCGAGCGTCCGGTGTAGCTGGATGAAGCAGCGGGGGCCTCGCAGATGGAAGTCTCCCCAGCCCCCAGCCTACCCCAGGAGAGATGCCACCCCTGGGAGGGGGAGGATCTCACGACTCATGAAGTATATTGTGCTTCCTCCCCCGATGAAGAGGTTGTGGTGTCTCCGCCCCATAAGTCCTTGCTCTGCCCTCTGGGGGGAGCCCAACCCGCCGATTCTTTGCCGCATTCCCCTGAACAGGGCCCCTCAGGGGTCGGTGAGGGTATCGCCCTTGAGGTGACCACCCTGACCCACTCTATACCCCCGAGATGTCATCCGGCCTGCTGAGGGACCGTGGTGATTCTCCAATTGTTGGTTCATTAGGTGGCAATGGCAAGGAGGGCCTCCCCGCTCCCTCTCAGCCTTTGGCGCTGGGCTCTAATGCTCTGGGCCCAGAACTTTTTCCTGATTCGCCAGGCAACCCGGTGCCTGAGGCGAAGCAGGTCTCTGAGACCTGAGAGGAGACCAGAGAGGTCCCCACGGGCTTGATCCTGGGGGTGGGGTCGAGGTGGAGGTGGAGCCGACTGGCAGCTCCAAACCAATCCCTGTACTCAATACAGGGGAGGGATTGGAAGCTGGAGGCGACAACCTGGTAGGGGATGGGGTTTCAGTGGTGAGCACAGGGGACAACTTAGAGTCATTTTTGTGTCCGGTGGTGCATCCCCTGTTGCCCCCCGCCGATTCTCCCTTCATCCCTTTACGGGAGCTGCAGGATTTTTTAGCGAGTAATCGCGGTCACCAAGACAGAGCCCAGTCAGCCCTGGACCAGTGGAATTCTTTTCCTCTTGTGTTCTGGTCCACCCACGAGGCCCTCAAGGCCCCTGGGCTGGAACACTAAGAGGAGGGTCCACACATTTCTCACTGGGCTCCTGAATGAGAGGAAGGATTAAAATAGTCCTCTTTTTCTTACACTAGGCATGGTGATGGTAACTTCTGACAATGAAGGCCACCATTGCAAGCCTCAACATCCACAGCAGCAGGGACGCACAGCATCCAGAATTTCTCGGTCCTCTGGGACGGGAAGTATGCGGCGTGCTTCCTGCAGGAAGCCCAGACCGTTCCGGGAGACAAAGCTGAGTGGCTCCTGGAGTGGCGAGGGGGTGTCTACATGAGTCACCTAGCCTCCAATTCTGGCGGGGTGGCTATCTTGTTGGCCCCACATTTTCAGCCGGGGATCTTGGGGGTCAAGGAGCCGGTGCCAGGCCGGTTGCTGCATCTTACTGTGCGCCTGGGGGGCACAGTGCTTCACTTTGTGAATGTGTACGCTCCCCTGGGCGCGCAGCAGCAAGCGAGCTTCTTTGAGGAAGTGTCCACTCATCTTGGCTCCATCGACGCGGGCGAGTGCATCACCCTCCGGGGGAATTTCAACTGTACCCTCGGGGCCAGGGTCCATCACAGTGCCCAGCACCGCACGCTATGAGTAAGTTGCAGGACCTGGTCGGGTCCTTCCACTTAGTGGACGTCTGGCGAAATCTCCAGCCTGACTCCAGCATTTTCACTTTCATGTTGCCTGGAGTCGGAGCGTCTAGATTCAACCATCTTTACGTTTCGAAAGCGTTCATGTCCTATGTTCTGTCGGTTTCTGTGCGGCAGGTGCTGTGCACGGACCATTGTCTGGTGTGGGCGCAACTCGTTTCGTTCTGCACTCGGACGGGGCCTGTGTACTGGCCCTTTAACAACCTGCTGCTGGAGGATGAGTGGTTCCTGGACTCGTTTTGTCGTTTCTGCCGGCTGGAGAAGGAAGTGGGGAGGATTCCCCTCCTTCAGGCTATGGTGGGACGTGGGAAAGACTCATGCCCGCGCCTTCTGTCAGGAGTACGTGAGGGGGTCGACAAAGAGGCGGAAATCCAGGGTCGAGGAGTTGGAGAAGGAGGTGCTCGACCTGGAAGCACATCTCCGTCAGCCCGACGCGGACCCGGCCCTGAGGCTGGTGTACAAAGAGAAGAAGGGCGCGCTGCGGGACCTGCAACTCACCGGGTCCCGGGGTGCGTACGTGAGGGCGCGGATCCAGTTCCTCCAGGACCTGGACCGCGGATCCCCCTTCTTCTACTGGCTAGAAAAAAGGCACAGGGTCTGTCAGCAGCTCCTTACACTGCTGGTCAACGACAGATCCCTTGTCTCGGATCCGGAGGGCATCAGGGCCATTGCCAAATCCTACTACACTGCCCTGTTCTCTCCGGATCCGTCCAGTGAGGATGCTCACAGAGTTTTGTGGGAGGACCTGCCGCAGGTCAGCCGGGAGGACGCCGGGAAGTTTGACTCCCCTATAAGTCTGGGGGAGCTGACCAGCGCCCTCGACAGTCTCTCCAGCAGCAAGCCCCCGGGGCTGGATGGTCTGACCGTGGAGCTCCTCAGGGCGTTCTGAGACATCCTGGGAAACAACTATGTGGGTGTCCTGGGGGAGAGTATTGCTAGCGGGGAGATGCCCCTCTTATGCTGCAAGGCCGTGATTGCCCTGCTGCCTAAGAAGGGGGATCTCCGCCTACTTAAAAACTGGGGCCCGGTCTCCCTCCTCAGCACGGATTACAAAATCTTTGCCAGGGCAATGTCTTCTCGCTTTGGCACTAGGCCGGACCACATGATCCACCCTGACCAGTCCTACACGATCCCGGGCTGCACCATCTTCGACAATATCCATCTGGTCTGAGACGTGATCCAGTTTTCCCAAAGAACAGGTCTGTTGAGTGCTTTCCTGTCTCTTGACCAGGTGAGGACGTTCGACAGGGTGGATCACGAATATTTATTTGGGACTCTGCAAGCATTCAGGTTCGGGACACATTTTGTAACCCGTATCTGACTTCTGTACGCTACCGCAGAGTGTCTAATTAAGGTTAATGGGTCCCTGACGGCGCCTCTTTGCTTTGGGAGGGGAGTGTGTCAGGGCTGCCCCCCTGTCTGGTCAATTGTATTCTATTTGTGTGGAGCCTTTCCTGCGCCTCTTGCGGAGGAGGTTGTCGGGATTGGTTCTGCGCGGGCCGGGCATCGGGGTGGTCCTTTTGGCTTACACTGATGACGTGCTCCTTATGTTTAGTGACCCAACTGACTCGCGAGTGCCAGAAGGTCTACTCTGCCACATCCTCTGCCAGGATCAACTGGGACAAGTGTTCTGGAATCCTGATCGGTCAGTTACAGATGGATCCCCTAACCGAGGAGCTCAGGCCATTCACCTGGAGCAGGACCAGCCTCCTCTACCTGGGGGTCCACCTCCACCCTGCTGAGGAATCCTGGTGCTGTCTTACAGGGGTCAAGTGCTGGTCATAAACCAGCTGATTGCCGCCATGTTGAGGTACTGGCTAGTCACTTTGACTCCTTGCCCAGATTTTGTCACAAAAATCAAGAGAATGCTCGTCAAATTCTTCTGGGACAAAAGGCTGCTGAGCTTCTGAGTCTCCCGCTTAGGGAGGTCGGTCAGGCGCTGGTGTGCCTACACACCCAGCTGGCGACCGTCCGCCATCAGGCCCTGCAGCGATACCTTTACATTGAGCCCCCTCTGTGAAGTATTTCTTCCGCCAGGTGCACGGCCTGCATTATGATGTGCAGCTCCCTGTTTATCGAGCTGAGGGGCCTTCATGGATCCTTGCAGGCATTGCCCGTCTTTTACCAGGACCTGATTAATGTCTGGAACGTGGTCGCCACTCTCCGCCGTCAGGAGTAGCGGCTAACATCAGAGAGCCGCTACTCAGGAATCCACCCTTCCGCCCTTTTCAGTGGCTGGCAGAGAGGAGAGCTGTAGCTGCTGGGGTGACCATGATCAGGGACATGCTAGGTAGCGGAGGAGTGAGCTGGATGATTCCCCAGGAGATGGCGCAATGTATGTCGGTGGGCGCCTGGCTCGCGGCCAATGCCATCCAAGACCTCAGGATGGTTGTGCTCATCTTCGACATCCTACTGGTGGCGCAGATGTGCAATGGTCTTCCGCCTGAGCCCACCCCTGTTTGGACGGAATTCCACATTGGCCTCAAGCCCCGAACCCTCCCTCGGAAGCTTGTGCCCAGCAACCTGAATCGCCTCATGGAAATGCCCTCCATGCCCTTTAGCACGGCACGTAGGGGTTTCCCGTATGGGCTGCTGCTGCACACCCTTCACTTCCTCGCCCTCGCCCGCCACCCAGAAACGGCCTGGCATGCCTTGTTGCCATCCGGTGGCAGAGGTCCCTGGTGGGGGACCCTCTATGGGGGGTGTCCTCCCACTTTCCATCAGGGACCTAGGGTGGAGGGTGTTGCATACAGCAGTCCCATACAATTGTAGGATGCGTCGATTTACGGACTCCCAAGATGCCTGCATCTTTTGCGGCCTTGTGTATGGACCACGGGTATGTTGGTTGTTGTAGGCTGCACCCCCTTTCTGGTTTCTTGAAAAACATTTTATTGTTGTTTTGTTCGCACTTCAGCCCCATACTCCTGATCTATGGGCACTTGGCGGAGAGGGGGGCTGGGAGGGAGGAGGACCTCCTCGTGAACCTGCTCCTGGGCCTGGCCAAGTTGGCCATTAACAGGTCCAGACAGCGGGCGATCAAGGGGGTATTTTTACCTGACTCTCTGCCCCTTTTCTGCAGCTATGTTTGAGGCCTGGTGTCCCTGGAGAGGGAGCAAGCAGAGTCGGCCAGCACCGTCGAGGCCTTCCGTGCTCTGTGAGCACCGTGAGGACTGGGGTATATTATCGACCCCTTTAATCACATTTTGATTTGATGTTGGTAAGTTTCCTTTGCATTTTGCCTTTTGTTTTTGCAGTTTCTTTTTAAGAGGCTGCCTTTTACTTTGTCCCTTGATTTGTTAATTTAGTTTATTTGTTTTGTAACAAAAGAGTTGCACCTCCTTGATTGGACCTCCTCGTGAACCTGTTCCTGTGTCCAGCCATGTTGGCCATTAACAGGTCCAGGCAGTGGGCGATTGAGGGTGTTATCCAACCCGACTGTCTGCCCTTTTTCTGCGGCTACGTTCATAGCCGGGCGTCCCTGAAGAGGGAGCATGCGGTGTCTGTTAGTACTGTCGAGGCCTTCTGTGCTTGGTAGGCACCGCAGAGACCGGGGTGTTTTATTGACCCTCTTAATCAGTATTTTTGTTCAATGTTGGCAAGTTTCCTTTAAATTTTGTCTGTTTTTCCCTAAAGGGGCTGCTTTTTAATTTGTCCCCAATGTTGTTAATTTAGTTTATTTGGTTGACTCAAAAGAGTTACAGCTCCTTGATTGGACCTCCTCGTGAACCTGCTCCTGGGCCTGGCCATGTTGGCCATTAACAGGTCCAGGCAGCGGGCGATTGAGGGGTCCGTCCGGCCCAACTGTCTGCCCCTCTTCCATGGCTACGTTCAGGGCCACGTGTCCCTGGAAAGGGAGCACGCGGTGTCCACCGGCACTGTCAAGACCTTCTGTGTTCAGCGGGCACCGCAGGGGCTGGGATGTTTTATCGACCCCTTTGATCACATTTTGGTTTGATGTTTGTAAGTTTGCTTTGAAATTTTCTCTTTTGTTTTTGCAGTTTCCCTTTAAGGGACCACCTTTTACTTTGTCCCTGATTTTGTTAATTCAGTTTAATTGGTTTTGACTCAAAAGACTTACTGGTTCTTTAACAACCTGTTTGCTGGAGGACGAGTGGTTCCTGGACTTGCTCCATTGTTTCTGGGCTTGCTGGAGAAGGATTTTTTTTTCCCTGTGGCTCTGGCTGTGGCTGTGGCTGTTTGCTGCCTTTTGCTGTTTGCCTTTCGCTCAGTTTCCTTGGGACTTTTCTACCTGTCTGTTTTGCTGCTGCCCAGGAGACACCACCTGAGTACGAGACCTACTGCTGGTGTTGCTACCAGGGCTGCAAGGGCCTGGAGCCTGTAAGGCCTGAGGCCTATTAGGGCCTGAAGATTTGGAGGAGAGAGATAGGAAGTGCTGCAGGACAGGAAGGCCAGGAGACAAGGACTTTTTTTTAAATAACATCTGCGGTGGGTGTCTGGATATTTGTTTGGTGGAGGCAGAAGACCACCACGTGCTTTGTAGGGGGAGGAGAGAAGACAATTGTAGAGACTTGGGGAGAAGGGGTGTCTTTGTTAGTTCAAGATCCTGCCCCTGACCCCACTCCCGGCCCCGCACTCAGCCCATGTTTAAGTCCAGGTAGCTGCTGAAGAAGGACAGTGCCGACTTCCGTATGCCAGGCAGCACTGGCTGCCTGGTGAAGACATCACCCTGCCCCTACAAGAAGACCAGCGAGACCCAACCCCCCTCCTCCACTCTGCCTAGCGACACCTGCCCGCTCTGCGCCCTTTACACTTTCCCTCCTGTATCTCCCTGTCCTTTTCCCCCTCTTGCTCCTCCCCTCTCTGTTTTTGCCACTCCGGAGAGAGAGGTCACACCATCCTTTCCCCCACTCCCCCAGGTGGGATATTCTTCACTATAGAGCACGGAGTGGGTGTGGCCCACCCAGAATGGCTGTGACAGGGTCGCCTGTAGCCGGGCCTTCCGGAGTGGCTGTGGAGGTGGCGCTGTCACCGGTGGCAGAGCCCCCCAGGAAAACATATGTGGGTGCAGCTGCTTCTGCAGCCCCTGCTGCTCCCGAGGCCCCTTTCCATCTCCTTGCAAAGACCCTGGGGTTAAGAGCTATACCCACCCCAACATGACAATCGATGATGAGTTAAGGCTATGGCTGGTAGTTGCCGCCTAGACGATGTACGGCAAAGCCGTCTTTTTCTTGAGGTCGTAGTGGGTAGTGCAGCTGGCCCTGGCAAAAGGGCTCTTTGTGGGCGGGGTGTTCCTGGCGGTGGACCCCTTGGAGGCCACCGGCCAGAGGGTGGTTTTATCCAACCTTTGTAGTTAGTGATCTCCTCCTTCCCCACCTCTAGGGGAGGTTAGGTCAGGGGTCACGTCGATCCCGCTTGGCCTAAAGGATGAAGACCTCCGCCATGTGTACTCCTTCTGGTGCCAGGCTTTTGTCCGCCTGGCATGGGAGGAGTACACAGAGGGGGTTTTTAATGTTGACCATGAGGAGGCACCTACCGGTTTTGGACAGCGGACGGCATGCAGTGCCATGCCTGCAAGGAAGTGGGGCACATTAGGAAGAACTGCCCCACCTCCAAGGCCTCCAGCAGCACCCAGTCACCCGCGGCTGGCACCGCTCCTCACCTCACCCCACCACTGCTTCATCTTCCTCCCCACAAGGGGAGGTGCTACCACCACCTCGGCTGCAGGCGAGGTGGGGGGAGAGACCCCGCGCCATAAGAAGATGCAGAAGAAGACCCACCACCAGGAGGCGGCCCCCGAAGCCCCCCAAAACCCCTGAACCCACCCTGAACCTCTGACTCCCAAAGACACCAGCACGGGGGAAAAAAAGCATCATCCAGTGACGTGACAGCGCATGCTCCCGGGCCCGTGTGCACCTCAGCGCCATGTTCTGGGCCCGGCGCCATCCCTGCGCGGGCTCCCAGGTCCGGCAATGACGGGGCACGCAAGCCTGAGCTGCTGGTCCTCCTTAAAAAGATTGACCTGCCCAAACCCCAGAGGATGGAGCCTCCAGAAGGGCTGGACGAGGCAGAGCGGGCCTCACAGCCCCCAGCCTGCTCCAGAAGAGTAGCCACCCCTCGGAGGGGCAGGACCTCGTGACTCATTAGGTCAAATGTGACTCCTCCCCCGATGAAAAGGTGGTAGCGTCTCCACCCTGTAAGTCCTCACTCTGCCTTCTGAGCAGAGCCCAAAATACTGACTCCTTGACGCGGTCCCCTTAGCAGGGCCTCTCAGGGGTCAGTGAGGGGTAGCACCCTTGCGGTAGTGTCCCACCCTGACTCACTTTGCACCCCCGAGATACCATCTGGCCTGTCAGGGGACTGCAGCAGTGACTTTACTGCCCCCAGCACTGGATCATCGGACAGCAGTGGCGAGGAGGGCCTCCCCGCTCCCTCCCAACCTTTAGCATCGGGTGCCTCCACCTTAGGTCCGGGGCTTTTTCCAGACTCGCTGGGCGACCTGGTGCCCGGGGAAGAGCGGGGTTCTGAGCTGCCGTCGCCCTGTGGCCCAGAACCAGAACAAGAGACCAGAGAGGACCCATCTGCCCTTGATCCTGGGGGTGGGATCGAGGTGGAGGCAGAGTCGACTGGCAGCTCTGAACCAGCCCCTATACTCAATACGGGGGAGGGGTTGGAAGCTGGAGGCGACAACCTGGAGAAGGAAAGGGTTTTGGCAGTGAGCACTGAGGATGACTTAGAGTCGTTGTCAGGTGAAGTGGCGGATCCCCTGGTGCCCCCCCTCATCGATTCTCCCCTCAGCCCTTTAGGGGAGCTCCAGGACTTTTTCGCGAGCAATCACGGTCATTGAGACAGGGTCCAGTCGGCCTTGGACCGGGGGCATTATTTTCCGCTGGTGTTCTGGTCCACCCACGAAGCCATCAAGCCCCCTGGGCTGGACCAGAACACCAAGTGGAGGGTCTGTACGTTTCTCGCTGGGCTCCTGAAGGTAAGGAATACTTAAAAAGATCCTCTCCTCCTGCACTTGCACTGGGTGATGGTGCTGGTAGCACATAAGAACATAAGAAAGAGAAGCAGGAGTAGGCCATTCGGCCCCTCAAGCCTGCCTGCCATTCAATAAGATCATGGCTGATCTGCCCCAGGCCTCAACTCCTCTTTTGTGCCAGTTCCTCATGACCCTCAATTCCCCGATATTTCAAAAACCTATCTACCTCCTCTTTAAATACTTTCAGTGATCTAGCCCCCACAACTCTCTGGGGTAGAGAATTCCAGACATTCACTACCCTCTGAGAAAATAAATTCCTTTGCATCTCAGTTTTAAATGAGTGCGCCCTTATTCTGTAACTATGTCCCCTAGTTCAAGATTTCCCCCACTAGTGGAAACATCTTCTCAACATCTACCCTGTCAAGGCCCCTCAGAATCTTGCACATTTCAAAAAGGTCACCTCTCATTCCTCTAAACTCTAATGAATAAAGGCCTAACCTGTTTAACCATTCTTGATAAGTCAACCCCGTCATCCCAGGTATCAGCCTAGTGAATCACTTTTGAACTGCCTCCAATACCAGTATATCCTTTCTTAAATACAGGGACCTAAACTGTATACAGTACTCCAGGTGTGGCCTCACCAACACCCTATACAGTTGTAACAAGACTTCTCTATTTTTAAACTCCAACCCCCTAGCAATACAGGCCAAAATTCCATTTGCCTTCTTAATTACTTGCTGCACCTGCATACTAACTTTTTGTGTTTCATACACAAGAACACCCAGATCCCTCTGTGCTGCACTTTTTTTGGAGTGTCTCTCCATTTAAATAATAGTCTGCCTTTTGATTCTTCCTACCAATGTTCATGACCTGACACTTTCCTACATTAAACTCCATCAAGTTTTTGCCCACCCACTCAACCTATCTATATCCCCTTGCAGATTCCTCATCACAACATGCCCTCCCACCTATTGTTGTATCATCAGAAAATTTGGATACATTACACTCTGCCCCCTCCTCCAAGTCATTAATATAGATAGTAAATAATTGAGCCCCTGGGACTGCCCTTGTGGTACTCTACTAGTTGTGTTTTTCCAGCCTGAATAAGACCCATTAATCCTGACTTTCTGTCTTCTATGTGTTGACCAATACTCAATCCACGCTGATAGATTACCTTCAATACCATGAGCTCCTATCTTGTACAATAACCTTTTATGTGGCACCTTATCGAACGCCTTGTGGAAATCTAAATACACTACATCTACCGGTTCCCCTTTATCAACTGTGCTTGTTATATCCTCAAAGAACTCTAGCAAATTTGTCAAACATGATTTCACTTTCACAAACATTGTTGACTCTATTTGATTACATTAAGTTTTTCTAAATGTCCTGCTGTTTCTCCCTTAATAATGGAGTCTAGCATTTTCCCAACAACAGATGTTAGACTGACTGGCCTATATTTTTCTGCTTTTTGTCTCCCTCCCTTCTTGAACAGGAGCGTCACATTAGTGGTTTCCCAATCCATTGCAACCCTCCTGGAATCCAGTGAGCTCTGGAATATTTCGATCAATGCCTCCCTATCTCTGCAGCCACTTCCTTGGATGCAGGCCATCAGGTCCTGGCAACTTGTCTGCCTTTAGTCCCATTAGTTTGTCAAATACTTTGTCCCTCGCGATAGAGACTGCAACAAGATCTTCCCTCCCATTAGCTCCTTGCTTATCTGATGCCTTTGGTATGTTTACAGTGTCCTCCACCATGAAGACCGATGTAACTATTGACTTATATTATTGGCCATTTCCTTGTTCCCTGTTATCAATTCTCCAATCGCATTCTCCAAGGATCCCATTCTCACATTAACCACTCTCTTTCTCTTTCGTAGAAGTTCTTGCTGTTTGTTTTATATTTCTTGCCAATTTACTTTCATAATCAATTTTCTCCCTCTTGATTAGCTTTTTAGTCATCTGCTGCTGGTTCCTAAAAAATTCCCAAACCTCTGGCCTACCACTAGCTTTCACCGCTTTGTAAGCCTTAGTTTTTGATTGGATACTCTCCTTGACCACCACATATTTCTGACGATGAAGACTACCTTGGCTAGCCTCAACATCAACGGCAGCAGAGAGGCACAGCGCAGTTTCCAGAACTTCTCGGTCCTTAGGGACGGGAAGTATGAGGTGTGCCTCCTGCAAGAAACCCATACTGTTCCAGGAGACAAAGCTACATGGCTCCTAGAGCGGCGAGACGGGGAGGTTGACATGAGCCACCTAGCCTCCAATTCTGGCGGGGTGGTTATCTTGTTGGCCCAACGTTTTCAGCCAGAGATCTTGGGGGTCAAGGAGCCAGTGCCAGGCCACTTGCTGCACTTTACTGTGCGCCTGGGGGGCACGGCGCTCCACTGTGTGAATATGTACGCTCCCCTGGGCGCGCAGCAGCAAGCGAGCTTCTTTGAGGAAGTGTTCACGCATCTCGGCTCCATCGACGTGGGCGAGTGCATCACCCTCGGGGGGGATTTCAACTGTACCCTCGAGACCCGGAACCGTCACGGTACCCAGCACCGCACGCTAGGTGTGAGTAAGTTGCGGGACCTGGTTGGGTCCTTTGGCTTAGTGGACGTCTGGCGAAATCTCCATCCTGACTCCAGCATTTTCACTTTTGTGTCACGTGGAGTTGGAGCATCCAGACTCGACCGCCTTTACGTTTCCAAGGCATTCATGTCCTGTGTTCTGTCGGCTTCCATGTGGCAGGTGCCATGCTGGGACCACCGTCTGGTGTGGGCAGAACTTGTTCCGTTCTACGCTCGGACAGGGCCCGTGTACTGGCACTTTAACAAGCTGCTGCTGGAGGACGAGCGGTTCCTGGACTCGTTCTGTTGTTTCTGGGCCGGCTACAGAAGGAAGCGGGGAGGCTTCCCCTCCTTGAGGCTATGGTGGGACGTGGGGCAGGCTCACATCTGCACCTTCTGTCAGAGTACATGAGGGGATCGACAAAGGGGCGGAAATGCAGGGTCGAGGAGTTGGATAAGGAGGTGCTCGACCTGGAGGCATGTCTCCGTCAGCCAAATGCGGACCCGGTCCTGCGGCTGGCAAAGGAAGCGAAGGGCGCGCTGCGGGACCAGTAACTCATCCACGATGCATATATGAGATCACGGATCCAGTTCCTCCAGGACCTGGACCACGGCTCCCCCTTCTTCCACTCACTGGAAAAAAGGCACAGGGTCCGTCAGCAGCTCCTTACGCTGCTGGTCAATGACAGATCCCTTGTTTCGGATCCGGAGGCATCAGGGCCACTGCCAAATCCTATTACACTGCTCTGTTCTCTCCGGATCTGTCCAGCGAAGATGCTCACAGAGTTTTTTGGGAGGTCCGGCCGCAGGTCGGCCCGGAGAGCGCCGGAAAGCTTGATGCTCCTATAAGTCTGGGGGAGCTGACCAGCACCCTCTGCAGCCTCTCCAGGGGCAAGTCCCCGGAGCTGGATAGGCTATTCGTGGAGTCCTTCAGGGCGTTCTTGGACGTCCTAGGGAAAGACTACGTGGGGGGTCCTGGGGCAGAGTATCACGACCGGGGAGATGTCCCTTTCGTGCCATAGGGCTGTGATTGCCCTGCTGCCTAAGAAGGGGGATCTCTGCCGATCTCCCGCCTCAGCACGGATTACGAGACCTTTGCCAGGGCAATGTCTTCTCGCCCTGGCACCTTGCTGGACCACATGATCCACCCTGACCAGTCCTACACAGTCCCGGGCCAGACTACTTTTGACAACATTCATCTGGTCTGGGACATTACCCACTTTTCCCAGAGGACTGGTCTGTCGAACGCCTTCCTGTCTCTTGACCAGGAGAAGGCGTTCGACAGGGAGGAGCACAAATAATTATTTGGGACTCTGCGAGCATTCGGGTTCGGGATGAATTTCGTTGCCTGGATCTGACCTCTGTACTCTGCTGCAGAGCGTCTAGTTAAGGTTAATGGGTCCCTGACGGCGCCCCTTTGCTTTGGGATAGGAGTGCGTCAGGGCTGCCCCCTGTCTGGCCAATTATATTCTATCTGTGTGGAGCCTTTCCTGCGCCTCTTGCGGAGGAGGTTGTCAGGATTGGTTCTGCGCGGGCCGGGTATCGGGGTGGTTATTCTCAGCTTACGCTGATGAGGGACATGTTCACCGAGCCGGCTGACCTGTGGAGGATGTGCAAGTGCCAGGAGGCTTACTCTGCCGCGTCCTCTGCCTGAATCAACTGGGGCAAGTGTTCTGGACTCCTGGTCAGTCAGTGGCAGATGGATTCCATATCCGAGGAGCTCAGGCCCTTCACCTGGAGCAGATCCAGCCTCCTCTACCTGGGGGTCCACCTCTGCCTTGCTGAGGAATCCTGGCCGGTGAACTGGCAGGAGCTGGAGGCCAAAGTCACCACTCGCCTGCGGCACTGGACAGGACTGCTCCGAGTGCCAAATGCTGGTCATAAACCAGCTGATTGCCGCCATGTTGTGGTACCGACTGGTCACTTTGACCCCTCCCCGCCACAAAAACCCAGAGAATGTTCATCAACTTCTTCTGGGACAAAAGGCTGCACTGGGTCACTGCTGAGGTTCTGAGTCTTCCGCTTAGGGAGGGCGGTCAGGCGCTGGTGTGCCTATGCACCCAGGTGGCGACTTTCTGCCTTCAGGCCCAGCAGCAATACCTTTACGCCGAGCCCCCACCGAGATGGTGTGCCCTAGCGACGTATTTTTTCCGCCAGGTGCATGGCCTGAATTATGACGTGCAGCTCCTGATTGTAGACCTGAGGGGCCTTTGTGGCTCCTTGCAGGCATTGCCCGGCTTTTACCAGGACCTGATCAAAGTCTGGAACATGGTCGCCTCGCGACGCAGCTCTCCGCTGTCAGGCTATCGTCAGAGAGTCACTACTCAGGAATCCGCATCTCCGCCATTTTCATTGGCTGCTGGAGAGGAGAGCTGTCTGCCAGGCTGACCAGGGTCAGGGACGTGCTGGGTGGCAGAGGAGTGAGTTGGATGATTGCACAGGAGTTGACGCACTGTGCGTCCATGGACGTCTGGCTCGCAGCCAATACCATCCAAGACCTCAGGGTGGCCATGCTCGGCCCCAACGTCATATTTGGTCTCAAGGTGGCACTGGTGCACGGTGGTCCTCCGCCTGAGTCCACCCCTGTTCAGATGGTATTCTACATTGGCCCCAAGCCCCAAACCCTCCCGTAGAAGCCGGAGCCCTGGAACCTGAGTAGCCTCACAGAAATGCCCATCATGCCCTTTAGCATGGTTTGGTGGGGTTTCCTGTGTGGTCAACTGCTGCACACTCTTCATTTCCTTGCCATCGCTCACCATCCGGACACGCCCTAACGTGCCTTGTTGCCATCCGGCGGCGGAGGTCCCTAGTGGGGGGGCTCTCTACATGGGAGTCCTCCCCCTTTCCGTCGGGGACCTGGAGTGGAGGGTGTTGCACGCAGCAGTCCCATACAGCTGTAGGGTGTGTCGGTTCACAGCCTTGTGGAGTCTGTAGACCACACATACGCAGGGTGTTGAAGGCTGCACTCCCTTTTCAGTTACTTGAAAAACCTTTTGTTTTTGTTTTGTTTGCACTTCAGTCCCAAGCTCCTGATCTATGGGCACCTGGTGCGGAGTGGGGTGGGGAGCGAGGAGGACCTCCTTGTGAACCTGCTCCTGGGCTTGGCCAAGTTAGCCATTAATAGGTCCAGGTAGCAGGCGATCAAGGGGGTCGTCCAACCTGACTGTCTGCCCCTTTTTTGTGGCTACATTTGTGGCCAGGTGTCTCTGGAAAGGGGGCACATGGTGTCCGTCGGCACCATCGAGGCCTTCCGTGCTTCGTGAGCACCGCGGGGACTGGGGTGCTTTATTGACCCCCTTAATCATGTTTTGATTTAATGTTTGTAAGTTTCCTCTTTTGTTTTTGCAGTTTCCCTTTAAGGGGCTGCATTTTACTTTGCCCCTGTTTTTGTTAATTTAGTTTATTTGTTTGTAACCAGAAAGAGTTACATCTTCTTAACTTTCCTAACCCTACAGCTACGTCTTGGTGCTCCCTGAACATCCACAGCAGAGGTGGAGGCATCCTGCTGACTGCTACGCCCTGTCTGTGATGACCTTGGCGGGCGTCCTCTGGAAGCCCGAGACCTGGAGGTTTCCCCTCAGCCTTCTCTGCTCTAAGGAAAACAACCCTAGCCTATCCAGTCTTTCAGCATTGCTGAAACGCTCCAGCCCAGGCAACACCCTGGTGAATCTCTCTGCACCCTCTCCAGTGCAATCACATCCTTCCTATAGTGTGACGACCAGAACTGTACACAATACTCCAGATGTGAGTTAACTAGCATTTCATACAGCTCCAACATAACCTTGCTGCTCTTATATTCTATGCCTCTGCTAATAAAGGCCAGTATCCAATATGCCTTCTTAACCACCTTATTTACCTATGTGGCTGCCTTCAGGGATCTATGGACATGTATACCAAGGTCCCTCTGACCCTCTGTACTTCCTAGGGTCCTATCATTCATTGTGTATTCCCTTGCAGTGTTTCTCCTCCCAAAATGCATCACCTCACACTTCTCAGGATTAAATTCCATTTGCCACTTCTCTGCCCATCTTACCAACCCATCTATATCATCCTGTAATCTAAGGCTTTCCTCCTCACTATTAACAACACCATTAATTTTTGTGTCATCTGCGAACTTACTGATCATACCTCCTATATTCACGTTTAAATCATTAATGTATACTACAAACAGCAAGGGTCCCAGCACCGATCCCTGCGGTACACCTCTCTTCACAGCCTTTCAATCGCAAAAACAACCCTCGACCATCACCTTCTGCCTCCTGTCACTCAGCCAATTTTGGATCCAATTTGCCAAATTGCCCTGGAACCCAGGGGCTCATACCGTCTTGACCATTCTCCCATGCGGGACCTTGTCAAAAGCCTTACTGAAGTCCATGCAGACTGCATCAACTGCACTACCCCCATCTACACAACTAGTCACCTCCTTGAAAATTCAATAAAATTTGTTAGACATGATCTCCCCCTAACAAAGCCATGCTGACTATCCCTGATTAATCCCTGCCTGTCCAAGTGGAGATTAATCCTGTCCCTCAGAAATTTTTCCAATAGTTTCCCTATCACTGATGTTCCTGAGCTTGCTTTTGCAGCTTCAGCAACTGTGTCATGACCGAGTCCAGAGGCTCATCATCTGACTCGGACTCAGCAAGTTTCTGGCCTCCAGCAGTCCTCCGAATGCCAGACAACAGAGAAGTTCCTGCCACCACCTGCTGTAAAAAAGACAGTGCGATTTGCTCACCAGATTGTGCTCCCGAGGCTACTCTAGAGCTAGGTCCCACCGAGGTGTGTGTTTCTGCACTGGTGGAGGGTGTGGGTGAGTACTGTTGATGGGCCTTCAATTAGGGAGCCTTCTGATTCCTCTTCAGAGGTTTCTTTGGGCTTGATTGGAGACCCTGGGTCGTGGACTCCATCAGCTGTTTCTCAGATGTGCCTGCACAAGCAAAGGGAGATAATTAGTGCATGGCAGTGGCCTGTGAAACAGGACACATCACTCACAGCATGGTTATCTGATGGATGTTGCACTACTGGACCCTCACTTGGTAGAGCAGCGCCGACCTCACTGTCAACACAGGATCAGTCCCGATCGTCACTGGCCAGCTGGATGGCTCTGTTTTCAAAGTCCATGAGAACCTTAGTGTCAGGCATTTCGCCATCGGTCTGCCACCTCTCCCTCTTGTTGTGTGCCAGCTTGTCCTCATGGATAGAGATGGAGAGAGTGTAAGCAGGATGCCTGCCAGGCCAGATGATAAGTATGCCTGGCATACGCGGATAGTGAGTGGTCCCATGGCCGGGATGAGGATAATGAAGGTGTGTGTGAGAGGGTGAATGGTGATCTCCCTTGAACAGGCAGTGAGTGAGGTCCCTGTGGATGTGTGATGGGTTTGTGAGTGTGTGAGTTGAGAGTGATGAGAAGGGTGACTTACCCTGCTGGAATGGAGGAGATCATTCATCCTCTTGCGGCACTGGGCGGCTGTCCTCTTTTGAAGAGTGTTGATGCTGACCACAGCTGCCTCTGCCTCCCAAACCTGGCTGGTCACTCCGCTGCCCATCCTGTGGCCAGAGCAGGGGTAGAGGACATCGCAGCAGGTCTCCATGGAATCCAAAAGGCATTGCATGCATCTCTAAACCTATGGGTTGCAGCCTTTTTGCCTTTCGTGGGCATCTTCCTTGCAGCAGTCATGGGCTGGAAGCACTGAGATGTGTGCGTGCGACTGGACTTTAAATATGGCACCTGGCGTACTGAAGCTGCAAGGTGATGGCCTGGTGTGAGAATGAGAGCCCGCCTGCCATGGATATGGCATGTTTCCCAGGAATGCATAACTAATGCGGCGGGTTTGGGATGATGCAGCTGAAAATTGCCATCACAGCCGGCAGGTAAAATGTCATTTTACCCACCCACTCTGTGCAAATCTGGGATAATTCCACCCTTACACTTTTTCCCAGTGAAACTTGCTTGTGGAATTATCTGCTTTGCATTTTGAAAGAAGACAAACCTTGACATCATCAATCAATGCCAACTTGTGCCACTTTCTCGCAGCTTTCAAAACACTCTGCACCACTGAAGCCAGGTGATTTAGCATTTCTTAAACATGTTCAGCCATGTTTATCTTTTATGTCTGTGGTTGACTTATACAACCCTTTTAGAACAGGCATCACGTCTCCACAGTCTTCGTGCCCAGTTCCATTTTCTATCAGATTTATTGAAACATGGCGTTTCACTAAGGTTCTAACTTTGCATCAAAGCAAGACACAGCTTTGAAATATGGATGTTTATTGGTCTCAATCCAATTTCCTGACCCCTGTCTTGCTAAACATTCCATGGCTTTGAAAATGTTATTTTCCGTCATAGAACAGTGATCTTTTTTTATCTGTAAATGAAAAATAGCCTTCATTTTTCAGCAGGTTGCTTTTTGGCCTTTGACCTTTGTAATGCATATTGTTGAGGGTCAGCTAATAGAAATACACCTGCGTACAGCAAACAACATTCCGTATTCCATTTAAACTATCGATGCCTCTTGCAAGTTTAAACTACAAAATTTGATTAAAACAATATTATTGTTTCTTACAGTTTGTCTTTTTCTCAATCTGGTGGCTACTGAGCCACCAATATAGCACACTTCTGCTCCCAAAAACAAAGTTTTGTTACACGCTTCCCGTGTATGTTTTATCTCTCCAAGAAAATCCTAGCTACCTAAAATAAGCCAGTTCCTTTTTGTATACACCATTCATCTAAGGGAAATGCTTTGTGTGAGCATCAAGTGCAAATGCACTTTGATGTTCCCAATGTTTTATTCTGGACTGCACATACCACTCTTCTTATAGGCAGAGATACTGTTATCAATATAGAGTAAAACATGTTCCTGCAAATGACCTGCTTCATCCCGAACAGCTGCAATCTCTACGGCATCAAAGTAAATGCAAAGTAATATAAAGAAACTGGGCAGAGTTTTTAGGTCGGCGTGCGGGCGCGCGCCTGACCCGATCAGGCATGAAAACACACGAGATGACGTTGGGCGAGCGTCCCGATGTCATCCCACACTCACACAATATTTCAGTTGGCAGGTGCGCACAAAAGTCAGAAGCATGCCCGCCAATAACTAAGAGGTGTCAGGAAGATATAATTTTCATAATGCTATTGGAATTTATTGTAGAGTAATATTGGGGTCTGTGTCCATATGTGTTTGTGTGTGTGTGTTCATATGTGTGGTGGGGGCACTTAATTGAATTAAAGATAACTGGTGTGAAGGCTATGATGTATCATCAGGAGGTAAGCTAGGTTTGAAATATTAAGTCGGTAAACATGGGGGAAGCTTTAACTCTTTGACTCTTTTGGAGTCAACCAAATAAACTAAATTAACAAATCAGGGACAAAATAAACGCAGCCCCTAAATTAGGGAGGCTGAAAAACCGAAGACAAAATTTAAAGGAAACTTACAAACATTAAACCAAAATGTGATTAAGGGGGTTGATAACACACTCCAGTCCCCGCAGTGCCCACCGAGCACAGAAGGCGGGGAAGTTTTAGAATGTAAGGTGCAAAAGGAACATTTGCATTTTTAATTAAACCAGACCAGCTTGAATTCAAAAGAGGGAGTGAAATGTAAAACCTAGCTAGGAGAAGTTAAGAAACACTGTGTTTATTTTTCCTAAGGATTACTGGTAAAAATGGTACTATGATAGATTTTATTATTAGAGAGGTAATGTCCAAAGACATAGTGAAACAATGGGAATTTGCATTCAAAGGGGAAAATATGTATAAAGGAGAGAAGGCTGCGTGTAAGGACAGGAATTCTAAGATCTAACACAAGTGTGAAAAGCATCCAGCATCTAAGCCTCAAGCTGCTGTCTACAAGGAACTGAAGCTGAGAAAAACTCACTTTGAATTCGACTGTTCAGCATATTGTCTGTGACTTTTCCTGGGTCTTTTAAAATCTATGTGTCTCACTGATGCCTTAACGGAGGTGTACCTGGGGGTTAGATTAATTTGGGGATTTAGGAGTTATCATACTAGTAATTTGTAGATCTATGTATGTGCTTAAAATCATTCCTTCTATTAATAAAGGTTTAATTTAGTTTTGTAAGAAACCTATAAGACTTGGTGGCCTTTTTACTGAATTCAAAGCCCGCATCTCGAAATAAGTACAAATTGCAAATTGTTGTGGCAGCTGCTTCAAGTTTCCCTCTGGGATTTGGGCAGCTTGATATTTACCATCCGCTTGCCATAACAGAGGCCATAACAGAGGCCAATTAGTGGAATTAAAGTTGTAATTGCCTCCCATTTTCGTGGTCCATGCAACCGTACGGTTGGTGGATGGGCAAAGCAGCCAGACGGGCTTTGCATTTTTCATGAAACTTCATCCAAGGGCGGGATGAGGTTTCCGTTGTTAAATTTTTAAAAAATGTATGGACAGAATTTTTATCATGTATATGTTCAGGTGATGTATGAACATTTTTTTCTGGATTTTAAAAGCTTTATTTATTGGTTTTAAAGTCTTCTGCTCCCTGAGGCAGTTCTCTGCCTTCAGGGAGCTTCCATTCAGTGCTCACCTGCGCCCGCGCTTACGTCAGCGCCCGCCCTCCTTCCGTCCCCCCCACACCGGCAGCGCTGAACATTTCAGCTCGTGCTTCACGCTGGCTGGCCAACCAGTGTAAAATCGCATTCGACAGCCAATCGCATTTGGCGGTCTGTTCCCTGGCCACTCCCAGGCCTGCTGATCGCGCCCACATGCCCACCCAAAAATCCTGCCCATTGTTGCATGGACTCACTCCATCAGTTACTTCCCCATGAAAAACAAATAGAGCATTACACATTTTCATGTCCCAGGCTTTGGCAGAATGCAAAGCATTATTGATGACATACACATAGATTTACTGGCCTCAAGCCCACAGTCTTCATAAACAGAAAGGTTTCTTTCATGAGGATGCGTGGCCATAGACATAATATTATACATGTGAATATGTATCCTGAACATTCAGGACTCCATTATCATGGGGCAATCTATGGGGATATTATTATTTGAATGCGCAAGAAGACTAATCTTGTCTTCTCATTTATGACCCTCTCTCTGAGCCATCCCCCACAGCTCTCAGAGCACAGCATCTCTCAGGAGCCATTTTATTCACCCTGATTTGTGAAGTGCAGTTGTGCTTAATGTACCATGCTTCAGTGTTTCCCATTCACAATAGTGCATGGTACATGGTTGCTCCTATCCACCCACTTAGTGATAGCACTGTTTGAAGAGATGTGTTGGCAACTTGTGGTCAGTGTGTAACCCTTAGGAAGGATGTGCTTCTTGTGCTGGCTCAGCAGCTGCTTGCAGCACGTCTAATGCAACATTTATGGCCTAGATCTCAATTTAATCTGGCGCTTTGCAAATTATTTTGAGCTGAGTGGCCAAGTGAAACAGATGTTGTGTCACCTGGAAAAGTTGCTCCATCATCCTATCATTTCCCTGCTTTTGGCCACTTCCTTGGCATGTCAGGCAATTCTGCATTCAAGTAAACAACAGGGCAGTCATCAAAAACCTGTGTTACAGCTCTATCAATCTGACATTGCACTATGTTGACAACAGACAGAGGAGTCTGCTGTATAATAGAGCCCAAGGTGTCTGCAGTCCCTGTAAGAGGGGTTTTTGAGAAAACTGTACTGGGCTTAGGATCTCTGTTACAGTGTTTTGCTGCAGATAGCCCTGAAGTACCATTCACTCCACAGGGCTAAACAATTTGCATTGCTTGTAAGGCATCAGTGCATGAATAAATACAATGGGCATTTCATTCATGCTCCTAAGATTTGCAGGGTGTTTGGTGTATTCCCAAACGACTGCATAACATGTTTGAAAAGGAAAAATATTGCAAGGCTAAGGCAGGGGAGCAGGGGAGTGCAACAAAATGGATACTTCTTTCAAACACCAGGGGCAGAACTTTTCGCTGAGCGGATGGGTGCGCGCCCGACCCACTCGAGCATAAAATAGCGCGCGATGACGTTGCGTGAGCATCCTGATGTCATCGCACGCTCTCGCGATATTTCGGCTGTTGGACGCATGCCGGAGTCGGAGCTGCGCCCACCATCAATTACAGGGCCAGTTAAGACCATTAAAAAGGCAATGAAGCTAGATTTTACGTTGCCTGTTTGATTTCGCATTTGTTGTGTGAGCAAAACAGGCAGGCGGGCAGCTGACAATTTGCTAAACCTCATCCAAGTCATAAACAGGGTCAGCAGCATTGCCAGTATGAGTATTGAGGGGTTTTGGAGATAGTTTGCTGCTGGTTGCTTATTGGTACTTGGCAGCTTCATCTCTGTTTGAGCTTCATTCTTAGCATTTCCAGGCTTCATTTCAGAGCTTACTGGTGTCTGCAAGGCCCCCAGGGAACTCAGACTGTGTGGACCCTTCCAGGTATCAGACAGCCTTCCCTTACCCTGGTAATGGGGATTGTGGTCTCCGCTGGAGGCACCTCCTCCTCTGAAGAAGAGAGGGGCAGAAGGGAGAGGAGGCCAGGTGTCCCAATGCAAACTCCAAGGGGGGAATGGTGGGAGGAGAGGCACAGGCACAAGGAGCACAGGGCCAGTAGGAAGTCCAAGGCAGAAGGGGCCGCAGAAGCCAGTACTATCCTGCTGCCAGGGTTTATAGATGGCGATGCAGCTACCTCAATATGTCTGAGGTGCAATGCTGGTGGAGGCTCCGCCTCTTAAGGGAAATCGTGACCTCTGTTTGTCAGGTGATTGGGCCTGAGATCGGTTCCGGCTGTGTGAGTGGACACCCCATGCCAGTGGCCCTCAACTTCTATGCCTCCGGCTCTTTCCCGGGGTCAGTGGGGAATCTGTGCCAAGTCTCCCAATCAGCTGTCCACAGTTGTCTGAAGCTGGTGACAGAAACTCTGTTCAGGCGGGTACTGACCTTTATTCTTTACCGTATGGACAAGGCCAGCCAGGCTGAGCGAGCCAGAGGCTTTGTAATGATTGCTGGGTTCCCCCACATCCTAGGTGCCATCGACTGCACACATGTGGCCATCAAGTTGCCTGTGGGTGAGCCTGGTGCCTTTGTCAACAGGAAGAGATTCCACTCCATGAACATGCAGATAGTGTGTGACCACAGGATGCAGATTCTGCAAGTCTGTGCCCAATGTACCCTGGCAGCTCCCACAACGCCCACATCCTGAGACATTCCCAGGTGTTGAGGCTCTTCAGTGCTGCAGCCCAACTGGATGGATGACTGCTGGGCGACAAGGGCTATCCATTGAAGAGGCAGAGCAGTGTTGTAATAGGAGTCATGCCTCCACAAGGGCTGTGGTAGAGAGCACCATAGAAGACCATAGGCCTTCTCAAGATGCACTTCCGGGGGTGTTCAGGGGGAGCACTACAATACGCCCCCAGAGCGGGTGTCACTGATAGTGGTTGCATGCTGCGCTCTCCACAATCTGGCACTAGCAAGGGGGGACCCACTGGAGGAAGGGGATCTTGACGCAGCTGCACAGATAATGAATCCAGTCAGAAGAGGACCATGGTGAGGAGAATGCTGAGGGCGCAGAGGCAGATCTCAGTAACCTCCAGGGAGGCAGGGACACCAGAGATGCCTTGATCCAATGCTCCTTCAGTTAGGCTGCCAAAGATTTGCTTCCAGTTCACGCCAGGACTGCCGCCCCCATCCTGGGTGTCTGAAATGACCCTTTCATTTGCACCCAAAGTCCACTCAATGCCTGTGCAATAAAGTATCCAGCCACTCACATCCAGCATTACATACTGGCATACCCTGCACCAGAAAGAAAAAAAAGTGAAGCATACTCAGGCCATCAGAACCAAAGCAAATTTAATGTTATTGCCACATTGAAAGCATAAGATATTACCATTATTGGTGTTGATGTCCACACCAGCAGACATATAAAGCAAACATAAATTAACAGAAAAATCACTCATGAGCAGACTCTCTTGTGCTCATGGTGATTTTAAGTTTCCAACTGCTACGTCTTGGTGCGCCACCCTCGCTGGCACTGGCATTGGGCACAGCCTGCTGACTCTGCTGTCTTGTTGGGCCTTGATGACCTTGGCGGTCATCCTCTGGCCAGTGGAGCCTGTGCAGGCCCTGCCTGGGAGGGAATGGCCAGTTCCAGGTTGGCATCTCCCCAGTCACCGCAGCATCCTTAGATGCCATGGTCACTGGCAGAGGGGTGGAGGAACTGCTGCCATCATCCAGAGCACCATGAGAGGAGCCCGCAGAGACGACAAGCAGTTCATGCGCCAATGTGAGGTCGCTCTGGGCTTCCTGCTCACTATTGGTGGATGGGCACCTAGCTAGGATACTGGCTGCCTCATCCATCTCCCACACTGGCTCTAACCACCTAATGTCATTGACTGTGTGAGGACTCAACAACCCCTGGAACCCCTGATTCTGTCCCTGGAGCTGTCTTTCCATGAGAGTTGCCACTCTTTCAATGGAGGAAACAGTGTGCTCGACCATGAGGATCAATGCATTGCTCATGTTCCACAGTGACTCCTCCACAAAGGAGACCATGGCATGCATACCCTCATGGATCTCCGCCAGACCCTCCCACACATCCCGCTGGACATCCGGCATCTGCTGCCTAATGGAGGATTCCAGAGGCTCATTATTGGCCTCGACCCAGCATTATTTTGGTCTCCAGCAGTCCTCCAACTGCCAGAGCCCTGGGCACTCTCTGCCCCTGCCTGTACTTCAAGCGCGTGTGAAGTGCCTTCACCAATGTGCACCAACTTTCTGGCCGCTGATTTAATGCCCACCGAGGCGTGGGTATCTGTGCTGGCGACTGGTTCAGAGAGCGGGTGTGACTCAGGTGCAAATGAAGCCTGGCCGTCCTCCGGCATCAAGGGTGGCCCTTCGGGGTCCTGAGAGCAAATGCTTACCGACGAATCTAAGGGAGAACAAGGACATGTCATTAGTTAAAGTCATCACACTGCCACTGTGCATGTTAGACACCCTGGTGAGACAATGGAGATCTGCATCATGGAGCAATCGTCTTTCAATGATCAATGGGGATTCCAGATTTGAGGCTCCTATCAATGAAGAGACTGCACTAGAATGTTTGCACCATCTGAAACCCTCAGCTCTGTGCACTGGACTCTTACCTTCATCTGACACCCCCACCTCTCAACGCCCAGTTGTACATGGAACGTGTCGGCTCTCCAGCTCAAGGGCATCCTGCTCGAACATGGACAGCGGCAGCAAGTTGGGCAGGCCGCTGCCTGTACATGCCTTCTCTGATTGGTTATGGCTCGTCTTCTCCTGAAAGAACAGAGGAGCATTGATTAGTCCACTGTCTACCTGCAGCGCCATTACAGCCTGGCCAACCCCAGCTGAGGAGCAGGTCAAAGGGCACATCTGAGTAGTGGTCCTTGAGCCACAAGGCACTCAGCCCAAGCAGCCAAGTCTCACCCCTTTGGCCAGCTCCGACATCATTGACAGTTGGCACTCAGACTCTAACACCTCTGACATCCTCGGGGGGACAGCCACACCTTAACGCCTCTACACACTGACCCATGCCAACACAGCACTCACGCTTCCTGAGCACAGCAGGTCATTGAAGTGCTTCCGGCACTGCACCCATGTGCTTCACACCACGTCATGGCTGCTAACTAGTGCTGCAACCTCCTCCCATGCCCTTTTTGTGAAGTGCGGTGGCCTCCTCCTCCGATCTCTGGGGGCAAGGGTGTCCCTTTGGCAGCCACCTCCTCCAGGAAGACTGCAAGGCACTCGTCTGAAAAGCGGGAGGCCGAGTGCCCACCCAACATGCCCTCCCGCCTGCCATGTCCAGCCATACTTGACTCCATAACTTGAATATTGACAACGTAGAGGAGACGTTCTTCCGTGGCAGCCTTCAAGGGGCTTCCTGTGTCATTTCTAAATTGGCCACCGGGTCGCCATTGGATCCGGCGGACGACAGGCCCTCAGCTCCGCCCGCCCCTTCCCGGCCATTGGGGAACTGTGATTCATACCGGGCGGGCCTTAATTGGCCTGTCAGTGTGAAATTGCGATCGTGGGCCAACCACGGGTGGCGGGCCATTTCCCAGCTGATCCTGGACCCGCCGATCGCACCCGCCCACTGACCTGAAAATTCTGCCCCATAAGTATGAATAGCTGAATGAGCAGCACCCTTCCATAAATCCTTACAGATGTTTTATTTATTATTCTTTCATGGGACATGGGTGTGATTGGCTAGGACAGCACTTTTATTGCCCATCCCTAATTACCCTGGAGAAGGTGGTGGTGAGCCACCTTCCTGAACCGCTGCAGCCCCTGTGCTATAGGTAAACCCCCAGTGCTGTTAGGGAGGAAATTCCAGGATTTTGACCCAGCGACAGTGAACGAATGGCGATATATTCCCAATTCAGGATAGTGTGTGGCTTGGAGGGGAACTTGCAGGTGGTGGTGTTCCCATGCACCTGCTGGCCTTGTCTTTCCAGGTGGTAGAAGTTGCAGGTTTGGAAAGTGCTGTCGAAGGAACCTTGGTGAGTTGTTGCAATGCATTTTGTAGATAATACACACTGCTGCCACTGTGTGTTGGTGGTGGATGGAATGGATGTTGCAGGCGGTGGATGGGGTGCCAAAAAAACGGGCTGCTTTGTCCAGCATGGTGTTAAGCTTCTTGAGTGTTGATGGAGCTGTACTCACCAGGCAAGTGGAGGGTATTCTATCACACTCCTGACTTGTGCCTTGTAGATGGTGGACAGGCTTTGCGGAGTCAGGATGTGGGTTACTCATCAGCAAGAATTCACTGGTGTGAATGTTACTTGCCACTTATCCGCCCAAGCCTGAATGTTGTCCAGGTCTTTCTGCGTTTGGATGTGGATTGCTTCAGTATCTGAGCCTGGGATTTTCTGTGCCTGCTGGTGTCGGGCATGTTCAGTGGCATGAGCGGACAATATGGCAAGAAGGTCAAAATTCGGTTTCACAATGTCGTGAATCCAGTTTGCAATTGCCTGCTCAGCCCATCGATGGCAGGCCGTGCTCCCCGCCATCGGACGTGGGGAACCTCATTGTAATTCATTAGCATACCATTGTAAAGCCAGCCCGGTGGACTCACTCACAGCCGGCTGGATCATCCACCTATGCCGGCGGGAAAACACGCCAGCGTAGAACGCGTCTTGACAACTGTGACATGCAAAAGTTAGGACCTACCGCCAGGGCCTTTTCACGTCACGGACATCCAAGGAGCAGAAGATGCTGGAGCCCAAAAGCAATGGGATCATGAAGGAATGTCCATGGAATGCTGGGTGAATTCTCATGGACACGTGATTCTCATGGCTGTGAAGCAGCCCACAGAAGGTGGAAATTTACTGTTGATGCTTGACTGGAAGAGGAAGAGTTCTGATGGGTTGACGTTCGGAGGGGGGGGAAATGAAGGTGTTGGGGGAGTGAGGTTGGGAGGGGAGAATGAAGATGTCGGGGGGGGTGGTTAGGGTTGGGAGGGGGGAATGAAGGTGTCAAGGGGGTGAGGATGGGAGGGGAGAGGGAGTATGGAGGAGGAGTGGGGTAACAGAGGAGAAGATGGCAACTGTGGAGATAGGTGTAAGGGGGTTGGAAGGTGTAAGGGAAGGAGTTCGGAGGAGGGAAGGATTACGGAGAGGGGAAGGGGTCCAGAGGGAGGAAAGGATGCAGAGAGGGGAGGGAGTAAAGGTGGAGGAAGAAGTAAGGGTGGAGGAAGGAGTCCCGAAGGGGGAAGGACTAAGTGTGGTGGAAGAAGTAAGTATGTCTGAGGGAGTCAGGAAGGGAAAGGGGCTCAACGGGGTGGGAGGGGTGGGGGGAGTACGAGGGGGTGGAAGAACTAAGTTGGAGGGGAAGGGTTCCAGTGGGGAAGGAGTTCCGGGGAGGATGGGGTCCAGAGGGGGGAAGTGGTTCCAGGGGGGAAGGGGTCTGGAGGGGGAGATGTCCAGGTGAACGTGCAAGGGAAGGTTCTGATGGGCCCATGACTGCCTCGTGGGGAGTGAACTGAGTGTGGGCATGGTATGAGAGGATGGTGAGAATGACCAAGGACAGAGTGAGGTGATCAGATGGGAGGGTGAGCATTCATTGGCAGCGGTAGAAGGGATGGCGAGGGTGTTTAGTGGGGACTCGGAGGCAGACACGGACCCTGGGACGGGAAGGAGGAGGTCAGGGAGGTTAATGTGGATGGGGGTGGGATTTTTGAGAAGGAAGGAACGTGCATGTTCACCTGGATCCCCGAAGGAAAAGGGTTGTGGCTGGTAGGTCATGGAGGAGAGGTGGAAGGTGATGCCGGGGGGTCGTCAGTGATGGAGGAAAGGAAATGAGTGACTGGGGGAGGGGAAAAGACAGGGGAGCACATGAAAAGCCAAATCCAGACCATGCTGTGCAAGTCGAAAGTGAAAAGCAAGATCAGGTGCTGCCTGGGAGTGTGATCAGTGGGTGGGCGGAGATGCAGGTCAGCTCAGATGGACAACTGAAAGTGAATCCCAGCAGGCAGCATTGACAATGCTAAGGACATTGAGATGAGTGTGATACGGGAAGGATCTGCGTGTGTGGGAGAGTGCTTGCATGAGGCTCTGAAAGGCCATGCCACACGTACACGCACTTCTTCCTCCAGAATCACTCGTTGGCCTGGGCTCCCTCTGTTGTGACAGAGGATGAGGTTGTGGGGGTCAAAGGCAAAAGGTACTCAGAGGGAGAGGACAGCCCCTGAGATTCCTGAGTGGGCGACCCAGGGGTGTCGAGCTGCCACTCCTCCTCCCTTCAGGTCCCTTCAAAGTGAGTGAGGAGCTGAATGTGGACCACTCCACCCCAGGTCTAGGACCACTCCCTGCTGATGCGAGCAGGTGTCAGCCATACAGATGGAGAGAGTATGCGCAGGACACATGGTACTGCGTGGAATGTTTGTGTGGAGCAGTAGACAGGGTGAGGACGCAAGCTCCAGTGGGTATGAGCCTGATGCGGGTGTGAGGGTCTGTGTGTGTGGCTGTCCTATTTTGCAGGGCATTGGTGCTGACTACTACTGCCACTGCCTCCCATGCTGGATTAGTGATGTTGCTGCCCATCCTGCAGCCAGAACGGGGGCAGAGGACATCATGGTGAGCTTCCACTGCATCCAAAAGGCGCTCAAGGGACACATCATTGAACCTGGGGGCTGCAGCCATTTTGCCTTTCAGGGCCACGTCTTCTTTACAGCTGTCGTGGGCTGGAAGTTCTGAGAGGTGTGGGCGCGGCTGGACTTCAAATATGGCACCAGGTGAGGTGATGGCGAATGAGCGCCCGCCCACCATGGAAACAGCATGTTTCCCGGGAATGCATAATTAATGCGGCAGGTTTGGAACGATACGGTGTGAAAAGCCGCCATTGCGGCAGGCTGGTAAAACGTCATTTTAACTGCCCACTACCGCACTTAGTGCAAATCTGGGATGATCCTGCCCTCAGGAATCGTGAATGCTGCTGAACATTGTGCAATCATCAGCAAACATTCCCACTTCTGACCTTATGATGGGAGGAATGCCCTTATGATGAAGCAGCTGAAGATGGTTGGGCCTCAGGAGTACCCTGAGGAGCTCCTGCAGTGATGTCCTGGAGCTGAGATGATTGACCTCCAACATCCACAACCATCTTCCTTTGTGCTAGGTATGACTCCAGCCAGTGGAGAGTTTTCCCCCGATTCCCATTGACTCCAGTTTTGCCAGGGCTCCATGATGCCACACCCGGTCAAATGCTGCCTTGTTATCAAGGGCAGTCACTCTCACCTCATCTCTGGAGTTCATCAATTTTGTCCATGTTTGAACCAAGGCTGTAATGAAGGTCAGGAGCTGAGCAGCCCAGGCGGAATCCAAACTGGGCGTCAGTGAGCAGGTTTTTTATGGGTAAGTGCTGCTTCATAGCACTGTCGATGACCCCTTTTTTGCTGATCATAGAGAGTAGACTGATGGGGCAGTATTTGGCCGGGTTGGATTTGTCCTTCAATGGTTTATTGTAATGTCATTGTATCTTTTGTATATTGATACCTCAGATGGACACAGGTTTTCAAAACTTTTCCACAGGCTACACACATCAAAGCATTAAAACATTTGCTGAGAGCAAAATCTGAATGAAAATCACCATTATTAAAGCACAAATCATCCAGCAACTTGTGGTAAGGTAGAGATAGCCCAGGAATTGCAAATCGCCTCAAATTGCTGGATAATTTGTACCAATCTGCCATTGGCTTTGCAGCCATGGCATCTCACCCTGTGAATTTCATGAAGTGTTGCACTTACGTGCTAATTGCCAATTAAACTCAGCACAGAACATTGAGTGTTGTGATTAACAACCTAAATGCCCTGTTATATGGGAACATAGGACTTAGGAGCAGGAATAGGCCATTTAGGTCCTTGAGCCCACTCCACCATTCAATAAGATCATGACTGACCTGGTTGTGCTCTCAGCTCCACTTACCTGTCTGCCCATAAGACCATAAGACATAGGAGCAGAAATTAGGCCATTCGGCCCATCGAGTCTGCTCTGCCATTCAATCATGGCTGATAAGTTTCTCAACCCCATTATCCCGCCTTCTCCCCGTAACCTTTGATCCCCTTTCCAATCAAGAACCTATCTATCTTGGTCTTAAATACATTCAATGACCTGGCCTCTACAGCCTCCTGTGGCAATGGATTCCATAGATTCACCACTCTCTGTTCTAAAAGGTCTTCCCTTTACTCTGAGGCTGTACCCTCGGGTCCTAGTCTCTCCTACTAATGGAAACATCTTCCCCACGTCCACTCTATCCAGGCCTTTCAGTATTTTGTAAGTTTCAATCAGATCCCCCCTCATCCTTCTAAACTCCATCAAGTATAGACCCAGAGTCCTCCCCTCCCCCCACCCCCATAACCTTTGACTCCCTTCTCTATCAAAAATCTATCTAACTCAGCCTTGAATAAATTCCAGTAAGACCAAAAACATTGCAGTAGTATTGACATGTGTTCTAGTAGCAGGTAATGATGCTTGAAATTTAGGAAGCCTCAGGCCCAGTGGAATCTGAATAAATTTCAGAGATTTTGTGTTCAAAGTCCATATTTTTACTGGAAAAAATGCAGAAATTAGAATGGCAAATTGGTATCCATGCCCTAATGTTTTAATCTTGTTGTCTTCTGAATCAAACCACCGCAAATGGGAGCTATATCCTCACATATCATGAAACATAATTTTGCACTCTCAACTTTGGCAGAAAACTAACAATTTCACAGGATCACAGAATTATTACAATGCCAAAGGAGACCATTCAGCCCATCATGCCAGCTCTCTCAATGATCATTTCACTTAGTGCCATTCTACTGCCTTGTCCCTGTAACCCTATACATTCTCGAACAGCCTAATTCCCTCCAATCACAATCTCAGACAATGCATTCCAGACCTTAACCACTCGCTGCATGAAAAAGATTTTTTCACATCGCTTTTGCTTCTTTTGCCAATTACTCTAAATCCGTTCCCTCTCATTCTCGATCCTTTCGTGAGTGGGAACAGTTTCTCCCTGTGTACTCTGTCCAGAACCCTCAAGATTTTGAATACCTCCATCAAATCTCCTTTCAACTTTCATTCCTCTAAGGAAAACAGTCCCAACTTCTCCAATCTATCTTCATACCTGAAGTTCCTCATCCCTGGAACCATTCTCGTGAATCTTTTCCACACTCCCTCCAATGCCTTCACATCTTTCCTAAAGTGCCCGCCCAGACCTGGACGCAGTACTTCAGCTGAGACCGAAATAGTGTCTCAAGTTCAACATAACCTCTGTGCTCTTATACACTATGTAACTGTTAATAAAGCCTAGGATACTGTCTGCTTTATTAACTGCTCTCTCATTTATTAAAAAATTCTGACAAGAAAATATAAGCTAGAAGATTTGCCTCCAAATAACACATAAAGGGATGTTAAGTAAAATGTTAAACAATGTTTCCGCGGAAGAATTTTCATGACTTTAGTGCTGTTTGATTAGAAAGTGTCCAGAATGGGGACTCTGGAGCTCAACCTTAGAACAAGACACCTGAGATTATATCTGTAACCTGGTACGCATTCACTGCAACAGAAAACACAGCTTATTACTAAGAACAATAAAGATAGCTGAATTCCATTATTTTCTTGCGTTGACCGTTACAGAGATTTACCAACTGGTTGAATGTGACATAGGAACCTATTTTTTTCAAGGTGTGATATAGGTAACCACTGACTAATGCAGTAGAGTTCCTTCGTCTCCTTCGCATCTGTTCTGATGATTCCACTTTCCTAAACAGTTCCTCTGACATGTCTTCCTTCTTCCTTAACCGAGGTTTTCCACCCATGGTGGTCGACAGGGCCCTCAACTGTGTCCAGCCCATCTCCTGCGCATTCCCCCCTCACACATTCCTCTCCCTCCCAGGACCATGATAGGGTCCCCCTTGTACTCACCTATCACCCCACCAGCTTCTGCATTCAAAAGATCATCCTTCGCCATTTCCGCCAACTCCAGCACGATGCCACCACCAAACACATCTTCCCTTCACCCCCCTGGCGGCATTCCGCAGAGATTGTTCCCTCCGGAACACCCTGGTCCACTCCTCCATCACCCCCTACACCTCAACCCCCTCCCACGGCACCTTCCCATGCAACCGCAGAAGGTGCAACACCTGCTACTTTACTTCCCCCTCCTCACCGTCCAAGGGCCCAAACACTTCTTTCAAGTGAAACAGCATTTCACTTGCACTTCCCTCAATTTAGTCTACTGCATTCGCTGCTCCCAATGCGGTCTCCTCTACATTGGAGAGACCAAACGCAGGCTGGGTGACCGCTTTGTGGAACACCTTCGGTCTGTCCGCAAGCATGACCCAGACCTCCCTGTCGCTTGCCATTTCAACACACCACCCTGCTCTCATGCCCACATGTCCATCCTTGGCCTGCTGCAATGTTCCAGTGAAGCTCAACGCAAACTGGAGGAACAGCACCTCATCTTCTAACTAGGCACTTTACAGCCTTCCAGACTTAACATTGAGTTCAACAACTTCAGACCATGAACTCTCTCTTCCATCCCCACCCCCTTTTCGATCCCCCTTTTTCCGATAACTTATAATTTTAAAAAATATATTTTTTTCTTTCCACCTATTTCCATTATTTTTAAATTTGTTTCCATCTATTGTTTTATCTCCACCTTTTAGCCTATTTCGATCCCTTCCCCCCACCCCACCCCACTAGGGCTATCTGTCACTTGCTCGTCCTGCTTTCTGCCCTTAATGTCACCATTAGCACATTCCTTAGCTAATATCACCACCGTCAACACCCCTTTGTCCTTTTGTCTAGGACATCTTTGGAAATCTCTTCTTTGCCTCCACCTATTACTGGCCCTCTATCCAGCTCTACCTGTCCCACCTCCCTCAACCAGCTTATATTTCACCTCATTTCTATATTTCCTTAGTTCTGAGGAAGAGTCAAACGAACTCGAAACGTTAACTGTATTCCTCTCCGCAGATGCTGTCAGACCTGCTGAGTTTTTCCAGCTATTTTTGTTTTTGTTACAGTATTTATGTGGCTAGTTCAGTTCAGTTTTTGGTCAATGGTAACCTCCAGGATGTTGATAGTGGGGGGTTCAGCGATGGTAATGCCATTGAACATCAAGGGGAGATGGTCAAATCCTTTGTTGTTGGAGATGGTTATTACCTGGCACTTGTGTGGCATGAATGTTACTTACCACTTATCAGGCCAAACCTGAACGTTATCCAGCTCTTGGTGCATTAGCATGGACAGCTTCCGCGTGTGAGGAGTCGCAAATGTTTTATAAATACATTAATAGGGTGTGGGCATAACTGTCTAGGCCAGCATTTATTTCCCATCCCTAATTGCCCTTGAGAAGGTGGGGCAGGCCTGCCTTCTTGAACTGCTGAAGTCCATGTAGATACACCCTCAGTGCTGTTAGGAAGGGAGCTCCAGGACTTTGTCCCAGCAGCAGTGAAGGAATGGCAATATATTTCCAAATCAGGATGGTGAGTGGCTTGGGGGGGGGGATCTTCCAGCAGTGTGTCTGCTGCCCTTGTCCTTCTAAATGGTAGCGGTCGTGGGTTTGGAAGGTGCTGTTTAAGGAGCTTGGTGAGTTGCTGCTGTACATCTTGTAGATGGTACACACTGCTGCTACCATGCATCAGTGGTGGAGGGAGTGAATGTTTGTGGATGGGGTGCCAATCAAGCGGATTGCTTTGCCATGGATGGTGTCAAAATTCTTGAGTGTTATTGGAGCTGCACTCATCCAGGAAAGTGGAGAGTATTCCATCGCACTCCTGACTTGTGCCTTCTAGATGGTGGACAGGCTTTGGGGAATCAGGAGATGAGTTACTCGCTGCAGGATTCATAGACTCCCCCCTGCTCTGCAGCCACAGTATTTATATGGCTAGTCCAGTTCAGCTTCTGGTTAATGGTAACCCCTTGGATGGTGATAGTGGGGGTTTCAGCGATGGGAATGCCGCTGAATGTCAAGAGGTGATGGTTAGATTCTCTCTTGTTGGAGATGCTCATTTCCTGGCACTTGTGAGATGCAAATTTTACTTTCCAGTTGTCAGCCCACGCATGGATAATGACCAGGTCTTGCTGCATTTGGGCTTGGATTGCTTCAGTATCTGAGGAGTTGTGAATGGTGCTGAACATTGTGCAATCATCAGCGAACATTCCCACTTCTGACATTATGATGGAAGGAAGGTCATTGATGAAGCAACTGAAGATGGTTGGGCCTCGGACACTACCCTGAGGAACTCCTGCAGTGATGTCCTGGAGCTGAGATGGCTGACCTCCAACAACCACAACCATCTTCCTTTGTGCTAGATATGACTCCAACCATTGGAGAGTTCTCTCCCCAATTCCCATTGACTCCAGTTTTGCTAGGGCTGCTTGATGCCACACTCTGTCAAATATGGTCTTGATGTCAAGGACAATCACTTTCACCTCACCTCGGGAGCTCAGTGCTTTTGTCTATGTTTGAACCGAGGCTGTAATGAGGTCAGGAACTGAGTGGCCCTGGCGCATCCCAAACTGAGCATCAGTAAGCAGGCTATTGCCAAACAAGTACCACTCGATCGCACTGTTGATGACCCCTTCCACCACTTCACTGATAATCGAGAATAGACTAATGAGGCAGTAATTGGCCAGGTTGTATTTGTCTGGCTTTTTGTGTATAGAACACACCTCGGCAATTTTCCATATTGCTGGTTAGATGCCAATGTTGTAATTGTACTGGAACAGCTTGGCTAGGGATATGGCAAGTTCTGGAGCACAATTCTTCAGTACTATTTCCGGAATATTGTCAGGACCCATAGCCTTTGCAGTATCCAGTGCCTTCAGCCGTTTCTTGATATGAAATGGAGTGAATGAAATTGGCTGAAGACTGGCATCTGTGCTGCTGGGGCCCTCTGGAAGAGGCCAAGATGGATCATTCACTTGGCACTTCTGGTTGAAAATTGTTACAAATTCTTCAGCCTTATCTTATGCACTGATGTGCTGGGCTCCCCCATCATTGACAATGGGGATATTTCTGGAGCCTGCTCCTCCAGTGAGTTGTTTAATTGTTCACTACCATTCATGGCTGGATGTTCCAGTACTAAAGAGCTTTATATCTGATCCATTGTTTGAGGGATTGCTCAGTTCTGTCTTTCGCATGCTGTTTCCATTGTTTGCCATTGAAGTAGTCATGCGTTGTTGCTTCACCAGGTTGACACCTCATTTTTAGGTATGCCTGGTGCTGCTCCTGCATGGTTCATTGAACCAGGATTGACCCCTTGGCATGATGGTAATGATAGAGTAAGAGATATGCCAGGCCAGGAAGTTACAGATTGTGGTTGAATCCAATTCTGCTGCTGATGGCCCGCAATGCCTCAAGTATTTCCAATTTTAAGCTGCCAAACCTATTCTGCTTCTATCCCATTTAACATGCTGATAGTGCCACATAACTCAATTGAGGGTATGCTTATTTTAACATGGACTTCATCTTCACAAGGACTGTGCAGTGGTCACTCCTACCTATGCTCTCATGGACAAATGCATCTGCAACTGGTAGATTGTTGAAGGCAAGGTCAAATAATTTTTTCAGTCTTGTTGGTTCATTGCCTGCCGCAGGTCCAGTCTGTCAGATAGGTCCTTCAGACCTTGACCAGCTAGATGAGTAGTTCTGCTAAAAAGCCACTCTTAGTGACAGACATTGAAGTCCCCATCCAAATTAAATTCTTGCTACCCTCAGTGCTTCCTCCATGTGATGTTCATCATGGAGGAGTACTGATTCATCAACTGAGGAAGTGCAGGAGTGGTAATCAGTCATAGGTTTTTTTGCCCATGTTTGACTTGATGTTATGAGACTTCATGGGGTCTGCAGTTGAGGAGGAGTTGACGACTCCCAAGGCAACTCCCTCACAACTGTGTACCACTGTGGCGCTGCTTCCACTGGGTCTATCCTGTCAGTGGGACAGTACATGCTCAGGGATGGTGATTGTGTTGTCTGGGAAATTGCCTATAAGATTTGGTTCAGAGAGTATGACTATGTCAAGCTGTTGCTTGACTAGTCTGTGGGACATCTCTCCCAATTTTGGCACAAATAAGGAGGACTTTGTTGGGTTGGGTGTGCCATTATAATTTCTGGTACCTAAGTCAATGCCAGGTGGTTCATCCAGCTCTGTTCCTTTTTGCAGCAGTTGCAACTGAATGGTTTGTTTGACCATTTTAGAGGTAAGTCAAGAGTCAGCCACATTGCTGTGGATTTGGAGTCACATATAGGCCAGACCAGGTACAGATGATGAATTTCCTTCCCTAGTGACCCAGATGGAGTTTTATAACAGTTGATTATAGTTGTCACGGTCACCATTGATGAGACTAGCTTTCAAATCCAGATTTGTTTTTTTAATTAATTGAACTTAAATTCCAACAGTTGTTGTTGGGGTATTGTAAACCTGTGTTCCCAGAGCAATAGGCTGGGCCTCTGGATTACTAGTTCAGTGACATTACCGCTTCACCACTGCCTTGAACTACAGTCTATGTGAGATGGGTACATCCACAAAGATTTTTGGTAGGTAATTCCAGGATTTTGACCCAGCGAAAATGAACAGAGGGTAATATATTCCCAAGACAGGATGGTGTGTGACTTGAAGGGGGACTTGCAAGTACTGGTGTTCCAAAGCACCTGGAGTCCTTGACCTTTTGGATGATAGAAGTTTGAAGTTTAGAAGGTGCTGATGAAGAAGCCTGGGGAAGTTTCTGTAGTACATCTTGTAGATGGTACACATTCCTGGAGAGGCATTCCAAATTCTCCCCAAAGTAAGGTTATAGTCCTGTTTTAGAGTGACTTCTAGTGGCCCCTTTATGCTCCCCACGTTTGCACTGGAAATTCACAAATGATGTTCTAGCGTAGGGTCCCGATTTGAATTTTTAAGCAGCCTGCACCTGTTTCAAATGACCTTGTTGGGCACCTATTTATGGCTCACCTGAAAATTGTAACAAGACAGCCATGGGCGCACAAGGGTGGTCACTTAATCCCTACCATTTTCAACAAACAATTCATAACTGGAGTAGCCAGCAGTTAAAAATTATTAGCCTTGTGTGAAGGAGTGGCCTGGATTTTTTCTGCTAAACAAAGAAAAGTAAGATGGCTGCTACCAGTGACCTGATCATAGGGTTGGCGCTCTGTCTGGGAGCTATCCGCAGCAATTTCAAGAACAAAATAAATCTTTTTTCAGCTTCTGGAATTTCACAGTTCAGTGTACAAACCCCTTGTAATCAATGAAAGCAGAGGAAGTGCTGACAAATTGGCTCCCCCATCCTGAACTACCAATCAATGAGAAAGATCGAAACTCATTAGTGGAAGAGATGCCAAGAACCAAGTTGTCTCTTTTCTAAAGCGGAACAATGACACTCTGGCCAGCAGCATAGAAACTAATTGTTAAGCTGCAATTAGCTAGTATTAGGCCAGGTCACATGACCCCAGCCTCTGGCCTTTTGGGCAGTTTTAGCATTACTTTTTTGAGCCTCATAGTCAGACTGCTGTTCTAACATCAACTGGACAGAACTCTACCAGCAAGGCTAGGTAAGCAGCCAGTTACCATCTCTAAACTCCAGGAAGCATGCTTGATTTTAAGTGTTTCTGATCTTAGACGGTTTCTGCCAAATGCTCAGAGCACAGAAAGCCCATTGTTCAGCAGCATCATTCATTTCAAGGATTTTTCATTAACCAACCAGAAACTCATTGGAACTGAACCCACACCTCGAAGGAAACACCCTCTGGACCCTGACTTTGGACTCTGGAACACACATGAACTAATGTTCATTTTTTTTCCGTGATCCTTGTACTGTCAAATACATTTTCTCTATTTCCCCCCCCGCCGACCCCCACCTTTTACTCTGTGTGTGTGAGTGTGTGTGCGTGCATGTGTGCATACATGTGTGCACAGAATGGGAAATGGCAAACACTCCTTTTTCCAAATTTTGCATGCGTAAAATAAACTAACCTTCTGAGGTTATCCTAACTCAAGTTTGCTGTGAATTATTAACAAAATTGGATCACAAAAACTGGGGGATTGAGAAAACATGCCACCGCCTATCCTCTTAAAAACTAATGCAAAACCAGTCCATTTTGGGGTGCAATTAATGCCCGCAGCTCCAAACGTGTCCAAGGACAAAACTCCAGGCCTCTCTCTGCTTAGCTAAAATCCACCTTTTTTTGGTCCAAAACTATGTTGACTTCATCAGAATAAGACAAGTTGATGTAGAATTTGATGATTTTTGTATGAACTAGATGCTTTCTTTTAGTTTTATAGAGGCTCCATTTTCCATATAACTGACCGTGACCTTTATTTCCATGGGATATGGACCAATTAAATAGGTGGGTTAAACGTGGTTTTTAATTTGGATAAATGTAAGTGAATGCATATCGGAGCGTAAAACAAGTATGTCATGAAGAGGTATCCATTAGCAAAGGTGGAAAAAGATTAGTAGATTACAAAAGTATGATTATTGATTCAGAAAATGGGGTTCTAGCAATACTCCAATTAATTAGAAGCAAGAAATGCATGGTGAGCCAACTGTAATTTTCATTGATGCTGTAATTTCTATAATTCATGATTTCCAGATAATGTGAACCCATTGCCAGCAATGTTAAACATTCAGATGAATTTGATTAAAAGACACACACACACAAGTTGCTTTAGTTTCTAAATAGATGATTTATGAAGCTGTAGTTGGAAGGTGGTGTATAGCTTTAGCCACCTGACCTTGACAAGGCCACTGATAAGATTGCAGAGGCATGGATAAGAACAATGAATGTAATTTCAGGGCTTAGGACTCTGACCAGAAGAAAGATTGAGTAAGGATATGATGTAAGTCATTAAAATTACAAGCTGATCTACCATGGTCTGCCAAAGGTACAACTAGAATATTGCACCAGATTTTCAATCACCCATGGGGATGAGGCCAGGCGTAGGCAACTTTGAAAATAGCCCTGGCAAAACACTAAATCCTTACAAGCCACCTGAACTTTTGTGACTTAACCAAGAAGAAATACAGAGCAGAGTTAAGTGTAAAAAGCATTGGTTAAGTTATGCTTAAAATGACTCAAACAAAGCAGAAAATGTTAACCGTGCAAGATAAATCAACACGCAAAATTTATTAGAAAAGCCTTGTACATTGGAACCAATTTTACGCTTCAGTTGGACATTCTTACTCAATTCATCTGTTTCCATTTGAGGAACAAAACAAACGTTTTAAATGGCAAAATAGAAACTCCTGCTGTTACAAGGTTACATTTTTACCAATTGGAAAATAAGCAAGGTAAAATGTGCAAACTTTGTTGTCTTGACGTGGCAGTGCTCACTGCTGTCCTCGAAGAAAGCTGTTCACAAAGTGATCACGAAGCTTCATTAATCATCTGTTTAGAAGCTAAAGCAACTTGTGTGTGTTTTTTAATCAAATTCATCTGATTGATTAACATTGCTGGCAATGGGTTCACCATGGGAAACCATGAATCACAGAAATCGCAGCATTTCCCTTGACTCCTCCCCTATCCCCTTGACTCCCCCCTCACCCCTCCCCTTGACTCCCCCCTCCCCTCAACCCTTGACCCCCCCTCCACTATCCCCTTGACTACCCCTTTCCTCTCCCAATGACTCCCTCCTCCCCTCTCCACTCTCCCGTTAACTCCCCCTTCCCCTCTCCCTTTGACTCCCCCCTCCCCTCTCCCCTTGACTCCCCCTTCCCTCTCTCCTTGACTCACCCCTGTAATGGAAATTACAGCTGTTCACTAAGAACTAGCAAGCTCAATGGCGTGGGTTTTGCTCTTCCTAATCACTTCATTCTGGTGTCAGATAAGCCAACGATATTCAGCAACAGTGATGCCATCAAGCTGGCTAAGCAGTCAAACATTGAAGTATTCTCGGAGACAGATGTACTGATTAACCTTCACTTTTTAATCATTTTTGCAGAGTGAAATAACCATTGGGACACAGATATGGGATTAGGGTAGAAACTGAAACATTTCAAGCAAACTTCAAAAAATACATATTTAATTATTTAAACATCTATGACACTTCTAATTGCGATGGAGATGTTTGACATACCACAAATATAAAATTAGTTTTTCAGGTCAGAGAGATGGTTCATGTTGTAGGGTGGCCAAGTTGTACTATTAATGAAAGAGTTGATCTGCAGACACTTCTTGGAAGAAACATTAAGTTTATTTACAATATGCTCAGCAGCAACTACACATTTGCTTTCATCTCCATCTCCACACTAACTGCTGAGGTAGCCTGAGCTACTCTCCTATTGGTTACTACAGATCGTGTGATCTTCCTAACAAGTATTATTCTTAAAGGTACATTACACACAAATAAAAGCATAATTGCTACAGTTTAGCAGTAACTATGGCTTATGTTAGGAGCCGGTGAGGGACCGTTAACATCCACAGAGAAATCCAAACACCTTGTTTTAACAAATAGAACTACACCACAAGTTACACATTGTTGAACAAAAACAAACTTTATTGTAAAAAATAGACTTAAACAAAACAAGCACGATTAAATTAACAATATGGTTTTATAGCTAAATATGTTATGCACTCAGTTCTTTTTACTTCCTCCAAGAATTCTCTTATACTTTATGATATCTTAAGGGTTATTTACTTCTGTCAAGACCACCCAAAAGTATGCTGCAGTCCACTGGAAGCAGCTGATTTTATTCTCCTCAGTTCCAGCTATTGGTCAAGAGTAAGACTTTCATTTACGATCTCTTCATTGTGACTGCCCAGTCCCTTGTTACGGACATATGAACATACCAATTAGGAGCAGGAGTAGGCCACTCAGCCCCTCAAGCCTGCCCCGCCATTCAATAATATCATGGCTGATCTAACTTTAACCTCAAATTCATATTCCTACCTACCCAGATAACCTCTCACCCCCTTGCTTATCAAGAATCTGTCTACTTCTGCCTTAAAGATATTCAAGGACTCGCCTCAACCACCTTTTTGAAGAAGAGAGTTCCAAAGTCTCACAACCCATTGAGAGAATTTTTTTTCTTCATCTCTGTCCTAAATGGGCAACCCCTTATTTTGAAACATTGAACCCAAGTTCTAGATTCTCCCACAAGAGGAAATATAATTTCCACATTCACCCTGCCAAGTCTCTCAGGATCTTATATGTTTCAGTCAAGTTGCCTCTTACTCTTGATTGAAACACATAAGGTCCTGAGGGGACTTGACAGAGTGAATGTGGAAAGGATATTTGGTTGCTTTCTCAATACTTGATTTGGTTGCTATCCCAATACTTCCATGCTAATCTGATGATTGCTTTCTTTTGGCACAAGACTCCGTGGGGACCACTGTAGATTCTTCCACTAGCTGCAAACCAAGCAATCTTCCAGCTTCAGCTCCCTCACAAAATTTAAACTGAGATTAAGCATCACCCACATTCCAGGTGATAAGTGATGAGGTTGGCTTTTTCTCTGATTACACTGCAGGACTGCTAATGTTATTTACTTTGGTTGTCTTCTCTCAGTGAGTTGCAATCTGCACAAGCCTGATCCAAGCTGCAACCAACTCTCTCAGCAAACACCCAGGTAAATTGAAATCAGAGAAACTCTCTAAACTCCACCCATCTCCTTGATGATGTAGCATGTTCTGGGATGTCCTCAAACCAACCGTTAGGTTTGAAGCATTAATCATTTAAAATGTCTTCTTTGATCTGAAGAAAGAAATGGATTTTACAACCTTTCAGAGTTTACTGAATGCTCTTAAACTAATTTAGCTCCAACACCCCAAACAAAGTCATCCCTCTGGGCTGCCCTTACTGCAAGAGTTGCAGACATCATGTCTCCAGTTCTTTAGTAAGCCCACCTGATGTTTTATGATCTTACCTTTCTAACTGACTTTTTAAGTCAACATGCCCCAACCTTTTAAGTGTCATAAACTCCAGGCTTGTTTCATTGCATTTAACTTCTATTTTCTACAATTAAAACTTTAATTCCTGAACTAAAAGTTATATTCTAAAACACATGAACCATAAACTAGATATTCGCAACTCTTGGTACACCATTAAAAATCCTGAGGCACCTCAGTCAAGAGATATAACTTTTTAAGTGTTTTTACAGTGAGACTAATAGCAAAAGAAGTGGGGCTGAATTTTCCCAGAATTGCACTAAATGCGGTAGCGGGCAGGTAAAATGGAGTCCTACCCGCCAATGAAAATGACAGTTTTTCATGCCATATCTCCCCGCACCTGCCTCATTATATGTTCACTCCCATGATACATGCCATTTCCATGGCTGGCGGGCTTTCATTTGCCCGCTCGCCATCACCCCGCTGTTGCATCACGCTGGCTGCCACCTTTAAAAGGCAGCCGCCAGCAAAGCGCTCATCGTCACCAGCTCACCACAGCTGCCCAGGAGACATGGCCAGCAAAGGAAAAAAGATTGCAGCTCCCCTGCTTCAGCGACAGGTCCCTTGAGCGACTGCTGGATGCCGTGGATGCTCGCCAGGATGTGCTGTACCCCCACTCTGGCTGCAGGATAGGCAGCAATGTCACCAACCCGGCTTGGGAGGATGTGGCAGCAGTGGTCAGCGCAAACGCCCTGCAGAGGAGGACAGCCACCCAGTGCTGCAAAAGGATGAATGATCTCCTCCGTTCCGCCAGGGTAAGTCACTCTTTTCATTACTCCCAACTCACACACTCACAAACCCATCACACATCCACAGGGCCCTCACTCACTGCCAGTGCAAGGGACATCACCATTCAGTCTTTCACACACACCATCATTGTCCTCATCCCATCCATGGGACCACTCACCATCCACACAGGCCAGGCATACTTATCATTTGGCCCAGCAGGCATCCTGATAGTTGGCCTCCAACAGTGTGTATGTGAGAGGGATGCTGGGCAGCTCGATCTCACTTCAGCTACCCCTTCTGCTCACAGAGTTGGCCAGGGGCCCTCGGGCATCCATAGGGAGGAGGATCAGAAGGTGCACGATCTGGGGCCATCCACCCAGGTGACTCTGGGAGTGGCCGGCCCACCTGAATCCCCTCTTCTTGTGACCTCCGCAGATCCAGCGCCACAGGCCGAGGAGGGTGCCACTGCCACACAGCAGGACCCCAAAAGCAGGCCGGGGCCCTCCAAGTCTCGGCCCTCCTGAGGACGCCTGCCAAAGCAATCACAGTCAGCAAGCTGCCTCCACCTCTGCTGTGGATTTCTGGGGAGCACCAAGATGTAACGGCAGGGTTAGGAAAGTTAAGAAGATAAGGTTGCACAGCCTGGGCACGGGTGTTGATCACTTGTACATACTGTTCACTATTGTCAATAAACACCTAAGAATATCTCCCTCCCTGTGGCTCCTTGTTCTGATGAGCAGCGTCCTTGTCACTCAGATGTGAAACCTTTCTGCACAAGATAAAGACAGGTGTCTCAGTCCAGGGCCTCTTCCCTGTGCTCTGTGCAGCGTTTAGACCACAGTGATGGTCCAGCCTCTCACTCCTGGAAACATTACTGATGCCTTCACCTCAGCAGTGCTGATCATTGCTGCCAGAGTGTAGTGGGCAGGTGCCACAGAGTTCCCTCATACTCCCTGGGTGCTCTCAGCACCTTTAAGGTGGGGCTGTCCCCATCACACCAGCACCAGCGACCAGTGATGCTGTGCACCAGCTCCTGAAGGGCTGAGGTGCTGAAGGCAGACACAGCATCAGATACGTCTAATGTTTCATGGCTGCGTCTCTGAGATGGCCCTGATCATGGGGCGCAAGCGAGTTGCCCTTGGCCAGACAGGAGTCAGGCATTCTCAGAGGCCATGTGAAGATCTATGGAGTATCCTGACTGCATGCTGTCATCATCCTCCTGCGATCGAGTGACTATTAGGGCCTCTACTGCATCTCCATGACAGGAGCATTCTCACAGAGGGTATTGATGCTGCCATAAGCCAGACTGGAGTCAAACATTCACAACTGCGATGTGAGGATCTATGGAGACACCTCACTGCACATCGTCATCATCCTCCACAAATCTGGCAGCTATGAGGGCTGCCCGAGAACGACTGCCTCATCTAGCCAGTGTGAGAGCCTCATCCCCGTCATTGTCACCACAGAGGACCTCCTCAGCCTCATCCCTGTCAGCGTCCTCCTCATTGGAGGAGGCATGCAGCTCCTCCATCTCCTCCTCAGCCAGCTCCTCACGTCGATGCAGCGCCAGGTTGTAAAGGGTGCAGCAGACAATGATGATGCATGACACTCTCTGCAGACTATATTGCAGGGCTCCAACAGACCAGGCCAGGCACCGGAACTGTATCTTCAGCATCCCAATGACCTGCTCCATCAAGTTGCGAGCTGCAGCATGAGCCTCATTATAACACCGCTCTGTTGCTGAGGCCGCCGCATGGGTGTCATCAGCCACAGCTTCTGCGGGTAGCCCTTGTCCCCAAGGAGCCAACCTTGCAGCCTCTGTGGACCCTGGAAGGCTGCAGGGATCTGCGAACTGTAGGCATCATGCACATTCTCTGGAAACCGTACACAAATGTGCAGAATGTGTTTCTGGTGGTTGCATACCAGCTGCACGTTGTGTGAGTGGAAGCCCTTGCGGTTGATGAAGTCCACTGAGTGTAGCGATGGAGACCTGAGCGCCACATGAGTGCAGTCAATCGCACCCTGTACCTGTGGGAATCCTGAGATCAGGGCGAATCCAATGGTCCTTGCATCCTGGCTGTCCTGGTCCCAGGCAAAATGCACAAAGTTGTGTGCCATGGAGAAGATGGCATCCATGACCTCATGGATGCATTTGTGGGTGGCGGATTGTGAAATCCTACAGAGGTCACCTTTGGAGCCCTGAAAGTAGCTAACGAAGTAACGGTGGAGGAGAAACAGAGGCAATTCTCCTAAGCAAAATCTATTACATAATCCATAGCTTGATGGCTCCAAACACACCAAATTTCAAATCCTTCACTAAGGAAGTCAACCTCGTGAAAGGACATTTTCAGCCTAAACCCTCAGTGATCAGGCAAAGATTCAAGTTTAATTCTCCAGTAAGGGCCCCATGCGAGTCGATCACAATGTACATCACAAAATTTAAACAGTTAATGGAGAACAGTGATACTTTAAATGACATGTTGTGAGATAGTTTGGAATCGATGCCTTTCAGTGCCATTTGCTTGCAGAAGTTGAGGTAGACCTGAAGCGCGCCATGGAGATAGTGCCAGCAATGGACTGTGCTGAGAGGGGCTTGCAGGCTCTGCAGAGTGGGCAGCATGGCGCCATTTTGCAGCGAGGGTGGGAACATGCCATCAGGTGTGGCATCAGGGAGGCTACAGTGAAGCGGGACACTGTCCCTATCACTAGAAAAACAAAATCAAATGCTGGAAGCAGTTCACCAGTAACCCAGAAGTTAAGGTGTTACCATTGTGGGGGAAATCATGCACCTGAATTCTGTAGATTTAAAGAGGCAGAATGCCATGACTGCCACAAAAAAGGGCATGTTGTTAAACAGGGCAAAACTCGATCAAGGCAGCCATTCTGACAGCAAGTCAGGTTAAATGAAGTGCACAATACAGAAGAGCCAGAAATTACTGAGGCTGATGTTTATTTCCTACACAGTCTGAAGGCCAGGAAATTTGAACCAATCAGTGTTACACTTCAAGTAAATGGAATGCTCATGGAGGTGGACACAGGGGCATTGACCACAGGGCTGGGAGAACACATCTTTAAGTATCTCAGAGAAGGTGCCCAGCCATTGGGTTTGGAGAAAACCGTGCTCAGTTAAAAACATTTACAGGAGAAGCAATACAGGTGAAAGGCGTCAACTCTGTATCCTGTACCATACAGACAACAGACAGCTCAGCTACCAATAACTTGTAACTGGAGAAGGACCTAGCCTTCTGGGCAGTGATTGGTTGAAGAAAATCAAACTAAATTGGTCAGAAATGTTTCGGGACAGGACTGGAGAAATTCCAGAGTTGCTGAAAAAGTATGACCGAGTATTCTGAGATGAGTTGGGGAAAATCAAAGGTCTGCAAGCTAAAATATACAAGGACCCTAATGTAACACTCCAATTTTTTAAGGCAAGGCCTGTGCCTTACGCTTTGAGACAAAAGGTTGATGCAGAATTATGTCGTTTGGAGAAATTAGGAATTAGACAGCCAGCCCAGTTTTCAGAATGGGCAGCACCCATAGCCCCTGTGCCAAAGCCAGACCAAACCATTCACATCTGCAGGGATTATAAATTAACAGTAAATGAGGCTGCAAAATTAGACAAATACCCTTTCCCAAAGATTGAAGATCTGTATGCTAAATTTGCAGGAGGAAGGTCCTACATTAAACTGGACATGAGTCATGCATATCAGCAGCTCGAGCTGGACAATACATCAAGGAGTTATGTCACCATAAACACATGAAAGGCCTGTACCATGTCATGAAAATATAATAATTTTCATAATATTATTGTGATTTATTGTAGAAGTGGGTTAATAGTGGGGTTTGGATTAGTTTCTTTGTGTATGTGTGTGTGGGGGAGTGGGATTTAATTGAATTGGAGACAGCTGTTGTGGAGGTTTTGAGTTATCAACAAGAAACTAGGTTTAAAATGCTAAATATGTAAACATGGCTGAAGTTTTAGAATGTGAGGCGTATGGAAAATTTGCATTTTTAGATAAATTAGAATAGTTTGAATTTCAAAGAGATGGTAAGATGTTACACCTAGCCAGAAGAAGCTAAGCCAAACAGTGTGTTCATTTTTCCCAAAGGTTACTGATAAAATTAGTACTAGGAAAGATTTATATAATAAGAAAAGCAAAGTTGCAAAGACATATTGGAACAATGGAATTTGCATTAAAAAGGGAGAAACATGTATACAGGAGATGAGGCCATATGTAAGGGGAGAAAGCATTCTAAGATCTAACACAAGTGTGAAAAGCCCCCACCCTCTGTGCATCAAGTTGCTGTCTACAGGAACCAAAGCTGAGAAAACACATTTTGAATGCGACTGTCCAGGGTATTGAGTTGCTTTGCCTGGGTCTGTTTAAATCTATTTATTTTTATTGTTGCCTTAACAGAGGTGTAACTGGGAGCAAGATTAATTAGGGGTTTTAGGAGTTATTATAGTAGTAATTTGTAGACCTATGTATGTGTTTGAAATCTTTTCTTTTGTTAATAAATGTTTAATTTAGTTTTCTAAAAAAAAAACTTCTGAAGTCACAGTAACCTTATTACTTCTGAATTCAATGCACATATCTCAAAATAAAAAAACAAATTGCAAAACAGTTGTGACCAAGTTCCATGATCAAGTTTCCCTCGTGGATTTGAACATATCATCTGCCATATCATACCAGTATACATGCCTATCCTTTGGTGTGTCCTCTGCCTGTGTGATTTTCCAGAGAACCATGAAAACCTGACTACAAGGACACCCCTGAGTTACCTGGACGACGTTCTAATCACAGGATCCACTGTAGCAGAACATGTGGCAAACCTGAAAAGATTCTGAAGAGAATTTTAGAGGCTGGCGTTCGTTTAAAAAAGGAAAAGTGCACCTTCCAAGCAAAAGAAGTTACATATCTGGGTCATTGAGTGGATGCCCAAGGTTGCATCCATTCGAGGAGAAAGTCAGGGCAATCAAGGAAGTGCCCTCTCCTACCAATGTCACGGAGCTCAAGTCATTTTTGGGCATGGTAAATTATTATGGTTGATTTTTGTCTAATCTATCTACAGTGTTAGCCCTTTTGCATTTATTATTGAAGAAAAACCACAGATGGTCCTGAAAGTCACAGCAAGAGGAAGCCTTCACTAAGGTTAAGAAGCTTTTACACTCATGATGTCTGCTAGTGCACTATGACCCGTCTAAGGAATTGATACTCACTTGTGATGCATCTCCCTATGGAGTCGGAGCAGTACTGTCACACAAGATGGAGAATGGTCTGAAAGACTGATAGCATATGTATCCAGAACCCTTTCTGCAGCTGAGAAACGTTACTCGCAAATTGAATAAGAGGGCTTATCTATCGTATTTGGAGTAAAGAAGTTCCATCAATATTTACACGGTCGACACTTCACCATAGTGTCAGATCACAAATCACTGTTACGATTGTTTAGTGAAGATAAGGCAATCCCACCGATAGTTTCTGCTAGAAGTCAAATCCGGCTTTAATGTTGTCGGTGTACGAGTACACTTTTAAGCACCATCCAGGTGTGCATATAGCAAATGCAGATGCCCTCAGTCATCCCCCTTTGTCCAACAGTGTTACACATGTACCAGTACCTCAAGAGACAGTACTTGCATTAAATTTCATGGACTCTTCACCAGTCTGTGCAAGGCAGATAAAGAATTCTACGAATTGGGATCCAATTATGGCAAGAGTCCGTGAACAAGTATTACAAGGATGGTCAAATGCACAAGTTCCTAAAGAATTAAAACTATTCTTGTACATAGATCTGAACTCAGTTGTCAAGATGGTATCTTATTATGGGGAGCAAGAGTCGTTGTCCCTGTGCGAGGAAGAGAACCATTATTGGGAGAATTTCATAGTGCACATCCTGGTGTTTTTAAAATGAAGATGCTCACACAAAGTTATATCTGGTGGCCAGGTGTAGACATTGATATAGAAAAAGTGTTAAAATACTATCACTAGTGTCAGCAATGGCAGAAGTTGCCCGTTTCAGCTCCACTGCATCCATGGGATTGGACTGGTCAACCCTGGTCAGACTACATAAAGGCCATTTCTAGGTACCATGTTTCTTATGATTATCGATGCCCATTCCAAATGGATGGATGTGTTTGAAGTGGGATCACCTACTTCATCTGCAACCATTGAAAAACTGCGCCAGAATTTCAATGTTCATGGATTACGTGAAGTTATTGTGTCAGACAATGGTATGGCTTTCGCTAGTGCTGAATTCCAAAGGTTTGTGAACCTAAATGGGATTAAACACATCAGAACAGCACTAGCATCATCCCTCGTCTAATGGTTTGGCAGAAAGAGCAGTACAAACCTTTAAAACAGGCATGAAGAAACTATCAGAGGGAACATTAGAAACATGAATTTCAAGACTCCTGTTCAGCTATCACACAACTCCTCGTGCGTGATGAAGTGCTGACTTTGTACAAGATTGCATCTTGTATTATCTAATTTATAGGGGAAGGTGGAGAGAAACCAGGGGAGTCAGAAAATGAATCATGACATTCACAGGAAAGGTCGAGAATTTACTGTGGGAGAGACAGTTTTTTGTATGAAATTTTGCATCTGGACCGAGATGAGTCCCTGGTACAATCGTCTACAGGACCAGTATCTTAGGTTTGACTATAAAATATTATAGCATAACCCATCTGTTAAGAGCAAACCACTAAAAACTAAGTGGGTTAGTTTGTGACCAAATCCAGAACATTCAGCAACATGCATAAGGCAATGATAATGCTCTCCACAAAATGGCTCAATATTCATGGTTAAAGCTGGAATCTGTGGATGTAGTAGAGTAACCGTACTATATTCAGTGGCCATGCCTATAACTTCTGATAATGGCATTTCTCTCTGATCTCAGTGAAGTTCTTGACACCTGTGAAGAACAGTACTTGAGAAGTTGCTCAATTCCCCACAGCAATAAAAGACCAGTGAAGTGGGATACATATAATGTTTATTAATATTTGTTCGTAACCTTTGTCTCAGAAGTTACTTATGTAGCTCGTCTCTTTTGAACATTGAGTATTAGAACAAAAACAGAATTACCTGGAAAAACTCAGCAAGTCTGGCAGCATCGGCGGAGAAGAAATCAGTTAACGTTTCGAGCCTTCATGGCCCTTCGGCAGAACTGGAGCATAGTTAGAAGAAAGGAGAAATATAAATTGGTTTAAGGTGGGGGGTGGGGGGGGTGGGTGGAAGAGACACATTGAGGGTGTGGTGTGATGATTGTGGAGATGAGCAGATAATCAAAAGATGTCACAGACAAAAGGGTCAAAGAGGTGTTGAAGGTGGTGGTCTTTGTCTGAGAAAAGTGCTAATTAAGAATGGAAGACAGGATATTCAAAGTACAGCTCTAGTGGGGGTGGGGTGGAAAGACTAGAGGTTTTAGTTTTAGATTTAAAAATAATGGAAATAGGTAGGGAAAGAAGAATCTATATAAATTATTGAAAAAAAAAGCAGGGGGGTGGGAAAAGAAACGGGGTGGGGATGGGGGGAGGGGGAGTTTAAGATCTAAAGTTGTTGAATTCAATATTCAGCCCAGAGGGCTGTAAAGTGCCTAGTCGGAAGATGAGGTGCTGTTCTTCCAGTTTGCGTTGGGCTTCACTGGAACAATGCAGCAAGCCAAGGACAGACATGTTGGCAAGAGAACAGGGTGGAGTGTTAAAATGGCAAGCGACAGGGAGGTTTGGGTCTTTCTTGCGGACAGACCGCAGGTGTTCCGCAAAACGGTCGCCCAGTTTGCGTTTGGTCTCTCCAATGTAGAGGAGACCGCATTGGGAGCAACGAATGCAGTAGACTAAGTTAGGGGAAATGCAAGTGAAATGCTGCTTCACTTGAAAGGAGTGTTTGGGCCCTTGGACGGTGAGGAGAGAGGAAGTGAAGGGGCAGGTGTTGGATCTTCTGCGTGGGCACGGGGAGGTGCCATAAGTAGGGGTTGAGGAGTAGGGGGTGATGGAGGAGTGGACCAGGGTGTCCCGGGGGGAACGATCCCTACGGAATGCCGTCAAGGGGGGTGAAGGGAAGATGTGTTTGGTGGTGGCATCATGCTGGAGTTGGCGGAAACGGCGGAGGATGATCCTTTGAATGCGGAGGCTGGTGGGGTGATAAGTGAGGACAAGGGGGACCCTATCATGTTTCTGGGAGGGAGGAGAAGGCGTGAGGGAGGATGCGCGGGATATGGGCTGGACACGGTTGAGGGCCCTGTCCGACTAGGCACTTTACAGCCCTCTGGGCTGAATATTGAATTCAACAACTTTAGATCTTAAACTCCCCCTCCCCCCATCCCCACCCCGTTTCTTTTCCCACCCCCCCGCTTTTTTTTTCAATAATTTATATAGATTCTTCTTTCCCTACCTATTTCCATTATTTTTAAATCTAAAACTAAAACCTCTAGTCTTTCCACCCCACCCCCACTAGAGCTGTACTTTGAATATCCTGTCTTCCATTCTTAATTAGCACTTTTCTCAGACAAAGACCACCACCTTCAACACCTCTTTGACCCTTTTGTCTGTGACATCTTTTGATTATCTGCTCATCTCCACAATCATCACACCACACCCTCAATGTGTCTCTTCCACCACCCCCCCACCCCCCACCTTAAACCAATTTATATTTCTCCTTTCTTCTAACTATGCTCCAGTTCTGCCGAAGGGCCATGAAGGCTCGAAACGTTAACTGATTTCTTCTCCGCCGATGCTGCCAGACTTGCTGAGTTTTTCCAGGTAATTCTGTTTTTGTTTTGGATTTCCAGCATCCGCAGTGGCTTTTAGCTTTTTGTTTTTATCATTGAGTATTAGAAGTTCAGCTTCACATTTAAACTGGATGTCAATAAAATCCAGACTTAGCGAAAATTTCAAGATTAGACAGTTTTCACAATGATAAATGACAAACAAAAGTAACAAACTAGCCAACACATGAATAAGTAATGAATCATTATGTAAGTTGCTTGAATAAGCTGCAGACATCAGTTTAGGAAACAAGATTTTTGCCAAGGTTGAATCAGTTGCACAAATTCATATGGAGCAGGTTATTGATCTGTTTATTTATTCTGATTTCAGGTGGCTTAATGTCAGAAAGTACATAGAGCAATAAAAATAAACAATCTTAAAGAATATGCTTTAGAAATAAAGAGCATTAAATTGAACAATTAACATATTTCAATATGAAGCTGGTTAAAAATGAAAGCTGTACCTTAATTACCTCCATCACTAAAAATGGATAGAAGTAATGTTTTTGCCCATTAGTCTGTTTGTCTGTAAGCAAATCTCTCAAAAACTAACGAGTGTGTTTCAACAAAACTTGGTACACCGATAGGCTATCGCCCAGGAATGAATTAATTAGCTTTTGGTGACGTGTTTGTTGACCTGGATCCTGGAATTTTTTAAAGGATCCATCCATTAACATTGGGAGATAGGGAAAATTGTCTTTCTCTTTTAGAATATTATGGGTTGCTTGATTTAGAATGCTATCGATTGTTTTAGAATGCTGTGGATTGTCTTAGCTGCTGTGGCGGAGTTGTCACAGCTGTCAAAATCTGAGCAAAATTTTCAGAGCAGGTTGTTAGATGTGGATTGGCCTGAAGCCTTCTCAGTGAGATGGAAGCTCTTAATAAAAAGACTTCTTTTTTCAACTTTGCAGTTACAGAGCATCGACAAAAAGCCTCAAGAGTGGCATAAATGTAATAATGTTAACCTCTCTACTGAGTGCCCTCTTCACTTGTTCAATGTATTTCTCATACTGATCACAGAGATGATTTAGAAACTCTGCTCTAGAAAGCGAGTTGAGTACAATTTGAACATCTTTATGAATAGAGGTTATAGGCACTTGTCACACTTATAAATTGATCATAGTATGGTCTCAATAAAACCCTGATCTTCAAGTACATGAGGAACAAGTTTCAATGGGCACATTTAAGGGCCCTTTGGTCGAGCGAAATGTGTGACTACTTCAGAATATGGAAGAAGCTAAGTGAACCACGCCTACCATAATGGAGGTGTATCTCATATTAGCTACATCACAGGCTATCAGTGACCACAGTTATGGAGAAATTTATGTCCCATTATAGTTCTTGTCGAAAGGTATTGAGACAGAAAGGTGAAGCTAAGGCAATGAATGTGAATGTGAATAAAGATTCCAATCAGATGTTTCTCATTTTCCTTAGAGAAGCTGCCAATGATTTTCTTTTTGCTACATATCTAAACAACTTACATCATTAGACAATTAGAAGAACCATCACAGTCCAACTTCAATTGTACATTTTTCAAAAAAAGGTTTCAATAAGTTTAAAATGATCGCACTCTCCAGAGAATAGTCATTAAGAGCTGAAATGTGAACCCATTAGTCAATAAATAAAATATGTATGTTCTCATAATCAATGATACAGCAAAAAATATATTCTGTACATTGTTGTCCAAGGTACTTTGTGATGAAATCCCTTCTTCAATATGCACATACAGAAAATTGCTATAATTCACCATACAAAAGTTCCCAATTTTTCTTACATCTTGCAGTGTAATATCTAGTGTGGTTAGGATAGGGCTTAATGATAGAACAATATTGCAACTTTTCTTGCATTACATTCAAAAATGCAAGTTTTGTCCTCAGAATTATAATCAAACACTGCTATTAAAATTGTTTTCAGTTACTATTTGGCCTTCAAAACTATATATATTTGAATTATATTTTTTACATAAAACACATTTATTACAAATCTGAAGAAATGATGTCCTAAATTTCTTTATCCTGAAAGCATATATCACTGGATTCACAGCTGAATTTGCATGGGACAAAAGTATTCCAATGAGCAAAGCAGTTTTTGGGACCTTATGGGGGCAAAAATAAAAAATAACATTCATAATATGCAAAGGCATCCAGCAGGCAGAAAACAGGAATAAAACCAAAACTAGGGATTTTGCGAGTTTGAGCTCCTTCCCAAAATATCTTCTCGAGTCCGTAGCATTGATTACCTTGTTCAGTTGCTTCCTAATTATACAAAATATTTCAGTGTACAGGCCAAACATGATGACCAGAGGCAAGAGCACAAACCCAAAGAAATTAAAATACACCATGTAGTCCATTCTGATCACCTTTGTAAAATTGCATTTGATGTGTTTGTAGCTGGAATTCATCTCCTTGATTTGCGTCTCAGCATTGCTTCTGTTGTGCCAGCCAAACATTGGAGTTAGCCCAGTCAAAATAGATACAAGCCAGCAAATTCCAACAGCAATCCAAGCTCTCTTTTGTGTAACAATAATCCTATACCTGTTGAACAACATGAACATTATTTTGTTTTTTCAATACAGAAACAAGGCTGAGACAGTGACTAATATGACATTTCACGGAGTTACAAATAGTAGCTATTGTAGTTACTTAGCACCTTTTTACGTAGAAAATATCCCAGAATGCTTTATTGGAGCCATACTCAAAAAATGGATATTGAACAAAAGAAGATGTATTAGGATGGATGACCAAGTGCTTTATAAAAGGGATAGATTTTAAGGAAGATCTCAAAGGAGTAGAAGAAATCTGGGTAGTCAGAGAGAATTTTAGGATGTGGGGACCAGGCAGGTGATGATAGAGTGTCAAGGGAGGGGAGGTGATGATAGAGTGTCAAGGGAGGGGAGGGATGCGCAAGAGATCAAAGGGGAATGGACATTTGGTGAGGGGGGTCGGGGGGGGGAGGGGGGCGTTGGTAGTGGTGTTGTGCAGTACAAAGGACTAATGTTAAATATATAAATATATAGTTTACACCATCAGAGATGTAAGATAACATGACAACAGAGCATGGAAAGATAGAGTTCTATGTAGAGCCTCGTGCTAAGTCTGCATTGTACATAGTTAGTCTAATCTTCAATAAATGGTCAAAGTTACCAACAGCTTTGCCTGCAGCAGTATCTATAAGTCAAGATCATGAACAACTCCATCTAAGAGCAACAATGATGATAACATATGTTACGGGGATGGAAATGGATACAGTGATAGGGAGGGGTGGGGGCATGGATTGGTTCATTCTTGTTTCTACATTGCAAACTGAATAGATCCCTGTTCCAGTCAAATAATTTCTCAGCAAGCCAACCAGCAGTTTTCAGATTATTCTGCAGCCACTTAATGTAGTTGAGTGAGTTTACGTTACAAGGGGGAGATAGTGGCAAAGTGGTATTGACACTGGACTAGTAATCCAGAGACCCAGGGTAACGCTCCGGGTTTGAATCCCAACTTGGTAGATGGTGGAATTTGAATTCATCAATAAAAATCTGGAATTAAAAGTCTAATGATGATTATGAAACCATTGTTGATTGTCATAAAAACCCATCTGGTTCACTAATGTCCTTTATGGAAGAAAATCTTCTGTTCTTATCCTCAGCAATGTGGCCCTCTGAAATGGCTTAGCAAGCCACTCAGTTGTTTCAAACTGTGACAAAGTCAATAAGGAATGAAACTGGCTGGGCCACCTGGCATCGACCTAGGCACCGGAAATGACAATGGCAAATTCAGCAAACCCTGCAAAGTCGTCCTTACTGACATCTGAGGCTTGTGCCAAAATTTGGAGAGCTGTACCCAGACTAGTCAAGCAACAGTCTGGCATAGGGCGGAATTTTCCGGGCCCAGTGGCATCAAGCGTCATGGTGTGCATGAGCAGGCGATATGACAGGAAGGCCAAAAATGGGTTTCACAACATCATGAAACCAGTTTGCAATCGTCCACTCTGCCCGTCAATGGGGGGCTGCATTTCCCACCGTTGGGCGTCGGGAACCTCATTTTAACACATCTACATATCATTATAAGCCCTGCTTGCCGGAATCATCCCCCCATGCTGGATCATCCGAGACGTGTTTCACAGCAGTATATATAAGGCCGAAGGGTCATGAGGACTCGAAACGTCAACTCTTTTCTTCTCCACCGATGCTGCCAGACCTGCTGAGTTTTTCCAGGTAATTCTGTTTTTGTTTTGGATTTCCAGCATCCGCAGTAGCTTTTAGCTTTTTGTTTTTATATATATAAAGCGTACACCTGGTGAACTGCAATTCAAGGGGGACTCAGAGGTGAGTGCGCAGTAATGTGGTGCAGCGCTCATGAAGGTCGCCTGTTGGACGTCAAGGCCGAGGCACTGCGCATTCAGGCGAGGGCACAGGCAAGTCGCTTTTTCCCGGCTGGCTGACAGTGCGGTGCCAGGGCAAGGGCTGCACTGCGGTTGAGGTAAGTTGGGGTGGTGGGGCGGGGAGGCGAGGGCTGCCCTATGGTGGAGGCGATGGTAGTGCACAAGCATGTGCGGGGAGTTGGGGGCTAGAGGACATTACGGCGGGCCTCCACTGTGTCCTGTAGGCACTCATAGGATGCGTCACTTAAGCAGGGGGCTGTGGTCTTCTTGCCTTTCAGGGCCATGTCTTCTTTGCAGCAGCCCTGGGCTGGAATCACTGAGAGGTGTGCATGCAGCTGTGGTTTAAATATGGCACCCGGGGGTGAGGAAGTGGTGAGGCGATGGCATGGCAAGTGAATGAGAGCACGCCTGTCATCGAAACAGCGTGTTTTCTGGGAATGAATAATTAACGAGGCGAGATTAGGACAATACGTCGTGAAAAGCCGCCATTGCAACCAGCGGGCAAAGCGTTCTTTCCCCTGCCCGCTATGCACTTCGTGCAAAACTGGAACAATTCTGCCCATAGTCATACTCACGGAATCATACCTCACAGATACGGGCTGGGATTTTCCACACCCGTTCGTGGCGGGTGGAAGCATAAAATATCATGAGGGGAGGGCCAAAAATCGGCTTTACGTCGGCATGAAACCACAAAGGGAGTAGCTGTTGACACCCGTGTGGCAGCTTCAGACTTTGAAGAGAGAAGGTACAATGAGGCTCATGGTGCTAGCCGAGCATTGGTGGAGCACGCCATAGGGCACTTGAAGATGCTATTCTGATCCCTGGACAGATCTGGCGGAGCACTCCAGTACTGTCCCCAGAGGGTCTCACGGATCATCGTGGCTTTCTGTGTACTGCACAACTAGTGCTGCAAAGGGGGAAAGACTTGACAGATGACGAGACGGAAGAGCTGCACGTCTGCTCCGATGAGGAGGACCTCGAAGGGGATGAGGGTGATGAGGTCGAGGAAGACGAGGCTGCAGGGAAAGAGGCCATAGCCAGGGCCAGGTGAATCAAGTGTGTACCTGAGGCCCTCACTGCCAGCAGATTCCACGAGAAAGATGACGAGTTGCGGTGAGTACCCTCTTGGACAGGAACCCTCCATCACGGGCCAGCATGAACATTAACGTTGCTATTCCTCTCATTTCACCCGTGCATTTCAATGTGAGAGTGAATAGTTGCACATCAGGCTCACATTGTTCTGATCCCTTGAAGGATGATGAAGCCTCCGGAACACGTGTCCTAGCTGAGATGAGGTGCTAACTGGAGAAGGGTGTCCCAGCATCAGATGTCAGAAGGTGCTGCCTCTCCAGGATCCCAGTTACAATGGCACCCTACAAGAGCTAGGAGACATCCATCAGTGTCAATACAAGAGGGATGTGAGTACCTTGAGCTAACGCCAGCTGCCCCTTCTCCTCAAGGAGTCAGCCAAGGGCCCACGGGCACCCATAGAGAGGAGGACCAGCAGCTGGACACCCCGAGGCCATCCACCCAGGTAACTCTAGGAGTGTCCAGCCCATCCAAATCTCCTCTTTCTGTGACCCCATCACTTCTAGCTCCACAGACCGAGGAGGGTGCCACTGCCATACAGCAGGACCTCAAAAACAGCCCTCCAGGTCTCGGCCCTTCAGAGGTGTAGCAGGCTGCCTCCGCCTCCACAGCAGATGTCAGGCAAGCACAAATACGTAGCAGCAGGGTTAGGAAAGATACAAAGATCTAGGAGCACAACAGTGGCACGGGTGTTCACAACATGTATATAATGTACACAAATGTAGATAGAATCGCACCCATTTCACATCCCCTCTTGTGTTTGCTTCCTTTTTATGATGAGCTGCATTGCTGTCAATCAGGTGTGATCCCATTGTCCCTCCCCTCACTTATCACACATGTCGCTATCATGGGCCTCTCGTCTATGTAGTGTGCTTGCATAACACCACAGTGTGCACCTCTTTTTCAGATCATTCTTGATATCAGTAATGCCTCAACCTTAATGTTAAGTGTGCTTGTGGAAGGTACCTCACTCACATGCTTCGCAGAGTCATGCCATGTTTATTCTTAGTTGTGTAAGATTGAGGCAGAGGTGTTCCCCTATCTCGTCTGCATCCTTGAAAGGTAAAGGTGCAGTGTACAAGGAGAGATGTGTTCACGCATGAAGAAGGGTCATACATCATGCAAATCCATGGGCTCTCTGTCTCTCGGCAGGGTTTTCATGCTATAAGCCCATACTCAGAGCTCGTGTGCAGGCTGTCAGCCAACTGCGTTTTCCACTTTCAGAGTGTACATCTGCTAAGCTCCCCAATAAGTGGAGGCACCTTGTCACCTCAGCAGGAGTGATGTCCTGCACCAAGGTCCCCATGGCAGTCACCATCCTGTGAGTGTTGACCTCAGTTTGCTGGCATACCGGCGCTATCACCTCAGACTGAACGCGGATGGGCTCCTCCATCACCCGTTGCAATCTGAGGAATGCGGCTGATATCCCTTTGTGATGTTCCCGTGATTGTCGCTGCAGCTCCAGCAACTGATTTAGGACCAAGTCCAAAGGCTCGTCATTAGACTCGGACTCAGCAGATTCCTGGCCTCCAGCAGTGCTCCAAGTGCCGGGGATCAAGGATGTCCCTGCCTCCACCTACCATGGAGCAGATTGTACGCTGTGCTCACCAGATTGTGACCCAGAGTCTGTTCAAGAACCGAGATGTGTGTCTCTGCACCGATGAAGGGTGTGGGTGCGCGCTGTGATGGGGCTTCAACAGTGCGGTCCTCAGGTTCCTCTTCTGAGGTGTTCTTGGGGCTGGAGCTAAGGGCCTAGCTGTTTGAGGGCCTTAGGTGCTTGGCAGAGATGCCTATGAAAGAAAGTACAGATAATTAGTGTATGGTAGCCGAATTAACAGCACACTCACAGTAGCGTTGAGTGGGAAATGAGCTGGTGCAGGATGGGTATTTGCCGCTGACCTCACCATCGCTGCAGGCATGGTCCACCTCCTCTCCGGCCAACTCAATCACATGATTGTCAAAGGGAGTGAGGACCTTGAGTTCAGGCGCTTCACCCCCAGTCCAGCGCCACCCTGTTTTATTGTATGTGAGCTAGTCCTGCATAAAGACAGATGGAGAGAGTATGAGCAAGACACATGCCAAGGCTGATGATAAAGATGCCTAGCATGTGGGGTTGGTGAGTGGAGCCATGGATGGGATGAGGGCACGATCTTCAGAGGAGATGAGGCCAGATGGAGATGTGAAGGTATATGTGAGAGTGAGTGGTGATGTCCCTTGAGCTGACAGTGAGCGAGAGCCATGTGATTGTTTAATGGGCTGGTGAGCGTGTGAGTTGAGAGTGATGAGATGGTTGACTTACCCTGGCATCATGGATGAGGTAATTCACCCTCTTTCTGCACTGGGTAGCAAACCTCTTGTTGGAAGTGTTAGCACTGACCACCGCTGTAACCACTTCCCAAGCTGGAGTGATAAGGTTGGTGGACCTCCTGTGGCAATCATGGTGGTACAGGACATGGCGGTGGGCCTCCGCAGCGTTCAGCAGGTGTTCGATGGAGGCATCTTTGAACTTGGGGCTGCTGTCTTCTTCCCTTTTTGGGCCATTTGTGGTCTCTATAGCAGTCCTGGGCTGGAGAGATTGAGAAAGCTCTGCATGGGTGCCGTTTAAATATGGCCCCCAGAGCGAGGAACCGGTAAGCTGATGGTGGGCAAATCAGAGGCCGCCCATCTGAGATCTAGCATTTCCCATGCGTGCATAAATAATGAGGTGGGAAGTGGATAATATGGCGTGAAAACCCGCCATTTTTTACACCACTCCCGCACTTAGTGCAATGAGGGAAAATCTCTGCCCAATTTCCGAGACACCACCAACACCATCCCTGGATACGTCCTGTCCCACTGACAGGACAGACCCGGCAGAGGTGATGGCACAGTGGTAAACAGTCAGGAGGGAGTTGATAATATCGACTCCGGAACCTCAGGTCAAATGTGGGAGAGGAAGCTTCCTGCTGATTACCATGTACTGGCCCCCCTCAGCTGATGAATCAGTGCTCCTCCATGTTGAACATCACTTGGAGGAAGCACTGAGGGTGCCAACGGCACAGAACGTACTCTGGGTGGGGGACTTCAATGTCCATCACCCAGAGTGGCTCTGTAGCACCACTACTGATCATGCTGGCTGAGTCTTAAAGACATAGCTGCTAGACTGGGTCTGGGGTAGCTGGCGAGGGAATTAACAAGATGGAAAAACATACTTGACCTCATCCTCACCAATCTGCCTGCCGCAGATGCAACTTTCCAAAACAGCATCAGCAGGAATGGCCATCGCACAGTCCTTATGGACATGAAGTCCCGTCTTCACATTGAGGATACCCTTCATCGTATTGTATGGCACTAGCACCATGCTAAATGGGATAGATTTTGAACAGATCTAGCAAATCAAGACTGGGCATCCATGTGACGCTGTGGGCCATTAGCAGCAGCAGAATCACACTCAGCCACAATCTGTAACCTCATGGCCCGGCATGTCACCATTCTACCATTACCACCAAACCAGGGGTTCAACCTGGTTCAGTGAAGTGTGCAGGAGGACATGCCAGGAGCAGCACCAGGCATGCGTAAAAATGAAGTGTCAACATGGTAAAGCAACAACGCAGGACTACTTGCATGCCAAATGGCGTAAGCAGCAAGTGATAGTCAGGGCTAAGTGACCCCACAGCCAACAAATCAGGTCTAAGCTCTAAAGTCCTGCTTTATTCAGTCGTGAATAGTGGTGGACAATTAAACAACTGACTGGAGGAGGAAGCTCCACAAATTTCCCCATCCTCTATGATGGGGAAGCCCAGTACATCAGTGCAAAAGATAAGGCTGAAGCATTTGCTACAATCTTCAGCCAGAAATGCCGAGTGGATGATCCATCTTGGCCTCATCGGGAGGTACCCAGCATCACAGATGCCAGTCTTCAGCCAATTCGATTCACTCCACGTGATATCAGGAAATGGCTGAAGGCACTGAATACTGCAAAGCATATGGGCCTTGACAATATCTTGGAAATAGTACTGAAGACTTGCATTCCAGAACAGCCAAGCTCTTCCGGTATAGCTACAATATTGGCATCTACCCAGCTATGTGAAAAATTGCCCAGGTATGTCCTAAACACTCAAGCAGGACAAATCCAACCTGGCTAATTACCGCCCCATCAGTCTATTCTCAATCATCAGTAAAGTGATAGAAGAGATCATCAACAGTGCTATCAAGTGGCAATTGCTTAGCAATAACCTGTTCACTGATGCCCAGTTTGGGTTCTACCAGGGCCACTCAGTTCCTGACCGCATTACAGCCTTAGTTCAAACATGAACAAAAGAGCTGAATTCCAGAGGTGAGGTGAGAGTGATTGTCCTTGACATCAAGGTAGCATTTGACCGAGTGTGGCATCAAGGAGCCCTAGCAAAACTGAAGGCAATTAGAATCGGAGGGAAAGCTCTCTGCTGGTTGGAGTCATATCTAGCACAAAGGAAGATGGTTGGTTGTTGGAGGTCAATCATCTCAGTTCCAGGACATCATTGCAGGAATTCCTCAGGGTAGTGTCCTCAGCCCGAACATCTTCAGCTGCTTCATCAATGACCTTCTTTCCATCATAAGGTCAGAAGTGGGGATGTTCGCTGATGATTGCACAATGTTCAGCACCATTTGCAATTCTTCAAAAACTGTAGCAGTTCATGTCCAAATGTAATAAGACCTGGAAAATAGCCAGGCTTGGGCTGACAAGTGGCAAGTAACATTCACACTACATAAGTGCCAGGCAATGGCCATCTCCAACAAGCGAGAATCTACCCATCCTGCTTGACATTCAATGGCATTACCATCGCTGAATCCTCCACTATCAACATCCTGGGTGGGGTACCATTGACCAGAAACTGAATTGGACTAGCCATATAAATACAGTGGCTATAAGAGCAGGTCAGAAGCTAGGAATCCTACGATGAGTAACTCACCTCCTGACTCCTCAAAGCCTGTCCACCATCTACAGGGCACAAGTCAGGAGTGTGATGGAATACTTCCCACTTGCCTGGATGAGTGTAGCTCCAACAACACTCAAGAAGCTTGACATGGTCCAGGACAAAGCAGCCCGCTTGATTGGCATTCCATCCACAAACATTCACTCCCTCCACCGCAGACTCACAGTAGCAGCAGCGTGTACCATCTGCTAGATGTACTGCAGAAACTGACCAAGGCTCCTTAAACAGAACCTTCCAAACCCATGAATGTTACCATCTAGAAGGACAAGGACAGCAGATGCATTGCCACACCACCACCTGGAAGTTCTGCTCCAAGCCTCTCGCTATCCTGAATTGGAAATATATTGCCATTCCTTCACTGCTGTTGGGTCAAAATCATGGAACTCCCTTTCTAACAGCACTGTGGGTGTACCTATACCACATGGATTGCAGTGGTTCAAGAAGGCAGCTCATCACCACCTTCTCAAGGGCAATTAGTGATGGCCAATAAATGCTTGCCTCACTGGTGTTGCCCACATCCCATGAATGAATAAAAAAAGAGAAGTTAGCTAAGTTTTGTAGTTTAGTTCTGTTTACCATTTCTGTCTCACTTTTAAGATCGCAATGAAAGGTACATTATTAGCTGCACAGACATGATGAGCCAAATGCTTTCCTTCTGTGCTGCAAATCTTTCTATGATTCTCTGATTCTATTGTGAGGAATATTGCCTATGCTGCAAACAGGAAATTATGTTGGCTCTTCTACCAGGTGAGAAGGAGATAACTTTAGACATTAATCTGATTAATTAAGATGTTTTCTTATGTAGTTTACATTTTCAAAGTTAAGCTATGTACTATAATAATTGATTGCCTCACGTTTCAGCTTCAGTTTTGAGTTCTACATAGAAATGGGGACAGGTGCCTAGAATTATTCCATCTTATTTCCTCTTTTTGAGCTAAATCTGTTTTTGATGAACTGAAATATGATTGGTTGGTTTTATGTGGTGAAAACATTTTCTTTTTGGCTTTTAATTGCTTGCTGCACCAGCATGCTAAACTTTGTGTCCCTGTACAACTTACACAAAACTCTCTGAACATTTAAAAGCTTCATGCCTTTTTCAAATTATTTTGTTTTTCTCTAATTGCCAAAGTGACTATCCTCATGCTTAACCACATTATACTCCATCTGCCACCTTGTTGCCCACTCACTTAAGATGCACCGAAAGGAAACTCTTTCGAGTTATCAACAGTCACAGATTGCAACTCTTTTGAGTACAATCACAGTTCTTGGTTTCCGGGAGTGGGATGTGAACCCACAACCCTCTGATTCAAAGGTGAGGGTGCTATGAACTGAGCCACAAGCTGCAGCCTTTATTCGCACCAGTGAATTTCCACTCACTTCACAAACACAAAGCTCAATTGACTTTTGTCTAATTACTTCATCTCCTTCAATGACCCAGTGGATAAATGCACGACATGGTACTGAACCATACTGATGAGGAAATGTCGCAGGGCAATTCCTTGCTTATGTAGAATTAACTGATCTCAGTCAAGGGGCACTACAATTGGCCTCAGTGTCAAGGCTTTCTGGGGGGTGAAATTCAAACAGAGATCCCATTCTAATCCCTGTCCAGTGACTACTGCTGGGAACTACTTCTTCGTAGGGTTTGAGTGAAGACAGCATCAGGTTTGACTGTGGATTCAATGTCCTGCAGACACTCATGGGGCTCGCCCCTGAAGAATTACTACTAGAGCTGTTGGTGACAGTGGAACAATTTCCAACTTTTGCCATGACCTTTAAGAGAGGAAGGAGAGGATATTTGATTCAGCCAATGGCTGTTAACTTACTTGTGTGATTGATTGTATTGTATTACTTTCCTAAATATCCACTTAATCATTGCCAGTTTAATATTTTGTTCAAACCAGATACTGTGCCAAATTGAATCCAATCAGATAAAAATAATGTATTTTGATAACACTACAAAAATATAATTTATTTTGCATGTCACCAAACTTCATTTCATATTGGAATCTTTATTCCATTTGTTTCCTTTTGTTTATTTAAAGCCATCCATATTCACATTATCCTCCAACAAGGAAAACAATGACCAACCCAACAACACCTCTACTTAACACCTCTACACTGTGCAGGCCAGAGATACTGGCAGGTATTGCTCAGGTCCATGGTGTTGGTACGTGTGTATGCATGTGTTTATGTAAATATCTTGGTCCAGATTTTCTGGTTGAATTAAAGGTGAGGCCATGAATGCTGAAGTAGAAACTGGATAGCAACTGTGTGCACGGTGAAAATCAGGAGGTTGTTGTCCGAGCTGTCTTGCTTCTCCAGAAGTTTGCTAGAAAAGAATCTGGCCTTGATAATTAGCATTGAAATGCATGGAAGGAAGTGAATTTGAAGTACTTTTGTGATAGATATCTACTAAACTCACCAGAAAAAGTCCAATTCAGTGTAAGTAAATTTTCAACAGCACAAGTCTTAACTATTGCGAAAGAAAACTCTCAAACACTGAAAATTTTATAAGTATACAGACTCATTTCTTCAGATATTAATTATTGTTGGAAAATTTAAAAGTTAAAAATATAACTTTGTCTCTTTTATCAGTCTCTCTTAATCCCATCTTTCTTTCCCTCGCTTTAGTTCACATTCTATACATAATTTGTCATGAATTAATTATTCTAACTAACTCTTCCTGTTTCAAACTCTTGTGTGCCTCAGTCAGGGTACTTCAATCTGATTGGTTAAGGAGATACACAGTAGTTTGTTCTATTGACGCCAGGTCCCAGGACCCCTATAGTGTGTGCTGCGCCGAAATGGTTTTATCTTCACCCCAAGTTCCAATACAAAAGTCCATTGAAAGTCTATAAGTGTAAATGTAACAAAAGACTGGAGCCATTCTTTCACCACTGACCTCAAAATCTGGACTATTGTACCTTGCATCTAATGTTTATCCATCACACTTTAAAGTACCAACACTTTGATACAGGTGCAAATCCATCTCACAGAAAGAATTGAGCCAGTCACTAACATGAATTTGAAAGTTACAAGGGCCTTCCAGTTTGCAAATTTCTCATTAACCAGCAATTAAACTCTGGCTAATTCATTGTGTTTGCTTAGCAGCAATTAAACACTGTGGCCTTAAAGGGACACTGTTTCATACTGTGCTTTACCTGACAAGCAATACTTAGAAGATCCAGAAAAATATTGCATTTTATGCATAAGGTGTGCCCATCTTATTTCTTCAATGAAAACTGTGTAGAACAGTCTACCAGATTGGGTCATAGAAAACAACCCTAATTTGGGTATTTAAAAAGATTAAAAGCTTTGATAACATAAATAGAGAAAAACTGTTTCCTCTGGTGGGGTAATGCAGAACAAGGGGACATAGCTTTATAATTAGAGCTAGACTGTTCAAGGGTGATATCATGAAGCACTTGTTTATACAAGGAGCAGTAGAAATCTGGAACTTTCCCCCCAAAAAGCTGGTGAGGCGAGGTCAATTGAAAATTTCAAAACTGGGATTGATAGATTTTTGTTAAATAATAGAACAGGCACAAGTGGCTATTTGACCTGTTCTTGCTCTTATTTTCCTAAATACATAAACTGTACCTTGGATCAAATTGTCCCCTATTATTTTAAATTTATTGTGCACCTGCAGAATGTGACCTAATATTATTAAAGGCCGTAAATGGGTTTGTCATGAAATTATCACACAGCTAGTTTTGAGACTAAAAAGATGATTACAACGAAGGAAATAGAGTTGAATTATAGATGATCCATGACCTAATAGAATGATAGGACAGCCCAAGGAGCTGAATGGCCTATTTCTCTCCCTCTGTTCCAAACAACCTCATAAAATACTCCGCACTTGATGGCTTTTTTTTCGTGAAAAAAGTAAATCTCCATTTTACTTGAGGCCCTCCATTTCATGAAGAAATAAATTTCAATTTTAAAACTGACTTTCTTTAATAACAAGTCTGCATTGTCTGTAACAATTTTACAACACTTAAAAATTATTACTGTACAGTATTGATGAAAATTGGATGGTAAAATTATAGTTCTGGCATAGGTCATTTTAGTACCTGATATGGATACATTGATCTTAACAAAGACCCCTTTGTAAAATGTAAAGACATGTTGTATTTTTGTGTTTGAACAATATTCAAGTATTATTCTTAGGTCGAATGAATTATGAGGGAAGGTGAAGAGTTGTAAGTGTAAGTTATAAGTGTGAGTTGTAAGCATGAGTTGTAAGGCGAGATTAATGCTTCACAGTTTTGCTTGACTAATTTCAGGAGTTAGGAGAAATTGTCATACATTCTCAGAGGTTTCACATGTTCGATTAACTCCTCAGTAAACTGAGTGAGTTGAGCGGAGACTGTTAAAGGGAAACTTATGTGTGGTCAACAAATGGCAACATGGTAGTGAGCCATATGCCCTTTGTGTTTCCCTGTCATTTTCAGGTTCAGCTGTTCCTTACTAGAACAGGATGTGTTGGTCAGGTCACTGAGGGAATAATTTTAAACTGATGGTTTTAACTATAAAGCAGTGCAACAAGAGGATAGGTAGATTTTCTTTTCTGTGATAATTGGTTTACGTATGAACAAGGAGCAGAAGTAGGCTGTTCAGCCCCTCGAGCCTGCTCTGCCATTTAATAAGGTCATGGCGGTTCTGATAGTAACCTCAAATCTGCATCCCACCTTCCCCCGATAACCTATTACCCCCTTGCTAACCAAGAATCTATCCACCTCTGCCTTAAAAATATTCGAAGACTCTGCTTCCACCACCTTTTTAGGAAGAGAGTTCCAAAGACTCACGACCCTCTAAGTGAAACAATTTTACATCATCTCTGTTCTAAATGGGCAGCCCCTTATTTTTAAACAGTGGCCCCTAGTTCTAGATTTTTCCTCAAGAGGAAACATCCTCTCCACATCCACCCTGTCACGACCCTTCGGGGGCTTATACTTTAGTTATTTTATTGTCAAAGTATTTGAGGGTTTGATTTATTTATGCATTGATTGGCTGACTGAAAATACCACATGGTATCAAACAGCAAGATAGATGCAGAGTTACACAGCACATCTGCACCCAGTATTTCACCATTTATTACATTAAACACTAAGCTCTAGTTATAAAGGTCCTATACTCACATTGTAATGTTTTAATAACACTCGGCCTTTTGGCTAAGATCAAGTGTTGCAGGGGCGACACCATGGTCCTGCCATGGCAAGGTCGGGATGGAAGGGCGATAACCAATCGCAATCCAAATCTATACCGTGGGTTACCTATCACCGTCCGAGTCACGGTGAACCACAGCGAAGGAGGATCACCTATGGATCGGGGCTTCTTCACCAGGAGGATCCTGTTGAAGGCGTGCGGCTTCCAAGCTACGGAGATCTTCACCCTGCACGACTCCCGCAAAGGCGGTTATTTTGACGTCACGTTCAAGCGGGTGGCAGACTGCGTCTGGCTCCTGAGGGTGTTCGAGGAGAAGAGAGACCTGCCGGAGATGAAGATCCTGATGGCGGAGCCGCACTTCTCTCTGCCGTTGCAACGGGAACGTGAGGTGATGGTGCATGTGTACAACCCCTTCGTCCCTGTCGCCGACGTGGTCACCTTCCTCACCAGGTACTTCGATAAGGTGGGGAGCGGCACCGAGATTCGAGACGACTTGGGGATCTGGACAGGCAAACGCCTGTTTAAGGTCACGCTAAAGACCGATGGTAAGGGAGCCATTTTCCACCCCCCCTCCAGTTTCGCTATCGGGGGAAACCGTGGCTACCTGGTCTACGCTGGGCAACCCAAGCATTGTCGCTCATGCGGCAAGGCTGGTCATGTGGCGGCCAACTGCAGCGCCTCCCTCTGCAAGATCTGCAAACAGGAAGGGCACCAGACAAAAGACTGCAAACAGGCCAAGTGCTGCAACCTGTGTGGCGAGGCAAGTCACCTCTACAGGACCTGCCCCAAACGCTGCCGTACTTACGCACAGGCAGCCAAAGCCGACCAGGGGGAAGCAGAAGAAAGGTTCCGTGTCACTCCAACCACCAAGGCCCCCAGGGAGCTCAACGGGACAAAGGAGGACACAGAGAGAGACAAGGTGGAGAAAGAGATTGAGGCAACAGAGAGCCAATCAACAGCACTACCCCCTGAACCTCCCAGTCCTCAGGACAGCGAATCAATGGAGGAGGAGGCAGCAGTGGAAAAGCAGCAGGGGGAGTGGCGGACGGTGAAGAACAAGAAAAGTAAGAGGGAGCGAAGAAGAAGCAAAGGCGTTTCCCAGAGAAGCGGCAAGAGGCGTCTCCCATCCGACACGGATGACAAGGGCAGCAGCTCTTCGGATGATGAAGTGCCAGAGCGGCACCGACAGAAGAGGCGGCAAAGCTCCAGGGCGTTGGAGAATGAGACACCCGAGCTCCAGAAAATTGGAGACAACAAGGAGACCAGCGCACCCCAACTTTGCCTGCAACCTGAGGAGGCCAGTGCACCACAGCCCCTGGAATCTGGGAGCAGTGAGGCAATCATCGCACCCCAGCTCCAGGAAGCCGGGAACAGCAACCCCCCAGAGGGGGTGAGTTTTGGAGAAGCTTCTCCAGCAAAGGTCATCTCAAAACCCGCTCTCTACGTGAACCTCCAGATGCCACCGGAGCAGAACATGGCCAAGGAGATCTACCTCAGCCCATCCAAAGTGAAGGAATTTGAGCTCACTACGGGTATGAAGGAGCAGACTAAAGGTCTGGGACTCTCAGAGACAGTGGGTTTGGTAGGAGAATAAATGCTTTAAAATGGGTTTAAAGATTGTATCCATAAATGTGCGTAGCATTAAATCAACTACGCGATGTGTTGCGACCTTGGACTACCTAGCCAAGGTCAAAGCTGACCTGTTGTTTCTGCAGGAGTGTGCGATACCGCACCTCAGCTCCTACAGGCAATGGTCACGATGGTGGTCCCACGGGCCATCGATCTGGTCGGGCGGAAACGACTCTCGTTCCTCCGGCCTGGGTATTCTGCTGCGGGGAGGCAACTTCACCGTCTCCGAGGTCAAGGAGGTGGTGGGCGGGCGACTCCTCGTAGCAGACGTAATGTACAAGAACGCTCCACTCCGGTTAATTAACGTGTATGGCCCGGCACAAGGGGCTGAGCGGCTGGAGGTTTTTCAGCAGCTCCCACTGCTGCTGGCGACCTCCAGGCCGGTCATTCTGGGCGGGGACTTCAACTGCATCATCGATGCGGCTGGACGATCCGGCAGGGCCGGAAGAAGATTGGACGCTACGTCCAGATCCCTGATGGAAACAGTTAAGGATGCCAAGCTGCACGACGTCTTCAGCAACCCTGCAGACGGAGCGCAGCGTAGATACACCTGGTCGCGGCCAGACGGGTCCATTCGTTCCAGGATAGACTTCCTGTTTGTGTCCCGTGCATTCACAGTCAGATCCACCGAGGTCAAGCCGGTGTTCTTCTCTGACCATTGCCTCCTACTGGCGGACTGCCACTTGGAGACGGACCTGAGGGTGGGCAGGGGGGCATGGAAGCTAAATGTGCAACTGCTGACCCCAGAGAACATTGAGGAGCTCAAGAGGGATTACAAAGGTTGGAGAACCGTGAAACCCCTCTTTGAGTCCCTGACACACTGGTGGGAAGTGATCAAGGGAAGCATCAAGAGGTTTTTCATCCGCAAAGGCACCCAGAAAGCTAGAAAGGAACAGAGGGAAATGTCCCGACTCCAGGAAAAGATGCAGAATCTGCTCCGGCTGCAGTCGATGGGGGTCGATGTCAAGGAGGAGCTCCAAGAGGTGAAGGGCCAGCAAGCCTCGCACTTTGCCTCGGAGGCCTCCAAGATCATCTTCCGTTCCAGAGTCCGCTCCGTGGAGCAGGATGAGACGTGCTCACGTTTCTTCTTCCAAAAGGTACACAGAGAGCGCTCTGTGATCAGCAGCCTGAAGGAAGAAGACGGCTCAGTAAAGTCATCACGGTCCGACATTCTGAGGATCAGCAAATCCTTTTATGCCGGACTGTATGACGTGAAGCCCACGGACAGCACGGCCTCCCAGTCCTTCCTGTCCTCTATCACGGAGGTCTTAGACCACAGTACGCGGGAGAGCCTAGACAAACCGCTAACTCCTGACGAACTGACTAAGGCCCTCGAGTCCTTCGAGAAGAGTAAAACCCCCGGAAGCGACGGCCTGCCGGCGGAGTTGTATTCGGCTCTGTGGGACTTGATCGGCCCAGACCTGCTAGAAGTGTACGAGAGTATGCTCCTGGCCGGCAGCATGTCAGAATCCATGAGGAAAGGCATCATCACCCTCATCTACAAGCACAAGGGGGAAAGGGAGGAAATTAGAAATTGGCGACCCATTTCACTGTTGAATGTGGACTATAAGATTCTGTCCAAGGTCATCGCCAACCGGGTCAAATCCGCTCTGGAATTGGTGATTCACCCTGACCAGACCTGCTCTGTGCCAGGCAGGAAGATCTCTGACAGCCTGGCGCTGCTCAGGGATACGATTGCCTATGTACAGGACAGGGGTGTGGATACCTGCCTCATCAGCTTGGATCAGGAGAAGGCCTTTGACAGAATATCGCACACCTACATGGGGGATGTGCTCTCCAAAATGGGCTTTGGGGAGGGAATTCGAAATTGGATCCAACTGCTCTACACTAACATCAGTAGCGCAGTCTCAATCAATGGGTGGGAAACAGATAGCTTTCCGATTAAATCTGGAGTCAGGCAGGGCTGTCCTCTCTCGCCTGTCCTTTTCGTGTGCTGCATAGAACCCTTTGCCGAGTCCATCAGGAAGGATCCGGGCATAAGAGGAGTGACGATCCCAGGCAGTGGAGGCACTCAGGTAAAAGCCTCCCTGTACATGGACGACGTCGCCGTTTTCTGCTCGGATCCGCTGTCGGTGCGCAGACTGATGCACGTCTGCGACCAGTTCGAACTGGCCTCGGGAGCCAAGGTAAATCGTGGGAAGAGCGAGGCCATGTTCTTTGGGAACTGGGCTGACCGATCCTTTGTCCCCTTCACTGTCAGGGCTGACGGCCTGAAGGTGCTGGGGATATGGTTCGGAGGGACCGGGGCATGCGTTAGAAACTGGAAGGAGCGAGTGGCTATGGTGAAAAGGAAACTGGGCATGTGGGAGCGACGCTCCCTCTCCATTGCGGGTAAGAACCTGGTCATCAGGTGTGAGGTACTCTCGCTGTTGCTGTACGTGGCGCAGGTCTGGCCCATTCCACACTCCTGCGCGATGGCGATCACTCGAGCCATCTTCCGCTTTATCTGGAGGTCGAAAATGGATCGTGTCTGCAGGGACGCGATGTACAAGCCTCTAGATAAAGGGGGAAAAAACGTGCCCAACATCGCCCTCATACTGATGGCCACCTTTGTGTGTGGCTGCATCAAGCGGTGCGTAGACCCTCAGTACGCAAACACCAAGTGTCACTACGTGCTGAGGTTCTACCTGTCCCCGGTGTTGCGAAGGATGGGCCTGGCCACGCTGCCGCGGAACGCTCCAAGCAGTTGGACCGTGCCGTACCACCTGTCCTTGGTGGAAAAATTTATGCAGAAAAACACCTTTGACCACAAGTCCATCAGGCAGTGGTCAGCACGTAACGTCCTAGAGGCCCTGAGGGAAAAGGAGAGGGTGGACCCTGTGGGATGGTTCCCCGAGCAGACTGTCAAAGTCATTTGGCAGAATGCCTCATCGCCAGAACTTTCCAACAAGCACCAAGACGTAGCTTGGCTGGTGGTGAGAAAGGCCCTCCCCGTCAGATCCTTCCTACACGCCAGGAGTCTCACCCCCTCTGCACGTTGCCCTCGAGGTGGCTGTGGTGGGGAAGAGACCGTTGTTCACCTCCTTGTGGATTGTGCCTTTGCAAAGAAAGTCTGGAGAGAGATGCAGTGGTTGCTGTCGAGGTTCATCCCGAGCAGTTCTGTGACACAGGACTCTGTGCTCTACGGGCTGTTCCCAGGGACACACACCGAGACAAACATCGACTGCAGCTGGAGGATCATCAACTCGGTGAAAGACGCGCTTTGGTCTGCCCGAAACTTGTTGGTCTTCCAGCACAAAGAGTTGTCCCCGACCGATTGTTGCGGACTGGCACAATCCAAAGTCCAGGACTACGTGCTGAGGGACGCACTAAAGCTTGGGGCAGCTGCCGCAAAGGCGCAATGGGGAAGGGTCCCTGTCTAAGACCTTTCTACCACAGCGCACCGAGAGACTGGGAACTGTTTAGAGCCCCTCGGGCTGTACAGATCAAAATGAAAGGCTGTAAATGATTGTAATATTGTTTGTACTGATGCACCTGGTGATACATTTTGTAAAAGTTTAACCTGGATTGTACCCTTGTAATGTTGTTTTTGAAATGGTTTTGAATGTGATTGAAGATTTTTTATGAATAAAGTATATTTTTACAAAAAAAAAAAATGTCATGAATGAATGAAAAAAAAGATCTGCCCAGTAAAACAATACTGGCCTGAGTGACTACTGCAAGGACCTTGTAGAGATGAAGTCCTGTCTTCACATTGAGGTTACCTCCATCATGTTGTGTAGCACTAACTCCATGCTAAATGGGATAGATTTCAAACAGATTGAGCAACTCAAAACTGTGCATTCATGAGGCACTGTGGGCCATCAGCAGCATCAGTTTTATTCAACCATAATCTGTAATCTCATGACCTGACATAACCCCCACTCTACCATTACTACCAAGCCAGGGGACCAACCCTGGTTCAATGAAGAGTGCAAGAGAGCATGCCAAGAGCAGCAGCAGGCATATCTAAAAATGACATGTCAACCTGGTGAAGCTATAATACAGGACTGCTTGAGTGCCAATCAGCAGAAGCAGCAATTGATAGACAGAGTTATGCTCTACAGTCCTGCCACATCCAGTCATGAATGGTGGTGGACAATTAACAACTCACTGGAGAAGGAGGCTGCACAAATTCCCCATCCTCAATGATGTAGGAGCCTGGCACATCAGTGCAAAAGATAAGGTTGAAACATTTGCAACAATCTTTATCTAGACGTGCCGAGTGGATTATCCATCTCGGCCTCCTCCGGAGGTCCCCAGCACCACAGATGCCAGTCTTTAGTCAATTCGATTCTTTTCACGTGATACCAAGAAATGGCTGAGGGCACTGTTTACTGCAAAGGCTATGGGCCCTGACAATGTTCCAGCAATAGTATCGCAGACTTGTGCTCCAGAACTTGCCGCACCCCTAGCCAAGCTGTTCCAGTACAGCTACAACACTGGTATCTACCTGGCAATGTTGAAAATTGCCCTGCTATGTCCTGTCCACAAAAGGGAGAAATCCAACCTGGCCAATTACTGCCCCATCAGTGTACTCTCATACATCAGCAAAGTGATGGAAGGGGTAATCAACAGTGCTATCAAATGGCATTTACTCAGCAATAGCCTGCTCACTGATGCTCAGTTTGGGTTCCGCCAGGGCCACTCAGCTCCTGATCTCATTGCAGCCTTGGTCTAAACAAGGACAAAAGAGCTGAACTCCCGAGGTGAGGTGAGAGTGACTGCCCTTGACATCAAAGCAGCATTTTACTGAGTGCAGCATCAAGAAGCCCCAGCAAAACTGGAGTCAGTAGGAATCATTGGGAAAACTCTCCACTGGTTGGAGTTATACCTAGCACAAAGGAAGATGGTTGTGGTTGTTGGTGGTCAGTCACCTCAGCTCCAGGACATCAATGCAGGGGTTCCTTAGGGTAGCATCCTAGGCCAAGCCATCTTCAGCTGCTTCATCAATGATCTTCCCTCCATCATAAGGTCAGAAGTGGGGATGCTCGCTGATGATTGCACAATGTTCAGCACCATTCGTAACTCCTCATATACTGAAGCAGTCTGTGTCCATATGCCGCAAGACCTGGACAACATTCAGGCTTGAGCTGATAAGTGGCAAGTAACATTCGCGCCACACAAGTGCCAGGCAATGACCATCTCCAACAAAATAGAATCTAACTACCTTCCCTTGACATTCAATGACATTACGACAACTGAATCTTTCGCTAACAACATCCTGGGGGTTATCATTGGCCAGAAACTGAACTGGACCAGTCATATAAATACTGTGGCTACAAGAGCAGGTCAGAGGCTGCGATTCTGCGCTGAGTAACTCACCTCCTGACAGCCCAAAGCCTGTCCAGGCACAAGTCACGAGTGTGATGGAATACTCCCCACTTGCCTGGATGAGTGCAGCTCCAACAATATTCAAGGAGTACGACACCATCCAGGGTAAAACAACCCATTTGATAGGTATCCCATCCACAACCTTAAACATTCACTCCCTCCACAGTAGTAGCAGTGTGTAGCATCTACAAGGTGCACTGCAGCAACTCACCAAGGCTCCTTCCACAGCAACTTCCATTCCTGCAAGCTCTACCACCTGAAAGGACACGGGCAGCAGATACATGGGAACACCACCACCTGCAAGTTCCCCTCCAAGCCACACATCATCCTGTCTTTTTCTGCTTTTGTTTCAGGTTTCCAGCAACCGCAGTATTTTGCTTTAATCTTAGTAATAAATTATATGTTCCAGTTAGAACTGAGTTGCGGCTGATTTACTATGTCAACATGTTACAAGAAAATGCTCACATTTTTCAGAGCAGCTGGGAGAATGAAATCTTTACCTGGTCGGGATCCTGGCTCGAAGGTAACGGTCGACAGCAATAGCCAGAAGACAGAGAATGGAGTTCTGCGTCAACGTTATCAGGATGCAGATTATAGAGAGACAGCTGTAGAAATGGGTCATTAAACCCAGGCTGACGGTGATGGCCATCGGGATCGCCAAAGCCCCCACGGCGATGTCAGCCAGGGCCAGGGAGACGACGAAGCAGAAGGTGGTGTCTCTAAGAGCCCGGTTGATCTTGACTGCCCAGCAGACCAGCACATTGCCCAGGACTGAGGCCACCGCGATCAGCACCTCAACCCCGATGTAGACATCATGCATCAGATCCCTGGAGTCAGCCGGATCGGACATGCTGCCAGAGGCTTCTATCTCCCACCCACCCCGGTCTCCTACTTCTTCCCAGAAATAACACAAAAAAAACACTTGGATCTTCTGGGAGAAAAACTATGTTGTGACTCAGAAACTCTTGTAGCATTGAGACTTAAAGATCTAATGTTAAAGATCTGCTTGCTCAGAGCGCTCTGTTCATTGCGATCTCCAGGACTCGTCCTTTCCCAGCTCGATTCCCATCATCTTTATCGCTGGCATTCCAATCCTCCCCAACTCCTGTTCCCAACAGTGAGCCAGTAATTCCCGGCAGGTTCCCACTCCTCGCTGTGAAGCCTGGATCTTTATTGTGTGTGTGTCTTCCAGTCACCGACCATCCAAGCTCTCCCCGAGTGTACAAGCAAAACTCCGACTCTTCCTTGAGATGTTATCTGAGTTCCTTGACAGGCTCCTTATTTCTTTCTCTCTCTCTCTCTCTTTTTCAACCCTCAGATTCATTGCACAGTGAAGCCATCCCCCAAATTCAAAGTCAAGAAACCATCTTCAGAAGGTCCTCCGTTCCCATCCAGTTGAATCTTTGCAGCTGCTTCTCTCTGTAAATCTCACACTTTGGCAACGTGCTCCTCCATCGGTTCCACTTGTCTGAGACGAGTCACTGAGCCGCCGGCGCAATGGGAGGGACGTGGGCGCCGCGGGAGAGTGTGTCTGTGTGTGTCTGTGTTTGCGTTTCGAAGTTGTACAATCGGTTAAAGTTCCACAGCTGCAAGAGGTTTAACTTCTTCAGCTGCACAAAGAAGCGTAGGGAGAAATAAAGCGTCTGTCAGCAAACCGAATTCAGCCCCACAGTGTGCATGGTGCACAGCGTTATCGAGCCTTATTAGAGGAGTCTATTAAATATGACTGGAAGGATACGAGAGGGTTGAAATGAACACTGGAGGATTCTAAATTTACTCCAAGAACGAGAACTGAAACCAAACTATTTGTAAAATTGTTGTTATTTGTTTCATTAATTTGGTTCCTGTTACTGTTTTCACAACACAACTCTTCGAATTTTAATTTTTGGCATCGTTCAGCGCCATGAATTGAAAACGGGGCTAATTCGAAGAAAGTGGTCGTTTAATCGGCTCTGGCATTACGCTAAGTGTAGAAATGTGTGTAGAAATGACAGTATCTTTCTCAGAAAAGTGCTTACGTATTAATGAAACCAAGAGGGTTCTTTGTGTGGGGCTAGGAACGAACACATTTTGTGCTGTTTTGAATCTCTCGAGGCAGAGCCTTCAAATCCCCCCCCCCCCCACCTTGTCACTCTTTTGAAAACCCTGTTCAAGGCATCAAGTCCATCTGGATAGTTATTTTAAACCCTGTCTTAAAAGGTGATGCCATGTTCCAGGTGATAATGTTAGTGATTTTTGTTAGGAAAGAAAGTGGCTAACTGGATTGCTCTTGGAAGCAGCCAGCACAGACTCCATTGGTCGAATGTCTCATATTCTATGATGCTAAGAAAGTCAGTGGTTTGAAGGAAATGTTGAGCCCTGTCGTTTAATACACAGATCTTCTGATAAGACCTTGAACTCAAAAAATAATCTTCTCTGAAAGGAAATACATTGAAATATGAATGCGTAGACGTGAAATGGAGACCAAATATGATGCACCTGGGGGAGATGGCGGCATAGTGGTAACCTCACTCAACTAGTAATCCCTGGACACTGGCTAATGCCCTGGGGATACAGGTTCAAATCCACCATGACAGCTGGTGGAATTTGAACTCAATTAATAAAGTCTGGAATTGAACATTAGGCTTAGTAATGGTGACCATGAAACTATCGTTGATTGTTGTAAAAGCCCATCTGGTTCACTCATGTCTTTTAGGGAAGGAAATCTGCCATTTTACCCAGTCTGGCCTACATGTGACTGCATACCTACAGCTCTTAACTCCCTCTGAAATGACCGAGCAAGTGCTCAGTTCAAGGGCAATTAGAGATGGGCAACAAATGCTGGCCTTGCCAGCGATGCTTACAATCCATGAAAGAATAAATAAAAAAACAAACCTGACTAATCTCCAAATCTGACTCAATTTTGAAGGGGGAAAAATCAGGATACCTTTTGGATTTATCAAGTAAGAGACCGGTGGGTGGGAATTAAAGGCAATTCTTTCAGGGGGTTCCAGGAGATGAAGCTATTGGAATATAGAAGTAATGTAAATGAAGTAGCACCAAAATCTGATATTATTCAGTCAAGTGGGTGCATGGAAAGACAATCCAAGTGGAAACTGAGAATTTGTCACTCTGGGTGAAAGAAATTGGCTTAATATGTTAACTTAAATTTCAACTGATAGCTCAGGAAAGGTGATTGTTTGACAATACCACCATACCGTCATGAGTCAACCCCTATATTATAGTGGTGCTCGCTAAACCCATGGGATAACAAATAGAATTAGTTCATAAAGACAGCCCAAGGAATAACAAAATCTTGAATTATCAAAATTGTCAAGCTGCTTTATTGAAAAACAAAGAAAACTATGGAACACTTTCAGTCATGGTACCTGGAAATCCTAGGTGATTGAAGATTGAGCTATCAATAAATTCCTATAGGAAACTTCCTATAGGAATTCTCCCTTTAATGGCAGAATGTGATAAGGAAATTAATAGTAAATAAACCAGACCAGTCATTATAGCAGAATGTGTGCATTTTACAGGGAGTTAATCAATCCGGAAAATTCATCAACTGGCCAAAGACGTTAGAGTTATGGATGAGTAATCAATCGGGCTCTCTAGCTTTCTCTCCTGATTAACAATTCAAGACAGCTAAGTGTGTGTTTTGCATAGGCTCAAGTGCATCATTCAAGCCACTTAGACATGAAGCTAAGCCAAAGAATAAAAGGTAGTAGTGCTTTGGAACAATTTCTCACTGATCAAAGCTCAGAGATCTTTTCTATGTAACAATCAGCTGTAAGTATGCAGGTTGCACATCCATTAGACATACTGACTTTTCGAGCAACCCAGTTTGTCACCACAGAGTAAACTACCTTAAAATACCTACCTTGACATACTGAGGTGTTTACTCAAGTTTTACTAATTTTGCCTGGACTTACAGGGATTGGATTTACTGAGTGCTACTATTCCAAATAAAATCTGGTATTAATTAATCCTTTTGTTTGTGGGAAATTGGATCTATTATCTAAAGATAATCAAACAGGCTAATGGAATGTTGGCCTTTCTATTTGGAGGAATAGGATACAAAGGGGTAGAAGCCATACTTCAGCTATACAAAGCACTATAGTCAGACCACTCCTGGAGTATTGTGAGCAATTCTAAGCACCACATCTTGGGAAAGACATAATTTGGCTTTGGAGAGGATGCAGTGTAGATTTATTAGAAGGGTGCCTAGGCTCCAAATGTTTGATTATGAGGGAGATTACAAAACTCTAGAATTTATAAGGTTAGAGGGTGATTTGATTGAAGTTTTAAAGATGTTAAAGGGAACAGATAGGGTAGATTAGTAGAAACTATTCCAACAAGTTCTGGAATCTAGAACTAGGAGGCATAGTAACAAAAAACTTATGGCCAGACTTTTCAAGAGAAAAATTACGAAACAACTTCTTCATGCAAAGGGTGGTGGAAGTTTGAACTTTCTCCCATATATGGTAATTAAAGCCAGCTAAGTTGCTAATTTTAAAACAGGGTTTGATAGATATTTGTTAGCCAAGGGATGGATGGAGGACAAAGGCAAGTATATGGAATTAGATTGCAGATCAAGCATAATATCATCAAATAAGCAAACAGGCTCGAGGGGGTAAATGGCCTCCTGATCCTATTTTCCTGGAACTTGTATTGGAAACCAAGAATGTCCCCCATAAATAACTTTAATTTTGTGTGGTTTGATTTTCACTCCCAAAAAACATTTCTGGATCTTGGCGAGCGTGCAACATCACAAAATCTGGAAACCCATCTGGTTTTTTTTTGGTCTTTCTGTTCATTACTTTCATATCCTGTCTAAAACAATGGATTTTGCACTAGTTATTTATTATCCTTACACTTGCCCACAGGCTTTCTCTGGGCTTTTCCACTGGAACTTGAAATTAGTGAGCCTTAAGAGCAAAATACCATCTAGAGGGGATGTGAGATCTGTGTAAACGGGCCAAGCAACAGTGTGTCACCTTGATCAATCTTAGCAAGGCACACAGGGATAAATTCATTGCCTGCTGAATATGGGCTGGGAGACCATAAGACCATAAGATATAGGAGCAGAAATTAGGCCATTTGGCTCATCGAGTCTGCTCTGCCATTCAATCATGGCTGATAATTTTCTCAACCCCATTCTCCTGCCTTCTCCCTGTAACCTTTGATCCCCTTACCAATCAAGAACCCATCTATTTCAGTCTTAAATACACTCAATGACCTGGCCTCCACAGGCCTCTGTGGCAATGAATTTGGGAGGTGGAGTTGCTGCTTAACGGGGTGGGATGGCGTGGGGTGAGAGCCCGTTGCCTTTCCGATTTCCCCCAATTAATTCCAGGACAGGGAAGGTTGAGGTTGACCTTCCGGCCCCTAGGCCTATTGAGGCCATTAAATGGCCAATTAATGGCCACTTAAAGGTTTCATCTTGCCACCACTGGTGGCCATGCCATGTGGACAGGCTGCCAGGTATGGCAGCCTGCCTTTGGGCTGGGGTATCCTCCTGTTTGGGCACCTAGTGTCTAACAGATGGCCCCACTGTTGGCAAAAGCCACCCCCATGGGAAGCCCCTCCCCCCCACAACAATCTTCAAACTGACACTTCTGCCCTGGCTGGCCCCTATGAGGTAGCCCCAGCTACCCAGGTTTCAGGGCCTCCAACACTGTTTCTCCTCTCTGACCTCCTACAGTATCAGCAGTGCCCACTGTTCCTAGTGACACTGCTGCTGCTGAACAGCTTCCACCCTCTGATTGCCTGGCAGCCATTGGAGGTGGGACATCCGTCCTGAAACCTCTGGGAGCCATGATGGCAGACAGGTAAGTGCCTGATTGGGTTTAAGTCACTTTGGGTCTCCCAGGACTAGCTGCAGTGAAGTTGCCACTGATTCTCTAGCTTGTGTACAGGCCATCGAGTCTAAGTCCAAAGGTGCAGGTCAGCTTACTTCATTTAATGTTAAATCATACAGAAAGCAAAACAAAAGGAGACAAGGAAAGATGGGATTAAGAGAGAGACATAAACAAGATAGAGGGCAGAATTTTCTGTGCCGATTGGCATCGGGTATCATGGCGGGCGTGAGTGAACAATATTGCGGGAAGTTGTGAAACCAGTTTGCAATCGTCCGCTCCACCCATCAATGACGGGCCTCATTTCCTGTCGCCGCATGTCAGGAACTTCATTTTAATACATCTGCATATCATTATAAGCCCTGCTCACCAGAATCATCCCCCCCACCCCCTCTCCCCGTGCTGGATCATGTGATTGCACACTGGTGTGTTTCACAACAGCATTTATAAGGCGTGAGCCTGATGAGCTACACTTTGAGGGGAAATTGGAGGTGGGTGCACAGTAATGTTGTGCAACGCTTGTGAAGGTCGCCTATTGGACCCCAGGATTGAGGTACCGCACATTCAGGCGAGGGCACAAGCAAGTATCATTTACCTGGCTGGCTGACAGTGTAGTGCCGGGGCAAGTGCTGCACTGCGGTTGAAGTGTGTTGGTGGGGGGCTGGGGGGGCAAAGGCTGCACTGTGGTTGAGGGAAGTTGTGGAGATAAGCATTGCAATTGCTGACAGTGCACAAGCACACGTGAGGGTGGTGGCGAGGGAAGCAGCCACGCACTAGGGAAGCCTTGTATAAAATGACCATCCCTCCACAGCTGAAACAGTTCAGACACAGCCGCATTGACATGTTTGGAGTTGGGCCTCTAGTTTATCCACCCACTCAAGAAACGCAGAGGCCTGAAAGTGCCACCAAATGCTCCAGAGCTTTTCACCCCTCGGACACAGACTTCAAACTAATGAACATTTTAGTGGACTGCAGAACAATTGGACAACTGGGCACGTTGTACAATCATCTTGTGAAAGGTGGCCATGGCACTGTCACTGGTGGAGGTGCTCACAGCCCCTTGCAATGTCTTCATTCAGGTTTGGATCAGTTTCCCCCATGGTTCAAGCTAACAGTGCAGTGCGGGTTAGGAGAACGCCTGTGCCTGAGAGCACTGCATGCAGTCCAATGGGCAAAGCTGCCTCCAATTGGTCAGGTGGAGTGGGGCGGAGGTGGGTGGGGTTTCGGGCAGCCATGCAGCGCACTAAACTCTGGCTATCCAGTGGTGGCCAGCACTCTCTGGGATGCATTAAGGGACCTTCAAACTTAAACAATAGAGGTTCTTAGTGTCCCAAGCTGACCCATGCGTCTCTGTCTTTCATCCTGCCGGAGGAGTACATCAGGAGCATGGAGCCTGGTGACCTAGCTGTATGACTCATGGCTTACAGAGAGCAAAGACGAAGGAGAAGAGAGTGACCAACCGGGCAGAGGGAGGAACAGCACCCTCAGGAAGGAGGGGCGCTGGGGCTCTTCAGCTGGCGCACGCTGTTCGGCACCTAGCCAGAGCCAGTGTCTATAGATGGCGCTTGTCATTCCTGCAGAGAACCAGTGTGGCTGAAGACTGCGCATATCCAGGGAACTGGTTGGTCACATCTACCAGCTGGTCAGGATTTGGCGACACGGGCACATGGAGGGCATTCACTGTCAGTGGCTGTGAAAGTGTCAGCGGTGCTCAATTTTTATATCAGTGGCTCCTTTCAGGTCTCCACAGGTGACATATGTGGAATATCACAAGCCTCTGCACACAAATGCATGCATGAGTTTACGGGATGCATTTTCGCAAAGGCACACAACTTTGTGCGTTTCGCCCGGGACCAGGAAAGACAGGATGCAAGAGCGTTTGGATTTGCCCAGGTCTCAGGTTTCCCACAGGTGCAGGGTGTCATCGACTGCACTCACGTGGCATTCAGATCTCCGTGGCAACAAGCAGTCAGCTACATCAACTGCAAGGACTTCCACTCACTGAATGTTCAGCTGGTGTGCGACCACTACAAATGTATCCTACATGACTATATGTGGTTCCCGGGGATTGTGCACGGCTCCTACATTCTCAGTCAGTCTCAGGTGCCTGACATCTTCTAGGGTCCACAGAGGCTGCAGGGATGGCTCGTCAGGGGCAGGGGCTACCTGGAATGAGACACCTGCCTTTATCCTGTGCAGTGACCAAAGTATTACATCTGAGTGACACGAATACTGCTCATCAGAACAAGGAACCTTAGGCAGGGAGACATCATACTGCGGATGCTGGAAATCTGAAATAAAAACAGAAAACGCTGGAAAAACTCAGCAGGTCTGACAGCATCTGTGGAGAGAGAAACAGGCTTAACATTTTGAGTCTGTATGACCCTTCTTCAGAGCTAAATAGAAGTAGAAATGTGGTAAAATTTATATTGTTTAAGAGGTGGTGGAGCAGGTGAAACTGGGTAGAAGGCCAGCAATAGGTGGAGGCTAAGGAGAGATTGACAAAGACGCCATGGACAAAAAGACAAAGGGGGTGTTAATGGTAGTGGTAAGGGCTAAAGGAGGTGCTGATAGTGGCATAAAGGTCAGAAAGCCGAATGTGTTAATAGCAGGACAAGGGTAAGCACTCTGTTAAAGAACAACTTGGAACAAGTAACAGATGGCCATGTTGGGGGTGGGTTGGGTGGAGGGAGTGGTGGTTGGGGAAAAAGGATGGAAAAAGGGATTTAAAAAGGAGGGAAAAAGGGGGATAGAACAATGAATAAAAATGAAAATAAGTGGATAAAAATAACAATACATTTTTTTTAAAGGGGATTAAAAAAGGGGTGAAGATAGAGGAGAGAGTTCATGGTCTGAAGTTGTTGAACTCAATGATAAGTCCGGAAGGCTGTAATGTGCCTAATCGGAAGGTAAGGTTCCTCCAGTTTGCATTGGGCTTCACTGGAACATTGCAGCAGGCCAAGGAAGGACATGTGGGCATTAGAGCAGGATGGTGTGTTGAAGTGGCAAGCAATAGGAAGGTCTGGGTCATGCTTGCGAACAGACTGAAGGTGTTCCACAAAGCGATCACCCAGTCTGCGTTTGGTCTTGCTGGTGTGGAGGAGACCGCATTGGGAGCAGCGAATGCAGTAGACCAAATTAAGGGAGGTGCAAGTGAAGCGCTGCTTCACCTGAAAGGAGTGTTTGGGCCCTTCGACGATGAGGAGGGGGGAAGTAAAAGGGCAGGTGTTGCACCTTCAGTGATTGCATGGGAAGGTGCCGCGGGAAGGGGCTGAGGTGTTGGGAGTGATGAAGAAGTGGACCAGGATGTCCTGGTACCTACAGAATGCCGACAGCGGATGGGGGATGGGGGACGGGGGACGGGGACCGTGGTGGGGGGGGGGGTTGAAGGGAAGATGTGTTTGGCGGTGGCATCATGCTGAAGTTGGCGGAAATGGCGGAGGATGATCGTTTGAATGCGGAGGTTGGTGAGGTGAAAAGTGAAGATATGGGGTCCTTATCATGGTTCTGGGAGGGAGGTGAAAGTGTGAAGGTAGAGGCGCAGGAGATGGGTCGGACGCAGCTGAGGGCCCCGTCAACCACAATCGGTGGGAAACCTCGGTTACGGATGAAGGAAGACATGTCAGAAGCAGCATTTTGGAAAGTGGCATAATCAGAACGGATGCGACGGAGGCGAAGGAGCTGAAAGAATGGGGTGGAGTCCTTACAGGAAGCAGGGTGTAAGCTGTAGTCGAGGTAGCTGTGGTAGTCGGTGGGCTTGTAATGAATATTGGTGGACAGACTATCACCAGGAATGGAAGCAGAGAGGTCAAGCAAGGGAAGGGATGTGTTGAAGGTGGACCATGTGAAGGTGATAGAGGGGTGGAAATTGGAAGCAAAATTGATAAACTTTTCCACGTCCAGACGAGAGCATGAAGCGGCACCGAAGCAGTCATCGATGTACCGGAGAAAGAGTTGTGGGAGAGGGACTGAGTAGGACTGGAACAACGAATGTCCCACATATGCCATAAAGAGACAGGCATAACTGGGACCCATACGGGTACCCATATCCACACCTTTTATTTGGAGGAAGACATTCTTGGGTGTTTATTAACAAAGAGCAATTAGGGATGGCTGTAAATGCTGGCCTGGCCAGCGATGCCCACAAGCTGTAAATGAATTTTTTAAAATGCGCAAGTGATAAACACCTGTGCCCGGGATGTGTAACTACATTTTCTTAACCTTCCTAGCCCTGCCGCTACGTCTTGATGCTCCACCAACATCCACAGCGGGTGAGGTTGAGCTGCCCCATACCTTTCTCGCATTGACACTGCTTGAGGCCAACTAAGGCATCAGCGATAGAGTTCAGCCCGCGCAGCAGTGCAGGACTGAGGTCCTGGACCAAGGTCTCTATGGCGGCTGCCATCCTACCAGTGTTGACCTCAGTGCATTGGCATCCCGGTACCATCACCTCAGACTGAAGGTGGATAGACTCCTCCACTGTGCCTTGCAATCTGAGGAGAACAGTGAACATCCCTTCTTGATGTTCCTGAGCTTGCCTTTGCAGCTCCAGCAATTGGAGTATGACCGAGTCCAGAGGCTCCTCGTCTGACTCGGACTCAGCAGATTTCTGGTCTCCAGCAGTCTTCCGAGTGCTGGGAACCTGGGAAGTCCCTGCCGCTGCTGCCTGCTGTGGATCAGACAGTGCAATGTGCTCACTAGATTGTGACCCTGAGGCTACTCTACAGCTTGGTCCCACCGAGGTGTGTGTCTCTGCGCTGGTGGAGGTTGTGAGTGAGCACTGTGACGGGTCTTCAATGAGGGTTCCTCTTCTGAGGCATCTTCGGAGCTTGAGTCGAGGACCTGGGTTGTGGACTCCGTTGGCTGTTTCCCAGACGTGCCTGCAAAAGCAAGGAGAAATAATTAGTGCACGGCAGTGGCCTGTGAAACACCACAGCAGAGGGTGGAATTTCAATTCAATGAAAGAAATTCTGGAATTTTTCTGACCATGAAACCATTGCCAATTATTGTAAAAACACATCTGGTTTGCTAATGAAGGAAATTTGCTGTCCTTACCTGGTCTGGCCTACATGTGACAATGTGATTGACTCTTAAATGCCCTCTAAACCAGGGCAATTAGGGATGGGCAATAAATGCTGGCCTAGCCAATGATGCCCACACCCCAAGAACAAATTTTTTAAAAATCTTATTACTATTGAAGTTGATGACCCTTAAGGTCCATTCCACAGATGAAATTCTTTTTTTAAATCTACCAAAATTTACAATGAATTATGTTTGTGTTTTTTATTTTGGTTTTAGTTTGATTTTTAGAAGAAGCTTTGTCAAGAAGGCTGTTAAAAGTGGTTTATATCATATACATACATATACTGGTGTACATATTGTTGTTCTAAATCTTTTAACCACAAGAACAACTATAATATCCAGTAAAAGGGTACAGTAGCATTACCTTTCACTTTTCACTTGGACCGTGATTCATAAATCAATTATAATCAATTTATATTTTCGTTTGCAAGATAATGCATTGAAAGACTTGACATATGCAAAGCAGAAGATCATGTTGCTGCTCAAGTTTTAGTATCAGACCCCTGAAATACATCTTTCGCATTCAGAACTTTGCAGCAGAGTATGTAACATTTGAGTTGTCTTTCCTATTATAGAGCATATATTTAGGAGGAAAAGCTTTGAATCCTCCTGTTGAATCATTTATTGACTGGCAATGCTATTCATGAAAAATATTCACAGGTGCAAGTTTGACTAGAAGACAAAAACAAATGATGGTCTTTGAGACAATTCTTGAGAGTCATTTCCTAATGTACTTTGGGTTTTTTCAATTCCAGATTGATATGTGTTTTTTGCACCACTTGTATTCCCTGTATTCAGACTTTAGATGGTTGCAAAACCATCCATTTCAACAAAGGGAAGCAGTTTTACAACTGACATCGACAGTACAGAGAAAAGGAGCAAGAAAAAAGACAAAATTCAACAAATGTTTGAAAGGAAACAAAACCTTTTACAACTTGAGTGAAATATAATAATCAATTTTAAAGCTACAAAGGTTTACTGCTAGAAAAGCAATCCCTAAGTATAAATATAATATCAAAGTACGTAATTTGACAACTGGGTGACATTTACTGGTATGATCTAGTTTATAGTTCATTTATGTTCCACACATGAGGTTATTATACAAAATGGGAGTTCATGAGATTGGGGGTATTATATTAGCATGGATTGAAGAGTGGTTGATAGACAGGAAATGGGAATTAGGAATAAATGGGATTATTTTCTGATTGGTAGGAGGGTAGTTGGATCAGTATCCAAGTTTGCTAATGGATCAAAGTTAGGTGGGAACCTAAGCTGTGAGGAGGACATAAAGAGGTTGCAAAGGGATATAAACAGGTTAAGTGACTGGGCAAGAACGTGGCAGATGGAACATAATGCGGAGAAATATGAAGTTATCCACTTTGGTAGGAAAAATAGAAAATAAAGAATTTTTTTTTAATGATGAGAGATCAAAGAATGTTGATATTTAGAGTTTCCTTGTACACAAATCTCAGCAAGTTAACATAAAGATAGAGCAAACAATTAGGAAAGCCAAAGGTATGTTAGCCTTCATTTCAATGAGATTGTAAGAATAAGGAAGTCTTTCTCCAATTACACCAGGCCTTTTGAAGCCACAGCTGGACTACTGCATACAGTTTTGGACTCCTTACCTAAGGAAGGTTAGGGTTAAGGTTAGGGTTAGGGTTACGTTAACCTTAAATTAAGTGCATCAAGGTTCAATAGACTGATTCCTGGGATGAGACAAGAATCCTTTGAGAAGTTGAGTGTATTAGGCCTATGTTCCCTAGAAGAATGAAATGTGATCTCATTGAAGCATTAAAGGGGCTTGATGTTGGGAAGATGTTTCTCCTGACTGAGATCACTGTTTCAGAATATTGTGTCAACCATTTTGGACTAAGATAAGGGGAACTTTCTTCGCTCAAAGGCCTGTGAATCTTTGGAATTCTCTACTCCAGAGAGATGTGGATACTCAGTTGTTGAATACAATCAAGATGAGAGTGATAGAGTTTTGAATACTAGGGGAATCAAGGGATGATGTGATCAGTATACTTAGCATTCGGCGTATTCTGAAAAAAGTGGCTACCCATGAATTCCATAGACATTTTGTAGTTTGTTGCATATAAAGTTGATTATTTTCACATTATCCAGACAGATGTACAATTGAAATGTTTAAATATTTATCCAGTTTCCAATCAACTGATTCTAGTTTGTCTCTCACAGTTTGGGCCAAGATATAATCAGCTGATGTTAAAATTAGGTAACATAATACATATGCCAAATAACCTGAATAAGTTATGGCTTAAAGAACAACAGAACCTTTGTCAATGTTTAAGCTTTATTTGTGATGAAGGTATCTCCAAATCCATTTCAGCAGTACTTCAGCCCTTAGCTCTTCTCTGCTAAGCTTGATTAGCACTTTTTAGACTGAGTTTATTCTCAAGAAAAATATACTTATTATAATCTGCATGTGGTGGTAAGTGGAGGGTGAAGTGGGGAGAAAATTGTATCATTCTATGAGGGTCCAATGTCAGACAAGTATATGAAGGAACAGATAGAATACAAAGCTGGCTCCTCTGAAATATGAGCAATGTGGTGCACCAAGTGCAGAAACTGATAAAATGAGGCACATGAACAAACTAGGGACTTCACTGAACAGATACCTGGGGTGTTGAAGCAATGCTTTAGCTACTTGGCTGGTCAGAGAATGTGGAGTGTGTAGCGAAGGTCTACAAACTTGTAATGGTATACTGTGCAATATCTCAAAGCAACAAGCCATAAAACCAAAGAGCTTTACAGCACAGAAAGAGGCCAAGCATTCTGAGTAATAGCGACAGCTTTCACACAATCGATAGCTTTCTGATATGTTTTTGGCTGCTTTGGCCATCTTTCCCCAACAAAATCTGCTCATGGCACTCATTTATGGCTTATGACCTAAATTCATTTCCTCCCTATTCATTTCTATTGTAAAGCATGACCTCTGTCATGTATTTTGAAGACTCCTTTTGTGAATAAAATATCCATATATAGCTGATGTACTGCAGAGGACATAGAAATAAAAAAACAAAAATAACCTTCCTCCAGCTTTAGGAGGTCAATGGCAGAATGCTGTAGAAAAATAACAGGAAATTTCCATCTTCTCAGAATTTACTGTGGTAAACAAAGGGCCATGTCTTTTATTCTTATTCATGCATAGTTTCACAGTGACAGAGGTTGGTGAATGGGAGGTTAGGGTTATGTTTATTGACAGTCAGATGAGTTGTTCACAGACAGACTGGCCAGGAAGGACCTTTTCAGTTTCCATCCACCCTTCCTCTTCATCTTCCTCCTCCTGCTCTTCAGCTGCTCATCACGTAGCAGGAGCTGTTCCTTCATGATGGTGATGGGATTGTGCACTACAAATCAACACGCACCCTCTGTTGGGTTCTGCAGGGCTCCTGCACAATGGCCTAGGGAAGCATTGGTCTACTCTATCGTACTTTCTTTTAATGTGAGGAGAGTACTATTAGTGGGAGCATCTATATTAAATTCTAATATATAAGAATATCGCCAAGCCCACCCGACATGGGCAACATTCTGCCCCAGGCAGGGGTAATATTGAACAGGAAATGTATTTTATATTTACAGTGTAAAGCAGCGTGATTCAGCAACCAACTGAAATAATATCTTGTTTGAGGTTCAACTGCAGAAAATAATGCAACAAACTACACAACAGAGTGATATAATATTGTCTGTACTTGTATTTCCACACGCAATGAGCTCCATATTTGAGCATTGTGAACTTTCCAAAGAAAAGGAAGGAATTAAACTATAAAACTATTGTAATCAGGATGTTGCATCTGCAGCATGGATGCTGGGATAGCCTCCAAATACCATTATTTTGTTTTCTTTTGCTGTGGAGCTAAAACAGAAGAGGGAAAATAAATAAAACTGATTTATAAATGTATAAATCACTAGATAGGCCTCAGCTTGACTTGTGTCAAATTCTGGTTATCGTACATTAGGAAGGATGTTAAGGTCTTGGAAAGGATGCAGAGGAAATTCACGGGAGTGGAGTCAGGGATGAGAGACTTCAGTTATGCGGAATGACTTGAGGGTCTGAGGTTGGTCTCCTTAGAACAAAGAAGGATGAGGGAGGTGTTCAAACTTATGAGAGGTTTTGATAGAGTAAATAGGGATATTCTGTCCCACTGCAGAAGGGTAGGTTACCAGAAGACACAGGTTTAAGGTAATTGGCAAAAGAACCAGAGGGGAGGTGAGATTTCTATTACACAGCAAGATGTTATGATCTAAAATCTACTTGAAAGAGTGCTGGAAGCAGATTTAATGATAACTTTAAAAATTGAACTTACTAGTTTCAGAGCGATGAGGAGAGAGTAGGGGAGAGGATTCATTGCATAACTCTTCCAAATAGCAAGCCCAGGCACAATGGGCCAAACGGCCTCCGCTGTGCTTTATTATTCTATGATCTGCAGTGTTTCAACAGACTTGGCAAGCTTTTTGTAAGATCTTATGGGGCAAAAGTATTTCACTCATGTGGCCCGTGCCTACTTCAGCAACGATAAAGCCAGTTGGAAAATGTCTCCCAAGAAAACCATCTGTGAGGTCCTTGCTGAATTCCTGATTTTCCAATCACATTTGAATGGCCTATGCCTGCACCCAAAACAATTTCGGCCACTCATTCAGGGCAATAATCTAGTGCAGCAGGAAGGGAACCTGAGAAATATAGTAGATTAATGGCCATGCACACGAGATTCAGACAGCTTCAGTCCTCAATTTCTAACCAGAGGAAACAGTATAATTGAAACTCGTCATTTTCTAACTGTTTGTGGAAATACATGGGATTATAATATTTTTGTGATCTGATTATGTTTTCTACTTTTTATATTTTCTGAGTTGATTTTTAAATTAATTTTTAAGATCTTATGCGTTGCTCAATAAATACTTCTTTAATGTTAAAAAGATGCTCTTTGTTTGTTCTTACTCTCTCCTGCTCTCCATTTCCAATTTTTACTTACATCCTTCATTCTTACCATTTTCAAACACTTACAGTAGGCGCACTTACTGATCCCTTTAAATTGCAGGATATTTATTCATGAGCTTCTTTACCATTTAATTAAGATGTATTTTGTGCAATAAACACAGGTCTTTTTCCTATTATTTGATTTATGCCATTTGTTCCCATATTCAACTGTTTCAGATCATCAAGCTGTTATAAAATAAGTCACAATTTATAAGATCTCTTTAACAGTGTGTTATTTTGAAATTGCTCTGTTGGTAAAAAAAAGCTTATCTGCAGATTATGGACTGTTGTATATTTTCACTATTTTCGGCTATGATTCATAATTTTATACAGCAGAATGTACATCAGTATATATTTTTGTTTTTAAAACGCCTATATGACTGCATGTTTTTTAAAAATTTGTTCCTGGAATGCAAGCATCACTGGCAAGGCCAGCATTTGTTGTCCATCCCGAATTGCCCTTGAGAAGATGTTGGTGAGCCACCTTTTTGAATCATTGAATTCCACCTGGCATAGGTACACCTACAGTGATGTTACATAGGGAGTTCCAGGTGTTTGACCCAGCAACAGAAGCAATGATAAGTCAAGAAGGTGTGTGGTTTGATGGGGAACTTACAGGTAGTGGTCTTTCCATGCATTTGCTACCCTTCTTCTAGGTGGTCGAGATTATAGGTTTGGAAGGCGCTTTTGAAGGGGTGTTAGCAAGTTTCTGAAGTGCACCTTATAGATGGTACACATACTGCTGCCACTCTGCATTGGTGGTGGACGGGGTGAATGTTTAAGGTGGTGAATTGGTTTCTGATCAAGCAGCTGTTTTGTCCTGGATGGCACGTAAGTCCTGGAGTGTTGTTGGAGCTGCACTCATTCAGCAAAGTGGAGACACTCATTCTGCATGCCAAGCCTAATCTATCTCTCACCCACCCTTTCCCATTAATGGCCCTTGGAGGGAGATCTAATTCACTCCTCTCTGACTGTGAGGGCTGATCTCGAAATAATACCCTAATCTAATTTATTTTATTATGAGTACAAAGTTTAATCTTGTTCTTATTTTCAAGATCGCTTGCCTAATTAATTTATACAAATTAAACATATATAATAAACATAAAAGGATATTTTTATGAGAAGGTTAATGTCTTTAATTTTGCTTCTGAATAAAACCTTGCATCTCTATTTCTTGCTAAAGTTGCCTTTGAATTAACCCAATGCCATTGCTCAATTGTTGGATCACAAATTTAAAGTTGTCCGCCTGGTTCATCATCTCTCAATCTTCGGGATTTGGTATTCCTAAATGGAAATTGCATGTTCCTGAAAAAGGGCAAGGTACCTTATGTGAGCTCCCCCTCCTTTTGGTGCCAATCAGTGCCTTTTGTTGCTTCTTCATAATAAGTGAAACTGGGATAGGATAGGAGGGAATTGGTAAAGTGAAAAACTGTTTATACAGCTGAGAAGGCTTGAAATTTAGGAACTTGTAGCAGTGGACATTAGCATGCTATGAGAATATTGGTATTGAAGGAAAATTTAGAGAATTAAAGACAGAGGCATTTAAGACCTATGTAAAAGAAGAGAGATTAAGGAGCAAATATATATTGCGGTGCAAATAGCAATTACCTTTTCATTGTTGAAGTTTTAGCCATCCAGCAACCTATCTTGTCCCTTCTGATGAGATCAGTGAGCTGCTTCCAGTATACCATTATTTGCATTGGACACTGAACCAGACATTAGTTTCTCCAATACTTGCTGCCATGCATCACATCCAGCTATTTCTAAGACCCTTCTGCCCAAGGTAGGGTGCAGCACTTTATCCTCCTCTTCCTGCTACCACCTTATTCTGCCAGACAAACAGTACTAAGGGATTGAATTTGAGAGAAAACATTTCTAGGGCAGAATCTAGTCACTAATACCTTTAAAGGACTTTATAAAAATTTTTCAGCCTGCTTGAATTATTCATACTCTGTTTTGTCTGCTTCTGACAGCTTTAATCACTTAGCTTTTTGCAAGCACTCAAAGCCATTCAATTACAAATTTAATGCTGCACTTTTTTGTTCCTGCCTCCTATTGCTCCATGTTCCTTTAAACCAGCTTGCATCTTTTAAAGCTCAAGGTATGCCTTAACCTCTTGTTACCAATCTCTCATGGTCTAATTGTGTACCTCCACAAACGCATCATGGGCCCGCTCTATTCTAATCAGCGTCTCTATATGAGAACTAGGTACTCCAGCTCAGTGCAGTTATTATCCCTGACCATGACCCATCTAGGAAAATCCACCCTAATATCTTTGATACCACATTGGCATTTCTACTTTGAGTACTTATGTTGCTGTATACCTTCTCCATTGACAAATGTTTCTTCCACTTTCGTATGGTGCAGTAATCACCTCTATAAAGGTAGGGAAAGTATTCCAATCTAGATTTAAATATCTCAAAAGCATGCTAAGGTCATTCCTATGCAACTTAAATGGATAGTCCACTCATTGTATACAAGCTGTCAATGATTAAACTGGAAATTGTTCGGCTAAATTCAGAAGTACTCCTGTATAACCTTTGACTCATTCCAATAACCTTTCATACAGCAAAAAACTGCTGTAATAACAACTACTGGACCTCATATTGAAAACAATGAATAGTTTGGTGTTGAATTTTCTAACAAATCTAAAGTAGGATTTTGCATTTGTGAAGTTGGTCAATGCTTTTTCAATAGACTGAAAATAGCTCTCTTCAAAAAATGTTTTGAAAAATGAATATCAGACATAGGTGCATGCTGTTGCAAGAAATGTACCACTAGTTGCAAGACACTTGAATCAATAAATCAGGAGCATTTGAAAAATTATATAAGTGCAATTGTTGACCAGAAAATTGAATGATTTACGTGGAAAACAGCTGAATGAAGTACACAAGGTGGATGAATTTAGTTTACTGTCGTAGAATGCCTAATGCAGTTCTACTCAAACTCTATCTCCAAAGCTCAAACATCTCACTCATATTCTGCTCATTTCATATTTCTGGTTTGTCCTGTTTGACTCTTAGAAACATGGAGGTTTAGCAAGGGTTATTCTTAGTGCTTCTCCCTCACTAGTAGGAAAATATGCTAAATCACAATGCCAAGATCCATTGGTATCACCATCTTGTGATATATGCCATGGCCATCTCTGCCAACATCCGAACACCAGGACCCAAGAGCTGGCCACAGCATTCAACTTTCAAAGAATGCTGCGCTGAGTTTCTGACCTTGCCCATCAACAAGTTTGCCTACTTTCATCTCATAACATCTCTCATCTCCACCTCTGCCTCAGCTCAGTTGTTGCTGAAACCCTCATCCATGTCTTTGTTACGTTTAGATTCGATTTGATGTTTTCCTGGTTGGCCTCCTAACTTGTACCCTCCATAGACTTAAGATCTTTCTAAAACTCCACCATAGGCTGAATTTGAATTTGAATTTTATGGGTAGGTGGGGGTTGGGGAGTGCATACTGCTCGCCCCTTCGAAAGAAAAATCAACCCAGAACAGACTGACTTTAAACATGCCCCTCCCTTGCCGCAGTGATAAAACACTGGGACAAGCCAAGGGTCACACTTCAGTGGGAGGAAGTCCCGCCCTTGAGAGATGCCAGCCAATCAAATTGGCCGGCAGTTGTAGCAGTCCCAGTAGTGCCAAAAATTAGTAATGGGCATTGCCAGGACTGCAAGCAGACTCCGGGAAGAAGATCAATGGTGTCCGGACCTAGGTAAGTCATGGGCTTTTATGATGAGAAGGTATCATGCACGCTATGGAGGGGGACAATGTGGATGGGAGGGGTGGTTTTGGAGGCCAGGAGGGGAGGAACAAAGCAGATAACATCTTAGAAGAGTGCCCAATGCACACAGGGTTAGCCCTAAATGATGTGCCCCCACCTTCCTTACCAAAAAATTTGTTCAAAATACAGCCATCTGACTCCTGCTCACCTGCCACTCACAGCATTTTATGGCAGTGGAGGTGGATTGAGGGCCATGTCGGCAATAATTGACCACATAAAGATCTCAAAAGGCCTAAGGAGAGACAGCCTAATGGATGCCTTACCAAGCCCCAGTTGGACCAAGGGGGAGTGAGCAGGAAGGCAGTGGGCTAGCTACCCAATATATTTTACATGACCCCCGCTGAAAATCTAGCCCCATGTCTTAACTTCCGCAAATTCTTGTTTACCCCTCAACCCTGTGCTCAGTAACCTACATTTGGTACCTTGTCTGGCAATGACTCAATTTTTAAATTCTCATCCATGTTTTCAAATTACTCCATAGTCTCAGCCCCCTCTTTGTCTGTATCCTCCTGCAGTCCTACAACCTTCTGAGAAATCTGTGCTCCTCCTATTCTGGCCTCTGCATATTCCTGATTTTAATTGCACCACAATTGGTGGCCATACCTTCAACTGCCAAGGTCCTAAGTGTAGTATAAAGGGTTAACAGATGGGATATGCTAATGTATGATGCAGATGATGATGTACCACTGACATCAGTCAGTCGTGTGTTAGACTCTCAATAGAGAGAGAGGTTGGAATGATGCCTAGGAGCAATGTGCCTACTCTTTAATCTGTTTATTACTAATAAACAAGGGTTAAGCAGATACCAGAGGATGTCTACAGTCTGTCTACTAACCAAGTCCCATGCCTAGAGTCCAAGGTAGAAAGGCACATCTCAGAACACTAAGCTCTGTAATTCCTTATCTTTCTTCCTTTTAAGATGCTTCTTCGAACCTACCTCTGACCAAGCTTTTGCTCACCTGTCCTATTATCTCTTGATGTGGCTCAGTGTCAAATCTTGTTTGGTAACACTGCTTTTTAGTGCTGTGGGATATTAAAGATGCTATGTAAATAGAAGTTGTTGTTGGATGCACAATCATTTGAGGTGTTTTATGAAAGTATTGCTAATGTTATTTTCTAGAAAAAACCTTCAAGACTTGTGTAATTAATAATGGAGACACTATGTAACACTGTGGTAAGTGAAGCCTGCAATGTATTATGAGGCCAGGCCAGTTTGCCCTTGTTTAGTACAACAACATTTTTTTAAAACTAGCAATAGTTAAAACTTACAAAACCAATTCAAGGAGAGGTCATGCACAAGGGTTTATTTGACTGCTTATAAAATGACTGAAATTTGGCCACTTTTGGTTCTTGTGGCTTATTTGTGGGCAGAACAATCTTATCACACGAATTTACAATATTTGTACCTGGCATAAACCATGAAAAGTATTGCATTTTCATGCAAATTTACATAATAGCCTGTTGTCCTTTCAAGAAAGAAAATTGGTGAGAGTAAAAATTGGATCTGGTGGTATCATTGAAATTTCAATGTTAATGTGGAGGTTGAACAGTCAGGAATCCTACTCTTGGCAGTGGATTTGGAGTAGGCCAAATAGTGTGAAGTTATGTGTGACTGATTTTGAGCGTATCTATCATAGCAGGGTGGGAACTCATCCAAAAACACATGACAAGTATGGTAAAAGAAAACAGTCAATTTTATTGAAATGTACAGCAAGAAAATTGCACCAGGGTTTGCACAGACCAATTATCCATTTGAATGAAGAGTTGCCAAGTCAGGAAAAAGTTCACCAGGGTCTTTGTGTTAAGTTGGTTTCAACAAGCAACCATTTAAGGATTTTTATAGGTGAGATTAATGTTTCAAGATAGCTGTATAGGTTAGGCAAGAGACCAATATTCTTTCTCTTTTCAAAAATCATCCTATTGAATGTTACAGGAATGATTCAAGGGCTACACGAGGGCTGATGGGCCATCCTTCCATCTAAAAGTTTGCAAATAATTTTTAAGAAGCAGCATGATAGTATTGTAGATCTTTGCTAAGCAATTTTGCATAGATTGTTTCTTGTATTTCATGTCATACTTTATTTTGTTTACACATATATTGACGTGGCAGCTTGAAGACTTCTTACTGCAGCTGCGGACAATGAAAAAAATGAGTCTTCTATATGGCATAAGGCAACAAGGAATTTCAGTGTTAATTCGTGAAGAATGGGCAGAGAATTCAAGTTGAGATCCAAACCAATTATTCAACCTCGATGTATTTGGAAATAATCTGACTCTACCAAATTTAGAATTACAATTTAATGAGCATTGACTCCAATGTGCTCCAGATTGTGAGCACATGAAATCTGAAAGGAGAATAAGTTGGAACCACAAAAGAAGTCAAATTGCTTCTAATATACTACAAAATATAAATAGATACAGATTAATCAAGCTGCATTTCTGAGCTTCAACATTCTTGGCAGAAGCCAAATAACTCAGCATTGACATTTTGTAAGCATAAGAGTGTGCCCATGTCTGCTTCCAGACTGAATAATGTTGCTGCCATTTTATTCACTTCCAAGTCTATAAGTTTCAAAAGTTATCATTGCATTCCAGCTCAGAGAATTTGAAAATTATTTCTGCTGCATATGTCAATGGTCAGATTAATACCAGGTATTGGCCAAAATTTTAATGTCAAGGTACTTGTTTTGCTCAATTGAATGACGTGGAAAACAAACAAAATGCTGCTTTTAAAATATTTATAGCACATACTTCTTACAGTGTGGTTAAATATCAGACTCAGTCAAAAATTGACTATTTCGACACGTAAATCACCAGAATAATAGATTTTCATTTGATTGCGTATCCAAAGACTAAGATGATTACAAACCTTTTAGGGGCTTTGTTTCAATATATGCCTGATGGATGGCTCTTCTTGATTTATGGAAAATGTTTTAAATTTCCTTTGTACTTGTCATTTTTGATAAGCATTGTACGAGCATTTGAAGCCAGCAGAGAGAGATGGCTAGGCTAGAGAAATTCCATGGACCTACCTGCATAAATATTCTAATACTCATATTTGGCCCAGTTTACACTGAAGGTGTTTTTTTCATTCATCCAGCATTTATTACTTATCCCTAATTGCCCTTGAGAACTGTGTGGCTTGCTAGGCCATTTGAAAGTCATTATAAGAGTCAACCACATTACTAAAGTCACTTGTAGGCCAGACCAGGTAAGGTTGGCAGATTTCCTTCCCTAAAGGACATTAGTGCATCAGATGGGGTTTTACAACAATGGTTTCATGGTCATCATTCCAGATTTTTTAAAAAATTGAATTCAAATGCTGGGTATCTGGAGTATTAGTCCAGTGACAATACCACTACGCCACCACCTCCCCATGATGTTTCTAACCAGGTGAAGCTAGCTGTTTCATACTGCTACTATGCAGTAGCTGCATGAGTGGTATTCGCCACTAACAGGATGCTGCCGAGTAGATAATCCATCTCAGCCTCTTCCTGAGGTCCCCAGCACCACAGATGCCAGTCTTCAGACAATTCAATTCATCCCACGTGATATCAAGAAATGGCTGAAAGCACTGGACACTGCAAAGGCTATGAGCCCTGACAACATTTCGGCGATAGTACTGAAGACTTGTACTCCAGAACTAGCTGCTCTCCTAACCAAGCTGTCCAGCACAACCACAACACTGGAGTCTACCCAGCAATGTGGAAAATCCACCAGGTATGACCTGTCCACAAAAAGCAAGGCAAATCCAACCCAGTCAATTAGCGCTCCATCAGTTTACTCTCAATCGTCAGCAAAGTGATGGAAGGTGCCATCAACAGTGCTATTAAGTGGCACTTGCTCAGCAATAACCTGCTCACTGACACTCAGTTCAGGTTCTGCCAGGGCCACTTAGTTCCTGACCTCATTACAGCCTTGGTTCAAACATAGACAAAAGAGCTAAATGCAAGAGGTGAGGTCAGAGTGATTGTCTTTGACATCAAGGCCACATTTGACTGAATGTGGCATCAAGGAGCCAGTGGCTGGAGTCAATGGGAATCAAGAGGAAAGCTCTACACTGGTTGCAGTCACATTTAGCATACAGGAAGATAGTTGTGGTTGTTGGAAGTCAGTCATCTCAGTTCCAGGACATCACTGCAGGAGTTCCTCAGGATAGTGTCCTAGGCCTATCCATCCTCAGCTGCTTCATAAAAGACCTTCCCTCCATCAAAAGATCAGAAGTGGAGATGTTTGCTGATGATTGAACAATGTTCAGCCTCATTCACAACTCTTCAGACACTGAAGCAGTTTGTATCCATTTGCAGAAAGACCTGGACAACACCCAGGCTTGGACTGGTAAGTATCAAGTAACATTTGTGCCATACAAGCGCCAGGCAATGACCATCTCCAACAAGACAGAATCTAACCATCGCCCCTTGACATACAATGGCATTACCATCATTGAATCCCCCACTATCAACATCCTGGGGGGTTACCATTGAGTAGAAATAGAACTGGACCAGCCCTATAAATACTGTGACGACAAGAGAAGGTCAGAGGCTGGGAATCCAGTGGCAAGTAACTCAGCTCCTGACTTCCCAAAGCCTGTCCACTATCTACAAGACACAGGTCAGGAGTGTGATGGAATACTTGCCTGGATGAATGCAGCACCAACAACACACAAGAGGCTTGACACCATCCAGGAAAAAGCACCTGCTTGATTGGCCCATCCACCACCTTAAACATTCATTCCCGCCACCACCGTCGCACAGTGACAGCACTGAGTACCATCTACAAGATGCACTGCAGCAAATCACAAAGGCTCCTTAGACAGCACCTTCCAAACCCCTGACCTCTACCACCTAGAAGGGCAAGGTCAGCAGATGCATGGGAACAACACCACCTGCAAGTTCCCCTCCAAGCCACACACCATCCTCACTTGGAATCATATCGCATTTCCTTCACTGTCGCTGGGTCAAAATCCTGGACTCCCTCCCTAACAACACTGTGGATGTACCTATACCACATACACTGCAGCGGATCAGGAAGGAAGCTCACCATCACCTTCTCAAGGGCAATTAGGGATGGACAATTAATGCTGGCCTATCCAGCAATGCCTACATCCCATGAAAGAATTTTTAAAATCAATAATACGAAGAATCACAGCACTAATCACCCTTGTGCAGCCCCTATTGATTGACTTGTAGGTGCCCTTGCTTAGCCTAATGCTCCTATGCTGAGCTACCCCACTGGCTGCAGGATGGTTGGTGGGAAGCTGCTGACTTTCATTGGTGGAGACTGCAGATGGCCTTGGAGGATGCCCTCAAGTAGCTTTGGATCTTGAGGGCTCAGCTTTGGAATGCACTTACATGACATAGGTGGCAGCAGTCTTGGCTGGCTGGCTGGGAGGGAACAGCAAGAATAATGGTGGAGTGGCAGTGGTGGAAGAATGAATGTTGTCATCTTGAGAGAGGACAGAATGTTCATGCTCCATAAAACCACTGTCACTCCCTTGATGTGGTGCTTCAGCAATCCTTGAAATCTTCTGCTGCACAGATGGTTTGACTACTGTTAGGGCCTGCATGACTCATCAAGCACTGGTATCTCCATCCACGCTGACAGCTGTCTCTGCCTAGATGACAGCACCCTGAGATCTTATGACTTCTGTCTGAGCTTCCACTGAGGCACTGATGTATTGAGAGGCCTCCGCCTGTGCTGTAGTGGAAGCTGCGACAGCAGCCAACAGATGTTACTTAATGAGTTGGCCAATGTTGCATGAAGGTGCCCACCACTCCCACAATGGAATGGATGAGTTCCACACTTTGCCATGTTGGAATCACATTCTTCCATACAGTGACTGTAGGTTACCTGGCAAGCCTACCAATGCATCAAGTATTTTGGTGTGCATTATCATCTGTATTTTCCAATGTTCTGACCCAATGAGGTCCTAATCTAGGCCCCTGCAGCAAAGTGGGTGTGTGACCTCGACCTGTAGGCCCCTGTCCTGGCCGCAGTCCACTCATGCCCAGTGACTCGCTATGTGCTGATCCCAATTCTAAACTAGCCTCTAATGTTCATGCAGAGCCAATACCTAGTGGGTGGCTACAAGTTTTAGGTGGCGCTTGTTCCGCAGAGCTTTCTTCCTCCTCTTGCCCAGCTGCCTAAGGCTGCTGTGGCTGAGCAACAGACAGCTCTAAACTATCTGAAAGCACAAAAGCATAAGGGGAGGGTTGGGGTGAGGCAAGGAAGTTGAGGGCTTGGGATGGGAGGTTGGGAAGGGAAGCAAAACGTCGACAGTCAATCCATCAGCAATTTCTATTCCATTGCACCTTTTAAAATGAGGGTGAAGAGTCAATGGAGAAGGTGTATCAAGCAGCAACTTACCATCATCCTGAATGGCTTCAACAGTATTGAGTACCACTGGCTCTGTAGCATTGTTGCCCATAATCCTGTGGACCATCTCCTCAAGGGTGCTGGGGTGATGGATTAATGATGATCCTCCACTGGTCCTGTGCATCTCCCTCCTGTTGTGAGCTAGTTTCTCCTGCAAGGAGAGATGGCAGAATGTCAGTGACTGTTTGTCAGCGTGGTTGGGTGATGTGTCTGCCACAGCTGACTATCTGGAGGTTTATGGAGGCAGTGAGAGGTTGGCCGATGACATCCGGGAAGTGCAAGAATGGTATGATAGAAGTCGTATGACAACTAGACATTTCAATGAGTAAAGAATTGGCATGCTCCAGGTGTGTTTTAGGTTCTGGACAGATCTGGACGTGCCATTTAGTACTCAATAACAAAACTGTGAAAATATATTAAACCTGGCTCACAATACGAATATTCCAGAATGGTTGTGTGTACCATACTCTGCAAAACATTATGCACAGCAAAGTTTGAACCTGCAGAAGGAACAAGACACTGAGCACATATCATCTGCAGATGAATCCAGTGAAGAGGGGGAAGAAAAAGATGGGGAGAAGGACAAGAAGGAGTAGAACAGGATGAAGATGACCACCACAACACATTGATGCTTGTTTGATGCCAGGAATATCAGGAATTCCTTAATGTAAAGTCAAGGGTTAACATCAGGAGCACCTGATACTGATGTAACTGTTGATGTAACAATGATGCAATGTCACATGACTAAGAGACTGCGATCTGGTGGGAAGCAGAAGTACAACCTCGTGTACAGTACTGAGATGTACATAGACCTGTAAATAAAAAAGAATGTTTTTTTAGGGTAATAGGCAAAGCCTAATGAAACCCCATCTAGACCCCAAACCCATGGTGGCAGCTGATGGTTTCTGTCGACTGTTTATGTGCATCACCTGAAACATGGTGGCATGGTTGTTTTTTTTAAATCAAATCTGAATGAAACCAGCCAGTAAGTGGTATTTGGAGCATGAATTGATGTAATTGTAATACACCTCTAAGGGATAGTAGCATGTCATCACTAGAGGGGAAGCATATCACACAGTCTCAGATTCACATGGGCCTGTGAGCAGGACACAGCACAGTTCTGATGTCTTCAAGCTTTCTATCAATGTTTATATGTTCTTTGGTGCCTAATCTAAATAAATGAGACCACGTGGTTACCCAAACCCTTGTGAGTGATTGGTACCTTATTATGTCCATTAGACATGAAAGAACTCAAAACTGTGTACTTCAAGTTTTATTCCTTTTTGCTATTGTTAAAATTGGCTTTTGCTAGACCACAAGATGGTTGCTACAGGTCACCTGAGCAAAAGATTGACCACAGTTTCTGGAAAGTTCCAGCAGCAGTTACAAGAACAGAAGAATTCCCCTCTCAGTCTGTGGAATCTCACACCTCATTGTACAGACCCCTTGTAATCAAGGAAAGCAGAGGAAGTGCAGATGAACTGGGTCCTCAGCCCGAACTATCATAAAAGAGAGAGATCAAAACTTGTTATACCTGAAGGGATACTAATAGCCACCTTGTCTCTTTCCTGAGGGGGAACAATGGATTCTGACCAGAAGAACAGAAATTGATTGTTAAGCTGCAATCAATCCCATGATTGGGCTATGTCACATGAGCCAAGCCTCTGACTTTTTGGACAGTTTTAACATTACATCATTGCCCTCACAAGCAGTCTGCTGTTTATCTTCCAAACTGTGAACACCAAAAAGCAGGACTCCAGGCTGAACAACAGCGTGCTCCTCAAAGCCTGTCTGTGCTGGAAGATTTCCTACCTTTGCCTGCCGAATTGACCCAATCTCTGTGTACCAACTTCATCTTGCAGTATCAGCAGCAACTGTAAACAGAACACTACAGCTCTGGTCTTTAGCCAGCTGAACTCAAGCACCTCTGTGAAAGAACTCCTCACTGGACTCTGAACTCTGATAATCACATGAACTTATATTCAATTTTGTGGTTGTTTTCCTGTCACTATCCATAGTTATAAAACTTGCCTTTTTGTGTGCGTGTGTGTGCGTTTGTTGGATCATTGTGAACACTCCTCCCCCAGGTTTGAATGTGAATAAACTAACCTTCTGAGTTATCATAACGTGAGTTTGCTGAAAATTATTAGCAAATTAGGTCACATAAACTGAGGGTTTGGGAAACACGCCACAGCCTACTTAAAACAATTCATAAACACCTTCTGCTTACAGACAGATGGTGAGAGGATAAAAAAGTTTAGTTTGCCTCTCTCTCTTGTTTATAACAGCCTTTATATCATAAAAGTAAAACAGTAATAACACCCTATTTTACAAAAGTTAATCTGATTTAATTCTCTTTCCAGTATCTGCAGTATTTTGTTTCTGACTTATTTTTTCATGTTTTCCCTTGTGTCTGCTAATAAAGAAAGAAACTTATTGCATTTATATATCATCTTTCACGCCCTCAATGTTCCAAAATGTTTCTAAGTCACTTAATTACCTTTTGATATGTATTCATAATTTTGCAGGCAATTTGTGTAAACTATCAAACACCAATTGCAATAAGGAAACAATTTGGTTTAATGACAGGAAATGAGCCATTGGCTTTTGACAATGATTCAGAAAGTATTTCGATTTGTATAACTTGCAGAACATGATTAAGAAGTGAACTATGATATTGTGAAAATGACGTTGATAAGTTAATAAAACATCTATTCTAAAAAAGGGATAATTACAAGGGCAACAATACCAGTATCTGTGCCAATTGAGAACTGAATGGCTCAGGCAAAAAACGTAATAAAAACATAATAATATCCTGAAGCAAATACCTCACTATGAAGCACTGAGGAGTAAGGGCACAGAGGAAAGCTACTGAAATGTGTTTTCTGCAACAAGGAAAGTGAGCATTACTATTCCACCTAATGCATGAGCAGGATTACACATTCACGCAGTCTTGAGTCAAAGTTTTACACAGAACTTGCTGTTACAAGTAATTTACTGTTTACAGATATTGGTGATGTTTGCCAATGCTTGTGCCCTTATTCCAAATCTGGCTGGCCCCTCTTCTGTGTTGCCAGTTTGAGATGAAGCATTAGATATGTTCTCACCTTTCATAATTTCTTTAACCTCTTCCATCCTATGATACCTGCCCTTCTCCAATTCTGGCTCCTTGTGCATTCCCTATTGACGGCTGTGCTTTCAGCTGTCTAAGCCCTAAACTCTGGAATTCCCTCCTGAACCTCTCCCTCTCTAGGTCTTTCTCCTCAATTAGGACATATTGTAAAAACTATCTCTTCAACAAAGCCTAATATTTTCTTGCATATCTCGGTGTCAAATTTTGTTTGGTAACTATCCAGTGAAGCGCTTTGATACTTTACTATGTTTAAGGCACTATATAAACTCAAGTTTTTGTTGTTGTTGTTGATTGTTAGAAAAAAGTAGATTGTTAAGAAATAGCAGCTGCAATTTTAACTCGATCCAGCCAGCAAGAAAGGGGCAAGTAAGTGGTTAACAATCAAGGTTTATATTTGTTTATGTGGATGTTTATGCCCATCCCTAATTGCCCTTGTTCAGAGGGCATTTAAGAGTCAACCACATTGCTGTGGGTCTGGAGTTACCTGTAGGCCAGACCAAGTAAGGATGACAGATTTCCTTCCCTAAAGCACATTAGTGAACCAAATTGTTTTTTGCAACAATTGGCAATGGTTTCATAGTCATCATCAGACTTTTAACTCCAGATTTTCATTGAATTCAAACTTCATCATCTGGTATGCTGACATGCTAGGATTCAAACCCAGATACTTACTGAATTACCTGGGTCTCTGGTATACTCATCTAGTGACTATGCCACTGCCTCCCCCCATTCGTGACTCATTCCTGCCTGGAACTCCAGATAAAAATTTCAACTCTACCATTAACTGAGGTCAGATATGCACCCACCAGAGTGACTGATGAATAGATACAATTTGGGGGTCTCATGGAGTAATTGGAACCTGGTTGCTATTTTAACAGGGCTGAGAGGAAGTCACTTAAAGCTTATGTGATTGGCCTAGAGTTGCCAAACTTCCAGTATTGTCCGTAAATCTCCAGGAATGAAAGAATAATCTCCCAGCCACTGTTGAGAGGAGCATAGGAGAAAAATCATAGAATCATTTAAAACGTGTGTATTTTAATTGCTTTGAATACTTTAGTTTATTAATTATATAAATATTGGATATGAGAATAAAGGCTGGGTGGAATTTAATGGGACCTTTGGGAGCAGGACAGAAAGTGGGTGGGGGACATAGGTGGGAGCCAAAATCTTGGTTTCCCAGCATTGGATTGATTTCTTTAAATAATGGTGGCTGCATGTCAGTGGTGGAGTCCCCAGCAGCGGGTACCTATTTAACATGTATTTGCATAGCGTGAATACTCACTAAATGGGAACTTTACCAAATTAAGTCCTACCTTCAGGGTTAAATCACATGGGAAACTCGTGCTTCCTGTTTCCCAACAGCATAAAGGTGGCATGCACCAGATGAGGCTGTTCAATCTTTGGAACAGAGGTGAGGTTTCTTCTTTGTCTAACTCAGCGGCACAGGGGAGGGCAGCAGGGGAAGCCAGATGGTCTGGTAGAGGCAAGGGTGGGGAATGGAGAGAGGCTGATGGTGGTCGGGTCCTCAAACAGTGCAATGGCTGGGCTGGCAAGAGGGTGGTGGTGGTTAGGGCATCAAATGGCAGTGCAGCAAGGCACTGGCATGTTTACAGTGGGGGGGACGAGGGAGTTCCAAATGGAGCCAGGTTCAGATATATAGAGCGGGGGCCATTGTTTTCAAATTTTAGTCCAGGTGTTCAAGGAGACCACCTTGGCATGTCTACAGTGAGAGAAGGGAGATCAAGCTTGATGGAGGACAGGTCCAGCTGGAGGGAGGGTAGGACATGGGTCTCTGAGGAACGATCGAGAGATACCGAGGGCAGATCAAGGGTGATGGGGGAAGCTCCAGGATGATGCCAGGCAGGTCAAGGGTGAGAGATGGAAAGTCGAGGGTCACTGGCACAGGGTCAAGGGCGATAGTTGGAGGCTTGAGGGTGATTGAGGGAAAGCAAAGGGTGATGTTGGGAGTGTCAAGGATGATGGGTGGAAGCTTGAGGGTGATGTAGGGTGGAGGTGGATGGGTTGAAATTGCAGGGTCGCACTCTGAATTTCCATCGGCAAGGATGCTGATGCAGGTTGAGTTAACAGGGGACCAGGATCTTGTGGGAGGAGGCCACAGTTGGATGGAAGGTGTCGTGGGTGTGGTCTATGGGAGGGTCATGCATTCCCGTAAGTCAACTCCAGCTGCTCTATGGATACAGGCCATTCACACAGGGGTGCTCATACTTTTATCTGCCTTCTTCACACATTTCACTTTGTGGCATTGCAATGCGTCTTATACACCAAATCTTTTCACAACTGTTGTGGTCACTTTGACAAACGGACCACAGGAGACTCAGGTACAGGTTTTGATCATTTATTTGAGCAATTGCAAGGAGGGCACCATCTCAATACAGCTTGAGACAGTACTCTGTCTCAAGTGTTCAACATATTTATACATTATTGGTCACGTACAAGAACAGTTTCCAGATTCTGATCTCGTCAACATATAGGTTTACATTAAACAGACATCTCTGGTAACAGGTACATGCATCGTATGTCCCTATTTTTCACCCAGGCAGAGACTTTCCTTCCTATCTAAGCTGGGACCATCTGTTTTTCCCCTATCTGTTGAAGAGCACACTTAATCTTAGTTGTTATTGCCAATGCTCTGACTGCAGTCCGGCTCCCAAGGCCTTTCTGTTGTTTGCAGGCCCTAAGGCTGTGCAAGGTTCATCTGGTAACCTTTAACTGCCAATGTGCTTGGAGATTTTAAGTAATTCATTTCCTTTCAATAAGTTCTTACTGTACCCCTATATTCCCCCCTAACACAACCTTGGACAGAAGAGGAGAAATTCGCTAGAGGAAGGCTGTGGTCAAACAACAACAGAGGCCAACAAGGCCATCACACGGCACCAGCAAAGGAGAAGGCTGGTCAGGAGGAAGGCTACCAGGCCTATCATTGTCATAAACAAGCATCGATGCATAAATGTGTGTTCAGAACGTGCACCAACTACCTTCAGTAGCCTGGGACGCAATGCCAGAGATGGCTAAGGCTTTCCCAGGTAGTGGTCGCTGGCCTGTGTGTGCTCCTTCAACAAGACCTCCAGTCCCGCAGATTTGAAAGAAACCCAATGTCAGTCAAGCTCAAGGTGAGTGTGGTGCTGAATTTCTAAGCCAATAGACCATTCCAGGGGTCCACAGGGGACATGTATGACATATCCCAGGCTGCAGCACATAGATGCATCAAGAAGGTGGTCAATACCCTGTTCAGAAAGGCCAATGAATTCATTCAGTGGCTCATGACACTAGAAAATCAGCCCCACCCCCACATCCCTGCAGAGGAGTGTTACAATGCAGCACACGGATCACATGACATTTTGGAGGAGGTGATGGTGTAGTGGTATTGTCACTGGGCTAGTAATCCAGAGACCCAGGGTAATGCTCTGGGGACCCGGGTTTGAATCTTGCCACAGCAGGTGGTGACATTTGAACCCAATAAAAATCTGGAATTAAAACTCTAATGATGGCCATGAAACCATTGTCGAAGGTTGTAAAAACCCATCTGGTTCACTAATGTCCTTGAGGGAAGGAAATCTGCTGTCCTTATCTGGTCTGGCCACAGCAACGTGGTTGACTCTTAAATGTCCTCTGAAAAAGGGCAATTGGGGATGTGTAATAGATGCTGGCCTAGCCAGCGATGCCCACATCCCATGAATTAATATTTTAAAAAATCATAGGGCAGACCATTGGTTTGCTGAAAATGTGCTTCCGCTACCTTGACCGGTCAGGTGGATCATTGTAATACACACCACAGGGGGTATCCAGAATTGTTGTGGTCTGCTGTGCATTGCACAACATTGCATTGCAACAGGGAGAGGAATTACCATACAAGGATATGGAGGAACTGCTCTCCTACTCAGATGAGGATGATGGTGAGGAATATGAGGAAGAAGCCAGAGATATGGCAGCCATGGAGAGATATACCAGGACAATGGAGAGATGTTTCAGGGCCAGGGCTTTAATCAGTTTGCGCAGGAATGACAAAACTCCCTGAAAATCATTGTCTGCTCCAGTGTACACCGACATCTGCAAGCCTCCACATGGTGTTATCTCACTACCCATATCCTCTACCCCCTAGAAGGCTAAGATGAGGGGATCTTTATTGAAAATCAAAAGATATGACTGCCTCTGAGGTTTCACACTTACAAATGAATCATTGGAGATCTAATGAGTCATCTTTCTGTTCCTTGTCCACAGTGACAGGGCTTTGAGTGCATGAACAGCACATCATTTCTCACGTTAGTAGTGCCACCAGAGGCTGCATGTTCAGCCATGCCGTGTTGCCTTGATAATACAAATGAAGCCACACACATTACCGTGCAATAAAGACTGAACTCGAACACATGGTGACATTGTTGCCTACACAAGTGAAATATTCCTCACTGGCCTTGATTCATCAATGGTTGCTAATCATGAAGCACAACTGTACTCCCTCTGAATGGGGACATCTCAAAAAATGTACATGATGCACAGTTATTAAGTGAAACAAATATAATGTCAGACATATACGTGTACATACATTTATAGTGTCTCAATACCTGTGTCAGGAAGATATAATAATTTTCATAATGTTATTTGGAATTTCTTGTAGAGTAATAGTGGGGTCTGCATCTATGGGTCTGTGTGTGTGGGACTTAATTGAATTAGAAACAGCTGGTCTGAAGGCTTTGATATAAGAAAAGCTAGGTTTGAAATGCTAAATAGGTAAACATGGGTGGAGGTTTAGAATGTGAGGTGTAAAGAGAACATTTGCATTTTTAAATAAATCGGAGTAGCTTGAATTCAAAAGAAGGGGTGAAATGTTACACCCGGCCAGAAGTAGTTAAGAAACAGTGTGTTTATTTTTCCCTAAAATTACACCTAAAATTGGTACTATGATAGATTTTTATTATTAGAAAAGTAAAGTCCAAAGACATAGTGAAACAATGGGAATTTGCATTCAAAGGGGAAAATATGTAAAAAGGAGAGAAGGCTGTGTGTAAGGGCGGGATTTTAAGATCTAACACAAGTGTGAAAAGCCTCAAGTTGCTGTTTACAAGGAACCGCAGCTGAAAAAAACTCACTTTGAATTCCACTGTCCAGGATGTGTGCTTTGCCTGGGCCTGTTTAAATCTACGTGTTTTGCTTTTGCCTTAACAGAGGTGTAACTGGGAGTCAGATTAATTAGGGGATTTAGGAGTTATTAAAGTAGTAATTCAAAGACATATGTATGTGCTTAAAATCTTTTTCTTTTATGAATAAATGTTTAATTTAGGTTTATAAAAACCTCTAAGATTTGGTGGCCTTCTTTTTACTGAATTCAAAGCCCACATCTTGAAATAATTACAAATTGTTAGCAGTTGTGGCAGCTGCTTCAAGCTTTCCTCTGGGATTTGAGCAGCTTGGCATTTACTATCCGTCTGCAATAATATCCTGTGCCAGCATTGTGCCTTCAAAATGTCTTACATTTTCACTATAGCCCACTGAGGATCTGATATATGCAGGGTTAATGTGGGACTGAGTACAGTACTGCCACACAGTGATATAAGAGGTCACATGACCCAGACCCAGAGTCAGTGTTGTATTGGCCAGAGACATGTTAAGACCTAGAGATGGAGATAGCTCCTTACCTGTACCCTTTACTAGAGTTACAAGTAGTTAATAAAGACTTGCAGTTAACATACAGAAGGCTTCCTTAACAGACACATTCTGTAATCAGCACCATTAACTTTTCTCTTAAACCCACTACACCGCAGTGCATCCCTGGCATCCAGAGTTGAGGAGGAGACAGGTTGCTGAGAGCAATGCCTGTTACATTCGATGATGTTGGCAGGCCATCCTCTAGTTGTCTGAGGCCTAGAAGGCTCCACCCTATTGGGGGTCTCCTGCATGGATGCAGGAGCATCCTCCTAAGCCCTGCATATTGGAGACTCTGGGGTCACTAGCAGAGGGAATGAGGAGCAATTGCTCACCCTATGAGTTCCCTGAACAGACGTCCCAGGGGTGACTGGCTGGCGTTCCTCCTCTCTCTCGTGTGCAATGGTAGCTCCCTGTATCTATGAGGATAAGGAGCACCTGAAGGGAGGTCCATATGCTTTGTTCCCCTCTTGCTTAGTCACTGCTGTACTGAGACCAAGGCCAGAGCAATGGAATGCAGGTCTTCACGCATATATATTGAATGTCAGACCTGGAATTCCATGGTGGTCACCATGCAAGGTTCCGGCTAGTCTCTAGCACCTCTGATTGATTTTCCCCTACCTGTCTCTTAATTTCCAGCAGGTTTATTGTGGTTGAGAACTGAGGCCGGGATTTTCCATACTCGCCGGTGTCGGTCGTGCTCAGTGGCGTGAGCAGACAATATGGCACGATCGGTTTCACGATAGCAGTGAAACCAATTCACGATCATCCACTCAGCCCGCCAATAGCAGGCTGCATTTCCCACCATTGGACATCGGGAACCTCATTGTAATACATCTGCATATCATTATTAGACCAGCCTACCAGAATCGTCCCATGTACCCCCCTCCCCCAACCACCCGACAACTGAATCATCTGTCCACTTCGGCAGGAAAGCACGCCGATGCATTTCACAACAGCACATAAAAGCCGTGCACTTGGTGGGCTACACTTTGAAGGGAACTTGGAGGTGAGTACACAGCAATGACGTGCAGCGCTCGCCAGGGTCGCCTGTTGGACTTCAAGCTTGAGGAGCGTTGGGAGGGGGGTGTCAAGGGCAACCCTACAGTTGAGGCAACTTGTGGTGTGGTAGGGGGTGCAAGGACTGCCTTGCAGTTGAATATAACGCAAGCATTCGGGTTCGGGGGTAGGGTGGGTGAGGGAAGCAGCCACACATTAGGGAAACCTATATAAAGTGACCATTCCTCTGAAGCTGAGACTTTTCAGCCACAGTCATGTTGATATGATTGGAGTTGGCTTCTAGCTTATCTGCCCACTCAAGTAACACAGAGGCCACAAAGTGCCACCAAGTACTCTAAAACTTTTCACCCCAACCCCCCAGCACAGACTGCAAAGCCATGAGCATTTTAGTGGACTGCAGATCAATTGGACGACTGCACATATTGTACAATCTCCTTGCTAAAGCTGACCATGGAGCAGTCACTCCTGGAGGTGCTCAGAGCCTCTTGCAATGTCACATCCTGGTTTGGACCAGTCTCCCCGATGTTCAAGCTAACAGTGCAGCCTTGCAGTGTGGGTTAGGAGAATGCCTGCGCCTGAACTGAGAGCACAGCATGCAGTCCAATGGGCGAAGCTGCTGCCAATCAGTCAGTTGGAGTGCTGCTGAGATGGGTGAGGTTATGGGCAGCCATGCAGAGCATTAATCTCTGGCTATACAATTGGTGGTCAGCACTCTCTGGGAAGCGTTAAGGGGCCTTCACACTTAACCAGGACCAGTTCTTAGTACATAAGAACGAGAAGCAGGAGTAGGCAATTCAGCCCCTCGAGCCTGCCCCGCCATTCAATACAATCACAGCTGATCTCATTTCGGCCTCAACTCTAATTTCCTGCCCTCTCCCCATAACCTTTCAACCCATTACTAATTAAAAATCTGTCTATCTCCTCCTTAAATTTATTCAGTGTCCTGGCATCCACTGCACTTTGAAGTAGTGAATTCCACAGATTCACGGCCCCTTGAGAAAAGTAATTCCTCCTCATCTCTGATTTAAATCTACCACCCCTTAGCCTAAAACTATGGCCTCTCATTCTAGAATGCCCCACAAGGGGAAACATCCACTCCACATCCACTTTGTCTATCCCATTTAGCATCTTATATGCCTCAATTAGATCTCCTCTCATCTTTCTAAACTCTAGTGAGTATAGGCCTAAACTGCTCAATCTCTCCTCATAAGACAAGCTCCACATCTCTGGAATCAATCTAGTGAACCTCCTCTGAACCACCTCCAATGCAACTACATCCTTCCTCAAATAAGGGGACCAAAACTGTGCACAGTACTCCAGGTGCGATCTCACCACTGCCTTGTACAGTTGCAACAACACTTCCCTATTTTTATACTCTATTCCTTTAGCAATAAATGCCAAAATTCCATTTGACTTCCTTATTACCTGCTGTACCTGTGTACTAGCTTTCAATGATTCATGCACGAGGACACCCAGATCCCTCTGCACTGAAGCATTCTGAAGTTTCTCTCCATTTAAATAAGTTGTCTTTTTATTCTTCCGAACAAAATGGATAACCTCACACTTATCCACGTTAAACTCCATGTACCAAATTTTGGACCATTCCACCTGTCCATATCCATTTGTAAATTTCTTATTTCTTCATTGCAACTTACTTTCCCATCTATTTTGGTATCATCTGCAAATTTAGCTATAGTACCTTCTGTCCCTGAATCCAAGTCATTAATATAGATTGTAAATAGTTGGGGCTCAAGGACTGAACCCTGTGGCACCCCATTAGTTACAGTTTGCCATCCAGAAAAAGACCCATTTATCCCGACTCTCTGTTTTCTGTTGGTTAGCCAATACTCTATCCAAGCTAATATATTACCCCTAACTCCGTGTGATCTTACCTTGTGTATTAGTCTTTTGTGCGGCACCTTATCAAAGGACTTCTGGAAATCCAGATATACTACATCTACAGGATCCCCATTATCCACTTTGTTTGTCACATCTTCAAAGAACTCTAGCGAATTAGTCAAACACAATTTACTCTTCATAAAACCATGCTGACTCTGATGGATTGCATTTTGACTTTCCAAATGCCCCATTACTACTTCCTTAATAATGGATTCCAACAATTTCCCAATGACAGACATTAAGCTAACTGGTCTATAGTTTCTTACTTTCTGCCTCTCCCCCTTTTTGAATAAGGGCGTAATATTAGCATTTTTCCAATCCACTGGAACCTTTCCATGATCCAGGGAATTTTGGAATATAATAGCCAATGCATCCACTATCTATGCTGCCTTTAAGACCCTGGGATGTAGGCCATCTGGTCCTGGGGACTTGTCACCCTTTAATCCCAATAGTTTGCTCAGTACTTTTTCTCTAGTGATGGTGATTGTTCTAAGTTCCTCCTTCTCTATACCCTCTGCACTACTTGTTACTAGTGGGGTGGTACTAGTGTCCTCCACCGTGAAAACTGAGGCAAAATATTGACTAAGCGTCTCTCCCATTTCTGCATTCCCCACTATTAACTCCTCAGTCTCATTCTCCAATGGACCAACACTCACTTTAGCTACTCCCATGCTAACTTTAGTACACCCATGCTAACGCATGTGTCTCTCTGCAGGAGGAGTACATCAGGATCATGGAACCTGGTGAACTAGCTGTATGCCTGATGGCCCACAGAGATCGAAGACAATGGAGAAGAGAGCAACTGAGGAGCCTGACTGTGCAGAGGCAGGAGCAGTAACCACAGGAAGAATGGGCAGCTGGGGCTCCCACGCACACCACCGAAGAGCCACAGCGAGCCATTGCTGGTCAGCACCTAGTGAAACCCAGGGTCTACATACGCTGCCTTTCATTCCTGCAGATGACAGAGAAACAGTGCCGCCAAACACTGCACATGTCTAGGGAGCTGGTCAGTCACATCTTCCAGCTGCTGCAGGATTTGGCACCACGGGGACATGTGGGACATCCACTGCCAGTGACCGTAAAAGTGGCCGCGGCACTCAATTCCTATGCCAGTGGCTCCTTTCAGGGCTCCACAGGTACCTCTGTGGGACCTCACAAGCCTCCACCTACAAATGCATCCATGAGGTCACGGATGCCACCTTTGCGAGGGCACACAACTTTGTGCATTTCGTTCAGGACTAGGACAGCTAGGAGGCAAAAGTGATTGGAATCGTACAGACCTCAGGTTTCCTGAAGGCGCAGGGTGTGATCGACTGCACTAACGTAGCACTCAAATCTCCATCGCAACACGCAGTGAACTATATCAACCGCAAGGGGCTCCACTCACTGTATGTTCAGCTGGTGTGCGACCACCAGAAACGCATTCTGCAGAAGTGTGCACGGTTTCCAGGGACTATGCACGACTCCTATGTCCTCAGTCGGTCACAGATCCCTGCAGTCTTCCAGGGTCCACAGAGGCTGCAAGGATAGCTCCTTGGGGACAAGGCAGAGACCGTGGCTGATGACACCACTGCAGCAGCCTCAGACTGCAGCAGAGTGACGGTATCATGAGGCTCATGATGCAGCTCGCAACTTGGTAGAACAGACCATCGGGATGCTGAAGATGCGGTTCCGGTGACTGGACCTGGTGGAGCCCTGCAATACAGTCCGCAGAGGGTGTCACGCATCATCATCGTCTGCTCGTCGTCTGCTGTGCCCTTTACAACCTGGCACTGCAACGGGGAGACGAGCTGGCTGAGGAGGAGATGGAGGAGCTGGAGGTCTCCTCAGATGAAGAGGACGGCAGTGGGAATGACGGTAAGGGGGTCCTCAGAGGCGTCAATTATGGGGATGGGGCCCTCCCACTGGCTAGACAAGGCAGGTGCACTTGGGAGGCCCTATAGGTTTGTTAGAGCTGCTAGGTTTGTACAGGATGATGACGACATGTAGTGAGGTGACCCCATAGATCCTCACATCGCAATTGTGAATGTTTGACTCCAGTCTGGCTTATGGCAGTGCGAATACCCACTGTGAGAGTGCCCCTGTCATGGAGATGCGGTGGAGGCCCTAGTAATCACTCGATCGCAGCAAGATGACGGTGAGATGCAGTGAGGACACTCCACAGATTTTCACATAGCCTCTGAGAATGTCTGACTCCTGTCTGGTCGAGGGCAGCTCGCTTACATTCCGTAGTCAGGATCATAGAGACGCAGCCATGAAACTTTAGAAGCATCTGATCCTTTGTCTGTCTTCAGCACCTGACCCCTTCAGGACCACAGCATCACTGGTCACAGGTGCTGAAGAGATGGGGGCCAGCCCCACCTTAAAGGTGCTGAGAGCACACAGAGAGAATGACAGAACTCTGTGGCACCTGCCCACAACATCCTGGCAGCAATGACCAGCACCATCGAGGTGTAGGCATCAGTAATGTGTCCAGGGAGTGTGAGGCTGGACCATCACTTTGGTCTGAAGGCTGCACAGAGCAGAGGGAAGATGCCCTAGACTGAGACACTTGCCTTTATCTTGTGCAGAAAGGTTTCATATCTGAGTGACAAGAACACTGCTCATCAGCACAAGGAGCAATAGGCAGGGAGACATCCTTAGGGTTGTGAACAGTATGAACAAGTGATTAACACCTGTGCCAATGCTGTGCAACTACATCTTCTTAACTTCCCTAACCCTGCTGCTACGTCTTGGTGCTCCCGGGACATACACAGCAGAGGTAGAGGTAGCCTGCTGACTGCAATGTCCTGTCTGTGATGATCTTGACGGGCATCCTCTGGAGGGCCTCAGCCTGCTTTCAGGGTCCTGCTGTGTGGCAGCGGCACCCTCCTCGACCTGTGGAGCTGGAGCTGCAGAGGTCACAGGAAGAGGGGATTCGGATGGGCCGGTCACTCTCGTATTAACCTGGGTGGATGGGCCCGGAACATGCACCTGCTGACCCTCCTTCCTATGAGTGCCCGAGGACCCCAGCTGACTCCATGAAGAGAAGGGGTTGCTGGAGTGAGATCGAGCTGCCCGGCACCCCTCTCACTTACACGCTGTTGGAGGCCAACTATGGCATCAGCGATAGAGTTGAGCCCACGCAACAGTGCAGGACCAATGTCGTGGAACAAGGTCTCCATGGCGGCTGCCACCCTACCAGTGTTGACCTCGGTGCCTTGGCATGCCAGCATTATCACCTCAGATTGAAGGCAGATGGACTCCTCCATCGTGCCGTTTAATCTGAGGAGTGCAGGAGACATCCCTTCCTGATATTCCCTAGCTTGCCTTTGCAGCTCCAGCAACAGTGACACGACCGAGTCCAGGGGCTCATCATCTGACTTGAACTCAGCAAATTTCTAGTCTCCAGCAGTCCTCCGAGTGCCAGATACCAAGGAAATCCCTGCCACAGCCTGCTGGGTATCAGACAGTACGGTGTGCTCACCAGTACGTGATCCTGAAGCTATTCTGAAGCTAAGTCCCACCGAGGTGTGCGTCTTTGCATTGATGGAGGGTGTGGGTGAGCCCTGTGACAGGACTTCAAGGAGGGTGCCTTCAGATTCCTCATCAGAGCTTTCTTCGGGGCTTGATTGGAGGCCCTGGGTCATGGACTCCATCGGCTGTTTCTCAGATGTGCCTGCGGAAGCAAGGGGAGATAATTAGTGCATGGCAGTGGCCTGTGAAATGGGACACATCACTCACAGCATGGTTTTCTGATGGATGTTGCATTGCTGGACCCTTATTTTGTAGAGCACCGCCAACCTCACTGTCAGCACAGGACAGGTCCAGATCATCGCCGGCCAGGTGGATGGCTCTGTCACAGACTTTGATTTCAGGCGTTCCTCCACCAGTCTGTGACCTCTCCCTTTTGCTGTGTGCCAGATTGTCCTGCATGAATAGAGATATATAAAGTGTAAGCAGAACACCTGCCAGGCCAGGTGATAAGTATGCCTGGCATATGTAGGTGGTGAGTGGTCCCATGGACGGGATGAGGACAATGAAAGTGAGCTTGAGAGAGTGAATGGTGATGTCCCTTACACTGGCAGTGAGTGAGATCCCTGTGGATCTGTGATGGGTTTGTGAGTGTGTGAGTTGAGAGTATGAGAAGAGTGACTTACCCTGGCGGAACAGAGGACATCATTCTCCTCTTGCGGCACTGGGTGTCTGTCCTCTTTTGAAGGGCATTGCCACTGACCACTGCTGCCACCACCTCCCAAGCCTCCCACACCCATCCTGCAGCCAAAGCCGGGATAGAGGACATCCCGGTGGGCCTCCATGGCATCCAAAAGTTCAAGTGATGCATCGCTGAACCTGGGGGCTGCAGTCTTTTTGCCTTTCGTGGGCATCTTCCCTACAGCAGTCGTTGTCTGAAAGCACGGAGATGTGTGCGCATGACTAGACTTTAAATATGATGCCCAGTGTGATGATGCGGCAAGGTGATGGTGGGCAGGTGAATGAGAGCCCGCTTGTCATGGAAACGGCGTGTTTCCTGGGAATGCATGAATAACGTGGCAGGCTTGGGATGATACAGCTTGAAAACCCACCATCGCGGCCGGTGAGTAAAATGACGTTTTACCCGCCCACTACCGCACTTAGTGCAAGTCTGGAACAATTCTGCCCTGAGACACATCATCAGCCACAGCTCACATGCGCCTGATTCCCGACAGCCCTCCCAGTGACAGGGACCTCAGCTGACACAGCCTCCCTCAGCTGTTGGTAATGTCCATGAAATATTCATCAGCATCTGCCCCCAATTCTATATGTGAACTCTTCAAATTGTAACTGCGCTGGTGGAGGATGAGGGAGAGGTATATAATGGTGCATCCCCTGGGTGTTGTGGGTTTTCATCCTCAGATGTGGTGCTGTTGTTTTTCCATGGGCTTGGGTGTTAGTACCCTATGGCAACTTCCTGCAATGGAGAACAAAAAGACTCTAAAGAGAAGCTCAATCCATCAGGAAACCACAGTTTCACATGTACCTCTCATGTGCCCATGTCTCAACATCAGGTTGGACATATTCTCACTCTGCTGGCTGGCTGATCAGCCTCGCCGTCTGCAACAGACTGGCTGCCCTGCTCTCCCACAATCTCCATGGCATCTTCCTCACTCGGGAATGCCTCCTCCCATCTTACCCCTCTCCTTGATGTTGAAGCTCTCCTAATCCTGAATGACGAAGTGGAGACTTAGTGACATGCCAAGAGGCCCCTAACTCCCTTGTCACAATGCACCCCCATGCTATATACTGGTCCCACATTCTAACTGGCACCCAATTATCATGCACCAGCAGTCATACACTCTGGCCTCTATTGCCACCAGTATTGAGGATGACCACACATTTTTCAGCCTGGCCACTCTCCCCACTTACAAAGTTCCATTGCTTGATACCCTCATGATGAGCCCTTTGATGCAATGGCACATTACCACTTACCCTGGTGGATCATAGGAGGTCTTCAAAACTTCTGCTACACTGGATCCATGTTCGTGGCTGGACCCCCACTGCTGCTCACTTCCTCTGCAATCTCCGTCCAGGCTGCCTTGGTCAAGTGGCAGGATCTTCTATTAACATCTCTGTGGAAGAGCTTCACCCACTGTTCCTGGACAGCCTGGAGGAGAACCTGCAGGGAGGCATCGCTGAACTGTGGGGCCGCCGTTGGTCTGTATGCAGACATATTGCTGATGGGTGCAGGGGGTGGTGGGATCGGGGAGTGTCAAGGAGTGATGGGGGACCAGGAAGATGCTTGCTGTAGAAGAAAGGGGAGAGTGAGAGGGCTTTATTCACAAAAGCTGTCAAGGGGGATGGAAGCTATGGTTCAGAAAGGAATTGTTCAGTGGCCCTGAAGGTAAAAAATATTGCTGCCAACTTCATACCAGTTCTCCCTGCCTGCAAACACTGGATGGTTGCAGAGGTGGGACTTTTATAGCACCCCCCCAACCAAAATTAAATTGAGTCAGATGCTGACAGGGGCAGCCACTTCCTGCCCACCCCTCATTGTGTGATTACAAGCAGTTCATGCGCTTGCCATACGGACTTACTATTTGCATCATAATTGCATGGACTGCAGCTCTCAACACTTGAGCTAAAATGGCGTCCACTTCCGGTCCCGCCACCAGGTGCTATGTTCTTCTGAGTAAATTCCACCTGCTGTTTAACTGAGAGTGGGAGGAGCAGTTGGAGGCAGAACATCATGTGATGAAACATCCAGGAGTTTTGAGTTGACAACCATGCACTGGCCTCAGAAAGTGACTGGAATGACTTGATGAACTATTCAGAGAAACACAAAGCAGTCATGTGGACTATTAGGATCTGTGCACTTCTGCAATTATTGGATGCCAAGATTGCTTCATTTTGCTTTTCCTGCTTTACTTATCCTGACTAAGCATTTTCACCTTACCATTGTGCAATTTTTACTTCTTTATTCTGAATGGGCCGCCAGTGGGAGAAGATTCAGCAGTCTCACCAAACAAGGAGACCAAATGGCTCTTATCAAAGTCAAAAACAACATCCTTTGTGACTGTGACAAAGGTAAACTATCCCTCCTCATCTTTTGTGACTTGCCTGCAGACACAATTGATCATGTCCCCCCTCCTCAAACGCCTCTCCACTGTTGTCCATCTTGTTGAGCCTGCATTTGCCCGTTTCCATTTGTGTCGATCTAATCATATCCAGAGAATCACCTGCAATGGTTTCTCTTCCCACTCCCACATCATCACCTCTGCTGTCCCCCAAGGATCTATCCTTGGTCCCTTCCTATTTCCTATTTATACACTGTCCCTTGGCGACATTATCTGAAAACACAGTGTCAATTTTCACATGTGATGACACCAAGCACTACCACTTCTCTCGACCCCTCCACAGTCTCTAAATTGTCAGACTGTTTCTCTGACATCTAATACCGGAAGATCAGAAATTTCCTCCAAATAAATATTGGGAAGACTAAAGCTATTATCTCCAAACACTGTTCTCTAACTAGCGAATACACTGCTCTCCATGCCAACCGTCTGAGGCTGAAGCAGACATTTCACAACGTTGGTGCGATATTTGTCCCCAAAATGAATATCTGAATGTGTATCCACACTATTATTTAGACTACCTATTTCCACCTCCTTTAGATCACCTGAATCTTTCTCTGTCTCAGCTAATCAGCAACTGAAACTCTCATCCTTGCCTCTGTTACTTCCAGATTTCACTATTCCAAATGCCTTCGGGCTAACCTCACACTTTCTATCCTCTGTAAACTTGGGGCCATTCAAAACTCTGCTGCCCATATCCTAACTCATTCCAAGTCCCGTTCACCCATTACCCTTGTGTATGCTGACCTACATTGGCTCCAAGTTAAGCAATACCTTAATTTTTAAATTCTCATTTTTGTTTTCAAGTCCATCCCTCCTTCTCTCTGTCAGCTCTTCCAGCCTCCTAACCTTCGGAGTTATCTGCTGTCCTCTAACTCTAGTCTTTTGACCATCCCTGATTTTAAACAGTTTGCAATTGCCTGGCATGCCTTCAATTGCCTTGGCCCTAAGCCCTGGAATTCTCTCCCTAAACCTCTCTGTCTCTCTACCTTGCTTTACTCCTTTAGGATGTTTCTTACAATCTACCTCCTTGGCCAAGCTTTAGTCACCTGCCCTAATACCTCTTTACGTGGTTCAGTACCAAATTTTGTTTTATAATGCTCCTGCGATGCGCCTCGGGATGTTTTATTATGTTAAAGTTGCTATATAAATACCCGTTGTTGCTTTTGTTATTCAGTTGAGCTTGCAGGACACAGATGCAGTGTGGGTGGGGGATAGGGGTGCAGTGATAGAGTACTGTTTGTAAAAGGCCCACAGGACCAAATGTCACTTTCCTGGACACATCTGGGCCGGCTGTTGCAGATTTGTGCAGCTTTCTGCAGCAGGATCTATTGCCTACTGTGCCAGGCGGACATTCTTTGCCTATGGCAATGAAAGCCACCACTGCCCTGAACTTTATCACCTCAGGAACCTTCCAGATTGCTACAGAAGAGACAACATTCATCTCCCAGTCTGAAATGCATATGCGCATTTGCTTTAAGCAGCTCAATAACACTGTCTTAAGCAAGCCAATCAGTTTATTCTTTCTAATGGTTGCCGGAATGAAAGAGCTCTGGGACTTGCAGCAGTGGCTGGCTTGTTTTGTGTTCAGGGCATCACTGACTGAACACATGTAACTATCCGGGCACCAGGGGATGAGCTAAACGTTTCTCACAGCGAGAAGAGCTAGCATCCATCAGTGTCACCATCCGAGGATCGTGCAATTTGTGACAGTTCTGTTGGCAGTTGGCATGGTGCTTTCAGCTTCACCCATCTTCCCACTCTTCCAACCATCCAAAAATGTAAGAAGATGACGAGAGATGTTGATTCCATAACTGGCTAGTGACACTCCTATGCACCTCCACGCTTGCCGCGCCCCTAGTCAAGCTGTCCAGTATAGCTACAATACTGGCATCTACCCAGTGGAATGTGGAAAATTGCTCGGGTATGTTGTGTCTACAAAAAGCAGAACAAATCCAACCCGGCCAATTACAGCCCTTTCAGTCCACTCCCCATAATCAGTAAAGTGATGGAAGGGTCATCAGCAGTGCTATCAATGGCACTTGGTTAGCAATAACCTGCATGAGAGTTACTGCCCTTGACATCAAGGCCACATTTGAATGAGTGTGGCATCAATGAGCCCTAGCAAAACTGGAGTCAATGGGAATAAGGGGGAAAGCTCTCCGCCGGTTGGAGTCATACCTAGCACAAAGGAAGATGGTTGTGGTTGTTGGAGGTCAGTCATCTCAGTTCCAGGACATCACTGCAGGAGTTCCTCAGGGTAGAGTCCTTGGCCCAATCATCTTAAGCTGCTTCATCAATGACCTTGCTTCCATCATAAGGTCAGATGTGGGGATGTTCGCTGAGGATTGCGCAATGTTCAGCACCATTCGCAACTCCTCAGATGCTGAAGCAGTCCATGTCCAAAATGCAGCAAGACCTGGACAATATCCAGGCTTGGGCTGACACGTGCCAAGTAACATTTGTGCCACACAAGTGCCAGGCAATGACCATCTCCCATAAGAGAGTCTAACCATCGCCCCTTGATGTTCAATGGCTTTACCATCACTGAATCCCCCACTATCAACATCCTGGGGGTTACCATTGACCAGAAACTGAACTGGACTAGCCATATAAATACTGTGGCTACAAGAGCAGGTCAGAGGCTAGGATCCTGTGGCAGTAACTCACCTCCTGACTCCCCAAAGCCTGTCCACAATCTACAAGGCACAAGTCAGGAGTGTGATGGAAAACTCTCCACTTACCTGGGTGAGTGCAGCTCCCACAACACTCAAAAAACTTGACACTATCCAGTGCAATGCAGCACGCTTGATTGGTATCACTTCCACAAACATTCACTCCTTCCACCACCGACGTACAGTAGCAGCAGTGTGTACCATCTACAAGATGCACTGCAGAAACCCACCAAGACTCCTTAGACAGCACCTTCCAAACCCACAACCACTACCATCTAGAAGAACAAGTGCAGCAGATACATGGGAACACCACCGCTTGGAAGTTCCCTTTCAAACCACTCACCATCCTGACTTAGAAATATATCGCTGTTCCTTCAAAATCCTGGAACTCCTTCCCTAATAGCATTGTGGGTGTACCTACACTACAGGAACTGCAGCGGTTCAAGAAGGCAGCTCACCACCACCTTCTCAAGGGCAATTAGGGATGGGCAATAAATGTTGTCCCTTGGATGAAGTTTTTAAAAAACACCTGAACAGCCCATGAACAATAATAGTCAGAAGGCCTCCAAAAACATCGTTGAAAACACCATTGGCATCCTGAAGCTAAGGTCCAGTGCCTTAATTGGTTGGGGCTCCTGGCAAAATGGGGCTTATCATGATAATGTGCTGCTTTCTGACCATCATGGGCATGGAACTAGAATTGGAATTTGAGGAGGCACAGCAATCCATAGGTCAAGTGCCTGCTCCTATACACTAGTGCTAGGAAAATCCCCACATGCAAAACACACCACCTCACTTTCTAACCCAGTCACATTGCCAATCTCTGTCCTGGTACTTGGGAGTGATGGAAAACGTGATGCTGCCTCATCCTTTATGGCATCTTCTTCATGGCTCTGGCTGTTGGGAAGGGGCAAGGGCTAAGAGTTAGGAATGCATTGAGATGCTGCACAATTGCAGAAGACATACATGACAATGCAATATGATAGCAAAATGTACAGTTTTCTAGTGTTTAGTGAATGGGGTGTAAGTAATTGGCAGGGGCCCTGTTCAGTGAAGCACCAAGCCTCAAAATGTACAATATGTACAAATCCAGCAGGCCCAGATAGTTTGCTGCTCCAGCTGACTCAGGATCATGAGGCAAGGTGGTTCTCCTACCGAGTCTCACATCACTCTTAATTATTGTGCACTGCCTTGTCCTGCAGAAAGAGATGGTGGGAGTTAGTGAGTGATTTTCTGATGAAAGGTTACTGACCTGTAGAATCATAGAATGGTCACAGCACAGTGGGAGGCCATTCAGCCTGTTGTGTCGTGGTGGCTCGCTGTAAGAACAACTCACCCCCACTCACTTCCACTCCCCCACCTTCTCCCCTTAGCCCTACAAATCTTTTCTTTTCAGATAATTACCCAATTCCCTTTTGAAAACCTTGATTGAATTTGCCTCCATTATACTTGTAGCAGTGAGTTCCAGATCCTAACAACTCGCTGCATAGAAGTTTTTCCTCATGAAACATTCAATTCTGTTTCTCTCTGCACAGATGTGCCCTGACCTGCTGAGTGTTTCTAGCACCATCTTCTTTTAATTAATGAAAAGCTTAAATTATGCCAAGATATGGAAATCACAGAGTGGATGTGGTTTAACACTGTAAGCTTGGAGAATAAAATCCTATCAACAGCATTGAATGCATAAAACATTAGCCAGGATTTTACGGCCCTGCCACAGCGTGTCTTCCCCCCAGCAGATGCGGTGAGTCATTTAAATCTCCATTCAGTTTGGTGGGATTGTAATATCCTGCAGGAGGGGCTGTAAAATCCTGGGAATTGGCTCTTTTAAAAGGAAATGAGTAAGTTCCTGATTTTAAAATAAAACAATTGCATGATCTTCCAGTGAGTTTCTTCAGTGAGCATGTGAGTTTTATATATATATATATAACTCAGGTTTCCAGGTTCAGACCAGGGCCATTAATTGTCCACTTAAGGGGATCAATTGGCAGCGGAGTGACTATGGGTTCAGACTTAATCGGAGTGGAGTCGGCAAGGCAGAGGTGTGCTCACTTGCCGTTCTCCCACCTGATTAAATGGCGTCTCCCCACCTCCAAACACATTACTAGAGAGGGTAGAAGATTCCTCCCATGGCTACAGTTCAGGAGATGGTTAGATTCTCTGTTGTTCAGGGACATCCTCAAGTGCTTCCCAGCCAATTGAAGCATAATTGCTAAAATAAGGTAGGGGAATGTGCCATCCAATTTACTTGCAGCAATGTGCTCTTGTTGTCTTTTGGTTCCCAGATGTTGTTAATAATCACACTTTAAACTTGGAAAGATCAGTAACTCTATGGACAGAATTTTATGTCCCGCGGGCGGGCACGTACCCGACCCGAACGAGCATTAAATCGTGTGAGCAGAAGTCTGGCGAGCGTCCCGACATCATTCTGTGCTCGTGCGATATTTTGCTCAGTGGGTGCAGGCAAAAGTTGGAAGTGTGCCAGCCGACAGTTAAACCCATTAATGGCGCAATTGTCTCTGATTTTTTTTGTCGCCTGATCAAACCTCATTCAAGGGCGGAATGAGGTTTCCATTATTAAATAAAATAAAATAAAAATTCTGTGGACAGCACTTTTATCCTTTATGTGTTCAGGTGACTGATTGTGATGCTTGGACATTCTTTTCTTGATTTTCATAACTTTATTTCATGGTTTTCGGGTCTGCAGCTCCCTGAGGCAGCTCTCTGCCTTCAGGGAGCTTTCTCTCAGCACTCTCCTCAGCCCACCCTCCTCCTGCCCCCACCCCCAGCAGCGCTGAACATTTCAGTGCGCATTTCATGCTGACTAGCCATTAATTGGCCAGCCAGCGTGGTCGTGGGTCTATCGCAGTCGGCAGTCCATTTCCCGACCGCTCCCGGGCCTGCCAATTGCGCCCGCCCGCTGAGCTGAAAATTCAGGCCTACATTTTGCTTCGTCATGCTATCTGGTTCAAAGAAGGACCAGGTTGAACTGGTTCTGTCATAGTCCACATGAGTCTCCGCTGAGATGTCAAATATGACCCCTGGAACACTTACACATAACACATTAGTTGCTAGCTAATTAGTTCCTAGCTCTTTACAGATATTTATAGACAGTGCAACAATATATAACATTCCTCTCTCTTTAAAACGTATTGCCCCTATCAATGTAGCTATTCCAGCCATTAACTTTTATAAAGAAGATTATCAATCAACTTTTGGAAATAATCTGAACACCTACTTAGAGTATTTTATAGTATGTATTCTTTTCTAAAAATATTATTCAGGGTAATGCTTAGGTGGTGAGATGTTGTGCCTCCATCTTGTAGATTTGGCATTTGTTGTTCTTGGTGGTGAGTTGGCACACTACACAGGAAATGTTGTGCGTGTTGTCCCTGATGTTGCAGGAGTCATGCTTGCTGTTGCAAATATTGTCTCATTTGTGGTGATGTTGTCAATGTTGTTTCCCTAGATATTGATATTTCCAGTGTTACTGATGGTCTTTTCTGTTTTTCCAGCTCTGGTGTAGGTCGAATATGGACTGTTTCTTCTCATTTGCTTACCAGTTTCAGTCTCAACTATGTATGACCTTGGTGTCTTGGCAATAGCAACAACTTTTGCTGGGCTCCAGGTTTTCATGGTTGGATCCTGCACATGTACACTTTGTCTTTTCAATAGCTTAGGGATTTAGCAATGTTAGTTAAAGTGCTGACCTCCTGTTTCCTGTGCTTCAGTGAGTTGTTGTCTCACTTCCTCCTGGTCACTCAGAGGATGTATTTTGCTTGGCAAAGTAGTCTCATATTTTCTTCCATTCAGCAACTCTGCAGGTAATTTCATGTCAGCCTTGAGAGGTGTGGCTCGGAGTGACAATAAGGCAAGATTTGGGTCTTGCTTTGTCTCTCAACATTTTGAAAGGGTTCTTTTGACTATCTAGACATGTCTTCCTATAAACCTGTGTCCACGAGGGTAACGTGGTGATGAGGTGATGATGTTGAACCCATACAATTCAACAAATTCCTTAACTTCCTTGGATGTGAATTGGCTGCCATTGTTACATATTAATCTTTCAGGCATTCCTTGCTCAGCAAACATAATTTGTACTGCTGAGATGATTCTTGTGGCTCTTAAGTCTTTCATCCTCCAGATAAAAGGAAACTTTTGAATAGTAGTCTGCGACTACGAGATACCATTCTTGATTGTGTGTGAATGATTTGGCTCCCACAGTATGCCATTGTCTGGGTGGTACTTCAGTGGTTATCTCCTCTTTCTGTTGTGTGTTTCTGTACTTCTGGCAGTCATTGAATGTAGACACCATATTTTCAATACCCTTGTGTATGCCTGTCCAGTACACAGCTGAGCTGGCTCTAAGCTTACACTTCTCCATTTCCATGTGGCCTTCATGTATTGTCAGGAGAAGTTCTTCTGGATGATTCTGGATTCGGCTAGCAGAACACCATCTTCCAGTGAGATGTCATCTCTGATACACCAGTACTGCCATGTTGCCGGCTGTGTTTGTTGTATCTTATCAGACCATCCCTTGATCACTTGCTGAGAGCATCTGTGACCCTTCATCTTTGCTGGTCTCATCTCTAATTTGACTCCATTTTGATGGTGTTACATTCACTAGGTGATGGATCTTAATATCTAAATCTTCAATCTTATGTTTCTCCTGTGGCGACATCTGAGATAGGGTATTTACCAGCCGCATTTGTGTTTCAGAGTGAAATCATAACTCTGAAGCCTCAAGACTTGCTAGTGTTTTACACGGATTCTTCTTGGAGATCTGTTCCACTGGATGATGATCACTCTCCACTATGAACTTTCTTCCACAGAGATATGTTTGAAACTTCTCACATCCATATATGACTGCCAAAAGCTCTTTCTATGTTGGCATTTCTGATCTCAGCTGAGGTTAGAGCTTTGGATGCAAATGAAATTGGCTTCCCCTCTTGTATCAGGGCTGTTCCCAGTCCTTTTGCAGAAGCATCCACTTCCAGAGTGACAGGTTTCTTTCTGTCATAATATGACAGACTTGTCTCCTGACATATTACCTTTTTAAGTTTGTTGAAACTCCTGTCGTGTGACTCTGACCACTGGTACTCTACATTTCCTTTCATCAGCTCCTGCAGGTTTACTGTGTGCTCTGACATATGTGGTATGGAGGAGCTCACGTATTAGATCAAGTCAACGAAACTTCTGAACTCTCTCTTATCTCTTGGGGCTTCCAACCCAGAGATAGCAATGATTCTTTCAGGGCTCAGCCTGATTCCATCAGGTGTGTACCATTCCAAACAACTGGCATTCTGTCACTTTCACAATGATTTGTCTGTTTTTAACTTGATCCAGCTTTCCTGATCCTCTCCAAGGCTTCATTTAGATGGTAGTCATGATCTTTTTCATCTACACCATTTATCGGGATATCATCAGCTATGCCGAATGCTCTTTGCGCCCCCTGTATATCTCATCTACTTACTGCTGGAACACATCTTGGCACACTTTAAGGCCAAAAGGTAGACTCAGGAATTTGCACCGTCCAAAGGGTATGTTGAATGTTATCAACAGAGAAGATTCTGTCTCTAGTTTCATTTTCCAGTGACCATTTCTGGCATCAAGCTTGCTAGAAACATTTTCCCCTGGCAGTGCTGGTGTGATCTCTTCCAGTGTTGGAATGGGGTAGTGATCCCTCTTAATGGCTTGATTAAGATGTTTGGGATCCAGGCAAATTATTAGCCATCCATTTGGTTTTCTCTCACCATGATAGAAATTACCCAATCTCTGGCGATCACCTTCTTTCCTTCCATCTCTTGTAGCTCTCTTTCAAGCCTTCCTTTTAGTTCTATTGGTACTTTACGTGGGGGATGAATCACTGGTTTCATCGCTGGGTCAATAGTGATGCGATCAGTAATGATGGGGATCAAATAGGAGGACCATCGGACTAACGTGAGTGTCCTCCATGAAGCTGCGCCTACCAGCATTGAAGCTTTGCTCCTGCGGAACCAACTCCAATGGACGGGCCATTGCGCTCAGATGCCCGAAAACCGCCTCCCTTGGCAGGTTCTCTTCTCACAGCTCTCCGTTGGCCAATGCTTAAAGGGCAGCCAAAGGAAAAAGTATAAGGATATGCTCAAGGTCACCCTAAAGCACGGACGCATTAACACTACTGACTGGGAGGAAAATGCTGCTGATCGCTCAGCATGGCACCACCTGGTCCATCATGGCGCAAGTCACCTCAAGGCTCAGCAACTCGACAGCGAGGCGGAACGGCAGCACCAGGAGAAAGAGAAGGAAGCCAGCCAGGGGCTGCGATTTCCACTCCCCAGCGCGGCAACATGCCCCCACTGCGGAAGAACATGTGGATCCAGAATTGGGCTCCTCAGTCATCTGAAGCCTCACCAAGCCTGACGGATGTCATCCTCAATTCCGAGGGCCCAACAACGAAACTCAAAGGCTAGGATTTTCTGTGCCCGCCGGCGTCAGGCGTGTTTGGTGGCATGAGTGGGCAGCATGGCGAAAAGGCCAAAAATCGGTTTCACGATGTTGAGAAACCAGTTTGCAATAATCTGCTACACCTGTCAATAGCAGGCTGCGTTCACCGCCATTGGACATCGCGAACTTCATTGCAATACATCAGCATGTCATTATAAGGCCAGCCCGGGTAAGTCTCTCCCTAACAGATCACCATATGTGGGTGACTTTTCAATGGCTGCAGGGCAAGGTCTTGCTTGGGGAAGAGGGAGAAGTGGGCTCAGGCAAGTGAACAGGCCGTAGGACGAGAGCTGTACTGGGGAAGGAGGGTATCCCAGGGTGTGTGGGGGCACATGTTGATCTGTGCAAGTGGCCTCAAGATGTTAAGGGCTGAGGAGACAGTCTCCAGAGGAGATGAGGCCAGATGGACATGTGAGGGTATGTGTGTGAGAATGAGTGGTGATGTCCCTTGAGCTGGCAGTGAGTGAGATGCCAGTGAATGTGTGATGGTATGAGTGTATGAGTTTAGAGTGATGAGATGGTTTTCATACCCTGGCTGCACGGATGAGAGCATTCGTCCTCTATCTGCATTGGGTGGCCAACCTCTTCTGTGCGACATTGACACTGATCAACACTGCCATCGCCTACCAAGCCATAATGGTATTGTAACTGCCCCTCCTGTGGCCAGGACGGGGGTATGGGACATCACAGCGGGCCTCCACAGTGCCCAAAAGGTGCTTGAGGGCTGCAGTCTTCTTGCCTTTTGGGGCCATGTCTTTGCTACAGTCCTGGGCTGGAAGCACTGAGCGTGGCTGTACTTCAAATGTGGTGCCTGGTGTGATGAAGTGGCAAGGTGACAGCTTGGCAGGTGAATTGAAGCCCACCCACCATTGAAACAGCTTGATTCCCGGGAATGCATAAGTAATGTGGCAGGTTTGGGACGATACGGCGTAAAAACCCGCCGAACCACATTTTACCTGCCCACTACCACATTTAGTGCAAATCTAGGATGATTCTGCCCAAAATCTTGAAAGCACCAACCACCTCATTGAAATACTCTGGGTACATTTGCACCAGTCTTCTTTACATCTGATGGGAGGGTGCTTTTCAATGGAAGTATTCTTTTCAACCCTCAGGGTTGCCTCCTTCACCTCATGGTTTACTGAGATAATCTGCAGCTCTTCACAACTGCTCAGCCTCAGGATAGCAGGACCATCTATTTCAGTGACATAGAACATGCAGTTAATGTATTTTCCTTTGGGTGTCCCTCTGATTTGGGCTGCTCCTGGCTGTCAAGTCTCAGTTCCCTTTATGCATGTTAGCATGACATTGCTAGGTTTCAGAACACATTTCTTTGGATAACCATTCTCTTCTCTTATAGTCTGAGCAAGATGATGTTACTCTGCACTCTGGTATCAATCTTCACCTTCAGATTGATTGTTGTGGGCTTTTGTCTTACCCTCTTCCTGATCTGAATAGTGGTGTGAATTTCATTTCTCTGGGAACTGTTGCATCCAGACATTTGATGCAGTTGTATATTTCCGGTGTCTATCATGTTCACAGACTCACCATCATCTTCCAGGTTATGGATGTTTTGATTTCTGTTCCTGTCCATTCACTCATTTGCTCTGGTTCAGTGCCTCATCCATCACCTTCTCCTTTTGTTGTACACATTTTAGCCCAATGATTGGCCTTTCCACAAGCCCTGCAAGGTTGATCCATATGCGGGACATGTCCTTCTGTCTGTGAATTCACGTGGTCATCCATAGCTCCTGCATGTCTTTCTCTCTGTTTGTTGCGCATTTTTTTGTTGCTGCTGCGCTGCATAAACCCTGCTGCTTTTCTCTTGGCTTAACTGAAGGCTAGCCGGTTCGATGGTCAGCGTCTTCATCTGTCCACTCATAGCTTCATGTGCCTTGGGAGTGTCTACAGGCTGCGATATTGTGAGCTTGTCCTTCCTGATTAGCACTTTCTATACTTCAGGGTGTGCAGAACCCAAATTAGTTGACCTATGAGCCTTTCATCTGTGCCCTTAAATTTACATTTTCCAGCTGCATTTTTTAATCTTGCGACAAAGTTATCAATAGGCTCACCTAATTCCTGTCTGAGGCTTTGAAATTCATACCAGTAGATCCAATGATTCGATTTTGGCTGGAGATGGGTGCCAAGATTTTCAAATATTTTGTCTGGGCCTTTGCTGTCCACTTCAGTAAGCTCCCAGCTGTTAAATAAATTTAATCCTATATCTCCTGCCCACAGAAGAATATAGCTGATCCTTTCTTCATTGCCAATGTCTTTTAGGAAACACACTGAATGTCAGTCTGCACTTTTGTTTAAACTTTGTAAATGCCTCTACGACATCATCAGCTTCCCAATTCATTGCTGTGCTGGTTGACATTTTGTTTTTGAATATTTTTAATTTATAGTCTTTGAATATTTACAAGGTAGAGATGGATAGATTCTTGGTAAGCAAGGGGGTGATGGGTTATCGGGCAAAGGTGGGATGCAGATTTCAGGCTATTATCAGATCAGCCATGATCTTAATTGGCGGAGCACGCTTGAGGAGCTGAATGGCCCATTTCTGTTCCTTGTTTGAATGTTCATAGTTCATTTTTGCACAATTACAAACATACATACGAACATACAAATTAGGAGGAGTAGGCCATGCTGGAGCCTGCCTTACCATTCAATAAGACAATGGTTGACCTGATTGTAAACTCAACTCCACATTCCTGCCTACCCCCAATAACCCTTCATTCCTTTGCTTATCAAAAGTCTATCTACCTCTGCCTTAAAAATATTCAAAGACTCTGCTTCTACCGTTTTTTGAGAGAGTTCCAAAGACTCCCAACCATCTGAAAGAAAAAAATTCTCCTCATCTCTGTCCTAAATGGGCGACCCCTTATTTTTAAAGAGTGACCCCTAGTTCAAAATTCTCCCACAAGAGGAAACACCCTTTCCACATCCACCCTGTCAAGAGCCCCAAGCTTCTCTTCTGGCACTAATGTGGGTCGATTTTCCAAATCAGAGCTAAGTTAATTTAAAATGCTTTGGGTGTACTCACAGACACTTGCTGCCACATGCTACATGTTCTTGTTATCTTCTGGTTCCCAGATGTTATTAATAGTCACCCTTTAAGCTTGAAAAGATCAGAAACTCTTTATGTTTTGTTTTGCCATACTGCCTAGTTCAAAGAAGGACCGGATTGAACTGGTTCTGTTATATTTCACATGAGTCTCCAGTGCAGCCGTGAAATATGGCCCCCAGGAACACTTACACATAGCACATATGTTTCTAGCTAATTAGTTCCTAGCTCTTTACAGATATTTAAAGATAATAGAAAAATATATAACACTAATATAGTAACCATAATCTGACTAAATGACCTAATCTTGTTTGAGTTAACAGTAGAACTTTTGCTGTCTAGTAACCTTCGCTGGAAATACCTTTGAGGACATTGGTTGAGGACAGAATTGGACTCAGCCAAAACGTGCTCTGTGATTGTGTGAGGGACTAATGCTTACTGTCTGAGCTCAGATTTAAAGGCTGACTACTTTATCAAGGGATTAAAGGATTGCCATTATACCCTCGCAGATCATTTCCTTCAGGTGAAGTGATATTGGGGAAAGAGCAAATGAGCACATAAATATTGTGCTCATCAGTTTGAAAGTAGTCAAATAAAATCCTACTGAGCAATGGCTAAAGTAAACCAGAAAGAATATATTACTCCCTCTTTATAATTAAAACAAGAAGAAATTGCATTGTCTTTCAAGCTAATGATGAACTCCCATTGGGAACTTAGAGCAGACCTTTAACTTTTCTATCCCTGAAAAACATAGGTATTGAGCATTTTACATGACGGATTTCAGGGGAACCGATTTGTTGCTAAAGTTGTTCCTTAAATTATCTTTTGTTCAGCAGCAACTGTGAGCACATAATGTGTAGAATAGGCAATTTGAAATGAACTGGAAAATAAACAGTTTATGAATCCAGTGTCATTCTCAGGCTGTTCACTTGGATTTCTTTTGTGAAGCTATCCACAAAAAGATTGTAATCGCCCTCTTTCCTCTGAGTTTACTGCCCTTCCCTGCTGCATAAGCCTCTACTTTCCATATAAATTCTCCTGCTCACATTTACTACCACCCTCTCGACACTGCCTACTGCTATGGCCTCTCTACTCCAATGGTCTTTATCTCTAACAAGGGCCATCTCCTTTCGCTTCCATTTAACCTTACCAGCCCTGTCCACCTGCCACTTTCTTTCTGCATCCATTCTTGGAAAAGGATCTCTCCATAATTCATTTGCAGCTGCATTTTCAAATTTCCAACTAATTGGCTATGTGTTCACCATACTTCTGCAGCTATCAATTCTCAGTAACTTCCTCATTTCCACGTTTGATGCCCTTGTCCACATTAAAACATTTACACTCTCTCATCCTGGTCATTCCTTTGACTAAGGTTCCCCATCTTTTCTCCCTCAGGTCCAAGGGTCACAGGCTTGAGTGAATCTCGTGCACAACTCACTGCCTGAGAGTGCGATTAAGTCAGGTTAAATTGAAGCATACAAAAGGGAATTAGACTGTTAGCTGAAAAGGAAGAACGGTGCAGGGTTATGTGGAGAAGGCAGGAGAATGGCACTAAGGGAATTGCACATTCAAGGAGCTGGTAAAGACACGATGGGCCAAATGGTCTCCTTCTGCGCTGTGATAATTCTGTGATTCTGTCATTGCCTGGCACATGTGAAGCATTAATGTTACTTGCCATTTATCAGCCCAAGCTGGAATGTTGTCCAAATCTTGCTGCATATGGAAATAGACTGCTTCAATATCTGAGGACTCAGATGCTGAACATTGTGCAATCATCAGCAAACAACGCCCCTTCTCCTACACCCTGACCTTATGATGGAGAGAAGGTCATTGATCAAGCAGCTGAAGATGGCTGGGCCTAGGACACTACCCTGAGGAACTCCTGCAGTGAAGTCCTGGGACTGAGATGATTGGCTTCCCCAACAACTACAACGATCTTTCTTTGTGCTAGGTATTATTCCAACCTTTGGTGAGTTTTCCCCCGATTCCCATTGACTCCAGTTTTGCTGGGGCTCCTTGATGCCACACTCGGTCAAATGCTGCTCGATGTCAAGGGCAGTCACTTTCAGCTCACCTCAAGAGTTCAGCTCTTGACCATGTTTGGACCAAGGCTGCGATGAGGTCAGGATCTGAATCACTCCGGTGGAACCTAAACTGAGCATCAATGAGCAGATTATTGCTATGTAAGTGCTTCTTGATAGCACTGTCAACGACACATTCCAACACTTTACTGATGATCGAGAGGAGGCTGATGGGACAATAATTGGCTGGGTTGGATTTGTCATACTTTTTGTGGACAGGAGATACTTGGGCAATCTACATTGCCCATCGCTTTCAGCTGTGTCATCATGTAGAGTGAATCACATTGGCTAAAGATTGGAATCTGTGATGCTGAGGACTTCAGAAGGAGACTGAGATGGATCATCCACTTAGCACTAACAGCTGAAGATGGCTGTAAATGCTTCAGCCTTGTCTTTTACACTAATGTGTTGGGCTCCCCCGTCATTAAGGATGGGGAAATTTGTGGAGCCACCTCCTCCTGTCAGTTGTTTAATTGTCCACCACTGTTCACAACTAGATGTGGCAGGACTGCACAGCTTTGATCAGATCGAATAGTTATAGGATCACTTAGCTCTGTCTATCACATGCTGCTACCACTGTTTGACATGCAAGTAGTCCTGTGTTGCAGCTTCACCAGATTGAAACCTCATTTTTCTTGCACTCTTGAATGAATCAAGGCTGATCCCTGCGGTTTGATGATAATGGTAGACTGGTGGGTATGCCAGGGCATGAGGTTATAAATTATGGTTGAATACAATTCTGCTGCTGCTGATGAGCCTAAAGTCCCTCACGATGCCCAGTTTTGAGCCATTACATCTGTTCTGAATCTATCCTATTTAGCATGGTGACAGTGACAACACAATGGAACTTCATCTCTACAAGGATTGTGCGCTGGTCACGCCTACCTATGCTGTCATGGACAGATGCATCTGCAACGTGTGGAGTGGATGAAGACTAGTACGTTTTTCCCTCACCACCCGCCACAGGCCCAGTCTGGCAGATATGTTCTTCATGACACTGCCAACTCAGTCAGTATCGGTTCTACTGAGCCATTCTTGGTGATGGGCAATTAGGTCCTCTACCCAGAGTACATTCCGGGGCAGAATGTTCCCAGATTTGCACTAAGTGCAGTAGCAGGCAGGTAAAATGATGTTTTACCTCCCGGCCACAGTGGCGGGTTTTCACACCGTATTGTCCCAAACCCACCTCATTATTTATGCATTCCTGGGAAACATGCCATTTCCATGGTGGGCGGGCACTCATTCGCCCTCCTGCCATCACCCCGCCGTTCAACCACACCGGCTGCCATATTTAAAATGCAGCCACCAGCACACAATTCATTGCTACCAGCTCGCCACCAGTGCCCAGGAGACATGGCCAGCAAAGGAAAAAAGACTGCAGCCCCCCAGTTTAATGACGGCTCCCTCAAGCAACTGCTGGATGCTGTGGAGGCCCGCTAGAATAGCCCGTACCCCCGCTCTGGCCGCAGGATGGCCAGCAACATGACCAATCTGGCTTGGGAGGCGGTGGCAGCGGTGGTCAGCACCAATGCCCTTCAGAAGAGGACACCCACCCAGTGCCGCAAGAGGATGAATGATCTCCTCCGTTCTGCCAGGGTAAGTCACTCTTTTCATCACTCACAACTCACATACTCAAACCCAGCACACACCCACAGGGCCCTCACTCACTGCCAGTGCAAAGGGACATCACCATTCACTCTCTCACACTCACCATCATTGTCCTCATCCCATCCATGGGACCACTAACCACCCGCACAGGCCAGGCACATCTGTCATCTGGAACGGCAGGTGTCCTGCTTATACTCTCTCCATCTCTTTTCATCACAGATCACAGAATCACAGAATCACAGTGCAGAAGAGGCCCTTCGGCCCATCGAGTCTGCACCGACACATGAGAAATGCCTGACCTACCTACCTAATCCCATTTACCAGCACTTGGCCCATAGCCTTGAATGTTACTACATGCCAAGTGCTCATCTAGGTACTTTTTAAAGGATGTGAGGCAACCCACCTCCACCACCCTCCCAGGCAGTGAATTCTAGACCGTCACCACCCTCTGGATAAAAATGTTTTTCCTCACATCCCCCTAAACCTCCTGCCCCTCAACTTGAACTTATGCCCCCTTGTGACTGACCCTTCAACTAAGGGGAACAGCTGCTCCCCATCCATCCTGTCCATGCCCCTCATAATCTTGTATACCTCGATCAGGTCGCCCCTCAGTCTTCTCTGCTCCAATGAAAACAACCCAAGTCTATCCAACCTCTCTTCATAACTTAAATGTTTCATCCCAGGCAACATCCTTGCGCCCCCTCCAGTGCAAGACAAGCTGGCACACAACAAGAGAGTGAGGTCACAGACCAGTGGTGGAATGCCAGAAATCAAGGTCCTCACAGACTTTGAAAACAGAGTCATCCAACTGGCTGACAATGATCTGGTCTGGTCCTGTGCTGACGATGAGGTCGTCACTACTCTACCAAGTGTGGATCCAGCAGTGCAACATCCATCAAACAGCCATGCCATGAGTCATGTGTCTGCTTTCACAGGCCACTGCCATGCACTAATTATCTCCCCTTGCTTTCGCAGGCACATCTGCCAAACAGCCGACAGAGTCCATGACCCAGGACCTACAATCAAGCCCTGAAGAAACCACTGAAGGGGAATCTGAAGGCACCCTCCTCGAAATTCTGTCACAGCGCTCACCCACACCCTCCACCAGTGCAGAAACACACAACACAATGGGACCTAGCTCTAGAAAAGGCACAGGATCACATACTGGTGAGCACATCGCACTGTCTGATCCACAGCAGGTGGTGGCAGGGACTTCCCAGGTCCCCGGCATTCGGAGGGCTGCTGGAGGCCAGGAACCTGTTGAGTCTGAGTCAGATGACAAGCCTCTGGATTCGGTCATGTCACAGTTGCTGGAGCTGCAAAGGCAAGCTCAGGAACATCAGGAAGGGATGTCCGCTACACTCCTCAGAGTGCAAGGCACGATAGAGGAGTCTGTCCATCTTCAGGCTGAGGTGATAGCGCCGGCATTGCAATGCACCAAGGCCAACACTGGCAGAATGGCGGTCACCATGGTGACCTTGGTCCAGGATGTCACTCCTGCACTGCTCCATAGGCTTAACTTCATCACTGATGCCACAGTTGGCCTCCAACAGTGTGTACGGAAGAGGGGTGCTGGGCAGCTCGATCTCACTCCAGCTACCCTTCTGCTCACGGAGTCAGCCAGGGGCCCTCAGGCACCCATAGGGAGGAGGATCAGCAGGTGCACGTCCCAGGGTCATCCACCCAGGTGACTCCAGGAATGTCTGGCCCATTGGAATGCCCTCTCAATGTGACCGCCACAGCTCCAGCTTCACAGACTGAGGAGGGTGCCACTGCTACACAGCAGGACCCCAAAAGCAGGCCAGGGCTCTCCAAGTCTCGGCCCTCCAGATGACACCCGCCAAAGTCATCAAAGACAGGGCATAGCAGTCAGCAAGTTGCCTCCACCTCCACTGTGGATGTCCGGGGGGCACCAAGACATAGCGGCAGGGTTAGAGCAGTTAAGGAAAAGTAGTTGCACAGCCTGGACACGGGTGTTGGTCACTTGCACACAGTGTTCACTATTGTCAATAAGCACCTAAAAATATCTCCCTGCCTGTGGCTCCTTGTTCTGATAAGCAGTATTCATGCCACTCTGGTGTGAAACCTTTCTGCACAAGATAGAGGCAGGTGTATCAGTCCAGGGCCTCTTCCCTGTGCTCTGTGCAGCCTTCAGACCACAGTGAAGGTCTAGCCTCACACTCCCTGGAAACATTACTGATGCCTTCACTTGGGTGGTGCTGGTCATTGCTGCCAGAATATAGTGGGCAGGTGCCATATAGTTTTTGCATTCTCTCTGTGTGCTCTCAGGATATTTAAGTTGGGGCTGGCCCCCATTGCACCAGCATCTGTGACCTTTGATGCTGTGCACCAGCTCCTGAAGGGCTCAGGTGGACACAGCATCAGATGCATCTAAAGTTTCATGGCTGTATCTCTGAGATGGTCCTGATAATGGAGCGCAAGCGAGCTGCCCTCGGCCAGACAGGAGTCAGACACTCACAGAGGCCATGTGAAGATCTATGGAGTGTCCTCATTGCATGTTGTCATCATCTTCCTGCGATCAAGTAACTATTAGGATCTCCACTGTGTCTCCATGACAGAAGCAGTCTCACAGATGCTTTTGGCGTTGCCATAAGCCGGACTGGAGTCAAACGTTCACAACTATGATGGGGATCTATGAGGACACCTCACTGCAAGACGTCATCATCCTCCACAAATCTGGCAGCTATAAGGGCCTCTCGAGCACGCCTGCCTCGTCTAGCCAGTGTGAGAGCCTCAACCCCGTCGTCATCATCACCGAGGATCTCCTCATCCTCATCCCCACTGCCATCCTCCTCATCGGAGGAGACATGCAACTCCTCCATCTCCTCCTTAGCAACTCCTCTCCCTGTTGGAGTGCCAGGTTGTAAAGGATGCAGCAGACGACGATGATGCGTGATACCCTCTGCAGACTGTATTGCAGGGCTCAACCAGACCGGTCCAGGCACCGGAGCTGCATCTTCAGCATCCCGATGGTCTGCTCCACCAAGTTGCGAGCTGCTGCATGAGCCTCATTATAACATCGCTCTGCTGCAGTCTGAGGCCACTGCACGAGTGTCAACAGCCACGGCCTCTGCGGGTAGCCCTTGTCCCCAAGAAGCTATCCTGCAGCTTTTGTGGACCCTGGAAGACTGCAGGGATCTGCGAGTGACTCAGGATGTAGGCGTTGTGCACACTCCCTGGAAACCGTGTGTACACCTACAGGATGTGTTTCTGGCGGTCACACACCAGCTGCACGTTCAGTGTGTGGAAGCTCTTTCAGTTGATGTAGTCCACCATACGTAGCAATGGAGACCTGAGTGTCACATGAGTGCAGTCAATCGCACCCTGCACCTGTGGGAATCCCGAGATCTCGGCGAATCCAATGGCCTTTGCATCCTGGCTGTCCTGGTCCTGGGCAAAATGCACAAAGTTGTGTGCCATGGAGAAGATGGCATCTGTGACCTCATGGATGCATTTGTGGGTGGCAGATTGTGAAATCCCACAGAGGTCACCTGTGGAGCCCTGAAAGGAGCCACTCGCATAGAAATTGAGCACCACAGTCACTTTCACAGCCACTGGCAGTGGATGCCCTCCATTTCCCCATGGCGCCAAGTCCTGCAGTAAGTGGCAAATGTGAGCCACCAGGTCCCTAAACATGCGCAGTCTTTAGCGACACTGGTTCTCGGTCATCTGCAGGAATGACAGGCAGCGTCTATAGACCCTGGGTGTCGCTAGGCACCAACCAGCCATGGTCTGTCACTCCTGGGCAGCATGTGCAGGAGCCCCTGCACCCTGTCTTCATGAAGTTACTGCTCCTGCCTTTGCGTGGCCTGGTGCCTCAGTCGCTCTTTCCTCTGTCTTCTTCGCTCTCTATAGGCATACAGCTAGGTCACCAGGATCCATGATCCTGACATGGTCCGCCATGAAAGAAAGAGAGAGACGTGGTTAGCATGGGTGCACTTAGCATCCTTTTCTGGCCCTGTGTGACTGCCCTTTAACTCTTCCTGGGAAGTGCTGGCCACCCCTCAGATGGCCAGAGATGAGTGTGCTGCATGGCTGCCCTGTCAACCTGCGACATGGGGGACAATGGTCCAAACCAGGATGCAGAGATTGCAAGGGGCTGTGAGCACCTCCAGCAGTGACTGCTACATGGCCAGCGTTGGTGAGGAGATTGTACAACGTGTGCAGTTCAACTACTCTATGGCCCAATAAAGTGGTTGCAGACTCACAGTCTGTGTCAGGCTGGTGGGGGGTAAAGTCTGGAGGGCTTGGTGGCACATTGGTGCCTCCACATGGCTTGCATGGGCAGGTAGGCTAGGAGTCCAACCCCAATCATATCACTGTGGTTGTGCCTGAGGGATGGTCAGTTTATGGCTCTATGGCTTGGCCACTTCCTTAGCCTACCCTGCACTCCACATCGATTGCTTGTGCATGGGATCCAATGCCAGGACAGCAGCTGCTCTCAGACACCACCCCACCCCAACCACACCGCCCACCCCCCCCCCCCCCCCCCCCTCCCCCCCCCACCTCCGCACCCTGAGTACAGTCACGTCCGGGGCCAGGGCAGCAGCTGCCCCCGGACAGCACCCCCCCCCTCGAAAACAGTCGCCTCTGTGGCAGGGTGGCACTTCACCCAGCGCCCTCCAGTGCCCCTGAAGTCTGCAAAGCAACAGGTGACCGTTGCGAGCTGTGGAAAACGCTGCTGTACACTCACCTCAGTTCTCCCAAAGTGAAGGCCGCCAAGTGCACGTCGCCTGTGTGCTGTTGTGAACACGTCAACGTGCTTTCCCGCCGACATGAACGGACGATCCGGCAGAGGTCCAGAGCTTGGCGGGATGGCCTTTTAATGAGGTGCTGATATACTACAATGAGCTCCCCACCAACCGTTGGCGGGAAACATACCCCGCCATCAGTAGGCTGGGCAGATGATCGCGACCTGCCTTCCCGCCATCGTTAACCAGATCGCGCCCACCACATTTCGTGCCTGCTGCCAGCGGGCACGGAAAATTCATCCCTCTGTGTCCTTGCCACACTTGATGCCTCCTCCATGTCAGTATTCCCCAATATCGAGCAGTACTGATTCATCAGCTGAGGGAGGGTGGTATAGGTGGTAGTAGGATGTCTCCTTGCCCATATTTGACCTAATGTCATGAGACTTCATGAAGCTTGGAGTCAATGATAAGGACTCCCAGGGCAGCTCACTCATGCAGTGTACAACACTGGCACCGCTTCTGCTGGTGGGACAGGACATACCCAGCGATGGCAATGTGGTGTCTGGGACACTATTTATAAGGCATGATTTTGTGAGTATGGCTATGTCAGGCTGTTGCTTGACTAGTCTGTGGGATAGTCCTCCCAATTTTGGCATAAGCTGCAGATGTTAGTAAGGAGCACTTTTCAGGCCTGGGTGCACTATTTTCATTTCTGGTGCCTAAGTCAATGCCAGGTGAGCCACCTGGTTTTATTCCTTTTCTATTTTGTTCTACAACTGAGTGGCTTGCAACGGTCGGCAGCCAAGAGTCAACCACATTGCTGCAGCCCAGGCCGGGTAAGGATGGTAGATTTTCTTCCCTATAGGGCTTAAGTGAACCAGATGGGTTTTTATGACAGTCGATGATAGTTTCATGGCACCATTACTGAGACTAGCTTTCAATTCCAGATTTTTATTAATGAATTGAATTTATTAATTAATTGCATTTATTACTTCATTGAATTTAAATTCCACCAACTGCTGTGGTGGGACTTAAACTCATGTCCCCCAGGCATTAGCCTGGGCCTCTGAATTACTAGTCCAGTGACGTTACCACTATATGAGTCTACCTGTGAGCTATAGTTGGAGAACTAAAGCATTGTGGTGCCAGAATAATTCTTGGGAGTATTATATTTGCAGAAAAGTTCATCCAGTACAGTGTTTCAATGTCATCTATGGTTTTCTTCTTCCAACAATACATTCAGCTGCTCAAACACGTGTTTTATTCACAGACTTGCGCAGACCACCCTTAACAGTTGAACTTTTTTCATCCCTTCCCATCGTTTCCTTAAGGCTGATCTTCCTCATTTCAGGAATTTTGAATTGATTTTCCAGCTGCTGATAGACATCCCAATTATCCCACAGCAGAAGTATTGTAAGGAAAGCTTGCCTAGTGCAAAGATTGTGAGATCATCTGCAACTTCTCACATATAAACCTGAATATAATGGATTCTTCTTCACAATACAGTGCATTCCTATTATTTGCATCAACTCCTGCAAACAGAAATGCTATCTAGTTTTACCATCATTTTCTTCAAATGAACAAAATGTGAAGCCTAAAGAAAATAGTGGATTTCTAAACTGTTGTCATATCATCTTTCCAAAAACGGTGACGAATCCTGTTTATCTAGAACACAAGGCTAACCTGAATTGTATCGCAAGTAATGAAGTTAATACCAGAGTACAAATCATCTCATTTCTTTTGCAATTTTGCAGCCTGTCTATAACTGCTCTTGTTAAGCATAAGCTAATAAAAGTAAAATAACTTACTATCAAACCATGTCCTGTAAATGCCCAAGAATTATTATCATTTTTTAATTAATCTTTAATTAATTATTAATATTTAATAATTCGTTTATACTTAATCATCAATAGGTTGAAATTGTCTGACTGAGTTCCTCAGGTTTGGAGTTGCTGTATGCAAATTGCCAAACTTTACAAAAGATCTCCTAGATCATAATCGTTTATTTAAAAAGTTGACCATCAGTCATTATAAACAAATCATGGTTTTATGTATTATGTGGAAGAAGAAATGGAAAATGAAAATTGTGAATACTGGATATCTGATGTAAAAACAGAAAGAGTTAGAAAAGCATAACAGGTTAATCAGTATCTGAAGGAGAAATAGAGGTTGGTGCTTTGGTTCTGACATTTCATTTGATGAGCATAGTGCTATATATAGTTCATTGCTACTGCCTGTTGCTTTTCCTAACATAATTACGTATACTAAAATTAAGTAAACAATTGGTTACAATTCTGCTGTGAATCCTGTCTGCAAAGCCCCACCTATTTTAAACACTCAACAAACCTGGATACTTTTTCTTCTCAATTTTCTTCAGTGCCTTCCTCTTCTGAAGATGTTAAATGTTTCTTTGGAGTGTTGTTCCACAGGTACATGTTGGCCTTTCATTGTATTAACGTGTGGCCTTTGACCATGAACGCCAACTAGTCATTGCTGATTCAATCCTTACATAATGTCCACATTTGTTCACTTCCAGTTGTGATCAGAAGCTACTGCAACACTGAAAGCTCACCTGCAGCAGTGAAGGCTCACCTGCAGCACTGAAAGCTCACCTGCAGCACTGAAGGCTCACCTGCAGCACTGAAAGCTCACCTGCAGCAGTGAAGGCTCACCTGCAGCACTGAAAACTCACCTGCAGCAGTGAAGGCTCACCTGCAGCACTGAAAGCTCATCCAAAGGAGTGAGATCTCATTTGCAGGAGTGAAGCTGGAATAGGAATTAAGGCTCATCCTCAGGAGACGATGCTGAACTAACAGAAATAGTGAGTATGAAACTCACAGAACATGCAAACTTGAGTATCTACTATATAGAATATTGTACAAAGTGATCTTTTTTACAGTATTGAAACCCTTTTCTGTTTACTTTTAAGATCAGTTCAGAGTCCACTGTTGCAGTATAAGTATGAGTCTGAAACATTTTTTTTATTCATCCATGGGATGTGGGCTTCGCTGGCTGAGCCAGCATTTATTGCCCATCCCTAGTTGCCCTTGGGAAGATGGTGGTGAGCTGCCTTCTTGGACCGTTACAGCCCATGTGGTGTAGCTACACCCATGGTGCTGTTAAGAAGGGAGTTCCAGGATTTTGACCCAGTGACAGTGAAGGAACGGCAATATATTTCCAAGTCAGGATAGTAAATGGCATGGAGGGAAACTTCCAGGTGGTGGTGTTCCCATCTATCTGCTGCCCTTGTCCTTCTAGATGGTAGTGGTCGTGGGTTTGGAAGAAGCTGTCAAAGGAGCCTTGGTGAATTCCTGCAGTGCATCTTGTGGATGGTACACAGTGCTGCTACTGTGCATTGGTGGTGGAGGGAGTGAATGTTCGTGGATGTGGTGCCAATCAAGCGGGCTGCTTTGTCCTGGATGGTGTCAAGCTTCTTGAGTGTTGTGGGAGCTGCACTCATCCAGGCAAGTGGGGAGTATTCCATCACACTCCTGACTTGTGCATTGTAGATGGTGGACAGGCTTTGGGGTGTCAGGAGGTGAGTTACTCGTCGCATGATTCTTAGTCTCTGGCCTGCTCTTGTAGCCACAGTATTTATATGGCTAGTCCAGTTCAGTTCCTGGTCAATGGTAACCCCCAGGATGTTGATAGTTGGGGATTCAGTGATTGTAATGTCTTTGAACATCAAGGGGCAATGGTTGGATTCTCTCATGTTGGATGTTAAGGTGCAAATTCAAAGCAAAAAGCTCAGAATACATCTGTAGATAATTTAAACTTCAGAGATTGTTAGAGATCAAATCCTCAACTGTACATATTTTGAAATCGGTGTAATGTGTGGTGAATGGATGCTGATTTTGCAGGTCTCTGGCTAGCTGCTGATGTAGCACTTCCCTCAGATTCTTAAAGGAATTGTGTTTATTATTTTATTAGATAGCATCCATGATGATGCATTCTCCTGCGTAAAGTAAGCCTACCTCACTGTTAATATAATTAGAATTTGGCATTTCTACAAACTACACAGCATCCAGGAAGTTGCCAAGACCAAATTTAAAGCCCTTCAAAGCAAAGGAAATGGGTCTGATTTCCTTTGTAAGGGTATGTTTCAGTTTTATCTTGTGCCAGATGCAGAACCTGTTTTTATAAAAGTGCACAATGAAAATAGTTCAATTCTTACAGAAAAATGACAAGAACGATTTTATTGGTTCACTCTTTTAGTTGGAAGGTTTTGCTGACTTGGCAAAAGAAGGCTTAGGGATCATTTGATCTAAATTTATAATAAGGGGAACTGATAAGGTCGGTAGAGATAAACTATTTTGCTGGTCTAAAAATCATAGCTGGACCTTTCTGGAATTAAATAAGCAAACACTTCTAAACAAAGCGGATGGTCAATGTTTGGAACTCTCTTCACCTAAGGCATGTGCTCATTTGTTAATCTTAAAACTTAGATTGATAGATTTTTGTTAACCAAGTGTATTAAGGCATATGGAGCAAAGGCAGGCATGTGGCTTTAGGATGCAGGTCAGTCATGGTCTCACTGAAAGGCAGAACTGGCTCAAGGGGCTAAATGGCCGACTCCTGTTCCTATGTTCTGATAATTAGCACAAGGTAAAGTATGGATTCTGTTATCTAGAATATGCTGAAATTATCCTTATTCCTATATTTTTATCAGAGAATGGGTAGCCATTTCAGATTTACTCTTTAAAGTAGCTATAATAACTAAGAGCCAACATAGACATGATGAGCTGTACGGCCTCCTTCTGTGCTGGAACATTCTATGAATTTATGATTCACATGTGAGTTGCTATTTTCATGTTTCCTAAAAGTTCCTCATCAGAAATTTATCCACCCCCTTCTATTGCATGTGACTGCTCATTTCCTACTTCTGATTTGTTGCAGTTTCAGGAATACAAAACTTCAGTCAATGAGCTGCAAGAAATTGGATATATACTGATGTGATACTGAATGAGACACATGAAGTTTAGTATACGGGACGTGTAACATGCTGTTATCAACTCTTTAAATATCATGGGGAGGATTTTCCCCTTGTTGGGCGGGCACGGCGGGCGGGCCTAGGAGCAGCTGCGAAAATGCCCACCACTCGCGATCAGGCCCTGACCGCGGTATCACGCTGGCTGGCCAATTAATGGCTAACCAGCATGAAACATGTGCTAAGACCCTCAGTACTGCTGCGGTGGGAGTGGGAGGAGCGTGTATGCTGAAGTTTGCGCATGCACTGGGGGTGCGCTCACTGAAAGCTCCTTGAAGGCACAGAGCTGCCTTAGGGAGCTGAAGATTTTTAAACACAAAATTAAAGATGTTAAAAATCCAGAAAAAATGTCCACACAGTGGACTCACGCACCTTTACATGGTGATTATTAAAATTGTGCCCAAACATTTTTTTAAATTTAATTACGGAAACCTCATCCTGCCCATGGATGAGGTTTCACAAAAAATGCAACGGCCACCTGGCCCAAATAGCCTGCCCACCAACCGTAAGATTGGACGGGCAGTGAAAAATCCAACTTAATTACCAGCTTAAAGGCCTTAATAGGCCTCTTAATTGTCGGCGGGTGTGCTGCAAACCCTCACGTGCGCCCACCAACCGAAATATTGTGCGGGTGTGCAATAATGTTGGGACGCTCACCGGACATATCGGGCGCTATTTCACGCTCGGGCGTGTAGGGTGTATGCCCACATACTGAGCTGAAAATCCTGCCCCATCATTTATTGTTGTGTTTGGAAAATTCACTCAAAGAGAGTTGGAGTTTATGTTTTATATTGGAGATGATGATAAAATGAAAGCCTCTTGAAATGGTGATCAACATTCGACACTGATAATCAGATACTGGCTACTACATGCCTATTGGTGTCTCTGGCTACTACATGGTGCCCAATGGTCTCCGTGACTACTACCTGGTACCTAATGGTGTTTGTGGCTACTACATGGTGCCTAATGATCTCCGTGACTACTATATGGTGCCTAATGGTGTCTGTGGCTACTACATGGTGCCTAATGGTGTCTGTAGCTACTACCTGGTACCTAATGGTGTTTGTGGCTACTACATGGTGCCTAATGGTCTCCATGACTTCTACCTGGTACCTAATGGTGTCTGTGGCTACTACATGGTGCCTAATGGTCTCCGTGACTACTATATAGTGCCTAATGGGTGTTTGTGGCTACTACATGGTGCCCAATGCTCTCCGTGACTACTACATGGTGCCTAATGGTGTCTGTGGCTACTACCTGGTACCTAATGGTGTTTGTGGCTACTACATGGTACCTAATGGTCTCCATGACTACTACATGGTGCCCAATGGTCTCCATGACTACTACCTGGTACCTAATGGTGTCTGTGGCTACTACATGGTGCCTAATGGTCTCCGTGACTACTATATGGTGCCTAATGGGTGTTTGTGGCTACTACATGGTGCCCAATGCTCTCCGTGACTACTACCTGGTACCTAATGGTGTTTGTGGCTACTACATGGTACCTAATGGTCTCCGTGACTACTACATGGTGCCCAATGGTCTCGGTGACTACTACCTGGTACCTAATGGTGTTTGTGGCTACTACATGGTGCCCAATGGTCTCCATGACTGCTACCTGGTACCTAATGGTGTTTGTGGCTACTACATGGTGCCTAATGGTCTCCGTGACTACTACCTGGTACCTAATGGTGTCTGTGGCTACTACATGGTGCCTAATGGTCTCTGTGACTACTATATGGTACCTAATGGTGTCTGTGGCTACTACATGGTGCCTAATGGTGTCTGTAGCTACTACCTGGTACCTAATGGTGTTTGTGGCTACTACATGGTGCCTAATGGTCTCCGTGACTACTACCTGGTACCTAATGGTGTCTGTGGCTACTACATGGTGCCTAATGGTCTCCGTGACTACTATATGGTGCCTAATGGGTGTTTGTGGCTACTACATGGTGCCCAATGCTCTCCGTGACTACTACATGGTGCCTAATGGTGTCTGTGGCTACTACCTGGTACCTAATGGTGTTTGTGGCTACTACATGGTACCTAATGGTCTCCGTGACTACTACATGGTGCCCAATGGTCTCCGTGACTACTACCTGGTACCTAATGATGTAATGATGTTTGTGGCTACTACATGGTGCTTAATAGTGTCTGCGGCTATTACCTGGTACCTAATGGTGTTTGTGGCTACTACTTGGTGCCTAATGGTCTCTGTGCCTACTACATGGTGCCTAATGGTGTTTGTGGCTACTACATGGTGCCTAATGGTGTCTGTGACTACTCCATGGTGCCTAATGGTGTCTGTGGCTACTACATGGTGCCTAATGGTGTCTGTGACTACTACATGCCTACTGTAAATAGCATGCCACGGAGTAGCCCTGAAGCAATCTGTGTGCCAGGAGTCTGTAGATGATCAGTGTGGAAGGTTCATTACAGTCATAAGTTAGTGTGGGTTCCTATTCATAAGATCTTGATATTGTAGTACACAATTGCCTATTTCCTGCATTAACCATTATACTCTGGAGGAGCTGAACTTGAAGTTATGGGGCCCAGCTGCACTGATTTTTAGCAGCCAATGCTGGCATGTCATCTGACAGTTTGTAGTCTTATGCTTTTGGACATTTCAGTGTGAGCAGATTTTTCAGCAGAAGCTCATTGATTCTTTCTAAATACTAATCCGGAAATAATTTACAGTGCATGTAACACTTTTAAACTAAACTTGCTGAAAAGCAGTGGATGCTTTTAATATTAATTATTAATATAGTACTAATATTAGGTCAAATACCACACCATCAATCTACTCTTAATCAGCATCAAAGTAAAGGAAGGTGTTGTCAACAGTACTGTCAAGCGGCACCTATCAGCCAGAACCTGCTCACTGATGCTCGGTTTGGGCTCCGTGAGGTCCACTTGGCTCCAGATCTTATTACAGCTTTGGTCCAAACTTGGACAAAAGAGCCTAATTCCAGAGTGAGTGCCCTTGACATCAAGGCAGCATTTGACCAAGTGCAGCACCTAGGAACACCAACAAAATTGAAATCTATGGAAATCAGGGGAAAACCCTCCACTGGTTGGAGTCATACCTAGCACAAAGGAAGGTGGTTGTGGCTATATTGAGGGTCAATCATCTCAGCCCCCAGGACATTGCTGAAAAAGTTCGTCAGGGCAGTGTCCTGGGCCCAACCATCTTCAGCTGCCTCAGTAGTGACCTTCCCTCGATTATAATGTTGAAAGTGGGGGTATCCATTGATGTTTAGAGCCATTTGCATCTCATCGGATAAGAAGCAGTTTGTGTTTGTGTGCAGCAAGACCTGGAGGACAGCATTCAGGATTGGGCTGATATAGCTGAGTCCAACAGTTTGTTTAGAGCACCATCTTGTGGCTCATGTTGGTGTATCACAGGTGGATGCAGCAGTAATTGTACAATTTTTTGATAGAATTTAAGTTATAGGTTTTTACTAATGATATTGGTCTACAAAATTATGCTTTTGAACAATGGCTTTTTCATGAATATTATGAGCCTGTCTTATTTTCTGAATTGCTTGTTTCAGGCTGCTTTACTCCGTTGTCCATGTTGACATTTGAAGATGAATTTCCCAAAATATATCTGTAGGACAAATGCGACAAAGTAGTGTGGGATTTGTACATACAAACATATAAAAATGATTGGGCAGGAAAGATCAGATTTGAGCCTACCCACATAGTTGTGATGTGTTGTCTTATGCCCACAAATCAACAGCCATGTAATCTCTCAGGAGTGGCAGAGGTTCTTTTTTAAATAAGCTAAGATCAGGAAAATTAAATATGGAAAAGTTCCTCTTTGGCCTCCCTTTGCTGATTAAAAACTAGTCCAGGAGACCATTTTAATCTGGACTTGAACGATTTAGTTTTCCACCTAGTCTGTCTTTGTTGTGATCAAAATCCGCCTGCAGCAGTCTCGCACAAATCTTCGTATCATCCACAAATTTGCAAACCATTCCTCCAACACATACATTTCAGAATAAAGGAAGCTGAATCCCCCCGAGTTAATTCTGTTTACAATTGTGTGGCAAACTACTGCCATGCCTGATGCCTAGCATAATGGACTTTGCTGTTTAAGGAGAGCAGGACATCCAACGCTGCTGCAAGGATTTATAAGGCCAGACCAGCTTCTAAAAGGGATACATGTTTTGGGTGAGAAACTCGTGCATGATAAGGTACATGGTATAAAGAGCTAGAAGAACAAAACATTTTCCTGCTGCCTTCGTAGAGGATCTGCTAGATTGCGAGGAGGATGTTCACAAAGGCATGCTGTGCAGAGTGGATAGGAAGCACTATGTGAATTGTGATCTGGACCATCCAGAGAATGTGGCCGCAAAGTAGGATTACCTCAAAGGATCAGCAAAGGTAACAAGGCCTTATTGCAAAATAGCAGGGAAAAGTTTGCATGCCATTCTGCAAATGGAAACAATGTAGCTGCAGCAACTTATATTTGTATGTTTTATATGACTATTGCTATTCACATCTTTAAAGGCATGAACCTAAACTTCCTTATATCCGAATCATGTTGTATGATGGATGTGCATATAATCATACCTACAATGGCCGGAGGATATTTAATTGAATTTTGTTGTAATACGCCTTTAAGAGGTATCATCATGACATCACTGGAAAGAAAATGTGTCACGTGATCCAGTGATCCAGTTTTAGTTTCACTTTTGCTTTGAGCAGAGCACATCCCTTATGAGCGATTGGTACCTTGTGTCTTGTACAGTAAATAAGCCTAAGGTATCATATCATTATAATAACACGAGAGGCTCAGCACTGATCTCCTGAAATTCCTAATTTCTTAATTTGACTTCTTTACTTGCAAAGCAAGACAATGCATAACAAAAGAGGATGGATGCAAATTGGATGAGGCCCTCAAATATTAAGCCTTTAAATATTACCTTGCCTGTTAACAGTGAATGTCTGGCAAATGAGCAATGACGAAGGTGATGAGGCAACTGAATGTCAGGGTGATGTCACATCGATCCAACCCAGCCAAAACTCCCAAAATATAGCTGTTTAGTAGTACAGGACTTGAGTATTGCTGAGAAAGAGACACTTGTATTGAAGTTTTTCATCTTGTAGTCATCTGGACAATTCCCAAGAAAATACCAATGTCAGGGAAAACAACATATTAGTACTGTGAGAAGAGAGCACTGATTGTTTGGCAAGTGGACTCCACAGCTGCATGCAATAATTTCCTTACATATCTTAATGAGCTCCATCCTACGCTCAAATTCAGATGAACACCCTTTCCTTGACGTACTAGTTGAGAAATCTGCCAGGGATTCTCTACCAAGGTCTACAGCAAGCCTAACTTCACTGGTCAGTACACACATTGGCACTCTTGCAGTTCCATGCGTTATAAGATTGGCTTTATCGGCAACCTTGTAAATAGGGTCCAAGCCATTTTCTCACCATACAAGTTTGATACTGAAATAGGGCACATCCTGCGGCATTATGGCTACCCTGATTAGATCATTTCACTCTGTATATCGCACAAACTCATGAACAGACCCAAGGCCATCACTTTTAGCCCTGAAAAGTGCCCAGTCTACCTCAGGTTGCCCTGGAAGGGTAAGGTATCTCAAAAATTTGAGCAACAGGTGAAGCTAGCTGCTTCACACTACTACTATATGCAGTAGCAACACAAGTGTTGTTTGCCGCTAAAAGGATGCTGCTGTCGGAGCTTTTCACTTTACACTCACCAAGACAGATTCGCAAGAATACCATTTCGTGTTTGGTAGTGCAGAACTTGAGTATTGCTGAGAAAAGAGACATGTTGAAGCATTTTGTCTTGCACTCATCAGGACACTTCACAATTTCAGTGCCAGTGTGATGCTAAGTATATAGGTCGTATGTCCCAAACACTGGCAGATCATATCAAACAGCATGTCCCTTCCGCTGTTCGCAACGGGCAAGGTACACACTGTACCCAACCAGCCCACGCTTACAAAGCTGAAAACACAGGGCAGAATTTAGCCCTTGTCGGGCGGGCTTGGCAGAGGTGGGCAGGGGCAGTTGGGAAGCCAACCGCTGCTTGCGATCGAGGCCGGACTGTGATTTCACGCTGGTGGACCTTCAGCGTGAAACACAAGCAGCAGCGCTGCCTGTGTGGGGGGAGGGGGAGGAGGGCGAACAGGGCAAGTGTGATCTTTGCGCACACGTGCGAGTACGCGCTTGAGAATTTCCCTGAGGCACAGAGCTGCCTCAGGGAGATGAAGAGTTTTCAAAAAAAAAATAAAGAATTGAAAAATATTATAAAACATGCCCCCTCATGTGACTCTAAGTGTCATTTTATGTTTGAGTGAGTCGGGTATGTGCCCGCCTACCGAGGTAAAAATTTTGTCTACAGTGTCCAACATTAGATATGATTTTGTGATTGGACAACATTTGCTAAATAATCCTCAGTATGCTAAAAGTGACGCTGAAAACAATTTAAGATTGTGTGTCGGGCTCAGTGTGGTGCATTTACATGTTCTGGAAGCTACATATATTAATACACAGGGCCCTGTTCTTTGCAGACACAAAGAACATGTACACACATTGCACCTGTTTCAGCTAAACAAAATAAGTCATTCCCCGGGGCAATGTCTTGACTAAACAGAGTCAAGCTGCCTGGTTTAAATTTCAGACAATGCTTGGCAGTTAGCTGTCAGTCACCATCAACTGGTGCATTCCCCATGGCAATGCCTCTACCAGTCCACATGCCAACCAATCAGCACTCTCTTCTCATACAATATAAATATGTTGTTTCCCTGACATTGGCATTTTCTTGCAAATTGCCCTGAAGAGTGCAAGATGAAAAGCTTTGACAAAAATAACTCTTTTTTTCAGCAATACCCCCAAAAGAGTGGGGGGAGAGTTAAATTTGATGGCTCCCAAAAACAGGCACAGGGATCACCAAAAGCAAATAACCCATGCCTATTGATTGCGATGCAGGCAATACGGCAAATGTGCCTGCTCATTTTAATGATTCCAGCATCCAGCCACCTCTACCCACTTTATTGATTGGCTAGACACAGCAGCAGGGGATGAACAATATCATGGGTGGTTAATGCCACTTAAAGCTAGTTAAGCTAAACAGGACAAAACTAAAGCACCACAGATGCTGGAAATCTGAGGTTAAAACAGCGAATGCTGGAAATACTCAGCAGATCTGGCAGCATCTGTGGAGAGAGGAACAGAGTTAATGGGCTGGAGTTTACTGCTGTAAATCAGGTGGGCCACACCCCCCCCACATATCCCCACCCACCCCTACATAAAATAAGGCATGATGACGTCAGGTCAGCACTCCAACATCATCCCACCAGTCTCCAATAGTACAGAAGGCGAGTGTATGCCAAAATCAGAAGCCTGCCCATCCTTTTAAAAGCCAATTGACTGCAATTCTTCCCTGCCCATTCCATTTTTCACTCGTTGCATGGGGTAAACATTGGGAGTGATTTACGCCAGGTACGAGGAGGTAGAACATAGATGGATAAAAAGGCCTGCAAACAGGGCCATGGTTGCATGGAGCAGCAGACACTGCTGCTGAGGGTGGCAGCGTCTGGCTGTTAGTAGACTTTATTTGTTCCATTTTTATATACTGACATAACAATTAAAGAGAGAGTGAGAGAGAAGGGGACCATTAAAGTGGTGGCTGGAACTGACTTCAAGTTCACAGCCTAACCTTTCCCCCACTGGATGTCCCGCTCTAGAGTGCTGATTGGGTGTGGGGCCCCCTTCACAATACTAATTGGCCAGAATTCCCACTGGGTGGCTGCTAATTGGTTAGCTGACACTTGATTCGAAGTGCTGAAATGGTGGGGGTGGGTGTGAGCAAACAATGCACTTTCTGCTTCACCTCCCTTATCCTGCCGGAAACCGCAAAATACAGCCCAGTGTTTCAAGTCAATGACCTTTCATCAGAACGGAAAGAAGTTAAAGATGTAACAGGTTGTAATCAAGTACAGAGGAAGGGAAAAGGGATGGAAGAAGGAACAAAAGGGAATGTCTCCAATAGGATGGCAGGCAGGAGAGAGTAAATGACAAATAGGGTGATGGTGCAAGGTAAAAGGAGGTGGCAATGGGACAAGTGAAGAAACAAGAAATGTGTTAGAGGAGGTGTAAATGGGAAAGCAGAACCATCACAAACATCTGTCAACCAAAACCAAAAAAAGAGCACAAAAGGAAAACAAAAAGAAATTGAAGGCAGAGGTTCTGATCTGAAATTGTTGAATTCAAAGTTGACTCTCAAAGGCTGTAAAGTGCTTAATTGAAAGATGAGGTACTGTTCCTCAAACTTACACAGAGCTTCACTGGAACAGTTTAGAACAGTGTTATCCAATGCACTCGCCACTCACCACAGGTGGTGAATTGGCCATGGACTGTGGAGAATTGATGTTCTTCATCAGGTGGGAGATTTTAATCAGATGCTGCAGCCCATTCAACTGAAGACACTGTCTAGAAAATCTAGATAACCTCATGTCAAAAATAAATAGAAAATCCTGCAGGAAAAATAATATTGGTCATTATTGTGATACCCATTGCTGAGTCCCATGGCCTGTGCCAAGCTGAAACCATCAAAGATCCTCCTTTTCAAACTCCACCTCCGACTCATCCCACGATCTTCTGATTTATAAGCTGCAGATGGGTGAAAGTATGCACCTCTTACTTTTCCCCTGCCTCCCCACTCCACAACCTTATCCATGTACCTTTCTCCTTTCAAATGCCCAAGAGCTGCAACCTGGCCAGGCAGTGGAGGAACAACAAGAGGACAGTGATGATGAAGACACAGAACCATCAATTGATAAAAGCAAAGAACTGCGAATGCTGGAAATCCAAAACAAAAACAAAAACAGAAATACCTGGAAAAACATTTTACTTAGTTCTGTTGAAGGGTCATGAGGACGCGAAACGTCAACTGTGCTATTCTCCACCGATGCTGCCGAACCATCAATTGATTTTGCACTCAACAGCCCCCAACTCAGAAACCAGCACTGCGCATAATTTAATGGATAGGGTAGAGGCAGGATCTGCACATGGTGAGACACCAAGGGTAAGCTTATTCCCTGCCCCAAGCAGCTACAGCAGGGAAGAAGGATAGTACAGCCATCAGCTTTCCAGAGGACAAGGTTGTGCACGAGTTCTGCTGTAGAGGACTGAGATGAGCACTTCCATGGGACAGCCTACAGAAGAACGCTGATGGGTATGCAACAAAATGCTTGGTGCAATGGGAAGCCTGTCAAGGGGCACGAAGGAGTCCAACAGCAACTTTGCACAATGCTTTGTGCAGGGCTTGAAGCCCATTCTTTCCAATGTGAAAGTGGTGGCCAACTCCATCCACTCAATTGTGATGTGGCATCTGATGGCCAATGTTGCAACTTCCATTACAGGAAAAGCAGTGGCTGCAGTGAAAGCTCAGGCTATTGTCATGAAATCTCAGCTTATTACCATGCAAGCTCAGCCTGTTTTCATTATAGCTGTCAACTGCAGTGTGCAAAAGGGCTTCCAGGGTGTTACAGCCATCCAGGAATGGGTCCTCCGACAGATCACTAGGATTCCTGAGGGAGCGGCAGTGGCTCCATGAACCACAAACTGCTGTTATCTCTCAGGAAAGCATCATTAATCCCCCCACCCCTGCTACCTTCAATGCCCTTGCTGCTGCTTGTCAGCCAGCTAGCCTAGACAGCTGTTACCCATACTAAAGATAGTGCAGTCCACAGCTGAGACCCCTAGGACCTTCTAGAGCTGCTCAGGTTCATTCTTCAAGACCATCTGCAGTCTCCGCCTTTGAAAGTCAGCAGCCTTTCACCAGCCATGCTGCAGCCATTGGGGTAGCACTGTGTAGGAGGACTCAGACAGACACACGCACACAGAAGATATGCAATGATGCACAAGGGTGATTATTGACTTGTGTATGCTAAATGGCATACTTTTACTTATAAATTGGGTTTAGACCATTTATTTTGTGCTGGCTTTTATGTTTGCAGTGAGGCCAAGCAGTCCTATGATGTTCAGTAACGTGTGTGACAGATGGTGAATGGGGAATTAGGGTGGCAGTTAATCAGTATCATACTCAAATGACTTCTACAGCCCAACCAGGACCTGCCTGTGTTGGTTGCTTCCTCTTTTTCTCTTCTTCCTCTTTGCTACTCTTGCTCCTGCTCCTCATCACCCTCTTCATCCTACTCATCATATATTTGGTGGCAAGAGCTGTGCTCTCATGATGGTGAGGTTGTATGGCCTGCAGTAGACTACCACAAATCTTGACACCCACCCTGCTGAGATCTAAATGGCTCCACAGAGCGGTCCTGGCATTGGAAGCATTATTTCATCGTGTCAATGGTCTGTCCGAATGCATTTCATGTGGCTGCATGACTTTCATCACATTCATACTTTGCATGTATGAGTGAGTATCACACCAGAGTCATGAGCCCTTGTCGCCCAGTAGCTACCTTTGGGGCAATATTTTATTTGTGGCACACCACTCTCGACGGTGGAATTGGAAGTGGGCAGCATTTCCAATTCTGTTTTGGGAGCCAGTTCTGATGCAACTCTAATTAAAATACAAAGTGCTGGCAGCGTGCATGGGAGACGTGTGAGATCATGCAGCGGGCGTTCATTGGTGGGCCCTGTCATCAACCTGGGCTGGGGCCTTAAAACGCTGTGGGAAATGCAAAATACACAAAATGTATGAGTCATAAGTGCTCCCTAGGAAACAAGCACAGACATGAATGATCCTTTGCCTGTCATCACAGACCAGTTGCACATCTAAAGTGTGAAAGCCCTTGCAATTCATAAACACCACTGGCTGGTCCCAGGGAGCTCCAATGGCCACATGAGGGCAGTTGATGACCCCTTGCACTCTGAAACGAACAATGGTCACGAAGCCCAATGCCATTTCCGCCTGGCTGTCCTCATCTGAGGAGTAATTGATTAATTCATCTGCACAATGGAAGAGGACATTGGTCACCTCCTTCATACAGCTGTGTGGCAGCCTGTGATATGTGGCATATATTGCCCATGGAACCCTGGAAGGCACCAATGGCAAAAAAACATTGAGTGCAACAGTCACCTTGAAGGCCACTGGCTTGGAGTTCCCATCAAATCCATGTGGCTGCAGGTCTTGCTGCATAATCCCACATATTCCAGCGAGCGCTTCCTGGAACAGCCTTAGTCATCTCTGGCAATGCCTCTCTAACATCTGCAGGCAGTTAGCTCTTATCCTGAAGATGCAATAATACCTTAGTGCCTGTCTTCTACAATACCCTTCCTGGATGACTGCATCCTGACCAGCCTCTCCGTCTCCGTCGCATCTGTTTGGATGATGCTACCTTCCACAACGGCACTCCTGACATGCTTTCCTCTTTCTTTGGCTGAGGACTACCCCCCACCATGGTTGGTGAGGTCCTCAAAAGTGTCCAACGCATATACCGTACTTCTGAGCACACCTCTTCCTCTTAATTCCAAAACCATTGTAGGGTTCCCCTTGTCCTCACTTCCCACCCTACCAGCCTCCATATTCAAAGGATCATCCTCCGCCATCTCCGTCAACTCCAGTATGTTGCCACCACGAAACACATCTTCCTCTCATCTCCTCTGTCAGCATTCCAAAGAGACCATTCCCACCATGACACCTTGATCCACTCCTCTATCACGCCCAGCAACTCATCCTCTTCACACGGCACCTTCCCATACAATCGCAGGAGTTGTGACATCTGCCCCTTTCCCACTTCCCTCCTCACTGTCCAAGGCCCCAAGCACTCCTTCCAGGTGAAACAGTGATTTACTTGCAGTTGTTTCAATTTAGTCTACTGTATTCACTGTTCACAATATGTTCTCCTCTATGCTGGGGAGACTAAACGCAGACTGGGTGACCACTTTGCAGAACGCCTTCATTCAGTCCACAAGCATGACCCCGCCCTTCCTGTCGCTTGCCATTTCAGTTCACCACCTTGCCCTCATGCTCACCTTTCTCTCCTCAGCCTGCTACAATGTTCCAGTGAAGCCCAACACAAAGCGGAGGAAAGGACCTCATTTTCCAATTGGGCACTTTACAGCTTTCAGGACTCAACATTGAGTTCAACAACTTCAGACCATGAACTCTGTCCTCCATTTTCAATTTATTTTCCCTCTAGTGTCAGTCTGTACCTTGTTCTCATGTTTTGCTTTCAGCCAGTGTTGACCCTTTTTCTTCTATCTTGATCTTCTGTTCTGCTCCACCTGCCCCTCCCCCCTTTATTCAACGGCACACAACCCATCACATTTCTATCTCTCCCTAGCTCTGAAGAAGTCATATCAGACTCTCTCCAAAGATGCTACCAGCTGAGTTGCTGAGTTTTTCCAGCATTTTCTGTTTTTATTTAGAGCTCTAGCATCTGCAATATTTGCTTTAATTTTAGCTAATAAAATATCACCCTTGGTTTGCTATAGTGGCTTAAATTCAGCTGGCATGGTGGACTGCTAAAAAATGAAGGCATCATGACTGCTGCCAGGAATTTGGGCACCAAGGTTGAAGGACAGGAATCCCTTTCAGTTCCAGTGTAGAGCAGAGTTGATATGAGATGCTTGCAAAGCAATGTGCATAAAGACAATGTACCATGGGGAAGCCTGCAATCCAAGTGAAATTGTGTGCTTGCTCTGCCTGCTTCTCTCTGGAAAGAGAGAATGAAATGTAGTTAGCTCCTGTTGAATAGAGAGCATCCGTGACCTCCCTAATTGAGATAACAGTGGACAGCAAATTATGTAATGTTGCAAATATCTCCAGCCCCAGCCAGTTGCATAGAAGTTCATTGCTATGATCACCTTCATAGCCACTGCCATCCTTCCCCTGCTCTGAGATTGCATTTGTGGCTGTAGCAGGTGGTAGATTTCAGTGAGGGTCTCCTTACTTAAGTTCAGATGGCTTGCACATTGTTCTCCCTGCGGGTTCAGGTAGGAAAATTGCCCCCTGATCACAAGGGCAGATATGACCTCCTGTTAAGAACTTTTCTCCCTCTTCTTCCCCTCCCTCTCTAGCAGGTTCTGCTGATTTGTGTAGTTTCTGCTCATTTTCCCATCATGCTATATTGCAAGGGTATGTGCGAGCAACTGGTTTGTGTGGAAATCTTGAAGTCTGCAAAATCTCCATCAGCACCTGTCACATAATTCACTGTAGACTTCAGCAACTTTAAGCAACTATGGAGAGCATTAAACACTTATAAAATCAAAGCAACAGCCACAAGAAAGCAACCAGGAACTAACTTGTGAGTCGCTGATCATGCCACATTATAGCACTGGTGGAAAGTTCTTCCTCTGCTGAACGCATGATCAGCTATGCAAGTTTAGGTTAGCTGGAACATTGAGCTCTAAAATGGCACCACTGGCATGGAATAAGCATTCCAGACTGATTGGCATCATTATCTGCCTGCTCCATATTCTTCTAGCAGCCAATTACTGTTTGTGCTAACACCCTCAACAATACGTCATCTGGTGTGATTCATCCTAAAAATGTGCACACATGCTGCAAACCCCATTTTCAAACTCAAGGACATTCATAACAGCAAAGAAATGAGCACAATCCTGATTTCTCACTCAAAGAAATGTAAATTAAGAACCATGGGCAATCAGCCAGTGTGCTATTAGAGGTGCTAGCATTTAAAGAACCATTTCAGGACCCAGTACAAGGGGCTACATGGCCACACAAATCCAATAAAGTTCCCATTGAAGTTTTCCAAATGCTCATATTCAGAAAAATAGTACTTCGTGGCAGCCTGTTTTCATTGAGGTAGCACATAGAAGGGGCACTGGATTGGGAGACAGAAGCATCAAGCGGAAGCCAGAGAAGGAAATAGTAATAGCATACACTTTGTATGCTTGTAGAGAAATAAATTGGTTTTGCTTACTTTCAACATATTTCAAATGCTGCTTCTGGGAATTGCATAGGAAGGTGGAATGAGAAAAGTTGATGGGTATGCATGATAATTGACTGTAATTGTACAGTTGTCTGTAATGAATGGTATTGTCTTCACAGGCCTGCTGGACTCCGTGCATGAGCTGAGTTAGATTTAGATGAAGGTCCTGTCTATCTATGACTGGTTCCCTGTCCCAGGCTGCATGCCACCTTCAGCCATTTCTTCCCCTGCCCCCCACTCTGTTGAGGACTGATGCAACACTTGCTGATCCTATGATTCCAAAGCTCTTTCTCTCTAGATAACAATATTATGTAATAATCAGCAAAACAAATGATATTTAGATAATGGAGCATGGACCATCCTCTTAATCTATCTGAACTACAGAATCTCTACATTCTCTTGGTACATTCTGTCATAATTTGAATGGAGCCGTGAGCTATATAGTATTTGTGTTCCACGTATTTATTTGTTAGCCAATGGAAACAATGGGCTTCCAAAGGATATTTTTGTTCCCCTAGCAGTCACCATTTCAGCCTGCTTGTTTCTACAGATATTCGTGGCATAGAGAACTGTTGCAATCTGAAGGAATGCGGCTGCTCCCAGGGTATTGCCATTTAGTTATCAGTTCTTGTGGTCTAAGGCCTCTTACAGATTAGTAGAACAGAATCCTTTCCTATTCATAGAAAACATGGGACTTCTGTCAGGGATTATTTGTGCCATCATCGGGAAGCCTCCCAAATGGTAAAATTGCTGTACCTCATGCGACTGTCGTACCTTATAGAGGAAGAGATGAAAGTGTTTCCCCTGGCATACAAAACTATCACTTATTTGGTGCCTTGGTGTTCTGAAGACTGATAAGTATTTTCTTTAGTGGTAACTTTGCAGGATCTAACAGCACAGAAATAAAATGCTATAGCCCCAGACAGAGCTGTCCCTTAGTGGAACTTGTGTGGAGGTTTCCTTCAAAGTCATTGCCTTACTTGTGGATCTTAGACAATGGAAGCAGGTCTCCAGACACATAGCCAGGTAATTGTACTTAGGTCTAAAAATGCAAATCTTGCAATGGCAATGAGCAGGCAGCAAACACCTCAGGTGTAATTGCAGCTCATTTTCTTCTCCCAACATAAAGTACTCTTCTTCTTTTAAATCCAGGATTGTCATTGGAATTTCCATACTGGAAACATTATTTGCTGCTCATGAGATAACAGCTGTCAGTAAAACTGATGGGAAAAAGATGGCACAAAAATAGTCTTGAAATGCAAATAAACATGCCAAACAAAAGCAACAACGAGAGCATCAAGGACAATATATAAATAGATATTCAAAAATGCAAAATAAATCTAGGGGTTTATTCAATAATAGTCAGTCGAACATTAATTTCAAAAGTAAAGTCCCAAAAGCCACAGCAGCAAATCCCAGCAGGACCTATGTGATATGGCCAACAAAGTAAAACCAAGTAAATAAAACAATCACTAGCTTTGATATGGAACCAGTGGGCCTGCTGCACGCTGTATGAAGGTCTTCAAAATATTTCCCTGGTTGAATCATTTACAATTCTTGTTCTGTATTGCCCACGCAAATATCACTCCAAATTTCTCACGGTGATATCCTGCTCTGTTTTTGTCTCTGCCTCTTCATTGAGCAACTTTTCATCCTTGGCAATTTTGACCTACATCTCAATTCCTCTTGTTCTCTCTCCTCTGGATTTACTGCCTGCCTTTCCTCTCCAAATCTCTCCCTTCATATAAACTCTTCTGTCCACCTACATGGCCACTCTATCAATCTTGTCATCTCACTACTCCTATTGTTACTATCACTGATAATGTAATCTCTGATCATTTCCTTGTAGTGCTCTAAACTACATTCCCCCCACCCTGCCCAATCCCATTTCTTTCTGTGTCTGACCCTGGAAAAAACCCTCCCTCAAGTTATTTACAACTGCACTTTCAAATTTTCAACAATCTAGTCCTTGGCCTTCAATTTATCATGACATCCCAGCAACTATTGATTTGTTAAATAACACCTTCTCTACTACATTTGATGCCCTTGTCTCCAGTAGAACTCTTTCCCACCCAAATCACCCCCCTGGTATGCCCCTCATCCCACTCCCTTAAGTCCAAGGCATGAAGATTTGAATTTCTTTGCTGAACAACTGGTTGAACCACTCATTACCAGATCTGGCTAGACCACTTAAAGCGTTATCAGGCGATGCTCCCCCATCACTAAAACCGCCCACTATTCAAAGGAGGACAAAAATAGCACCTGGCTTCTCTTTACCACTAACTGGCTTCTTAAGCCACGTTCCACTGCCTCCTCCATCCTCATTTTCAACAATAAGTATGATGAACTCATGGGCTTTTTTGTTACAAAGATTGAGAGAATCCATTCATCTACCACTACTGCTGCTTCCCTTGCTTTCTCCAAGCAATCAGTCCTAACTTCCTCTGAGGCTTCCCCCTTCGCTAAACCTGAATTTGCATCTTTCTATAGTTTCTCTCTGCCTTCTCTGAGTTACATTGTCAATGTGACCCATCTCTTGCTCTTTAGACCTTATTAAACTGCTGACCATTTAACTTCCCATCCTGGCTTCTGTGGTAGTTGGCAGTATTAAAAGTCGCTCTCCTCAAATCCTGTCCCCCTCATCTTGAAATCTGCCATCGTCATCCCCTCCTCAACCAACCCTTGACCCCTCCGTCCTTGCAATCCATCATCTCATTTTTGACTTCCTATCCAATCCAAATCCTTATCACCTCCCATATTCATACCCATTTTTCTCAGAACATCTTGTTTGAATCCCTCCAATCATGTTTCCATCCCCATAAATGGCTCTTACCAAAGTGTCATGAAAATGCAATTACCACCACGAATTACTTATGGGCATATTTAACTTTTTAAGGAAGACTTGTGTGTCTTTAAAGGAATACAACAAAGACACTGAGCAAAAAAAAGGCTGTTAATGTAAAGTGACCACTTTCTGGAAATTTCCTATGTGGATTATACTGACAGACCTGTCCTAAGAGAACATGGAATGTTGCTCCTGAAAAGGTGTCACGGCCTTCTTCAAGCAGAGACACTTAAAAGAGAGATAGGAAAGATGCAAAAGACTGAACTTTCATCTTCTGTGGTTGGGGAGACAAAAGACTGATTTGCACATGTCAGCAGTCATCCAAAAATTCATCCTCTGTTGATTAATATCTCAGAATGTGTAAATATGAATGTGATATGAATGCAAGATGACTATTTCCTCTCCTAGAATATAAAGGAAAAAATAGGTTAAAAAGCTAGCTGCAGAGCAGTGCAGTGTGTGACAGTGTGTGACAAGCAGAAGAACAAGCTAGTCACTCCCTTGCAGCTTGCAGGTGAAAGATCTCTCTCTCTCTCCCTCTCTCTCTGTTGCTGGAGGCAAGGCTCAGCAGAAGCCACAATCAAAAAGGAAATAGGACAGCCTTTTCAGCTGCCCTGCATAACCAAGTGCCTCCAAACCAGCTGCGAAACTGCAAAAGTCAGCTCTACCAGAATCACCCTACTTAACAGCCTCAACATATTGCCACCTATGCCTCACAGACAAGCCAAAGACTGATTTGTATATTTTTTTAACTTTTATTTGGACTATTACCTTCTCATTTCTGATCTGTTTGTATGTGTGTTGTGTTTTTATTATTTTTCTTGGGTTTTAGTAACTAATAAACTTACTCTTTCTTTGGCTCAAGAAAGCCTGGTTAAATTGACTCCTTCTAAAAGATAAATACACTTAGACTGGGAAAAATATCCATGGGGGGGAAGGGTCCCCTTTTAAACCAACCTTGTTGCAACCAACTGAGGGGGTTGAATAAAGAAGCGAGGCCAGCTCATTTCTCCTCACCCAGGTGCATAATAAAATTGGGGTCCCATTTGGGAAGTTAACAAATTTGGGGACCTCACCTGGGGACAACCAAAGTCACAAATTACATCCTAGTTCATTGGGTCAAAGGTAAAATATCCCTCCTCGATCTCATCAGTCTGGAGCCTTTGGTACAGTTGAACACACAATTCTGCTCCAAGATTTTTCCACCGTCATCCGGCTGTGTGAGACTGCACTTGACTGGTTTCATTCTTATCTGTCCTGTCATAGCCAGATAATCCCTGCAATGGTTTCTCTTCTCACTATCCTTGGTCCCCTCCTTTTCCCTCAACTGTATGCTGCCTCTGGGTGACATACTCTAAAATGATAGCATCAGTTTCCATAGGTAGGTTGATGACACCCAGCTCTGTCTCTTTTCCAACCCGTTTGATCCCTCCACCAGCTCTGAATAGTCTGACTGCTTGTCCAGTATTCAGTATTGGATGACCAGAAAATTTCTCCAATCAAATATTGGGAAGCCAGAAGCTAACATCTTCGGTCTGTGCCACAAGCCTCATTCCCTTGTCACCAATTCCATCTCTCTCCCAAGCAACTGTCTGAGGCTGAACTAGACTGTTTGCCATCTCAGCGTTATATTTGAACCTGCGATATATATTTGAACCCATGATGATTTCCCTGCCACGTTTCCATGCCATCACCAAGACTGCCTATTTTCACCTCTATAACATTGCTCTACTCTGCCCTTGCCTCAGCTGTTCAGCTGAAACCCTCATCCATGTCTTTTTTACATCTAGGTTTGATTGTGCCAATCCAATCCTGGCATGCCTCCCATGTTTTATCGTTAGAGGTGGGCAAATTATTGGAAAAGATTCTGTGCAACAGTATTCATCATCATTTAGAAAGGTATGGATTAATAAAGACAGTCAGCATGGATTTGTTAAAGGAAGGTCATGTCGATGAACTTGATTGAAGTTTTTAAGGAAGTAACAGAAGTTTGATGAGTGTAGCATTTGACACAGTTGACATGGATTTTAGCAAGGCTTTTGACAAGGTCCCACACACAGGCTAGTCAGGAAAGTAAAAGCCCATAGGATTCAAGGGAAAGTGGCAAATTGCATCAGAAACTGCATCAGTGACAGGAAGCAACAAGTAATTGTCACAGGGTGTTTTTGTGACTGGAAACATATATTACCATCAATGAGAAGCATCATGCAAAAACACAAAATACAAACTACTGAAAGCTTTGGGGATGGGATATAAATTTAATTGTGTTTCATTTCAACTGATTACAGAAGATTTTGTCGTGATTGTACACAAGGTTTTGGAAGATGAAAAGAATAAGAAATGTGGTAATTTTTGCAGAAATCAAAACCAGGGAAGGTTTGGCAACTACACAGTAAGACTTGGCAAGGATTCATAAGGCATTAGGGTAAGGCAGTTAAATGAAGGTACCATCTTTGAGATTCTGCCATATGGTTGTAGCTACATACAAAGGTGGTTCTGCAAGAATCACTTTAGTCTCATCTTTGTCCTGCTCATCTCCTAGCTGTAAGTGAATGCCTTTCCTCTCTACCTGCTCCGTGGTTATGTCTCTTTGTATGGGAATGTGTTGCAGCAAGCGGTACCCAACAATTAACTTGGAGACCTTGGCTATATAGTGCGACACACCAAGTCTGGCAAGAGATATAAAATGCTGCTTTAAGGTGGCTGTGTTCTGTGACCTGGTGGCTCCACAACCTTCAATGTTATACCCATTGCACTGTTCATTATTGTCTCAGAAGTGCCATGAACCAGGATTTAGGAGGGTAATCTTTGTTTCCTGCAACCAACCTGGTACTCTTTTATAGCTTAAATAAACCTAGCACTGTGACCTGCTTTAAAATTAAGATATCATAACTTGTACCTGGGAAATGATTAACTGCTATAACCCTGCTTTGGCCATAGTCAATCTGCACTTTGATAGATTGAAAACCTTTGCAGTTCAGCAAGTTGAAGAAATTGTGCTCTAGAACTTATAGAGCTGTGTGATTTTCTGAACTTTGAAACATCCTGCCATGTGAAAAAAAAATGTTCTCTCATCTTCTGCTGCAGATTGTCCCTGGGGAAATTAAACTAATTGCTTGATCTGATGACAACTCATCAGCCAACAACTTGATACTTTTTTGGAAATGCAGATTGAATGATGTTAAACAAAAACAGAAAATGCTGGAAAAACTCAGCAGGTCTGACAGCATCTGTGGAGAGAAAGACAGAGTTGATGTTTCAAGTCCGTATGACTCTCCTTCAGAGTCTGATGTTCCTGATTTAACCTACGGAAATTTGGAAAGCGATATAGACATATTTGTTCAGGCCTCCAGTGACTTTGGCAGCTATTAGCAATACTATCCATTTAGTGTAGGTTGGTCAATTTCCAAGCCACTTCATCCATAGCCACAGGGTTAGCCTGCATTTGTATGCCAATGACACGGAGCACCACATCGGCAACTCTTCCCTTAACACAACAACCGCCAACCATTCTGTGCCGTCACATATTAGATCAGGGACAAGTCAAAATTTTCTCTCAATGAACACAGAAAAGAAGAAGCAATTGCCTTTTAGCCCTGTAATAAACTCTGTACTCTTGGTTTGACTCATTTTCCTTCCCTGGTTATTCACGCAAAATAAACCAGACCTTGTAAAACCTTGATATCCTGCTTTTAATGTTTTGCATGTGAAGCACTTTGGGATGTTAACTGTCTAATTGCTCCTCTGCCCTCCTTTAAGACCCATCTGTATGATCCTCTCACGTCACTTGTTTCATTTTACTGCCACTATCAACAACTGTGGAAATCAGAATATATTATGTCTAATATTATTACAACTTTGGTGAATAACTTAAATGCTCCTTGGGGAGATTTTTACAGAGTGAGGCTCTGGATTGAAGATGCAACGATCATGCAAATGCACTAAAGAATTGTATTTAGCTACCGAGCATTCATTTTTTTTCAACTAATACATTTTATTTTATCTGTATTAAATTTCTGAAATTGCTGCATAAATTTCAATATTTGTTTGTGGTCAAATATATATATATAATTACCTGTTTAAATAATATTATTTATCATTGATTGAAAAGTTCATGAGCTCATGTGTGAGACTAAACATAACCAATTGCAAGAAGATCCTGTTTGTGTGTAATAAAACATAAGAATATAAGATAGTATGCAAATGTATTGGACAAAGGTTGATAATAGAATAGAATTAAAAATGAAGTTTAAGAACAGATGATAAGAGAGATTGGCACAGACCAGTGGAAAACCATTCATGCAGGAGGGACTGAGGGAACGACCGAGGTTTAATTCCTGATAATATAGGACGATTAAGGTTTTGTTGAGTTGGTGAAAAGGGATTAGCATCACGTGGTTATTATGGACGTCTGTAAACAGAAAGGTGTTATTATTTGTTTCCCCTTTATAAGCAGTGGCATGTTTTCTAAGCCCCCAGTTTTGGTGTGATCCAATTTTCTATAAATAACCCCACAGCAACTCGTGATAGGATGTACTCAGAGTGTTAGTTTATTTTGCACACTCAAAACATGGGAGGCCCCAGGACACTCATAAGGCAGAATTTTTAGGTTCCTTGCAGGCGCGCGCCCAACCCAATCGGATGCAAAATCACATGAGATGACGTCGGACGAGTATCCCATCATCCCGCACTCGCTTGATATTTTGGTTGGCGGGCGCGCGTGAGTGTCGGAAGCGCCAACAATTAAGAAGACAATTAAGGCTGTTAAAGTTACAATTGGCCCAGATTTTTTGTGGTCCATCCAACCTTACGGTTGGCGGACTGGCGAATCTGCCACGCGGACTTTGCATTATTGATGAAACCTCATCCAAGGGCAGGATGAGGTTTCTGTTCTTAAATAAAAAGAAGCAAGGACAAAATTTTCATCACGTATATGTTCAGGTGACTGATTGTGATGCATGGACATTTTTTCCGGATTTTAAAATCTTTATTTAATCGTTTTGAAGTCTTTAGCTCCTTCAGGCAGCCTGAGGCTCCCCGCCTTCAGGGAGCTTTCACTCAGCGCTCACCCGCGCTCGCACTTATGTTGTTCGAGGGTCACAGACAGACAGTTTCAGCCATTTTAAAAGGGTCTTTGTTCCGTTTTTAAAATTTTAGAAATTAGCCATGAGGATATATATATCTATATATAGTAAAAATACAGAGTGTGAGATCTTAGCCCCCTGACACAGCAGTTAAAGGTATGAAGCTGACCACTAGGTTTACATAGTACTTCCATCACGGGAATCAGTGCAAGGATGGAAATGTTATTCCTGGAAAGATAAATCAATGACATCACCAGATGAATGTAAATGAATGCAGAGTCATTGACTACTTACTAGACAGTAAATCAATGGGAATATAGTCATACTGTTAGCAAGTCAGTAGCATTAAATAAATATTCCCCATGAACTATTACTTTGCAAATCAGCATTTGCTTATGTAAGTTGTCCCTTAAAGCCTGCCTCTGCCAATTTAAATTGTGCTCAGGAGACAGCTGCAAAATTTGATATTAGCCTGAACCAATGGTCTGCAATGATACATAAACAACATAGCTCCTTGTACAGACCATAGGATATATTTGCCCAAAATCAAATATAGAAATTTATGCAACAATTTCATAAATCTAGTACAGACAGAATAAAATGTTCTAGTTGGAAAAATGAATGTTGGGTAGCTTCATACAATTTTTTGATGCATTTGCATGATCATTGCACCTTCAATCCAATCCTTTGGTGCTTCACTCTGTAAAAATCTCCCCAAGGAGGGTTTAAGTTATTGGTCAAAGTTGTTTTTTCTTCTTTCCAAATATAAAGGAAAAAAAAACATTCATTTTAGAAATGTGCTCATTTCAAAATAGCTCCCTCCACACTTGCCCAACACAAATTATATGAACAATCTCCATTTTTTTTTTCCTTTCGCATTATTCCAATATTTGTATTGCTAGAATTATTTTTAAATGATAAGGTAAATGTGAAATATTTACTATTGATAAGTATGATGTATAGGCAATGGTATTCAGCGTAAATCATAAATGCTATAACCACCAAGCCTGTTTACAATGTTTCCTTTAGCAGTTAACAAAATTCAAATGTTACTGCCTGTAACATATGCATAATTAGTCATGAATATTCTAGTGATAATGGTACCAAAATTATTTTGGGGCATAACTAGATTCAAAGTTTGGCTATTAAGGTATTCATGCTATATTTCACTTCAGGGAAGCTCATGATAATGTTTTTTTAATGGAACCTATTGCTTAAATCTACTTGAGGCAGTTGGCCAAATCGCACTGGTTTAGTAACAAAAGCAATTATCAACTAGGATCAATGCCAAGGCCATTGGCAAAGGCATTTTATACAGTAGCAGAAAAGGCTTTTGGCACAAGCATTATCTGATAAACTTTATGGCCATTTGAGAAATGAACAATTCTAAATAGACTTTAAGTGAATGGTGAGAAACAAATAATTATTTGCTAACCATTGTCAGTTGGATCAAAATTTCTGCAGCTTTTGGCACATCTATTCTGGTTAAAGGGATTGGGTCATACCAAATACTTACTTGACTGTAAGTTCCCAACCTTGGCTGACTGTAACAAGAAGGTAGAAAAGTGGTGAAAAGCAGACATTACATGCTGCTCAAAAACAGAAAATGCTGGAAAAACTCAGCAGTTCTAACAGAATCTGTGGAGAGAAAGACAGAGTTAACATTTCCTGTCCATATGACTATTCTTCAGGGCTAAAGAGAAGAAAAAATGTGATGAACTTTATACTGTTTAAGAAGGGTGGAACAAGTGAAGTTGGATAAAAGGTCAGCGATAGGTGGAGGCAAAGGAGAGGCAAAAGTTTCATGAACAAAAGGACAAAGGGGTGTTAATGTAATGGTAAGGGCTAAAGGAAGCGCTGATGGTGGCATTAAGGTCAGAAAGCAGAATGTGGTAATAACAGGACAAGGGTAAGCACTCTGGAAAGAACAACATGAACAAGTGACAGATGGCCCTAGTGGGGGTGGGTGAGGGGAGGGGATGGTGGTGGGAAAAAGATCAAAAATAGGATAAAAGGTAGGGATAAAACAATGAATAAAAATGAAAATAAATAAAAATAAAAATGAGTGGATAAAAAATAAAAAGGAATATTGAAAAAAGGGAATAAAAAAAGGGGTGAGGATGGAGGATTCTTCCTTAACCGAGGTTTCCCACCCACCGTTGTTGACAGGGCCCTCAACCGTGTCTGACCCATCTTCCGTGCCTCGCACCTTCTTCTCCCTCCCAGAACCATGATAGGGTCCCCTTGTCCTCACTTTTCACCCCACCAGCCTCCACACTCAAAGGATCATCCTCCGGCACTTCCACCAACTCCAGCATGATGCCACCACCGAACACATCTTCCCTTCACGCCCCCCCCCCAATCAGCATTCTGTAGAGACCGTTCCATCCGGGACACCCTGGTCTACTCCTTCATCACTCCCAACACCTTATCCCCCTCCCACGGCACCTTCCCACGCAATCGCAGAATGTGCAACACCTTCCCCTTTACCTCCTCCCTTCCCGCCATCCAACGGCCCAAACACTCCTTTCAGGTGAAGCAGGCTTCACTTGCACCTCCTTCAATTTAGTCTACTGCATTCACTGCTCCCAATGTGGTCTGCTCTACATTGGAGAGACCAAACGCAGACTGGGTGACCGCTTTGTGGAACACCTTCGGTCTGTCTGCAAGCATGACCCAGACCTTCCTGTGGCTAGCCATTTCAACACACCACCCTGCTCTCATACCCATATGTCCGTCTTTGGCCTGCTGCAACGTTCCAGTGAAGCCCAATGCAAACTGGAGGAACAGCACCTCATCTTCCGATTAGGCACTTTACAGCCTTCCGGGCTTAACACTGAGTTCAACAACTTCAGACCATGAACTCTCTCCTCCATCCTCACCCTTTTTTAATCCCCTTTTTGCAATATTCATTTTAATTTTTAAATTTTTTTTATCCACTTATTTCTATTTTTATTTATTTTCATTTTTTATTCATTGTTTTATCCCCACCTTTTATCTTATTTTCTATTTTTTTTCCCACCACCGTACCCCCACCCCACCCCACCCCCACTAGGGCCATCTGTCACTTGTTCATGTTGTTCTTTGCAAAGTGCATACCCTTGTCCTGCTATTATCACATTCTGCTTTCTGACCTTAATGCCACCATCAGCACTTCCTCTAGCCAGTACCACTATCATTAACACCCCTTTGTCCTTTTGTTCATGAATTCTTTGCCATTCGGAACCCCCAATGTCATCCCGGCCCATTTAAATTTTCAGGAAGGCGGGAGCGTAGCAAAATCAGCTGCGCGCCCACCGACCTGTCAATGGCCAATTGAGACCATTGACAGGATCAATTATATAATTAAAGGACCTGCCCGTCCAACCTTAAGGTTGGCGGGCAGGCCAGGAGCCCCAGTGGCAAATAGATAAAACATGAAACCTCATCCACCAGCGGGATGAGGTTTCATGTAGGGTTTTTAAAAATTTGATAAAGTTATTATGTAAATTATGAACATGACATTGTCACGAGGGGGACATATTAGGGATTTTTTTTTCTATTTTTCAAAGTGGAAGCAATCTCCCTGAGGCTGCACTTAGCCTCAGGGAGATGTGTGCTCTTTTGTGCGCATGCGCGAAAGAGCGCACTCTCGCTTTTGGGGAATCCCCCTGCCAGCTCAGGAAGCGCATAGCGCTTCCCGCCAGACATCACGCCGGGCAGGCCTTAATTGGCCTGCCCACTTAAAATTGCAGTGGGGCCCGCTTCTCTGGCGGGGATCGGCTCCCCGCCTGCCGGAAATTGGGTCGGGCCCGCCTGCCCGATAGGCAGAAAATTCTGCCCCAAGAAATAAGCCGGGACACTGTTTTTACTTTCTAACTCACACAACACAAGTGCCAGATAAAGGCCATCTCCAACAAGAGAGAACCTAACCATCTTTTCTTGATGTTCAGCAGTATTACCATCTCTGAATTCCCCATAATCAACAACCTGGAGGTTACCGCTGACCAGAAACTGAACTGAACCGGCTATATAAATACAGCTATGAGTGCAGGTCAGAGAATTCTGTGGCAACTAACTCACGTCCTGACTCCCCAAAACCTGCCCATCATCTACAAGGCACAAGTCAACAGCGTTATGGAATACTCTCTACATGTCTGGATGACTGCAGCTCCAACAGCACTCAAGAAGCCCAAGGACAAAGTGGACCGCATGATTGGTACCCCATCCACCACCTTAAACATTCACTCCCTCCACCTCCACTGCGGCAGCAGTGTGTACCATCTACAAGGCGCACTACAGCAACTCACCAAGGCTCCTTTGATAGCACCTTCCAAACCTGCAACCTCTACCACCCAGAAGAACAAGGGCAGCAGATACATGAGAACACCACCACCTGCAAGTGGCCCTCCAAGCCCAACACCATCCTGGCTTGGAAATAAATCGCCATTGCTTCATTGTTGCTGGGTCAAAGTCCTGTAACTTCCTTCTTAACAGCACTGTAGGTGTACCTACACCACATGGACTGCAGCCCTTCAAGGAGGCAGCTCACCACCATTTTCTCAAGAGGAGTTAGGAATAGGCAATAAATGCTGGCTTTGCCAGAGATGCTCACATCCCATGAAGGAATAAAAAAACTTTTAACAGATTCAATTAGACATAAATACCACAGTTTGTACCAAAAGGAAAGTAGTAACCTTTTATACATTTTTTCTTTCTAGGAAGTTCTTTATCTAAAGATAAAGAAATGTCAGACTCTTAACCTTGGGGAGGGAATAGAGATTCCTTTCCACCATTGTCTTGTTCTGATGGTGACCATGCTTCTCATGAAAACTATTGCAGAAAGAACGGCTTTATATGATTTCCAAAAGATGCTGTTTAATTATCGAGCATCAAAAAAAATACTAACAGTTTGCAAGCCTTTTCTTTTCTGTGCAACTGTCTGAAATGTTCCTCCTTATCTGTACCTCATGCAAAATAATCAAACAGGTTTTAGTTAATTGCTTCATCACTTCAGCATCAATATCCCCCAAAAACTATTCTAGCTTAAAGTTGTATCACCTGAATCTTCTTGACCCTGTTTGAATTCTACCATTACCACTGAGCTTGCTTTCAGCTAATAATCAAATATATACAATTCCACCATTACCTTGCTTCCAAACCATGGTATTGCCAGGTTTATACAAATAAGTTGCATATTTTTGTCCTGTTACTAGTACATCTGTAACAAAATGCAAATAAATGTCACAGAACTTTGCAGCTTACCAGTGCCAATATTTTGAATACGACACAATGGAAGCAGCTATGTGCTTTACTCGAACTCACCATGGAGGTGATTTCGAGGGAGCCTGATAACGGTATTTAAGATAGTGATTTATAAGGAAAAGGTAATTCAGCATATTACTTCAAATTAAACTGTGAGAATAGAGCACTGGTGAGCTGCAAAGTTCTGTGACATTTATTTGCATTTTGTTACAGATGCGCTAGTAACAGGACAAAAATATGCAACTTATTTGTATAAACCTGGCAATACCATAGTTTGGAAGCAAGGTAATGGTGGAATTATATATATTTGAGTATTAGCTGAAAGCAAGCTCGGTGGTAATGGCAGAATTCAAACAGGGTTAAGAAGATTCAGGTGATACAACTTTAAGCATGGAGCGTGGAGCCACAGGTTCAAGCTGGGAAATGCTAAATTTAGGATTCATGTAAGGAAGTTCTTCCCCCCCTGGGCTGTAAGATTCGTCCCCAAAAGTGTCTTGGCTAGTGATGGGCTGGGACCCCAAGGGTCGAATTTTTAGCTTAGCGGGGGGTGCGCGCCTGACACGCTCAAGCATTAAATAAAGTGCGTTGACGACGGCCAAGTGTGCCGATGTCAACGCGCACTCTCGCAATATTTCGCTAGGCGGGCGCGTGATGGAGATGGAGGCACACCCACCATTAATTAAGTGGCCAGTTAAGGCCCTTGAGGGACCAATTGTCTCCGACTTTACGTAGCCCGTGCGATTTTTAGGCCGTTGTACTGGCAAAACGGGCAGGCACACAGGCCACAATTTGCAAAACCTCATCCATGGGTGGAATAAGAGGGGTCAGTGGTCTTGTCAAAGTGATTAGTGAAGAGTTTAGGATCTCACTTGCTGCTGTGACCAGGACAGCTTCGTTTCGCTTCAGTGCTGCATTCAGATATTTCAGAGGCTTCAGTTCAGGACTCAACTGTTGTTTTCCAGGCCCTCGGAGGACTCACACCGTGTGGGGCCTTTCAGGTATCAGACAGCCTTCCCTTACCCTGGTAATGGGGATTGTGGTCTCCGCTGGAGGCACCTTCTCTAAGGAGGAAGAGAGGGCTAGAAGGGGGAGGAGGGCAGGTGTCCCTATTTGGCTTCCAGGGGAGCGACCTGTAGGAGGAGAGGCGCAGGCGCAAGGGGTGCAGAGCCAACAGGAAGTCCAAGGCGGAAGAAGCCGCAGAAGACGCCACTATCCTGCTGCCAGGGTTTACAGGTGGCGATGCAGCTACCTCAATATGTCTGAGGTGCAATGCCGACAGAGGCTCCGTCTCTCAAGGGAAACAGCGACCTCCATCTGTCAGAGGATCGGCCCTGAGATCAACTCCGACTGTCTGGGTGGACACCCCATGCCAGAAGCACTGAAGGTCACAGTGACCCTCAACTTCTATGCCTCTGGCTCTTTCCAGGGGTCAGTGGGGGAACTTTGTGGAGTATCCCAGTCAGCTGTCCACAGTTGTGTCAAACTGGTGACAGATGCTCTGTTCAGGCGTGCATTGACTTTCATTCATTACTGTATGGACAACGCCAGCCAGGCAGAGCAAGCCTGAGGCTTTTCAGTGATTGCTGGATTCCCCTGCATCCAGGGTACAATTGACTGCATACATGTGGCCATCAAGGCTCCAGTGGGTGAGCCAGGAGCCTTCGTCAACAGGGATTCCACTCCATGAATGTGCAGATAGTGTGTGACCACAGGATGCTGATTCTACAAGTCTGTGCAAGGTACCCAGGCAGCTCCCATGACGCTTACATCCTCAGACACTCCCAGGTGCTGAGGCTCTTCAGTGCTCCAGCCCGGCTGGATGGATGGCTGCTGGGTGATAAGGGCTATCCCCTCAAAAGGTGGCTTATGATGCCTCTCCGCCATCCAAGAACAGAGGCTGAGCAGCGGTACAATAGGAGCCATGCCTCCACAAGGGCTGTGGTAGAGAGAACCATCGGTTTTCTCAAGATGCGCTTCCAATGCCTGGACTGTTCAGGGGGCGCACTCCAATACCCCCCAGAGCGGGTGTCACTAATAGTGGTTGCATGCTGCGCTCTCCACAATCTGGCACTGGCAAGGGGGGATGCAGTGGAGGAAGATCTTGACTCAGCTGCACAGGCAACAGATGATGAATCCAGTAGTGAGTGCGAGGACAAGCACGGTGAGGAGAATGCTGAGGGCATAGGCGCTGACCTGGGTAACCTCCAGGGAGGCAGGGACACCCGGGACGTTTTGATCCTACGGTCTTTCAGCTGGCCTATCAAATAAGAAGCACCACCACATGCCAGGGCTTCAGGCTCCATGCTCGATCCCTGACAGGGCCAGTTCCTTGGTCAACAACATATACTATGTGCCTTTGCAATAAAGTTTCAGGAGAAACATGTGCATCATAACATCATGGCCTACCCTGCACTTACAGAGCAAATGAAACATAAAGAGGCCAATTGTACAAAATAACATATCGTTTACTGGTGAATGTGAAACATTGCAGAAATTAACATTAACCGGTGTTTTCCATCACACCGTTAAAAAAAAGAAAAATGAGGGAACCAAATATCACCCGTGATCAGGCTGTGTTGTGCTTAAGATGCTTTGAGTTTTCATTTGCGAGTGTTCCGTCTAGGTGCTCCCCCTTCGCTGGCACCAGCATTGGAGACAGCTTGCTCACTCTGCTGTCCTGTTGATCTTGATGACCTTGGTGGACGTCCTCTGGCCAGTGGAGCCTGTGCTGGGCCCGCCTGGGTGGGAGAGGCCAGTGCCATGGCTGGCATCTCCACAGTCGCTGCAGCCTCATCGGATGCCATGATCACTGGCAGAGAGGCGGAGGAGCTGTTGCCATCATCCAGAGCGCCCTGAGAGGAGCCTGCAGAGATGACAGGCAGCTCATGTGCCAATGACAGGTCGCTTTGGACCTTCCTGCTCACCATTGATAGACGGGCACCTAGCTTGGATACTGGGTGCCCAATCCATCTCCCACACTGACACTGACCAGCTGAGGTCATTGTCGGTGTGAGGGCTTGCAGGTCCAAGCGCATCCCCAGGAACCCCTGATTGAGACCCTGGAGGAGCCTCTCCATAAGAGTCACCACTCTCTCCATGGAGGAGGCATTGTGCTCGGCCATGAGGGTCAACACAGTGCTTGTACTCTGCATGGGCTCCTCCACAATGGACACCATGGTACGCATTCCCTCATGTATCTCCGCCAGATACTCCCGCACACTCTGCTGGACATCCAGCATCTGCTGCCTCAGGGACGACTCCAGAGGCCCATCAGCAGCCATTGGCTGAGCATTGTCCTGGTCCTCAGTGGTCCTCCAACTGCCGATGCCTTGGGCACTCTCTGTCTCTGCCTGCACCTTAAGTGAGCGTGAAGTGCCCTCACCAATGTGCACCGATAGACTACACGGCAATGTTATGCCCATCGAGGTGCTGGTATCTGTGCTGGTGCCTGATTGACAGAGAGGGTGTGACGCAGATGACTGGTGAGCATGGTGCTCCTCATGGGTCAGGGGTGAGCCTTCAGGCTCCTCATAACGAACTGCTGGTGAGCCTAAAAGGGAAAAGAAGGACATGTCATCCTTTTAAGTCATGAAACTGTCAGTGTGCATGCCTGGCACCCTGAAGAGACAGAAATTTGCATCATGGTGCCCTTGTCTTTACATTATCAATGGGGATTCCAGGCTCCATGCTGACATCAATATAGAGACTACACTAGAATGATTGCAATAGCCGACATTCTCACCTCAGTGCACTGCACTCTTACCTTCCTCTGCCATACCAGCCTCACCACGGCTGCTTGACCAAGTTGCATGGCGCCTCTCCAGCTCCAGGGCCTCTATTGCGAGAGGATGAGAGGATGTGTGGGGGGGCGGGGGGGGTGGGCAATTCGCGACCTCTCTGCATTGTTATGGGATCTTTTCTCCTGAAAGGGCAGAGGAGCATTGATTAGTCCACTCTCTACCTGCAGCACCATTGCAGCCTGGCCAATCGCACCTGAGGAATACCTCACAGGGCTCAGCTGATTCGTGACCCTGGAGCTGCAAGGCACTCAGTCCAAGCAGCCAGGGCTCACCCCCTTGGTCAGATGATGCCTCATTGACATTTGCCACTCACACTCTTAACACCTCTGAGGTCCAAGGGGGGGATGGGCAGCTCTTAACTGTCCTGCAAAGTGACCCATGCCAACACGGCACTCACCCTTCCCGATCGCAGCAGATCATTGAAGCGCTTGTGGCACTGGACATGTGGCATGTGCGCCTCACCACATTGTGGCTGCTGGCCCTGGATGCCAGCTCCTCCCAAGCCTTTTTTGGTGAGGTGGTGGGGGAGGCCTCCTCCTCCTCCCGTCCCTGGGGTACAAGGGTTTCTTTCCTCGCTGCCACCTCCTCCAGGAGGGCGGCGAGGTACTCATCTGAAAAATGTGGGGGGCCGACTGCCCCGGTGGCCTGGCCTGGCCTGCCCTCCCGCCTGCTGTGTCCACCTGCTACTATCTCCATTTGTGACACTTCCGTGTCCCTCGGTAGCAGCCTTCCAGGGGCCGCCGGGTCGCCATTTGAATCGGCCACCTGGTCGCCATTGGACCCAGCGGACACCCTGCCCCCCCCCCCCGCCCCTTCGCACACACTCCAGGCCGCGCATCACGCTGGGCGGGTCTTAATTAACCCACCCACATAAACTCGCAGAGCTCTCGCCGATCGCGGGCAAGTGGTCGGCTTCTTGACCGCTCCTGCCGGAATTCTGCCCCAAGGGTAGGGACCCAATTAAAGCAGGAGGGATGTGATAACTTAAAAAGAAATGATCTTAACAGCGCCAACAAAATTAACGAACAGGAAAGAACGAAGTGACATTCAAACGAATTATTTTCCAACTGTTTGGTTTTCAGCTGATTTCAATTTTGTCATTGAAACTTTTTATTCATTTTTCAAAGTCCTTTAAACATGTAAGCGGGTTTCCCAGGCAGGTCATTGTGAATTCCTACCACAGAGCCGTTAATATAAGCAGAGTTTACCCTGCAACATATGCCTGACAAAGCTCAGTGCTAATCATGACAAGTTCATAAATGCAAGGTTTCAGCAGACAATTGTTAGGTGAAAGCACAAGAGCAGTCGTGATGAGGACGGCCATTCAACTTGTTGATCCAGAAACAACTTGCACAGCCTCTCTCCACCCTCCCCCCTCCCCTCCCCTCCCCAAAGTCATGGTGTCCAACTTTGTATTTCTAAAAAAATAATTGGGGCCGGGGTTGCCTTCCCTCCCTGGAAGACTGTTGATCATCGTTGCGACGGGGCGGGGCAGTAAAATGCGGCGAGCCGTTCAAAAGTCTATTGACTTCGGCGGGAACGGAAGATCCCGCCGGTGAGAGGGGTCGTAAAATTCCGCCCTTGGGCAATTTGCTACCTGGTCTCTGCCTGTGCAAGAGTCACACGGAGGTGAATGACACGCAACAGCCCGGGCTGCTTTAATTTCTGCGTTTCTCTCGTCCTTCAGTGGGGAAACTCCGGGCTCTTCATTTCAAATGAGGGATGGAGTGAGGGGAGTGTCGCGGGTGCCCCCGAATCTAACGCCCTGGGACACGGCACGGCTCTGCACTTATGAATTCTTCAAATTATTAAACGCTGAGTGCTGACGATCTCATCTAAGACCAGTAGATAGACCAGTTGCGGGATCTGACAGTATGAATGAACTGAATTATTGCACAATTGAAATTACAGATTTGCTGAAGCATCTGGTTTCTCGACGTTAATTCATCAAATCAAAGTTACAAACACGTTGTAGTTAATGTTTAGAAAGTCAATAGGAAAGGACATTAACCAACAGTTTCCCTTAATCCAGCACCACAAAAGTTCACAATGTATTGAAAACTTCATTAAATGACCAGTCAATGCAGTACAAATATTGTAGAATACAGAAATCCAACTAGATAACACTCTAGTTGGTGTATTACCACAAGATGGCACGCCACGGTTCTCTCTTGTTATGGACAATTTACAATAATGGGCACAGACAGCTTTCTTAATTTTGACAGAAATCATCTTTTCGAAGAGCAGCCCTCACTGTGGGGAGAACCCAGGATGCCTGTATAAAATCTGGCGATTCTTGTGGACGAATGGCAACGTTCATGCAGCATTCTTTAGGCATTTAACTGTCACAGTGTCAACATATGTGACTGAAAAGGAGCTGCTGAGCTTCTTAAGTAATGGGGAGAACATTTACATTGTGGGACTACAAAACTTTACTGCTCGAATCTCTAACATCAAATTAATTATGTGACTTGTTTATTAGACCCTGTTTGCAGCATCTAACCTTCATGTTCCCGAAACGCTAGACATTCCTCACGGAAATCGAACTCTTGTCTCCTAATTACACAACAGCAATGATTGTACACCCTCCGTTCGGTTATTATTTTTCCAAGTCTTTTATTATTGTGGTCTTAGATAATAGTATCAGAATTGAATTGGTGATCAGTTCATTTGTAAACTTTAAAAACGCATGCTGATTCTTATCAATCTTTCTGCTGTGGTTTGGTAACGAAAAGAGAAACTTTGACACGTTCTAACTTCATAATGAAATTAGACATTCAGCATCATGAATATTTTGCTGTTGTTCTCCACAGTTGACCTTAAGAACTGAAATGTTTGACAACAATTGATAATAGAAATGAATTTGACAAGTAGATCTAATATAAATTTTATATTTCATTATGAAAATCCAAATAACAAGCATGACAACCAAATTGGTAATTTGCGTGATATAGCAGAGTAATAAATGAATAGATCAAAGACTTTCTGAAGGACACTTTCTGTTTTGTAAGTTGGATACCTCACAGTTTCAATTCAGTTATAGGCACTAAAGCAAAACACAAAAAACATACAAAAGGTAAAAGGTAAGAGGAGATTGAAAATCAAATTAACAAAGCAGTTTGAGATTACTGAATGTTGGGCTGATATAAACATTGAAAGGCAGTTTGGTTTCTTAATTTCCACTGTGTTGAGATTATTATTGGGATGTTGGAAAAATGCCCTCTTCAATCTGCATATCTTTGATCAATTGTGTTTATTTTAAGAATGTGAAGACTGGAGCAGTCTGCTGCTTCTCCTGTCATAGTAATGGAACTTAAATCCCTACATGGTAATGAATGTGGTGCAATATGTCATGTGTTTACCATGCGAAGCTTGTTACCAACTTTAGAAATAATCAGAATCCACAAAGAGCTGAGTGAGTTCACGTAGGGCATAGATCTCCCATGACAATTAGGGTGGGGGCTAATGTATTTGTGGAATGGATTACTGATTACTTATTAATCAAAAGGATTGGTTGTTACTCCTTCATTTACTGTCTGGATAGTTATTTGTTTCATTGTGTACTTATAATTGAATCACATTAAGGATTTTGTGGCTATGTTGTATTTCATGATTAGAGTATACTAAATGATTGCAGCTTTTTTCTAAAATCTAACAAATTTTAAAGTCACAAATAAACAATTAGATGACAGTTTAGAATATTTAATTCTGTTGGTGCCATAGATGTGAGTACTCAATCCTGCTGATTACATTGCAATAAATTACTTTCAAACTCCTATTACAGTGTTGAGAAATTAGTTGCACATGTATAATGCTACATCTTCAGGAGGCCATTTATTAAGGTGATTAGCATTATATTGTCTTAATTTCCCCAGGAGGATAAAGGTGTATAGGATTACATGACATTGTTTTAATTTGTAATTTGACATCAGTTTGATAATATCACTGGCTGTTTGGTGAACAGTGGATGTCTTGGAGTTTATTTTAATATCATTTAAATCTTCTGATGATTACTTAAATATGACTGAATATTGGTAATATTTCACTTATTTCTCTGTATTTTTCCAGTCATCTGCTGCCTTGGAAGGTCCTAATGTTCTGTATGAATAAATTATATGCAGAAAATAATGACTCTCAGGCCCAACAAATGTTATGCAGTGTAGTCAGATAAACATTGCTATATAGTTGTTGGCCATTGGAAGCAGCTTTGTTGTAGATAGTACTCAAAAATTACCTTCTACCTTTTTGAACAAACTACTCTAAATAGAATTACATAAATAAGATTAATCAAGGTGAGAATCCCTTTTGAATTGTCACAAATAGCACTTGTGCCATGTGTAGCAAGGGTATTTGGTCAACTTTGCAGAAATGGGTTCAATAAATATTTTGTATATATGTACAGTAAGTTTTAGGGGGGAAACAACATTTGCAAAGCAATTAAACAGGCTGAAAAGATGGATGTGTTTACCATAGCTGACCAGAGCCAAATGTTTGTGAACAGACAGTTGTACAGCAATAGATCAGCATCATGTATAACCTCATGGACAGACATTAATCATTGGAGTATTAAATGGCTAAACAGACTTCAATCCAGCTGCCATTTGTGCATCAATTTCCTTCTGGGTTTAATTCATTAGATATTAACAATTCCCCTTTAAACTCTGAAATGATATGGAATTTTCAAGTACTATGAATGTAACTTGAACAAATAACAAATCATGTAAAGATAAGGCAATTTAAATAGGCACTTCTTAGAAAATACCAGCAAATTTAAAAAAAGTGTCACTAATTTAAGATTCTCAGAATCTTGCACACAAAATTTTAATTAATTGCTTTGTTATATTCTGAAATTTTTGGACTCACCTGACAATTTTTTTTACCGATAGCAAACAGGCTCACAAAATAATGTATTTCATTAGAAAATATTTTCTAAAGACCCTTTATAATTGATTTTGTTCTCAGAATCAAATGTTCACTTTTCTGTGTATTTAATCTGTTTTTGACTTTTCTGCAATTATAAACTAATTTTGCATTTGATTGGGACATTTAAATGCAAATACCCATTCATGTTTAAATCTACTGTACCTTAAAGGGTTTTATTAAATTCCCTATGGACTTCAATATAAGTCTGTTATACCAAGTGCATAGTCGCATTAATTTTCTTTACTTTTGCAGGACCTAGCTTTTGTATTTTCTTTTCTATAAACATGTGGACAACATGGTTATAAAGTTATGGGTTATGTACGTAGTCGTAAAAAGCTCTAGGATTTAAAAAAAATGTCTCTGATTTTTTTCAGATAAATACCTGTATCAATAATATGCAACAACAACCATGGATGCCTCTTACAGATTATTGTAATGCTGATCACAGTAAGATTGTGGAAAATCAGTTATATCATTAAGTTACATTGACAGAAGTGTCAATTAAGAAGTGAAAAAAGTCAACGTGTGGGGCATTAGATTGGAATTTTAAGACTTAAACTAAACTGCATATGATAGACGAATAAACAGGTTTGTTTACAACAGTAGCTGCTGTACAACACATGATAGACGAACCTTTCAAGACACACCTGCGCCTCTGCTCCATTTGCAGCCTCATCCTCTGCCCAGGTGGCGCTGTGGTTGGCGTCGAATCTCTCGCGAGTTTCAACCAATGTAAATAATGCAACCTAACCTGATGGCGAGAAAGTTTTTTTGACTGATTGCCAGCCTGTCCAATAATTGACAGATGAGGGCGGTGAAGTCCGCTGTTATTGGTCCCGTGTGGGAGGGCGGTGCTCAATGCGCGCTGTGGTGGTGCGGGCGCTGCGCGTAGAGTTAGTTAGACGGGCGGTGGTCTGTTGGGGGGGAGGGGATTGTTTTGGGAGTGTGTGCGGCGGGAAGATGGCGGATGATCGGAAGCGGGCGGATAACGCTAAGCATCGGCGGGGCGAGCAGCTCAAGCGCTGGCTGGGCTCCGAGACTGACCTGGAGCCCCCCGTCTTCAAGAAGAAGAAGACCCGAGTCAAGTTCGACGACGGCGCCGTGTTCCTGGCCGCCTGCTCAAGCGGCGACACCGAGGAGGTGAAGCGGCTGCTGGACCGCGGGGCTGACATCAACTACGCCAATGTGGACGGGCTGACGGCGCTGCACCAGGTACCGCGGGGAGGGCAGGGGAGGGGAGGCGAGGCGAGGCCGGGCTCTGTTCACCCTCACCTTGACACTCGCACCGGCTCTGAGGGGACTGGTGTGCCGGGGCTGGCTCTCTATCCCACCCCACGCCCCCGGATAATGGGTGCAACAGGAGCTCCCATTGATCCATCACTTAATTCAAGGAGCTGCTGTGGTATGGCCAGTGCAGTCAGGAGGGCTGATTTGTTTACATTCCTGTTTCGGCAGGTTGTCCTGGGCTATCTTGAACACATTATTGCTGCAAGGAACCCCCTTCTCTTCTCTTCTGACTTTCCTTCACCGAAAGGAATTGCAGTTGATGTTTTGTTTGTGTTTTGGCACGCGAGTTGCATTTGTTTTGTCTCCATTTCATTCTCCGATATCTGACCTGTTCTCATCCCAGTCCCTTCCCTCCGTCTCCCCCTCAGAGACGATTGGCAAAAGTAACGAGAAAGGACAACTCGGTCCTGCAGCAAAAACGCACTCAAGGTGTGAAGGACATCGGTGGATGGTTACTACACATAGTGCAGTACCTGGTACACCAGGAAACAGCTCTGGGCGTTATTAGGCGTTTGCAATGCTTTTAAATGTTAAATCTGCAGTTAACAAGAGCCGTGTTTTACAGTTCCATTGTCTATTTAAAGCAATACATGTCGATTTGGATGTGAGGTAATTTACTCTGCCAAATGTCGGTTTCGATGTGACACCCCCCTCCCCCCCCCAAAAAAAAGCCAAATTTGAGATTCAAAATGCTCCCCCACCCAAAAGAAAGTGAGCAATCCTGCATTTCTGAACTAATTTGGGTACACGGTATAGTATGTATTTTTAACTCAACGTTTAATACTGGTTTTTCATCGAAGTGTAACATAGCTTGTACTTACTTGGCAGGAGCAAAGACGATTGTTTACGAACCCGTTGTTGATATAATGTTAGATTTCACTTGGAGGAAATGAAGCAACACTTTCTGTTGTTAAGGTGTTTGATTCAGCTGTATAATTTGTTTCACCTTGTATGGAAGTTGCAACAATTTATTATATTCTAGTGATTCTGTAACTTTGCTGACTTTTATCATGTTAGTTTGCCAGGTAGTTCACTTAAATCGAGGTTGTACTCGCTGCAGGAGTTTTATAGATAAGGGAAACTGCCATGCTTTTAGTTGATGATTTTCGTCTCCTGTGCATTCCTAATCATTGCTTCACCATTGGTGGCCGTGCCTTCGGTTGCCTGGGCCCTTGGTTCTGGAATTCCCTCCATACACTTCTCTGCCTCCCTATCTCACTTTTCCTCCTTTTTGACACTTCTTAAAACTTACCCCTTTGACCAAGCCTTTAGTCATCTGACCTAATATCTCCTTGTGGCTCAGTGTAATGTCTTCAAATGCTCTTGTGAAGTGTCTTGGGATGTTTTATTATGCTTAACGTGCTATATAAATACAAGTTGGCATTTCAATCCTGCTACTACATCATAACTATCTCTTTGAAAACATTGTCACATGGCTTAAAGCGAAGCAATTAAATTTATCAGCTGTAATGACAGTTGGTGACCTTAAGGAAAAATAGCTTGTGCTAATGGGAGGTAGGAGTTCCAATGCCAAAATTTAATAATGCAAAAATCACAGCCTAAGTGTGCAGTGTGAGGGCATGTGGGAAGATTTTGATGCAGTCCATTGTATTCTAATGATCTATCACCAGATTCCTTTAAATACACACTTTCTCTCACATGCACATATACATTGATTTCACCCACTGTTTGATTATTTGTATTTATGTATAAGTTAAGTCCTGTATAGCGGTTACAAAATTAGTACATGTGTAAAATCTACATCAGTTCTTATCGGCAGCGTATATGAAGTTGCTGGTATTTTGCTTTTCCTCTGCATCAGTGTGGAGGAAGTTATCATCTGTTACAGTAACTAGATGCTGTTACAGTTGACATGTTCTGTTTACTAGTGCATTATATGGCACTTGAAACAATTTACAGTAGAACGTTAGATTGCTAAAGTCCTTGAAAATGCATCGAAGTTGACAATCTCAAAACCAAGTCAAAAGGTTATGTTGCGGACTGATCAAAAATATTATGGACCTTTCTCATGGAATTAACTTTTGGGTACAGCTTTGCTTGTATTCATATTTTTGTTGGATTGTCAGTGGATTTACTAATGACTCTGATACAGACGAGGAAGACATATATGAAAGTCAAATATTTTTAAGAATATTCTAGTGAGTAGAGAGGGAAACTGACAGCTTCCACTTTGCTCAGGCACCAAAGAAAGGCAGTAATGGACACACATTGCTGATTGAAATAGGTAATGTGTGTGGCATATTTAGGGTTCTATGACATTAAATGTGTACAAACAGTTTCATGCGTTTTTGTCTTGGGGTTCCTGGTTATGTAAAATATACCATATGAGAAAACTTTCAGTATGTTAAAGTTTACCATGTTTTGCAAGTCTACCATTCAATCTATCAGTTATGTGTGGAGTTTGTATGCGTGTTTGTAAAAAATAAAATTGAGCGTTATTTCTCCTTTGTTTTTTATGAACATTTAATTAAATTGTATTCTGCTATATGACAGCAATCCAGTTTATTGAATTATAGAACAGGCAAGGTACTTTATGCTTGTAGATGACACTCTGTAATCTCTAAATGTACCCTATGTAAACATTAATCAGTGCCAGTGAAGTGCTTTTGGTGGTATTAAACTACTGATAGTACTGTATTTGAACAAGTGGGCACCTGCAAGTGCTGACAACTTTTTATGTAGCTTATCTTATTATATGCTTTGAAAGTATGAAAATTGTTAAAATTCTGGCATGTACCTTTTTTACACATGCTCAAAGTATAGTAGGGCACTAGACAGGGTTAATTTTACAGTATACTTTGAGACTGCATTTATAAATTGGTCCCTTTAGCTTTTCTTGCAAACCATTGAAATTTGTGAATCAAGACAAGCTGAATTTAAACTTTGAAGTGTAAACCATTATTTCCCTACCTTTTTGTAGAAAAAAAAGACTCGACTATTGGGAAAATAATACAATTCTGGGACAAGAAATGGTTGTATTTTATCCAAAGTTGATCATAAGGGTAATTGTGTAATGAATACACATCCTTCACTTTCTTCTTCGTCCCCCACTCCCCAATCATTTTCTGCTGGTAAAAATACATTGCATTTTTGGGTAATGCTTTTGATTTGTATTGTATGCATTTCATTGTACTGTGTTGCACAGAAGAGAAGTGCACTGAATGAGCAGGTATATTTATAGCCAAGTTGTCATGTCATAGTTTAAAACTAGGTTACTTGTGGTGTTTTAGCTGTATAACCTTGATTCAAGTGGTGATATTAGATTTTTACTCAAAGGTTTATATTGTGCTTCCTGATTCAATCAATTTGCACTGTCTCCTTCAATTTATAATGTGAAACTGCTTCCTACTTTAATGTTTGCGATTCTGCCAAGCTATTTCAAGGTTTAGTTCAGCAAAACAAATTTTTAATAGCTAAGGGTTGAGAAAGTAGTGATTTGGAAAACTTGAATATTGCTGAAAAGAGAGACATGTTGCTGAAGCTTTTCAGCTTGTGCTCATCAGGACAAACATAAGAATGCCAAATTTCAAACGAACACAACAATTTATACTATAGGAGAAAGGGGTGCTGATTGGTTGGCAAAACGTCTCTAGCTGAGGTGTTGCCATGGAGAAAGGAACAGGGACCGAGGGGCTCCCCAAGATCCTGGGTAGTGCAAAAAAAAAGACGCAAGGCTTGAACACATTCCTTTTGCTTGCAGAGAACAGGTCCCACATTTGAATGTATGTCGCTTCTAGTGCGTGTAAATGAACCATTTTACGAGTTCGGCTGATTCATTTCAATTGGTTAATGTAGCTTTTAGTACATTCAGGATTGCTCAAGTGCTGCTCAAACATGGAATCGCATCTAACAGACGTTTTGTTTTGGGTTTTCTAAGTGTGGGTTAGTTGAGTTTGGTCTGCACTTTGCTTATTATGAACAACCGAAGGATCATACTGTTTGATCAACCAATCACTGGGGTGTATGGCCAACGTACCTGGCATTGCACCAGTACTGAAATTCATATATAACATTACTCAATTATGTGGTAGACAGAATGTCTTTTTGGACTGACAGCAATATCCTATTCATGGAAAATACCACTTGCGTAGTCACTGCATAGTAGCAGTCTGCAATGGCTTGCTTAACCTGTTGTTCAAATTCTTGGGATACTTTTCCTTCGCAGGGTAATTTAAGGCACTCTTCAGGTCTGGGGTCCATTTGCAAGTTTGCATGATGCATTGCGAACAATGATCTGATCAGGGTAGCCATTGTCTGACAGGATAGCTTTGCGCTCTAATTCTACATCAAGCTTGCTGTTTCAAATGTAACACCACTGTTCAAGAAAAGAGGGAGAGAGAAAACAAGGAACTACAAACCAGGTAGCCTGACATCAGTTGTCGGGAAAATTCTGGAACCTATTGAAGTCTTAAAAATGCACTTGTTTATTCATGCTTTTCTAAGTTAATATGGTTTTGCAAAAAAAAAAAACCCTGTTTGATCATTTAGGGTTAGGGATAAATGGGACTAGTGGAGTGCTTCAAGGATCAGCTATTTACAATCTGTACTACTGACTGAGACAAAGAGACCAAGTAAAGTACCTAAATTTGCTAGCAATATAGAATTAGGTGGGCATGTGAGCTGTGAGGAGGACACAAAGAGGCTACACAGAGATATAGACAAGTTTAGGTAAGTGGGCAATAAGATGGCAGATGGAGAGGGGAGGTGGTGGCGTAGTGGTAATGTCACTAGACTGGTAATCCAGAGGGCCCTGGCTAAAGCTCTGGGAGCACTGGTTTAAATCCCACCACGGCAGCTGGTGGAATTAAAATCATTCATAAATCTGGAATTAAAAGTTAGCCTCAGTAATGTTGACCATGAAGTCTCAGTATGGTGATCATGAAACCATCGTCGATTGTTGTTAAACCAATCTGATTCACTAATATCCCTTAGGAAAGGAAATCCTTACATGGTCTAGCTGACGTGTGACTCCGGCTGCACAGCAATGTGGCTGACTCTTAACTGCCCTCTGAAATGGCTTAGGAAGTCACTCAGTTCAAGGGCAATTAGGATGGGCAACAAATGCTGGCCATGCCAGTGCCACCCACATCCCATGAAAGAAGAAATATAAATAACTACTGAAGCAGTCAGTGTCCATAAGCAGCAAGACAGGACAATATTTAGGCTTGGGCTGACAAGTGGTAAATAACATTCATGCCACACAAGTACCAGGCAATGACTATTTCCAACAAGAGAGAATCTAACTATTGCCCTTGACACTCAGTAGCATTTACATTGCTGAATCTTCCAAAATCAACATCATGGGGCGGGGGTTACCATTGACCAGAAACTGAACTGGAGCAGCCATGTATATACTGTGGTTACAAATTCTCTGGCGAGTAACTCGCCTCCTGACTCTACAAAGTTGTCCACCATTTACAAGGCACAAGTCAGGTGTCTGGTGGAATACTCTCCACTCGCCTGGGTAAGTGCAGTTCCAACAACACTCGAGAAGCCTGACACTGTCCAGGACAAAGCAGCTTACTTCATTGGCACCCGATCCACCACTTTTCAAACATTCACTCCCTCTACCATCGACGCAGCAGCACTGTGTACCATCTTCAAGATGCTCTGCAGCAACTTGCCAAGGCTGCTTCAACAGCATCTTCCAATACTGTGACCTCCACCACCAGAAGGGCAAGGGCAGCAGATGCATGGGAACTTCATGCAAGCCCCCCTCCAAGCCACATATCATCCTGACTTGGAACTATATCACCATTCCTTCACTGTTGCTGGGTCAAAATCCTGGAACTCCCTTTCCAAAAGCGCTGTAGACTGCAGCAGTTCAAGAAGGCAGCTCAGCATCACCTTCTCAAGGGCAATTTGGAATGGGTAATAAATGCTGGCCAAGTCAGTGAAGCCCACATCCTGTGAACGAATAAAAGAAAGGAACTGTGAATTTACTCACTTCAGTCGTATCAATAGGAAAGCAGAATTTTAAAGTTGTGAAAGTTGTAAATGATCAGAGGAGCTTGGGTGTACTTATACAGGAATACAAAGTTAGCATTCAGGTACAGCAAGCAATTAGGAGGGCAGACTTTTATTGTTAACTTTTATTGTAAGGAGATTGGAATACAAGAATAAAGAAATATTGCTACAATCAGGGCTTTGGTGAGACCATACTTAGAATTCTGTGCAGATTTTATTTCCATATTTAAGGAAGGATATACTAGTATCAGAAGCAGTGCAGGGAAAGTTCCCTGGGATGAGAGGGCTGTTCCATGATGGGAAGCTGAGTAAATTCGGTCTGCATTCTTTGGAGTTTAGAAGAATGTGAGATGATCTCATTGAACCATAGGATTCTGAGGGGGCTTGACAGGGTAGACACTGCAAGGTGGCTTCTGTTAGCTGGGGAATCTAAAACATGGCACGATCACAGGACAAGGAGTTGATCATTGAGGACTGACATGCAAAATTTTTTCACTCAAAAGGTTATGAATTTTTGGAATTCTCTACCCCAGAGGGTTGTAGAAGTTCCATCATTGAATATATTTAAGGCTGGGATAGGCAGATTTTTGCTGTCTCAGGGAATTGAGGGATTTAGGGAGTGGGCAGTAATGTGGCATTGAAGCTGAAGATTAGCTATGATTGTATTGATTAGCAGAGCAGTCTTGATGAGCCAGTTGTTCTGTTCCTGCTCTTATTTTTTATGTTCAGCCTTTGAAGCATAAAACTCAAGTTTAGGTTTGCTGTTTATTATTTTAACTGAATTTTTTTGTGGCATTTTTGTTGGAATAATTGCAGGAATAGTATTTTTTGGAGCATAATTAATTTTAATTGTAAGCAAATGCTTTTTAAAATCTTTAGTTTATTTTGGACCACTGCAAAATCAGTTTTGATAACCAGTATATAATGTGTAATAAGCTATGAATCCATAAGCCTCAAGGCATTTTGACAGCGGCAGCAGATTTTTTTTAACTTGGCCATATGCCATTCAAATATCAGGTGATTTTGGCATGGGTGCACCTATTCCAGAGATTTAAATCTACTCAAAAAGATTGCTGATTTGAGTGATAGCTACTCCCAGGGAATAGTGAGCAACTGTCCTATTCAGTCTCCAGATCTTGCTTTCTTAAACACTTACAACTGGAAACATGAAATAAAAATAGAAAACACTGTTAATATAAAGCTGGTTGTTGATCATCTGCAAATATTGGAAATAAACACATTTGGCTTGTAATGGTTTATTAGAACTTGAAAGATAAACAGCCATTTAGATTAGGGAAAAATGGGAAAAGGAGAGAGAACCAACATATACGTTAATTGTAGAGAAGAAGGAAGTAAGTTCAATGACCTGCATACTGCTTAATACGAGACTGTTAGACACTATAACACATCATTTAGTGAGGTGATGCAGAGACAAAAGATGTCAATTACTGATAGCTGAAACACATGAAAGGCCAACACAAAGTAAATGGAAATTGTTTAGTCCTTTTAAAGTTGAGGTGGCTTGGGATAAATAAAGTTGTTGAATTGTTCAGTATCTTAAATGATCACATGAAAAATATCTGTTTTGGTAATGCAGGAATTGCAGCACAAGAAGTATGATGCAGATATGCTCAGGTTTTAAGATTTTTCTGCATATTCCATGTACAAGATATCTGTTTTCTTCAGTTGATAATGCTAGTTGATAGTAATGGATTGCCTTTTTCTTATGCTGCTATAATTCAGTTGTCTTGCAATTTTTTTCAAATATTAGCAAGTCTTGTAGCTTTAGATTACAGTAATTTAGATGATACATGGTTTTATAGCAGGTGTATTTGTTATTTAGATCCTGAAGCTGACTTCTCTTCATTGAACGCTGCAGCTGCAATTAAAGCACTATCCAAGTCATTCAGGTTTGAGACATTTTGCAGTTTAGAAAATATATGAACATTTGTAGCTTCAGGTCAGAAATAGGCAGCAAGATTTGACTTTTTTCATTATTTAATGCTTCTAACACTCTTGCAACTTTTTATAATGAAAGAACTTATGGTGATAAATGTAAGTAGCTTAGTGCAATATATGGCATCTTTGATTAAGAACTTTCTTTGATCAGGCCTGTGAAGCTGCTGCTGGTTATCTGCATGAGGCTGTCCTCAGCAACTCTGGACCTCTTCAAGATTCTTGGTCTTGGAAGAATGGAAAACTGAGGGAGTGCTACTGGAATGGAAAGCAAAAGTCAGACCTTATGGTGGTTTGGGAGTCTCGTACTTTAGGGTATAGAATAAAAGCATCTCCAGTTGAAAATAGCTGTGAAAGAAGTAGCTCTTGATATTGTTATGGCTTTTAACAATCAAGTTAAGTGTAGCAGATTAGTGTTGTTTTGCCTTCTAAGTGGATATTGGCATATGGTTAAAAAGGAATTTATATAAACAAAACATGCATTTAGGGACTTGATGTTTCTTGTGATGTCCCAAAACATTTCAGTTGCAATTAGTTACTCTTTGACTACATCCACTGTTGCTTTTGTAAATGAACACAACAGCTATATTGTTGTGTACAAGAGGCCCCTCAAAAAGCGATGAAATAACTGACCAATTTAATCCATATTTGATTGTGGTTGAGAAAGGAACATTAGCCATGATAGTTGGGTGCAATTCCTCACACCCTGCCTGGAACAGTTTAACATCCATCTTCTAATGTCTCAATTGATGGGTGGCAGCATTCCATAAGTGCAACACTGCTTCAGCCATCCGCTGAATTGTCAGCCTAGTTTCATGGGTAAAGGTCCCGGAATGGGATTTGAACCATTATCGTTGGCCTGAGAAACAGAAGATGCTACTAATTGTGTTCAAATGAAGTGTGTTCAATGTTAAAGAATTACGGTGGACATTATTTGCAGTTATGCACATAACAATTGTGCGGAAGCTTCTGTATTTGAGATTGAAGAAGCACATGGGGGAAACAAGAATATCCAGTTCAGGTCACAATTTCTACTGGGTCACTGTTCCATGGGTAGAATGTTAGAGATTCAAACTGCTTACAGAGTTTCTCAGACTGCTGAACCTGAGAGAAAATCTGAAGACCCTGAGCTTGAAACAAGCCCATGTCATTTTTATTTTCCCCTTCATCCCTGCTTCTCTCTTTCCTCACCCCAATGTTTTCTGCTTCAGGGTGCTCCAACTAAGAAATTAAACCAGCTCTGCCTACCTATTCAATTTAGGATTTCTGATTTATATTGCATTGCCATGGAGTGTTGTTACTTGAATGCCTATTCAAATAAACCAGTTTTGTGGAAGTGTACTCTCTTAGTTTATTGCAAAACTATTGCAATAAATATCAGGTCGCTTCAAAATTATACTATGATATTTTTCCAGTGCAAAAAGTGACAGATTACAAATTTTGATTATCTTGATTCCTCCAGGAATTATTACATTTTTGTCTGATGAGTTGAAAGTAATCAGCTGTATTCTATACTGTATCTAAATCAAAAATGTGTCACAGACCAGAAGAGAGTGGTTATTCTTGGTTCCTTGATCATGTGTAGTAATTAGGTCTGTGTGAATTAGCTATTCTATGTAATCTGTTATGGATCTCTTAATTGTAAGCTATGTCAATTGAAGCATATAAGCAAATTACTGATAAGTATGCTGCAGCATCAGAATGATTTTTTTTCTTTTGCAGTTTTTGGTCTTCAAAGTTATATCCTGACTGCTGTTGTGTGTGAGTGTGAGACACCTTAAGTAGTCACTGTGTATTTATAGCAGTAGATGTTATGAAAGATTGCAGAGTTACTGAGAAATACTTAGTTAAGTTTGAGCTGTGACCTCTAATGCTTATATGTAATAATGCTGACATTAAGAGATGCATTGTATCTGCCTTGAAATCTTTGCACACAGTTTCAATTGTACGTAAAATGTGAATATTTTCCTACTGACCTGTTTAGTAAAGGTGTTTTCAAAATAAGTTTATAGAGATGAAATTGTGTTTGCAAAAATATAAATCTAATTACTTCAAAGAATATTGTGCCTTTATTCATATTTTGAACCAAACCATGTTGAAGGAGCTAATATCACAATTGAACAGTTGTCATAATGATACACTTCAGGATCTTCGTTGCAAAATATGTGACTTACATCTAAATAATTTCAGTTTGCTGTGTGTAACATTTCATTGGAAAAGACATGCCAGATTTGAAACTAGTAGGGTTTAGTGTGATCGTTATTTTATTCATTTAAGGTGAAGTATATAATCTGAACTAAATGCTATTTTTTGCTAGTTAACATACAAAGTATCCATGCCTACTACTGCCAGATAAAGTGTATCAGAGTAAGGTTATGCTTTGCTTCAGTAATCTAGATTATGCACCTTCTGCTCTACTTCTACATATAGTCGCACCAGCTATCTTTGTGGCCTCTGAACTGAGATGAAGAAAAGTTAAAAGAACTTGTACTCAGTGAAAACCTGGTTAAGACTTAGCCTAACTTACTTCATGCCCTTCAATTATTTTAGAGAAGGTGCTTAAATTCAAACACACCTCGAGGCCAGGGTCGTCTTTGTTACACACTAACTGAAGATACTTAAAACCCTTTTTTGGTATATTGCTGTAGAGCATCTCTAGGTCATTTTTCTTCATATGCAATGTAAGGTTCTTATATCCCTTAGGTTAGAGCTGGACATTTAAAGTGTCCTGCTCACTGATGCCCAGTTTGGGTTCCGCTAGATCAGCTCAGCTTCTGACCTCCATTACAGCCTTGGTTCAAACGTGGACAAAAGAGCTGAACTCCCGAGGTCAGGTGAGAGTGACTGCCCTTGATGTCAAGGCTGCATTTGACCAAATGTGGCACCAAGGAGCCCTAGCAAAACTGAAGTCAATAGGAATTGGGGGCATAACTCTCTGATGGTTGGAGTCATACCTAGCACAAAGGAAGATAGCTGTGGTTGTTGGAGGTCAGTCATCTCAGCTCCAGGACATCACTGCAGGAGCTCCTCAGGGTAGTGTCCTCGGCCCAACCATCATCAGCTGCTTCATCAATGACCTTCCTACCATCATAAGGTCAGAAGTGGGGATGTTCACTGATGATTACACAGTGTTTAGCACCATTCGCGACTCCTCAGATACTGAGCAGTCGATGTCCAAATGCAGCAAGATTTTGACAATATCCAGGCTTTGGCTGACAAGTGGCAAGTAACATTCGTGTCACAGAAGTGCCAGGCAATGACAATCTCCAACAAGAGAGAATCTAACCATCGTCCCTTGACGTTCAATGGTATTACCATCACTGAAGTCCCCGCTATGACCATCCTGGGGGTTTCCATTGACCAGAAACTGAACTGGACTAGCCATGTAAATACTGTGGCTACAAGAGCAGGTCAGAGGCTAGGAATCTTGCGACGAGTAACTCACCTCCTGACTCTCTAATTCCTATTCACCATCCTCAAGGCAAAAGTCAGGAGTATGATGGAATACCACCCACTTGCCTAGATGAGTGCAGCTCCCACAACACTCAAACTTGACACCATCCAGGGCAAAGCAGCCTGCTTCATTAGCACCGCATCCACAAACATTCACTCCCTGCATCATTGACGCACAGTAGCAGCAGTGTGTACCATTTACAAGATGCACTGTGGGAATTCACCAAGGCTCCTTAGACAACACCTTCTAAACCCACTACCATCTAGAAAGACCAGGGCAACAGATAGATGGGAACACCACCACCTGGAAGTTCCCCTCCAAGTCACTCACCATCCTGACTTGGAAATATATCGCCGTTCCTTCACTGTCGCTGGGTCAAATTCCTGGAACTCCCTTCCTAACAGCACTGTGGGTGTACCTACTCCACAGGGATTGCTGCGGTTCAAGAAGGCAGCTCACCACCACCACCTCAAGGGCAACTAGGAATGGGCAATAAATGGTGGTCTAGTCAGCGAAGCTTACACCCATGAATGAATTTTTAAAAAATTACCAAATTTCTTGACATTGAAACGTATTAGTGTTTATTTTTTGCTAGACTGCATTGTTAGTAATTCTTGTCATTGAGCTGTCCAATTAAGGCTTATTCACAATGTTTTGAGGTGCACTTCATTGTTCAGAATTTCTTCCTAATTTGGGTCATACACCTGATGTAATTTTTCTAGCTCGGTCTCCATTAAACAATCATATCACATGCTGAAAGTGCTTTTTGAACCCTTGTAAATCTAATCTTTATCTTCATAATTTTAAATCTTAAAATATGATTTAACTGGACAACTTTAAACGAAAGTAGTATTGAATAAAAGCTGTTTAACGTGATCAGTTGTGTTGAATAAAAGCTATTTAACATGACCTGAAATTTCCTTGTAACTTGTAGAATCTGCAGCTGCATTAAAATTCACTGCTTTATTTTTGAAATCTAAAATGTCCTTTAGCAGTCTGGTATCCTTTTATGCAAGATTGATTTTTTTTTTCAGTTTTTCTATAATTCCTTGAGTTGAAATTTTGATTCTGCCAGTGCTGTAGCTAGCTGGATTTGTTTGGGTTGCTATTCTGCAGCTAGTCCATCTACACCAGATACTTGTTTATGCTGCTGTATTGTGTAACACTAATGATGTGCTGAGATTTTTATTCAGAACTTAAAGGTAAAGAACCAGAACTTGCGGAGCAGAGCATTTTGTTCGTTAGATGTTTGTCCTGTGCCTCATGAGGCAAAACATTTTTGATGAAAGTGCATGCTGATAATGAGAGAGCTTGTTGAGAGCTTCTGAGATCTTGGTGAATGGAGGGGCCAGCAGTTTGATTTTGATTTTTTTAATGTATTTGTTCATGGGATATGGGTGTCGCTGGCTAGGCAAGCATTTATTGCCCATCCAGAATTGCCCTTGTTCAGAGGGCATTTAAGAGTCAACCACATTGCTGTGGGCCTGAAGTCACATATGGGCCAGACCAGGTAAGGACAGCAGATTTCCTTTCCTAAAGGACATTAGTAAACCAGATGGGTTTTTACAACAATCGGCAATGGCTTCATGGTCATCATTAGACTTTTAATTCCAGATTTTTATTGAACTTAAATTCCACCATTTGCCGTGGTGGGATTCAAACTCGTGTCTGCAGAGCATTACCCTGAGTCTCTGGATTACTAGTCCAGTGACAATACCACTACGCCATTGTCTCTCCCAAATGCCACCAAATGTGCTTTGTAGTATGTGTTTCACTACTTGGTCATTTAAGCTGTACATATTCAATCCATATTAGAGATATGACCAAGCATAAATGTATATTTCCTCATCTCTCCTTGGCTGCACATGGTGCAGGAAAAGGATGAAATATGAATTCACAATTTCTGCAGACGAATGTATGCCAGCTATCAGAAATTCCTTTACCTTAATTTTGCTTTGTCAAAATCAATATATGACCAAAAACCAAACTTTTTGCAGATTCATAAATTAGCAAAATAAGTATTACAGAGATATTGAGCTAAAATTACATCATTAATGACATCTAATGTTAATTTGACAAGTTGCTGAATATGAGAGCTGATGAAGTTGCAGTGAGAAAAACAGAAATCTGAGACCTGAGTGAAGAGGGCAAACAACATGCATCTCTTTAACCAATCGGATTTAAGAATTGTGGAATTAACAGCATGAAGTGTAAATTAGAATGGTTGAAACAAATCCAGCATGGAAAAGGTGAATTGAGGAAAAATAAAGGCACAAGGGAAAAGTTTAACATTGCTTAAAAAAAGTATGGATTGTCAAATGTCAATTTTAACATTTTAAAAAATTTCCAATAATTATAATATGAAGGAATGAGACTCCACACTTAAGTTTTTTTTTGATTCCTTCATGAGCTGTGAGAATCACTAGAAAAGTTAGCATTTGTTGCCCATCCCCAATTGCCTTGAAGGTGGTGGTGAGCCACATTCAGGAACTGCTGCTGGTGTGTGGTGTAAGTACACCAGCAGTGCTGTTAGTGAGGGAGTTTCAGGTTTTTGACCAAGTGACAGTAAAGGAAATGATATAGTTCCAAGTCAGGATAGTGTGAATTGGAGAGAAGCTTGCAGGTGGCTGTGTTCCCGTGCATCTGCTGCCCTCGTCCTTCTAGGTGGTAGAGGTTTTGGGTTTGGGAGGTGCTGTCGATGGAGGCTTGGTGAGTTGCTGGAGTGCATCTTGTGTACAGTACACAGTGCTGCCACTGTGCATTGCTGGTGGATCGAGTTTAAGTTGGTGGATGGTGTGCTGAAGCAGAGAGTTGCTTTGGTTGAATGTTGTTGAGCCATTTTCATAGAGAGGTTGATAGGTTGTAACTAACAATTATTAAAAGGGTACTTACTGATATAGACAAGACCTGACTTTCTGTGCTGAGTTTAGTTCATATTTACCATGCAGATACAGCAACTTTACACCATTCACTGTATTTCAATGGTGAGCCAAACAACCTCCTTTTTAAAATGACACAATGCAAATTACCATGCTATTTACACAGTGAGTTTCTTTAATGTCACTGTTATTTTGATAGGAAGACCTGGGCCATAGTACAGTGATTGTAATTTAACAGGAACTTATACAGAAAAGAGCTAAGTGTACAACAAAGTATTTTTCTGAAGCCATGTGCCTGCTTGTTGACTTGTACACTGACATATTTGCCACCATATAAGTCTTAACTTTGGTGCAAAGCTGACCTATTTTGTCTGTGCTAACCTTAAAAGTATAATTCAGTGCCAAGGTTTAAACTGACAGCAAATTGAGCCCACCTTGCTCAGTTTTGACCTGCTTTCTGGTGTCTAGTTAGGTTCTGATGCTGGCCTTGAGCTTCATTTGCATTGTACCTGCATGTCAGTGAAAATCTAAACTGATTCACCGAACTATTAGACAAAACTTATCAAATCACATGTCTTTGCAATCTGATCCAATTGTCATTTTGGTATCCTCAGATTATGAACCTTTTGAAGGAGTCTTTTTGGTCTTTACTAAACTTTACTTTGGTGGTTCCTGTGCATTAGTTCTTTATTAGTCTATGTAAAAATATGTTTAATTAGTTGTAAGTGCTAAACTGCATTCAGCTTACCAATGATTGTGAGAACCTGGTAGGGTGAGAAAATTGCATCTTCCCGTAGGCAGGATTGGCTTCATGTATTTACTTGTTTAGAGTAGCAAAACAAATATTGATGATTGTACCTGCTTTGTGATTTTTAAAGTGAACTTTTCTTAAGGGAATGTCTGATTTTATTAAAAACTGAACAATGTTTACCTCTTGGAGTAGGTATGAAAAATACTGTACTACACACTTCTGTTACATTGTTAAATGTAACTGAAATAGTGACTGATCCCAAATCATAACTTGTATGGATTGGAGCTGGATGTATTAGTTTTGCCATATTTTCACTTTTGAATAATTGTTAGACTGAGAGATTTTTAAATAAGACAAGCAATCTTGCTTTGGAGGGTGGTTGACTTTTTAAATGTAACTTATTAATGAATATTTCATATTCATAAATATGAATATCTAGTTCATTTTTCATATGTTTGAGTTAATTTTCAGTATAAGGATTAAAGTTTTAACGGTAGACACATGGGAACATTTGATTGAGAAACTGATAAGCAACTCTGAATTAAATGCAATTCAAATAAGCTTGGAGTTAGTTACATTTAAAAGCTAACCTGTGTTTGTCTTACAAGGCCAGAGTTGATAGAAAATGCCTGAACCTCTTGGTAGAGCCGGGGTGTCTATTGTTACAGTGTCTCCATAAAAGGAACTAAAAGCTGGCAATTCTGGGAAAGAGGTTCATAAGACTCTATTAGAGATAGCATTATTCATGAGTTGCAGAAGCAGAGATGTGTTGAAGGTAAAATCATTTCTTTGTATTTTTATTTGAGTCAGCTTAAAGCATGTCATGTTGTCATTGAAATAATGAATTAGGCTGGAGCTTCGGTAAGGTTCTTTGTTTTAATGTATCCATGTATGTTTGCTGACGGAAGCAGGCATTTTAGTTTGGAGTTTTGTGAGGGAAAAGTGGCTGGAAGATTTCTTCTGGCTTGAACTAGTGGAAGAAATCTGCAGTGGTCCTCGCAGAGCCTTGTGGCAGAAAGCAGTCAGTTTGAATAGCTAGCTTAGAAAGAGCTATACAGAAGCTGTGGGAGAAGACTGGGGGAAAACGGTCGACACATGTTCAAAGCCAGGACAAGGAGCTGACGAGCCTACAGTCATGAAGTCTTTAAGGAAAATTGAAGGATCGCTTAACCAAAAGTTAATGGAAGGAACCCCATGTAATTTGTACCTTGAGGAATAGCTGGAACACTAAGGAGAATTAAAATAAATTCCAGAGGGCTGTGCCATCCTTTTAGGTTGGTCCCAGGAAAAGTGAATTAACCTTCAAGATTTTGTAAGAGGAGGTGGTGGGCAAAGTAAAAAGTAGAACTGAGTTTATAGCATAAGTCTTTATAAGCTATAAGTTAAGTTAGTGGTGCTTGCTTTGTTTAATTTCTTTATACAGAATAAAATTTGTGCTGTTAAAAAGCATGAAATCTTGTGGTGTAGTTCTGTGGTTAATTGTTGGGTGTTCGGATTTCTTTACTCATTCACGGTCCTTAACAGTACCATAGAGCTTCTTGCATATTTATTCAATTATCATAATTGGAAGTAACATTTACTAAATCTGTTGTAGTCTGGGACAACTTTGGTGTTGGCTCTTACTATAAAAAGGCAACTTTTGGACACATTATTTGATGAATCAATTTGGGGCGTGGGTACCAAGTAACTCTGTTACCTAGTATGTTCCATTTGAAGCTATATTTTTGCTTCCTAATCATTTGTATTTTACAAATTAACTAGCGTCTCGCCATTTTTAGGTGGTTTGCTGATGTTTCATTTAAAGTTGGGCTGCAGCCTGTTTCATGGTTACTCCATAGCTGTATTATATACCTTAACAATTATATACCTTAACAAAACAAAAACAGAATTACCTGGAAAAACTCAGCAAGTCCGGCAGCATCGGCGGAGAAGAAATCAGTCAACGTTTCGAGCCTTCATGGCCCTTCGGCAGAACTGCAGCATAGTTTCAACAAGGGAGAAATATAAATTGGTTTAAGGTGGGTGGGGGGGGGGGGGGGGGGGGAGAGGGGAAGAGACTCATTGAGGGTGTGGTGTGAGCAGATAATAATCAAAAGATGTCACAGACAAAAGGGTCAAAGAGGTGTTGAAGGTGGTGGTCTTTGTCTGAGAAAAGTGCTAATTAAGAATGGAAAACAGGATATTCAAAGTACAGCTCTAGTGGGGGTGGGGTGGAAAGACTAAAGGTTTTAGTTTTAGATTTAAAAATAATGGAAATAGGTGGGGAAAGAAGAATCTATATAAATTATTGAAAAAAAAAGCGGGTGGGGGGGGAAAAGAAACGGGGTGGGGATGGGGGGAGGGGGAGTTTAAGATCTAAAGTTGTTGAATTCAATATTCAGCCCAGAGGGCTGTAAAGTGCCTAGTCGGAAGATGAGGTGCTGTTCCTCCAGTTTGCGTTGGGCTTCACTGGAACAATGCAGCAAGCCAAGGACAGACATGTTGGCAAGAGAACAGGGTGGAGTGTTAAAATGGCAAGCGACAGGGAGGTTGTTGACCTGATGTATTGTTTGCTCCAAGATGATTCCTCTTTTCTTAAACTCTAGCCCTTTCAGGAATGAAGGAGTCTCCCTGTTGTGCAGTGGTGGCCCACCTTTATCATCCTGTTGGGGACCTATTACAATGTGTGCAGATGCTATTGTGGTTAGGAATTTGTATTTGCACAACTAATGGACATTAAATGCTCATTTGAAACAATGCCAATTTCTCTTCCATTTTGAGATGTTTTGAAGCTGTTGGGGGAGGTCGGGGGGCACGTGAAGAGCTGAAGGTCAATATAGGAGTTAAAAATAACTTGTCTAATGCATCCCATAAACATATTAAACTATTACTTGTGCAAAAAAATCATTTTCCTGATTTGAATTTTATAATGTTCAACATAATTGATACTTTGTGGATGAACAGCAAGTCAAATATAAAAGTCAATTCTTTAAACCATCTTTTAATGTTTGATCCCTTGCAACATGAAAAGTGACTGATCTGGCATTCACTGTATTACACACTAGTATTTTTGCAAAAGTAAAGACTGAAACCAAGTGCAGGAAAATCAGAATCTAACAAGATGAGTAATATTTCAGGTAGTGATTTCCAGTTCCTTTACAAATTTTAGACCTGATTTTTTTTTTTTACATGTGTTCATGCTGATTTTTCTGAACAATCATTACAGGTTACAACCAACTGTGTATTTTTGTGGCACGGGGTGGAATGAGTGATGTACTTCCACTTGTTTGACATCTGTTACTGTAAAACATTTTACAGTACATAATGCAGTTTAGCAAGATATGTTGAAGACCCTATTTTAGCTCTCAGTACTGAGAGTGCTGTGTTGATGAATGTGTAAGCTTTTAGATGAAATCTTCCAGTCTCAGGAGCAGGCAAGCACCCTTAAGTGTCCTGGCCAATGTTCTTCCCTGCCCAGCACTTCCAAAAACATACTAACTGTTCATTTGTATTAACTGTTTGTAGGACCTTCCTGTTTACCTGCATAACTTAAGTATAGCCAATCAATATCTCTCTCTCTCTCCCCCTCCCCCTCTCTCTCCCTCTCTCTCTCTCTCTCTCTCAAAATTGATTGAGAGAGAAGATAGAGCATTAGGGAGAGTTGACGGCACTTGGGGCAGGAAAGGAAGGGAATAGAAAAAGCAAGAAACAGATCCAAATAATTCAGGAGGGGGTGGGGGGGGGGGGGGGGGGGGTGATGGGGAAAGCGACACAACCCGGTGGCTTCTGTGAGAGAGAAAAAAATTTAATAATGACGAGGCTGGCTAACACCAGTGGTTTGAAAGCAAAATTTATTGTCGGTGGAAAATATAAACTAGTCAGGAAAATCGACAGTGGCTCGTTTGGCGATATCTGCCTGGTCATTAACATCAGCAGGGAGGAGGTGGCAGTGAAATTAGAATCACAGGAAGCGAAGCTACTTCAGCTTCTCTGAGAGCAAACTGTTCAAGATCTTACAGGAAGGAGTTGGCATCCCTCGCATCCAAGGGAATGTAGTATAAGGATTGTATGTCCTAGGCCCATACAGCGGAGACTGGTCTCCAGTCATCTCGGACACCCTTGCCACTGGACCAAGGCCTTGCTCCATGAAGCCCATATTAAAAGAACACTCACAGGCATCATCCACTCCCTCAAAATGAAGTTCAGGACCTGGAAAGTAAGAACCCTCATGGACAATCCCAACAGCGACATACCAGAACGGCGTACTGCTATTGTTGCCGGGGAGCTCAGACATTTCGACATTGCCATTGCTGTGCTAAGTGAAACTCAGTGGCCAGGGGAAGGCCAGCTCAAGGAACAAGGTGGTGGTTACACCACCTTCTGGAAACGTAACCAGTAGAAGATTACCAACTCCATGGGGTTGGCTTTGCCTTAAAAAAACAAACTGGTTGGCTGTCTCCAAGACACTCCTTGCTTATCATGACCCTTCAGCTCATCCTAGCCCAGAACCAATGTGCTGTAGTCCTCAGTGCATACATCCTAACTGGATGCTACAGACGAGTCCAAGGAGGCATTTTACTCGAGTCTTGATCAACCTCTGGCCCGAGCTCCAACGAACGCTAAGCTGATCCTCCTTGGTGACTTCTAACACCAGAGTTGGGAAGGACACAGACCTCTGGGGAGGTGTAATCGGCAGAGAGGGGATAGGGAAATCCAACACTAATGGTACCCTGCCCCTGATGAAATGCCTAGAAGACAGCCTTGTCATAACCAACACCTCATTCCATCGGAGAGATGAGTACAAGGCCACATGGCAACATCCTTGCTCCAAGCAATGGCACCTGTTCGACTACATCATTGACAAGTGAGGGACTGCTAGGACATGCATATTACCCATCATGGCAGGAGCCGACAACTGCTGGATGGGCCACAGTCTAATTCGCTCTGTCATTAACGTTAACGTAGCCCCAAAGCAGCAACAGCAACAAATAATGTCGCAGGAAAATCAACACTCAGGCATTCAAGGACCCTGGTATGACAGCCTTATTCAGCCAGTGCCTCATTGCTAGCCTGGTGACCCCCGGTGACCCAGTGATGCAGAGTGTCCGCAGCGCCTGGCCTGCCCTCAAGCTCTCCATCACCTGCGAACAGATGCTTGGTCACTCGACCAGTAAACAATAAGACTGGTTCGATGAGAGCAACCAGGAAATCCAGGAGCTGATAAGCTACAAGTGCAACGTGTTTCAAAACCTGAAACAGCAACCCAACTCGAGAGCAAGTGAGCAACTCTACTGAAGGCTGAGGTCCAGCAAAAAACCCACTACCTAAAAAACACATGATGGGTGGAGAAAGCGCAGGAGTTCCAACAGTTAGCCGACAGCCATGACGTGCGAGGTTTCTTTACCGCAGTCAAGACCACCTATGGCCCAAGCACTCAAGGCCCCACCCCACTCCTAGCCAAGAAAGGAGAAGTACTCATCAAGGACAGAGAGGCAGTCAGCGCCTGCTGGAAAGAGCACTTCAAAGATCATCTTAACAGATACCCTGTCTTCAATGCTAGTGTCCTCGACTCCATCCTGCAGCATACTATCCGCCACTATCTATGCACAATCCAACCTGACACGAGGAAGGAAAGGCCATTCGACAGTTAAAGAGCAACAAGGCATCAGGAGTAGATGGAATCCCTGTCGAAGCACTAAAGCATGGTGGAGAAGCACTATTGGCATGAATACATGGCCTTGCTCTCCTTCCAAGTAAGGGAGATGTGTCAGGAGATCTGAGATGCTGTAATCGTGACCATCTTCAAGAAAGGTGACAAGTCTGACTGTGGTAACTATAGAGGAATCTCCCTGCCATTGGCCACAGGGAAGGTCATTGCAAGAATCCTTCTCCGTTGGCTTCTCCCTGTAGCTGAAGAGCTCCTCCCAGAGCCGCAATGCGGATTCCGCCCACTAAGGGGCACAATGGATATGATCTTCACCGTGTGGCAACTGCAAGAGAAATGCAGGGAACAGCACCAACCCTTTTACATGGCCTCCTTTGACCTCTCAGCCTTTGACACTGTCAACTGTGAAGGATTATGGATCTTCCTCCTCCGCTTCGGCTGCCCCCAAAAGTTTGTCACCATACTCCGCCTGCTCCATGCTGACATGCAAGCCGCGATCCTGGCCAACGAATCCACCACAGACCCAATCCACATTCGGACCGGGGTCAAGTAGGGCTGTGTCCTCGACTCCATCCTGCAGCATACTATCTGCCACTATCTATGCACAATCCAACCTGGCACGAGGTTGCACCGCGACCTTCATTACTGCAATGCCCCATCTTGCTCTCGGGAAGCTGTCATGAAACTAACATTTTTTCATAATGTTTTTCTGAAGTAGGTTTATGAGGGTAAGTATAGTTGGGTCTGTGTGTGAGTTAATTACATTTTGCAGCCCAGCAGACTGCAAGCATTAAATCATCAAAAGATGCTAGTGTTTGACATGCTAATGAGTAAACATGGCTGCTGGGTGGTAAGGTGTGAAGGGAATTTGTATTTTTAGATAACTGAAGAGATAAAAACAAAAAGCTAAAAGCTACTGCGGATGCTGGAAATCCAAAACAAAACAAAAACAGAATTACCTGGAAAAACTCAGCAAGTCTGGCAGCATCGGCGGAGAAGAAATCAGTCAACGTTTCGAGCCTCCATGGCCCTTCGGCAGAACTTTGGATTTCAAAGGGATCTTAGTCTGTTTACAACTAGCTAGATAAGCAAGGCAAACATGTGTTTATTTTTCCCAAAGGCTATCGGCACCATGAAAGTTTTTGTTTCAAAGACATATGGAACAATATAATTTACATATAAAAAAGGGAAACATATATAAAGAATAGCGAAAGGCTATGTGAAAAGAGAAGGCCATGTAAGCTCTAATAGGACTGTGTGAAATAGCCTTAATGAAGCCTCCAGCATTTGCGCATAATTCTGCTGCCTAACTAAACGGGAGTTGGCAAAGAGTCATTTAGAATTCCACTGTCCAGGGTATTGTGTTAACTTGCTGAGTTTGTTTTAAATCTAAAATCTATTGTGGACCGTTGCCTTCAAGGGAGTGTAACTGGGGGTCAGGTCAGTTAGGAACTTTAAGAGTTATTATAGTAGTAATTATAGTCTTATGTATTTGCTTGACACCTCTTATTTTGTTAATAAATATTTTAATTTTTAAAAAAAAATCTCAAGTTCTTGGTGGACTTATTACTTCTGAATTCAGTGCACATATCTAGTAATAAATACAAACTGCAAAACTGTTGTGATAGTACGACCAAGTTTCCCTCGTGGATTTGATCTGCCTGGCGCACATCATCTGCCATGTCAAAACAAAGCTTCTTGCTGGAGTGGAGCTAAACTACAGAAGAAGCAGGAATTTGTTCAACCTCTGATGCCTGCAGGCCAGATCCAAGGTCGTCCCATCCTCTGTCATTGAACTACAGTATGCAGACGATGCTGTGTCTGCGCACAATCGGAGGCCAGGCTCCAAGCCATTGTCAACATCTGCATCAAGGCATACGAGAACATGGGCCTTACACTAAACATCAGTAAGACGCAGGTCCTCTACCAAACTGCCCCCTCCACACCGCACTGCCCCCTGGTTATCAAAACCCATGACGAGGCCTTGGACAATGTGGACCACTTACCATACCTTTGAAGACATTGACGACGAAGTTCAAAATCGCTTTCAGTGTGCCAGCACAGCCTTTGGCTGCTTGAGGAAGTGGATGGTTGAAGACCAGGACCTCAAACCTGGCACCAAGCTCACGGTCTACAGAGCAGTTGGGATACCTACCCTTCTATGTGGCTCAGAGACATGGACTATGTACACCAGGTACCTCAAAACTTTGGAGAAGTACCACTAGCGCTGCCTCCATGGGCTCCTGAAAATCCATTGGCTAGGTAGGAGTACTATCATCAGTGTTCTCACTTGGGCCAACATTGAAGTATTGACCACACTCGATCAGTTCCACTGGGCAGGCCACGTCACATGCCTGACACGAGACTCCCGAAATAAGTGCTCTACTTGGAGCTTCGACACGGTAAGTGAGCCCCAGCAGGGCAGAGGAAATACCTCAAGGGCAGCCTCAGAACCCCCCCACTGATATCTTGGAATCCCTGGCCCAAAACCGCCTGAAGTGGAGGGAAAGCATCCGGGAAGGAGTTTGAACACCTCGAGTCTCATCGCCACGGGCTAGCTGAAGCAAAGCATCGACAGTGAAAGGAGTGCATGGCAACCCACCCACCTGTTCTCCCCATCACCACCTGCCCCACCTGTGACAGAAACTGTAGGCCGTGCATTGGACTCTTCAGTTGCCTGAACTCCATTTTTAGTGTGAAAGCAAGACATCCTTGACCCTGAGGGACAGGCTAAGAAGAAGTGTAGCCTCTGATATTGGCTGGGAAATGATTTGGGATGTCATGAGAACATAAGGTGCTATATGAATACAAAATTTATTTTAAAAAATGCAAACAGTCTTTGTACCAGCCAAAAACTGATAACGTCCACTTTAAGAAACAGTTATTAGTTTCGTTTAACTGTGTGCTCTAGTCAGTCACTTAAACCAAGCTAATTCCATACAGTCACTCTTGAAAGATCTGTGTACCCGAATTAAAATGGTGTAGGCATGTGGAGTGGCTAGATTCTGAACATTCCTGAACATGCATGGGATGACTTCGAAGGTGCACACTTAGTTCTGATTTTCTTTGTTACCAAATGATACATTGATTTAATTTGACAATTTATTATCTTATTCCTTGAGTGTTTCAGTTCCTCAAAATTTTAAAAAGTAAATATCATATTTAATAAATTTTAAAAATTATATTGGTGATTTCAAAACCAATCAATTGATTTTGGACATTGGCACATTATGTATCAATGTGATAGAAATTCTCTGCTTTGAACCCTCTATGTCGCCTAGGAACTTGAAGCTGAGAGTTTGAGACAAAGTGCTGAACTTAGGTTCCTCAATTTCTCTTGCGTGTACTTGAGTAGGTTATTTGTTAATCCAGCACTGACCAACGTGCAACCTTCAGTGATGCTTTACTCTTGAGTGATTTTGTATCTTGCATTTTAGGCTGGTGTGTAGAGATTAGACCAGTGTTGTGAGTACCCTGTTGCTATAGTGAGAGGCTTAGCACATGAATTGGAAACTTTTACAACCAACTACAATGATCAAAATTGTAATAAAAGGCTGTTTGCTCTGTGGAACGTTTGAAATTCTACATCTACCTGTCCCAATACAGCCAATGTATCTGTAGTAACTTTCTGTCTTGCCTCATGCCCCAAAGCCCTATCCTTGCCCCCTTCTTTTCCTTGTCCACATGCTGTCTTTTAGCAAAATAATTTGTAGGTATGAGGTCAGCTCTCAGGTGAACGCTGCCAAAAAAATGCATACATCTGCCCTTTTCTTGATTGTTGCAACCACAACTATGCACGCCAACCCTGGCTGATACCAAATCCTGGATGAACAAAGATCTCCTTCTATTAAACATCTGTTTGGTTTCTGCTGGAATTTATTTCTGGTAACTCCCTCAGATTTAGTGTCTTTTTTAACTCTGGGCTGAACTTTAAACCTTTGCATCATGACTTGCTTGCACCCATACCTCACCCCCCAAGGTCAATGAAATGGTCACCTCCAGTTTTTAATATCCCATTGTGATAGCCTGCCGTGTTCTATTCTTTAGGCAGTTTTGCAGATGGTGCATTTGTTAATCTGCGTCAGGTCCCATACCGAAATGCATTTCCCTAATGCCTCTGTGTTCAACTTCACTGGCTTTCTTCTGTTTAAGAATAAACTTAACTCTTTGTCTGTGTTTATAGATACCTCCATGGATTTTATTCATTGTCTCATTTTGCTCTGTGGTCCTGTGTTTGCCTTCCTGTCTTGTGTTTTTTCCTCATTTGCATGATTTTTTGCTCCACCTTCAGTTACAGAACCTTCAGCTTTAATTGCCCTGTTCTATATAAAATTCTACCCCAGGATCTGATGGACTTCATCCAAAGATCTTAAAGGAGTGGCTGCGGAGATAGTAGATGTATTGGTTGTAAATTTCCAAAATTCCCTAGATTCTGGAAAGGTCCCATCAGATCGGAAAATAGTGAATGTAACTCCTCTATTCAAGAAAAGAAGGGAGACAGTGTAAGAATGATAGGATGGATGGTGAGAGGATCCTTCCCCTTATGGGACAGACTAGAATTAGGGGACACAGTTTAAAAGTAAGGGGGTCTCCCATTTAAGATGGAGCTAAAGAGAACTTTTTTTTTTCCCTGTGCAGATCTTTAGTCTGTGCAATTATCTTTCCAGAGAGCAGTGGAGGCAGAATTTATTGAATATCTTTAAGGCTAAATTAGATTCTTGATTGTCAGGGGAGTTAAAGGATATAGGGGTTAAACAGGAAAGTAGATTTCAGGCCATATAGATCAGCCAAGATCTTACCAAACAATGGAACAGGCTTGAGGAGTGAAATGGCCTACTTCTCCTCCTAGTTCGTATGTATGTACTCTGCTACCTCCTCTACTACTCCTGTTGTTTTTCTCCTACTTTCCAGTTCTGTTCTTCCCTTAAAATACATTAAAAACTTACTTTTTAGTGTGGCTTTCATTCACATCCCATAAACCTCCTTCTAGTTCTCATTTATTGACTATTTTCAGCCTTTGTGACATGCTCAACAAAGGTACAAGTATCAGTTGTTGAGCTGGATAACTTGCTGGAATTTCCAGTTTTTCTTCACTTGCTAATCTGAGTTTGGAGAAATGCACAAAACCAGAAAATGCTGGAAAAACTCAGTGGTCTGACAGTATTTGTGGGGAGAGAAAAACAAAGTTAACGTTTCGAGTCCGTATCACCCTTCTTCCTCTCTCCACAGATGCTGTCAGACCTGATGATTTCTTCCAGCATTTTCTGTTTTTGTTTCAGATTTCCAACATCCGCAGTATTTTGCTTTTATGTTGGAAAAATGTACACTTGAATTAAAATGTAGCTTTTTTTTTGAAGTGACTTTATTAGAAGTGAAGTGTGTGGTTTTGAGTCTCTTTGTAAGTCTAGATGGATGATTTTAAGTGTGTTTGGTGTTGTCTGCTTACGTCAGGATGTGTTTGGCAGATGGACTTTACTAAGCCGTTGCACAATTTGGAAAGGAACTTTTTAATTACGTTACTGTGTGTTGAGTAATGTATTATTTATTTTCTAATTACTTTATGTCACAGGTTGTTCGAAGTTTTGATTCAGTGTTCAATCAAATTATTGCTGTACTCTGAAGAAATTGTTACATTATGAAATAGTGATTATTCTTTAACCAGATCTCTGTCTTCTGTTTTGGAAAGCTGATTAATGTCTAAGAATATCAGTGAAGCAATTTGAAGCTAAGAAAGTTCAAAGTAGCTCTCATTATAATCTGGGGCAGCTGCAAAAAGTTGCAGTACAGTTGTGGAAAAAGTTGTGGTGCAATTGTTGAGGTTGATGTGGCTGTTGGATATTGTTGGATGGATGGTCCGTTCTGTACTGTCCTGTGCCTTCACAAAAATTGCTGTTCTGACCCTGAGTAAAATGGCTGTTTAGGAAGAAGTCTATTTTGTCAGTCTTTGACAACAGAGAAGAGTTCTTCACAAAGATTGAGGCACTCTTTGTGATTCTACTACTTAACACCTTACCTTGCCATTTCATCACCTTAGTCTACATTGCATTTTCTTAAAATAATAAAAACTTGTGGGGTAGTGGTAAGTTGCTGAAAGGAAATTATGACAAAAGTTTAAAATTATGTTCACCCACCTGAAGTGAATGGTTGGAAATGCAAACCCAAATCCTGCGGTATTCAACATGGTGGCAGCAACAAACACCCTGACCCTTTTTGGGGAATTGAGTGGAGGGGCCTAGATTTTTCTTACAAAATTTCCTTATTTTTTAATTCAATCTGACTCCATTGTTGAACTGTATAAATGGGATCTTGTAATTGGAATCACATAAATCTGCCTTGCGGAATGCAAATTTGTAACGAACGCTTTGGACTTGAATGTCATGGGGCAATTTTGTGGCGTGCAACTACACTTGATTCCTTTTTATAAAAAAAGAATTGCAATTTGTACGTCTTGCATAGAGCAAATCTCTTTCTCAATTAGAATGAGTTATGTAAATCTCCCTTTCAATGTCTTTTCAGCATACTTCCATCATTTCAAAGTTAAAATCCAAATATTATCTCCTATCCAGGAAATTATGATCCATATCTTTCACTGGTTAGCATTGGAATTAAAGAGTCTAAACAAATTTTGGGCTTCCTGGGAGAAGCTTGCCCAGGATTGTTGTACCTGGTGCCCCCAAATTAAAAAAAAATGTGGCCTCCTTAGAAAGCAAGCACATATCAAAGGCAGAGTGAAAACGCAAGGAGAGAAAATACGGACCTAGGGACTCGTCCAAAACTCAAATTGTCTGCGCTATCCTGTCCAATTTGCAGCAGGATCTTCTGGGTGCAGATTGGCCTTAGCAGTCACCTACATATCCATCGGAACCCTACCAAACACCCCAGATGATGAACCTGGCCATCTTTGCCTCAACGGATGAACAAGCAAGTGGTGGGATAACGGCATCTTTTGAGAATGCTGTCACATGTTGTTGGTTTTCTGAAAGCAGTTTGCCATTGGCTTGATCAGACAAATAAATTGTGAATTAAAGTCTCACCTCACTCTAATTTTCTTTTCAACTGGATCTGTAGATCTATTGCCAGATTTGCCCATAAAAATTCTGTCCAAATTGTAATTTAATTTTGAATGGTTATAAATATGCTGTGTGCAAATGAACAAGTAATAAAGGGGACTAGGATGCAATGTCCTTGTCAGCAGTACTATTTTTAGTTTATGTATTCCTGATCTAATACAGGCTCAGTTCCTGTCCCTGGGAAGATGATGATGGCGGGTTAGTAAATTCCAGCAGTCACTAAGCAAACTTTGCAGTTCTTGCATTTTCAGTTTAAAAAAAAATGCAGAAAGAGCACAGGGCCACCTGAATTTACATATAATCTGTAAATACACATTAGTTAGGACTAGATATGATTATCATTCTACATGTCAAGTGGAAATAGTTGTGCCTTTCCTTTTGTTTGGGGGACCTCATAGAAACCTATAAAATTCTAACAGGACTAGACAGGGTTGATGCAGGAAGGATGTTCCCGATGGTGGGGGAGTCCAGAACCAGGGGTCACAGCCTGAGGATACAGGGTAGACCATTTAGGACTGAGATGAGGAGAAATTTCTTCACCCAGAGAGTGGTGAGCCTGTGGAATTCGCTACCATAGAAAGTAGTTGAGGCCAAAACATTATATGTTTTCAAGAAGGAGTTAGATATAGCTCTTGGAGCGAAAGGGATCAAAGGATATGGGGAGAAAGCGGGAGCAGGCTATTAAGTTGGGTGATCAGCCATGATCATAATGAATGGCGTAACAGGCTCGAAGGGCCAATTAGCCTACTCCCCCTATTTTCAATGTTTCTATATCGAATTTAAGACACTGCAAAACAGTATGGCTTATTTAGCTTTGTATTCATGTTCTGTAGTTCATGTCACCTTCCTATCCTTCACTCCATTTTGTATCTAGAATCTATCCAATTCTCATGGTAAATGCTAACTGAAGTCTTTATAATTAGCTAAGTCATTTTAGGATTCTCGACAAAGAATGTCTCCACGTTCACCTGTCTTTTCCCTTTGATTTCAAAAAATTAAATCATGTTACTTTTCTGATGCTGTCCCCTTTGTTTCCAGTGAGAAATAATGTAGTTTGTGACTGATAATTATTACATGAAAAGTATTATCAATGCAAAATTATTAACACTGCTATTAATACCACGTGGACTGCGCAGTTCAAGAAGTCAGCTCACCACCACCTTGAGGGCAATTAGGGATCGTGTTCCAGATTCTCCAGCCAGGGGAAACAATCTCTGTCTACACTGTCAAACCCCTTCAGAATCTTTTATGCTTCAATTAGATCACCCCTGATTCTTTTCAATACATTGAATGTAGGCTCAATTTACTCAGCTTCTCATCATAGGACAACCCTCTCATCTAAGAACTAATCTAGTGAACCTTCGCTGTACTGCCTCCACGGCAACTTCATCCTTCGATATGGAGACCAAAACCACACACAGTAACCCAGGTGTGGTCTCATTAAAGCCCTGTACAATTGTAGCAAGACTTCTTTATTCTTGTACTCCAGTCCCTTAGCAATGAGGACCAACATGCCATTTGCCTTACTAATTGGTTGCTAACTTTTTGTTCCTTGTACAAGAGCATCCACATCCCCCCAAATATTAATATTTAGAATGTTTATGGAAACAAAATACCGTGGATGCTGGAATAAAAACTAAGTGTTGGAAAAACTCAGAAGGTCTGGCATCATCTGTGGAGAGAGAGAAGCCGAGTTAACTTATCTAGTCCAATATGACTCTTTCAGAACTTTAGAATTTTTATGTCATTTAAAAATATTCTGTTCTTATGAAGTTGAATGACCTCTCACTTTCCCACATTATACTCCATGTGCCATCTTGTCCATATCTCTTTGCAGTCTCTTTGTGTCCTCCTAGTCCTTACATTCCCACCCAAACTTGGATACATTACCCTTGGTCTTTTCATCCAAGTCATGAAATAATCACTTGGTAGTACAATATTTCTGAAAAAAGAGACATGCTGTTGAAGCTTTTCATCTTGTACTCATCAGGACAGATGTAAGAATGCCAAATTTCAAAGAGAATAACAAATTCTACTGCATGAAGAAAGGGTGCTGATTGGTTAGCAAGTCAACTCTGGCCGAGATGTTGCCATGGCGAATATACCAGGGAGCTATTGTCCCCCATGCTTTCATTTATTCAAAAAAAAAGTGCAATGTCTGGACACATTCTTTTTGCCTGCTAATAGGTTCTTACTACCGCCTACCGCAAGCTTACCTTCATTGGTCATTATACACGTTGGGATTCCTACGCTCCATGCGCTAAAAGATTGGCTTTATCGGCAATCTTTTATATAGGGCCTGAGCCATTTGCGCTCTGTGCAAGTTTGACGCTGAAATAGGGTGCATCAAAGCTATCCTGTAGAATAATGGCTACCCTGATCAGATCATTGCTCATTGTGTATTACACATACTAGCAAAAGGGCCTAAGGCTGCCACTTGCAGACCTGAAAAGTGCCCAGTCTACCCCCAAATTACCCTAGAAGGGTAAAGGATCTCAAATATTTGAGCAACAGATGAAGCTAGCCGTTTCATGCTGCTACTATGTAGTGGTAACACAAGTGGTGTTTTCCACTAACAGGATGTTGCCACCAAGCCTAAAGGATGTTTGCCTACCACACATGAGTAATGTGATATATGAACTTCTGTGCCGGTGTGATGCCAGGTACGCAGTCCATATGTCCCAACCACTGGCTGATCATATCAAACAGACTTTGGCTGTTTATAGCAGGCAAAGTACTGATCATACTCAACCAGCCCATGCTTGCAAAACTCGGAACATAATATCTAACGTTGGATGTGATTCTGCGATTGGGCAGCACTTGCTGAACAATCCAGAATGTGCTATGAATTAAACTAACAACCAATTGAAGATCATCAGCTGGGCTCACAATGTAGCTCACTTACACTTGCTAGAAGCTACATGTATTCATATGCATGGACCTGTCCTCTGCAGGCAAAAGGAATGTGTGCAAACATTGCACCTTTTTTGAATAAACAAAAGCATGGGGGACAACACCCTGGGCATTCACCATGGCAATGTCTCAACTAATCAGAGTCAACATGCCAACCAGTCAGGTACCTTTTTCTCATGCAGCATAACTAGTCGCTCCTTTTGAAATTTGGCATTCTTGCATCAGTCCTGACGAGTGCAAGGCGAAAAGCTTAGACGTGTCTCTTTTTTCAGCAATATTAAGTCATTGATATGCATTATTAATAGCTGCCCAACACTGATCCTTGTGACACACCAAGATTTACAGCCTGCCAACTTGAAAACGCCCCATTTATCCCTACTCTTTGCTTTCCATCCGTTAACTAATCCTTTACATGTTAATGTGTTACCCCCAAATCTATGAACCCTTATCATATGAATCTTTTGTCTGGCACCTTATTGAATTCCTTTTGGAAATCCAAGTGTACTATATCCACTGATTTCCCCTTAACTGTCCTATTGTTGCATCCTGAAAAAACTCTAATAAATTTGTCAAACACTATTTCCCTTTCACAAAACCATGTTGACTTTGATCATGCTATGCTTTTCGAAGTGCATTAAGACTTCTTTTAATTATTTTGGCACTTTTCCCGATGACTGTCAGGCTAACTGGTTTGTACTTCCCAGTTTTCTCTCCCTCCTTTCTTGAATAGCAATGGTATATTTGCTAACTTCCAATCCATGCTAGTAACTAACCAATTTGGAAAATCTTAACCAGCTCATTCACTATTTCTGCAATCACTTTTTTCAGAACCCTAGGATGCAAGCCATCATGTCTTGGGGATTTGTCAACCTTTGGTCCCTTAAATTTCTCTAATATATATTCTGATATTAATTACCTTAAGTTCTTCGCTCTCTGTCAACCCCGCTATTTATGCTATGTTGTCTGTGTCACCTACTGTGATGACAGATGCAAAATATGTTCATTAAATAATATGCATATGATTCCAGCTATCAATTCTCTAAATTTGTGTTCATTGCTCAGCAATTTACAGTTCAGAAAATTGTTTTCTGGCACGGTATATAAAGTATGAAATTTTAAATCTTTTAATGTAGAAATGTATTACTTAGTTTGGTTAGATTTTGACTGGAAGCAAAATAAATTATATATTTTTGCTTTGAGCAAGATAATTGTTGACCAAAACATTTTTAGAATGCATTGTAACCTCCGATGCCCGCTTTCCCTATAATCTGGTAGAAATTTGGTGGAGCAAAGTCTTACCTCATAGTCTGCTCCTGACTGACATAGTTTATGTCAAGACTCAAAGATTAAATTTAAAGGTATTTGTGTTGTTTTCATTCTCTTAGTTAAATTTGTGTCTAATCTACAAAAATTGTGGATGAGATGGGTTGAGATCCATTCCATTAATGCAAACAATGTAGGTTTTGTTTTATTGATAATGGCAACTTGTAATACATTAAATAATAAATAAACCTCAAATTTAAAGTCACCAGTGCTCAAAGTAATTTGCTTGTGGCATACTGTTCACAGTATAGCATCTGGCAGATTACTGTTGGCTGATAATTACACTGACTCAAATCTCAGCACCAAATGAAAACTACTGCATAAAATAGCAACAATACAAATGGTAGTCTAATAATGCAGCTTTGAGCTGATTCTTATCGTTTGCGATGCTGAGCCTTTTGAAGTTCAACTTAAAAAGAAATGCATGTTTACGTTTTTCTAGATTGGTCCAAAATTAGCCAAATTATCTTCCTGGTGTGGCAGAACTTTCTGGATAATCAAGTTTTGCTGCTTGTGGTATTTAACAATTTATAAATTATGGGTTGTGCTGAACGTATAACACTCCAACACAAATTCAACAATTCAAACCAAGCCTGCAGGAGATCTGAGCTTTTGGATCTTCAAGTTTGCAACTAACTGGTATTGTAGCAAAAATCTTTCCATGTAATTGGCACAAGTTTCAATCACCATTCTGGTCAGTTGGGAGAAAAAAGTCAAATTGGTGACAGGTAGGAATCACAATTATGGTTTACTAGATTAAGATGCTTAATCAATGATCTTCCCTACACCATAAAGTCAGAGGTGGGGATGTTCGCTGATGATTGTGCTGTGTTCATTTATGACTTGTCAGATACTGAAGCACTCCATGCCTATATGCAGCAAGTTTTGGACAAAGTTCAGGCTTGGGCTGATAAGTGGCAAGTAACATTCACACAATGTAAGTGCCAGGCAATGACCATCACCAGCAAAAGATAATCTAACCATCTCCCCATGAATCAGTGGCATTACCATCGCTGAATCACCCAATATCAACATCTGTCGGGGGTGGGGTGGGTTTAGCATTGACCAGAAACTGAACTGGACTAGCCATATTAATACTGTGGCTACAAAAGCAGGCCAGAGTCTGGGAATTCTGCGGAGTGTAACTCACCTCCTGGCTCCCCAAAGCCTGTTCACCATCTATAAGGCACAAGTTAGGAATGTGATGGAATACTCTCCACTTGCTTGGATGAGTGCAGCTCCAACAATACTCCAGAAGCTTGACACCATCCAGGACAAAGCAGCTTGCTTGATTAGCACCCATTGACCACCTTAAACATTCATGTCGTCCACCGCCAGCACACAATGTCAGCAGTATGTATCAGAGACAAAATGCAATGCAATGACTCGTCAAGCCTCCATCGACAGCATCTTCTAAACCTGCGATTTCATTGTCTAGAAGGTCAAGGGTAGCAGCTGTATGGCAGCATCGCCACTTGCAGCTTCACCTTTTCTTCACTGTTGCAGGGCCAAAAACCTGGAACTCCCTTCCTAAAAGGACTGCGGGTGTTCCTACAGCACATGGACCGCAACAGTTCAAGAAGGCAGCACACCACCACCTTCTCAAGGGCAAGTAGGGATGGGGAATAAATGCTGGCCTAACCAGCGAAGCTCACACCCCATGAAAGAACAAAAAGAAAATTCACAGCTGTTGGGATTAGAATCTTTACTTGTCTGATGGGAAGTGAAGATAGAGGAGAGAAATCCTCACATTATATTAAAACCATAATGATAGTTGGAAAGCTCAAAGCCTTGTTCTAGTATTTTTTCACATCTACAGTGCTGTTCATTGAGCACAAGTTTTTGAGGATAGAATGTTAAAATAGTTCATAGGCTGTAGCTATTTATTGCTGCAAGATGCTTGCAGTAGAAATATAGAACTTGGTGCTTTGCAATTTGTCTTTTAACTTGATAGTGTTAATTGCATCTTAATTGGATGTTTAATTGTATCTAGGTGGTGGTCAGTAACTGGGGACTCACCTGTGGTGAGACTGAAATTGTGGTTGTTGGATTGCATGTGGTCGATTGTAATGTGCGTCATTGTAAATAAAAGCTTGTAAGGCTATAAAGACTAGACTCCATTCTATGTTTTGCCCACTGTTGTGACAGCTTCCAGTTCTTTTCATTTAAATAATTCAACATTTTGTCTTGTTTTGTGTTTAGTGGTTGGTTAGTTGTGAGTGAGACTAAATAAAGCATTTTGTTGATTTTACTGTAGCATGAGTGATACCCATAAGACCATAAGACATAGGAGCAGAAATTAGGCCATTTGGCCCATCGAGTCTGCTCCGTCATTCAATCATGGCTGATAAGTTTCTCAACCCCATTCTCCAGCCTTCTCCCCGTAACCTTTGATCCCCATACCAATCAAGAACCTATCTATCTCGGTCTTAAATACACTCAATGACCTGGCCTCCACAGCCTTCTGTGGCAATGAATTCCATAGATTCACCATTCTCTGGCTAAAGAAGTTTGAAGTTTCTCCTCATCTCTGTTCTAAAAGGTCTTCCCTTTACTCTGAGGCTGTGCCCTCGAGTCCTAGTCTCTCCTACTAATGGAAACATTTTCCCCATGTCCACTCTATCCAGGCCTTTCCGTATTCTGTAAGTTTCAATCAGATGCCCCCTCACCCTTCTAAACTCCATTGAGTATAGACCCAGAGTCCTCAAGCGTTCCTCATATGTTAAGCCTTTCATTCCTGGGATCATTCTTGTGAACCTCCTCTGGACCCTCTCCAGGGCCAGCATATCCTTCCTGAGATACGGGGCCCAAAATTGCTCACAATATTCTAAATATGGTCTGACCAGACCCTTATAAAGCCTCAGCAGCACATCCCTGCTTTTATATTCTAGTCCTCTCGAAATAAATGCCAACATTGCATTTGCCTTCCTAACTACTGACTCAACCTGCAAGTTAACCTTAAGAGAATCCTGGACTAGGACTCCCAAGTCCCTTTGCACTCCAGATTTCTGAATTCTCTCCCCATTTAGAAAATAGTCTATGCCTCTATTCTTCCTACCAAAGTGCATGACCTCACACTTCCCCACGTTGTATTCCATCTGCCACTTCTTTGCTCATTCTCCTAACCTGTCCAAATCCTTCTGCAGCCTCCCCACCTCCTCAATACTACCTGTCCCTCCACCTATCTTTGTATCATCTGCAAACTTAGCCAGGATGCCCTCAGTTCCTTCATCTAGATCATTAATGTATAAAGTGAAAAATTGTGGTTCCAACACTGACCCCTGCGGAACTCCACTAGTCACCGGCCGCCATCCTGAGAAGGATCCCCTTATCCCCACTCTCTACCTCCTGCCAGACAGCCAATTTTCTATCCATGCTAGTACCTTGCCTCTGACACCATGGGCTCTTATCTTATGAGCAGCTTCCTGTGCGGCACCTTGTCAAAGGCCTTCTGGAAGTCCAAGTAGATAACATCCATTGGCTCTGCTTTGTCTAACCTACTCGTTACCTCCTCAAAGAATTCTAACAGATTTGTCAGGCATGACCTCCCCTTGATGAAACCATGCTGACTTTGCCTGATTTTACCATGCACTTCCAAGTATTCTGAAATCTCATCTTTAATAACGGACTCTAAAATATTACCAATGACCGAGGTCAGGCTAATCGGCTTGTAATTTCCTGTCTTTTGCCTCACTCCCTTCTTAAACAGTGGGGTTACATTAGCTATTTTCCAGTCCTCTGGGACCCTCCCTGACTCCAGGCCATAGTTTTAGGCTAAGGGGTGGTAGGTTTAAATCAGAGACGAGGAGTAATTACTTTTCTCAAAGGGTCGTGAATCTGTGGAACATAATCTGTGGAATCTGTAAGAACATAAGAACTAGGAGTAGGCAATTCAGCCCCTCGAGCCTGCCCCTCCATTCAATACGATCATGGCTGATCTCATTTCAGCCTCAACTCCAATTTCCCACCCTCTGCCCATAATCTTTCAACCTGTTACTAATTAAAAAGCTGTCTTATCTCCTCAAATTTATTCAGCATCCTGGCATCCACTGCACTCTTGAGTAGTGAATTCCACAGATTCACGACCCTTTGAGAAAAGTAATTCCTCCTCATCTCTGATTTAAACCTACCTCCCCTTAGCCTAAAACTATGGTTTCTCGGCCTAGCAATTAATTGCTCAGTTTGATCTCAGGTCCACCAATAATATGTAGTTTGACTGTGATAGCGGACATGATGCGTGTTATGTTCACTTTGTGTTTTGTGGACTGCTTGCATTAGTCCTTTGCTATATTGGGTTAGTTCTGCTGCTTTCAGCATCCCTCTTGTGTAACTTAAATAGGAAATTTAGCTTAAAACCTTCTAATCTTCATATCAAATACACAATAATGAAGTTGCCAGTGGAATGCTGAGTGCTGTGTTTAATCCATTTCGCAGTTTATCACCACGAAGTTTTGAATTCATTAGTTCTGTAGCTCACTGCTAGCAATGTTTCTGTTTCTTTTTAGAACAGTTAGTGGAGTGATTGGAAATGTCCCAGATTGGTGGTAGACACTTTCCTGCCATTCCTATGTGGTAAGCTGTCTTTTCCAAAGGTAAATTGAGAGCTATTCTAAAGTCAGTAATTAGATAGAGTTGGCAGCTTTTTCTTCACACGTAGTTGGAAGAAGCATGGCACATTCAGTAAGATGTAAATTTTATGGTTAAAATTGCAGTGCCAGTAGGTTTTTTGTGCTATGTCAATTCCAAAACATTTCCCTAGTCCAGCATTCTAAATTGTGCAGTTTCATGGAGATGAAGCAATTAAAAATTCAGTTCTACAGCAAAGCTTTTTTTTTAAAAAAAAACTCAGCAGTCAGAAATGGCTCAGTGTTTGTGATAAATCTCTAAGTAAGAAGCTGTAATAGGTAGAAATTTTCAAATGACTAATATTCATATTGAAATATGGTGTTGGAGCAAAAGCAAGCTTTTTTCACAAATTGGCTCTGGGCACCCCAGGTTTCATCTCCCCACCCATAGAAAGCTATTGATTTTTCATTTAAAAGCATAGTATTAAATAGTTTTTTTTAATCCCCAAACTCTTGAATAACTTCAGAAGTTAAAAGTTGTAGATTTTTTATGCTGTTTATTGCTTCTAATTCATGTATTGCAGAGGGGAGGGCTGAATGTTTAAAGTAAAGTTCAAAGATGAAATTGAAGGGAGCAACTGCTGAGCAATGAATTTTATTAGCATGTATCATAGTGCTTTTTATAAAGTCTGAAAATAGCCTACTTTGAGGGAAAAAGTTAGCTAATGTGCTTGTTATGTAGGATTTACTCTGTCATGACTGCTGGCAGATGCTATTTTTTTGGGGGGTAAGGAAAGGACAAGGCATGGAGTGACCTAGGAGATGGTTCCTTTTCAGCTCTGTTCTGTCCTTGTGTAAAATCATCTGTTTATTTGAGTATTTATTCTCTTTTATGAAAAAGAAATGATCAAATTTTCATTAATTTATTGAAATAAATTTGTGTTTTGAATCTTTCGATATGAAAAGAGCTTTCTGATAGTTTAAGAATTTTAATACAGACAACTTTCATTTGTGGCATGCCTTCTCTGAAGAAGGTGAAAAGTGAAAACTGATATATTCTAGATTCAAATTTAAGGGCATGAGCTGCAAAAGTAAGGTTCCTTGCTAAATTTTCTTCATGGCTTTAAGCTCAAGTGTCAATGAGGAGTGAGTCTGAAAAATCTATTAAAATGTAATTCCAGTTCATCTTTAGGGAGATTTCTTTAGTGCTGTATGCTGGTTAGCTTTGCACTTTTTGAGCAATGCAAGAAGAGAGCAAGTGGAGAAGTTCACCAAAAACGGTACATTTGTTACATCATTCTCGTTGTATTGGCAGCGTGATTAAATATTCTGAATTTGTATTTATATGGCTGGGATTTTTTTCAGTTGTATTTTGAGAATTGTAGATCACAAGACACTTTCTGCTGTACTCTGTGTAGCTGAAAGCAGTTCAAGCATATTTGTTAGCCACTGTTCTGGAGATTTATCAAGACTTCGCTGTTTTTGCTTCCCAGACTCACTTGGTTGTTCACGCCACATTGCTCAAGATAGTTAACCTTGGTACCTTTTAGTATTACAGAGCTTACTAGTCATGTTCAGCTCAACATAAGGTAAATATGGCAGTGCTGCCACAAGGTGTTTTTCCTCAGGATTTTGTAGGTTTCCTGGCGTTTGAGAAGCCCTTGCAGGACACATTCATTCATTTCAGGCACGTGTTAAACGCTGGGACTACTGCTGCATCTGTTTGCACCTCAGCTAAAATTAAAGTTAACTAAGTTAGTTCTCTGTCCTATTAGTGCACCAGAACCTAACCCACAATGTGAATAAAAGGGGATATTAGACAGCCAATAACCCAGATTTCCCAATCAATGGGGAACAAATGGTGCTTGCCATTTATTACATTCGGCCACTTTGTGTGGGCCTTTGCTCTGGAAGTTGTCCTTGGAAAACAAACTGCACAGTGCCTTCTACAGGGAACCTGAGATCTGTATGGACAGGATGATTGCCTCCTTAGTTGATCAGATTAAAGAATCCTTACTGGGACACGCAGGGTTAAAAATCTGTTTGCCTAGTGTCAATTCAAAGCAGTGCTACACAGACCACCTTGATTCTGCAGGCCGACAGTACCATGAGTTCCATCCTGTGTGCCCTGTGTGAGTTTCTTTAGTGGTATTAATGCAGAAACCTACGTGGAATGCACATGTTGCAGATAGCGCAGCCTGCCCAACGGAAATTGAGGTAGTCTACATAGCGGCACTCTGGAGCATTATTATGCAAATAAAGTTTTAGCTTGCATGGTGTAAACCAGAAAGTGTGACTTAGAATATCCAATTCAATTCCATTTCATGCATGGAAAGCAAAATAATGAGAATAAAGGAAAGAGATAAAAGACAACATTTTAAAATAGTTTTAAATTTAAAAAACTCAAATAATTAAATTCTGAACGAATGAGAGTCCATATTTGTAAAAGTTAATTTTCAGTGCTAGTGAAGTTTTTTGTTAGCAATTAAGGGAATTAAGTGACTTGTAGTCACTTGGTAATATAGAACTTGTGTATTGCTGAAAAAAGAGACAAGCTGTTGAAGTTTTTCATCATACTCTAATCAGGACAAATGCAAGAATCCCAAATTTCAAAAGGAGCAACAATTAATATTGCATAAGAAAAGAGTGCTGATTGGCTGGAAAATCAACTCTAGTCGAGGCATTGCTATGTACAATGCATAGGGAGCTATTGTCCCTGTGCTTTTATTTTATGCGTGCTAGAAGCTATATATATTCATATGCAAGGACTTGTCCTCTACAGACAAAAGGACCATATCTAGGTACTGCACCTCTTTTGAATTAAATAGAAGCATGGGGGACAAGGTCCAAAGAGTGGTAATGGGACAAGTAAAGAAACAAAGTGTGTCTAGAAGAGGTGTGAATGGCAGAATATAATGAATAACTATCATTCAAAAGTAAGAAGAAAATAAAATTTAAAAAAACGCTCGCAGAAAATAAAATAGAAAAAAATGCTTGCAGAAAATAAAAATCAAGAAAATGAAATGGCAGCAGAGGCTACGGTCTGAAATTGTTGAACACGGTGCTGAATCCAGAAGGCTGTAAAGTGCCCAATCAAAAGATGAGGTGCTGTTCCTCCAGCTTTCAAGCCTCATTGGAATGCTGCAGGAAGTTGAGGACAGAGAGGTCAGTGAGAGCAAGGTGAAGAATTAATGAATTCCTATTAAAGCTAAAATTAAGTAAACTGAAATTGATTTTAAACTTCATACAGTTAAATACATTAGTAGAGTTTTCAGAACTTGTGTCCCAATCACTTCTGCTGAAGCTGGATGAGGATTTGACTTGACTCCTGATGGTCTCCCACATTCTACTCATCCCTAATTGCTGCTACCTATGTGTTAACTCACTCCAAGTCCTGTTCACCTATCACCCCTGTGCTTCTGGTCAAGCAGTGTCTTGATTCTAAAATTCTCATCCTTATTTTCCAATTTCGCCATGGTCTCACTCCTCCTTATCTCTGTTACCTCCTCCAGCTCCATAGCATCCAAGATATGTGCTCATCTAATTCTGGCCTCCTTGAACACCCATGATTTTAATCACTTCAATGTTTGGGTGTGCCTTCAACTGCCTCGGCCCTAAGCTCTGGAATTCCCTTCCTATGTCACTCTGCCTCTGCCTCACTTTCTTCCTTTAAGACACTCCTTAAAACCTACCTCTTTGACCAAGCATTTGGTCATCTGACCTATTATCTTGTTATGTGGCTCTTAGAAACTATTTTATATTGTTCCTTAAAGTGTCTTGTGATGTTTTATAACATTAAAGGTGCTATATAATTATAAGCTGTTTTTGTTTTGTACGTGGACATTCAAATCTCCCTGAACATTAATTTTTTTTTAGAAGTTTCTTGCTTTTTAAAAAAAATCCGCTTTTCTCCTTTCCCTATCAAAGTGAATAGTCTCATATTTCCCCACATTATCCCCCATCTACCGCCTTATTTCCCACTCATTTAACTGTCTATATTCCTTTGTAGCCTCTGTGTTCTCAGAATATTGATCCACCTAGATTTATATTGTCAGAAAACTTAGATACATTACACTTGGTACCTTCATCTAAATCAGTTATTTAGTTTGTAAATAGCTGAGGCTCCAGCACTAATCCTTGCGGCCCACTCTTAATTACAGTCTGTCATCTTCTAAATGCCCGTTTATTCTTACTCTCTGCTTTCACCGATCCACTGTACATGTTGATATGTTACTCCCATCCCCATGAGCTCTTATCCTGTGTAAAAAGTAAACCGCTTGTTTTTTTTCTTCAAATTTCATGTCAGAACTTGCTTGCAATATGCAGTAGCTGCAAAGGAGCTGCAAACTCACTGATGAAATGATGTTGAATCCAATTCGCCTCCTTGATGTTGAAGTCCTATTTAATATAGAAATGTTCCTCCTTTAAATTGATCCCAATGCAAGGCATGAAGGAGTAGCATTCCTGCCTGCAGGAACACGAATTACACTGTTAACAAATGTCTTTCTGTCAAGTGAAGAACCTTGTGGTTTCTCACACCGAGTTTGAGGATTCTGTTAAATATAAATTAATTAGAATGCACATTGTGTTACTTGGAGCCATGAGGAATTGTACACAACATTTTTTGTTTGAATTTAAATATGCCCACTTTTTTTTTGTAAAGTGTGTTCATTCAGAGATAATGCATCAAATACTTTTTTCCTCCTAAGCTATGTTATTGGTGAGGTTCTAACGTGGAGCAGTTATGGACATATGTATTGTTCGGGAGCACTATCAACATATTCCTGGCCAACTGGTGTCTCCTGAGCTATGTGTGATTCTTCAGCAGCTGAAGTGTGTCTCTTAAACACCATTCTTAAAAATAGACTAGTGAGTGAATTCCTTTGCAGTTGATATTGCCTTGGAGGCATTAGTGCATTTAGCTTGTTTCTGGTGAAGACCAGTCTACTCTCTGGACGTACATTCCATTGCCAGAGAGCTGAGCACAATTTGGATGCATAGAAGCACAGTGAACAAATTAACTCTGATACTACACTGTTGCAGCCAACAATACTCAACTAATTCCCTGGTAAATGAATGAACTTTCAAATACTGGCTTTGTCCTGTCTCCACTAGTTGCCAGGAGTTCAATCTTAGATAATTTCCAGGATATTAACAGTATGTTGCTTCTCTCACCAGATTTATTTTATTACTTAAAAGAAAGTTAATTTGTGTTTATTTCAAACTAAGGATTAAGTTAATAACAGGGCTGTAAGTTGTACATTCAGATATTTGAATGTTTACATGATTTGTATGGACTCTGAAGCTGTTGAGTATTGTTATGAGTTTTTAATGGTTTCAATTTGTGTTGTGGCTCATGGTTCTGTGACTTTTGTCCTGTATATGTGTATTAAATAAATTTTTGATCTCTCTGAATTCGTATTTCATTCTCAATGCTCAGGATTCGCACTACTCCAAGCTCTATATTGACGATAGAATCAGTATTCATTGAAAGTACTGAAAAATTGACAGCAATGAATGAAATGATACAATGTTGATCTTTTTTCAGTTGATTTTCTAAGGGAATGATAGTGAGATGAACTCTTCATTATGTTTGCCGATGACCTGCCAGATTTTATGCAGAAATTTCTGCTCATTTCCTAAATAAAACAGGTCCTCAACAGCTATGTAAAATACTTAATCTTATGGATTAAAGAAAAGATCGGTACAAATTTCTATTGTAATTTGTACATTATGTATTTTCCACCTGGGTGATCTCTGTTCAGCGAAAATTTATCATTTTTAATTCCTTGTATTAAGCATTTGTAAAAGTTTTTGTGAAACTTGAACTAATTGTTTCAATTAAATCTTCCTATTTTAATCTTGGAATATGTTAAATTGCAGAGTACTAATTTAAAGCTAAAATTAAGTTGATTTGTTGTAATTGGACAGGTTTTCAATAGTGTTTCACTTTTTAGAGTTTAAGAAGTTGGTCCATTTAACCACAAAGCTAGCAAAATGATAGCTAAAATTATATTTTAAACTTATAGAAGATCCTAAATTGCCACATGAACTGCTATTTGTTGGTAATGGGTGACTCAAAATTAGTTAATGCAGTTGCATGCTTCATATCATTTGTCCATGGTTAGCGCTGAACATAATCTATTAATTCTCTCAAATTTTGTTTTATTTAGCAGTTCCAACTTGTGTAGCAGGGTACAGTAAATTCTACTCTAAAGCTTCTAATCCATCTGGAGCCTTATGAAGTTTAATGCAGGGTGAATGTCTAATGTGGATCACCAAAATAACTTCATCCTTGCTCATCCATTCAGCAAGAACTTATAGACACCTATGGCAACATTGAAACATCCTCTTAATGATTTAGGTTTCTCATTGTCGTGACCCAGCCATTTCATGTGTTGCTAACTCTACATAAAATCAAATCATCTTAACATTAGTTTTTTGTATTTGAATTTCGACTTCATTGTTGAGGTTTGGTGACTAGTTTGTAATCAGTATTTCCTTTTATATGTTGTCCTATAACCACAAGGATTTCTGTGGTTTTTTAAGGCTGAAATGCCCTGTTTTCTTCAGTCCTTACATTGATACTTGGAGGAATATTCAAGTTTGTATTGCTTGGCTGTCATAGTTTTGGATCAAGATGACCCTGGAAATAAATAGGTTTTCTCATCCTCCGCTAGACAAATCGAAGCCAGAGTAGCTGTAAACACATAGAGCTGTTCAAAGGACTGTTCCAGTCGCACCCTTCCTGCGTTTACTGGCTAATGCAAAGCACTGAATGTGAGGCCCCTTCTCTGTAACAATCATTTATAAAAATCAAGCCCATTAGCACAATAACCATGCTGTAATCAGCATATGGCCATGTGATATAAGATTTTCTTATCAAATAACTTAAGTCCCTTCACTTCACTGGGTGCCTCTGATAGAATGCAAAATAAATCTAGAGCATGGGATCTATAATGAGTTCAGATTCACCCTGATATACAGGGGAAATAATGTAATTATAGCCTGCATTATGGGCAGCATAGAAATAGGCGATTGCAATCAGTTCAAACCTTCGGAGAATATTGAGACAGAAAGCTCAACTCTTCAGTATTTTAACTCAAAACACATTCAGGAATCCTTAGTATTGTTATTTTAATAAAAAAATGTAGTTGCCATACAGGGTTTTACACTCTAGAAAAAGACTCATTTATTTTTGCACAGTGGCTGTGTTGTGGATTAATTAAAATAATGTTTTCAAGCTAATAATTTGTTGGGAGTTGCCGAATGATTTTCTAGTCCTTATAAGGTCACAGTTTAGGGAGACCATAATGGAGTGCAATTATCCATGAAGTTAAATCATGTCCTTTCCTTGCTGTCATAATGAGCAATTGGCAAAGCTGCTGGAGTTTGGAGTTCAGAATTCCTGCAGCTTTTGTGTGGTTGGAAACATATATTGTGGCATTGTCACAGGCATAGACTTATTTTAATATTATCAAAATCTTTTCCTTAGTTACATGTAGGTAGTACGGTGTTCCTCTTTCCATTTTACCACCTCTCCCATCTCTCTCTCTTTCTTTCTCTCTCTCTCTCTCTCATGCTCACTCATACTCACGTGTACACAGAATATTATGCTTTCTGTGCATTTTAAGCTGAAAAATGTATAGCTTTCTTAGGCTGTGCTTATGCTGCACTACTTGGCTGTATTTGGTAGCTACAGGATAGAAAGAGTAGCTAGGATTTCCTGTGAATCTGAATGACATGAGAATTTTTTTGCATGGTTAAGTAGGTGTGTAGCGTGCTCCTCCTTTGCAAGTATATTTTTGCATGTTTTAAGAGAGTGGGTAGAAGCGTCTGCTTTCTCAAAATATATTTTTAAAAACTACAGTAAGGTTATAAAGAACTCTTAAATACAGTAGCCCCCGGGTACCATTTAAAGCTGCCTTTGCAACATTAGAGATGTACTCTATAGCTACGTAGTAGGTTTTTGAAGTGGAATTTGCTTTATTACACTTCCTAGTCTAATCAGAAAAGTGACTCATGTTATGCTGTGGTTTTGAACTTATGCACAGCCAAAACCACTAAATGTAAAAATGGCAACATAATTTCAACCACAGAAACTACGTGCAAGTTCAATTTCATACTGCAAAACATATAACAATGTTTGCACAATTTACTTGAAAAAATTTCAGCTGCAAAATTATGGTGATTGAAATCCTCTTGAAGATTTCAATCAGAGAATTAAGTTTAGTGCAGTAATTCAATGCATTTTTGACTGAATATAATGTTAACTATAGAATGTATAAATTTGTGATTGCTGGTGTCATTTAAGTAAGATCACATTGCTGTGTATTCTAATTAGTGCTTAAATATGCCCTAATGGATTCTTACATATATTCTACAAATGGCAAGTCCTTAAAATTGTTGTTGTGTTCCTGAAAAGTGCAACTTACTTTAAGCGAATCACATTTTCCCATTAAAACCAATGTAAAAACTGTAGTTAGGTTCTGTAAGACCTTCTTCAACAGAGAAAAAAATTAAAATTTATACCCTGTAAGTTGAAATAATTTACATTGCTAAATTAGTAAATGAAATAACTTTCAAAATAAAACAAATTTTAAAAATATAAAAGAAATATAGTATGGTAACTTTCTACTTGCCTCCCACTTGCTGCTGGTCCTGCTTCCTGAACCTCCTGCTTACCAAACTTTCTGCTCCCTGACCCTCCTGGTCACTACGGAACCTCCCTCTCACCGACCCACTGGTTCATGGCCTTTCTGCTCCCTAACGCACCCTCTACTGCCACCCCCTAACTTGTGACCTCTCTCGCTCCCTAACCCACCCTCTTGCCAATCCTTGTTCTTGTTAAACCTCCTTCCCCCCCCACCCCCCGACACTCCAACTAATTGCTTCCTCCTTCTGAACCCCTGCTGTGACTTGCAAGTTGAAGCTGCTGCTCCTGTCTTTCACCACTCCTCTTCAGTGCCCTCACTCACAGTGAAGGTTCAGGGGAGGGAAACGGTGAGCGGGAGAGTCGAGGAGTGGGAAGTTTAGCGAGAGCAAGATGGTGAATCAGAGAGTGGCAAAGGCCTCCAGTTGGTGGATTGGTAGTGAGAGGCTGAGTTAGGGTGTGGCAGAGGCTGCATTTTGGAGGATCAGCAGAGAGAGAAAGGGTCAGGAATCAGGAGAGGTCAATCGGGTCATGCAATTCTATGTCAGACTGCCATGAAATGACTTTAAAATGAAATATGCAATGCTAAATGAAAACACAGGCCCCATTAACTGATCGTTAAAACGAAACAACGTAAAACAGGACAATGTTAAACAGGGACTGTGCTGTATGTAAAACTTGGTTGTCTATTGACAGACTTTTGTCACAAGGGCTATTTTTAAATGTTAAGTCTATATAGATATGAATTTGTAATTAGTCATGGTCTAAGCTGTTTTAAATAAAACAAAACACATAACCTTTTCTCTTCAATATGCTGAAACTGATTGTATAGTTCTAACAACCTTCTGAAATATGACCAAAGTAACATTCTTCCCGTAGAAACCTAGACAGTGATTCAACTATGAATGGTATCTCAACTGAGTTCCATCCTCTTCAATTATATAGTACATTTAATGAAGGGAAATATTCAGGGCCACCTGTCTGAAGTGTAATCAAACAAATTGACAACAATCTATTGCACTGCAGGGGACCATAGTTGAGTCTGCTCCTTAGCTGAGCTAACATACATACGTATTTATTTCCAGAAACTCGCTTCAATTGCTATCAGGAATGGCAAATTGACATTTTTATTTGCTTTCTCTCATTAATCCTCTAAGTTGTAATATCTCTACTGGAATCTGGCATGGACAGTTAACTCAGCTCAAGCTGGTGATCAAACCTGAATCTTCTAATCTTTGTGGCTCACTACCTGGTGAATAAATGTGCAGAGCTATTACATTAGCATATGATTTACATATAGTTGTTAAAAAATACCTTGATTCAGACAGCATGCTACAGTTTTCCTGGCAATGGTATGGTAAACAAATTTTTAGTTGATGTATCAAAATATGACAACAGCCTTCATTTAAAATTCTTTTTCATTTAGTTAAATTCTACTTTATAAATGCTCGTATGCTGGAATTGTTCATTAAAATGTTATTTTGTAGCATGATTGCTGCAGTTATGCTGCTTTCCAAGTGTTGTAACTTGGTTTTTTTAATGTTCTTTTTAAGCTGTTCAGTTGATGATATAGTCACCCAAATTAGAATGTCAGGGCTTCAGGCCAGTGTTTAGATGTGATAAAAACAAAAATAAAAATACCTGGAAAACTCAGCAGGTCTGGCAGCATCTGCGGAGGGGAACACATCTTCCCTTCGCCCCCCCCTGGTGGCATTCCGCAGGGATTGTTCCCTCCGTGACACCCTGATCCACCCCTCCATCAACCCCTACACCTCAACCCCCTCCCATGGCACCTTCCCATGCAACCGCAGAAGGTGCAGCACCTGCCCCTTTACTTCCTCTCTCCTCACCGTCCAAGGGCCCAAACACTCCTTTCAAGTGAAGCAGCATTTCACTTGCACTTCCCTCAATTTAGTCTACTGCATTTGTTGCTCCCAATGCGGTTTCCTCTACATTGGAGAGACCAAACGCAGACTAGGTGACCACTTTGCAGAACACCTTCGGTCTGTCCGCAGACATGACCCAGACCTCCCTGTCGCTTGCCATTTCAACACTCCACCCTGCTCTCATGCCCACATGTCCGTCCTTGGCCTGCTGCACTGTTCCAGTGAAGCTCAACGCAAACTGGAGGAACAGTACCTCATCTTCCGACTAGGCATTTTACAGCCTTCTGGACTGAATATTGAGTTCAACAATTTTAGATCATGAACTCTCTCCTCCATCCCCACCCCCTTTCCGATCCCCCCTTTTTTTTCAATAATATATAGATATTTTATATAGATTTTTCTTTTCCCACCAATTCCATTATTTTTAAATGTATTTCCATCCATTGTTTTATCTCTACCTTTTAGCCTATTTCGATCCCTTCCCTTCGCCCCACCCCACCCCCACTAGGGCTATCTGTACCTTGCTTGCCCTGCTTTCTACCCTTAATTAGCACATTCCTTAGATAATATCACCACCTTCAACACCTCTTTGTCCTTTTGTCTATGACATCTTTTGGCTACCTCCACCCATCACTGGACCTCTATCCAGCTCTACCTGTCCCAACACCGCCCCCCCCCCCCCCCCACCCCTTACCCCAAACCAGCTTATATTTCACCTCTTTTCTATTTTTACTTAGTTCTGTTGAAGAGTCAAATGGACTTGAAACGTTAACTGTGTTCCTCTCCACAGATGCTGCCAGACCTGCTGAGTTTTCCCAGGTATTTTTATTTTTGTTTTGGATTTCCAGCATCTGCAGTTTTTTGCTTTTATTTTAGGTGTGATAAGTTGAGACCCTTTTGAGTTAATGTAAAATCTACCAGACTGTTATTTGAAGAAGAGTAGGGGAGTTCTTCCAAAATCATGGCCAGCATTCCTCCCTCAACCAACACCGCTGAAACAGATTAACTAACCACTCTTGTTTTTGTGATTTTGAGTGCATTTTGGCTGCTAAATTTACCTAGAGAACACCATTGTCTCCATTTTGCAAGTAATGTTTTGACTTGGGAGTGCTGTGGATGCCTTGAGATTGTGAAAGATGCCATATAAATGCCAGTTCTCTGTTTAGATTGAATGTGATTTATCTAAAGGAAAACATTGATGTTTGAGTATTGTACTGGAGAAAGGATATGCCTTTGAGGGACCCAAGTGCAATTGTGACCAAAGCTTCCAGTTCAGCACAGCCTGAATATTACTATATTTTAAAAACTCCCTTTCAAAGTGTGTATATATTTATGGCATTGAGTGTGCTAACATTCTCAGAACTGCAGAATTGCAATTGGAGCTCCAGGTAGCCAGATTTTAAATTTTTGTTTTTTAAATAAAATTCTTTGGAACAAAACTTGTTACGTGAAAACATTGAAACAAGTATTTCGATAAAATCACTTTAGATAGAGATTTGCATAATATTTCTGATGTGATTCTAAATCTTTGGGAACGCTTTTGTGTGCCACTAATCAGAATAGGATTTCAAAGTAAGTTTTGAGGCGTGTTGAAAAAAGTTAATACTAAAGCATGAGAACAAGAGGCCAGTCAAGTTTTTCAGTAGTTGAGTCTAGAAGTGCCAAAGACAGAGTGTTTTGACAGCATATAAGCTGAAGTAACAGTAAAGGCGTGTGATGTTATGGTGGTGAAAGTAAGCAGTCTTTGTGACGGAGAATATGGGAGCATAAGGTTAGACCAATCTGAGTTGCTGCAGAGGGTGTGAACAGTCTGCCTCCGGCTGAACCCAATGTTTAAGGGGAGGGGGGAGAAATAGCAGTTGTTGTGGCGAGGGCTGAAAATTATGACTTGACTTCCTGGAGGTGGTGTAAGGTTGGGAAAGGTGAAGCTGAATATTATTGGTGTTCATGTGGAAGTTGCATTCTCTATCATTGGGATATTAAAATATCAGTCTGCAGCAGGTTTGTACTGGCTTTGGTGTTTGGTTTAGCAAACAAGGTGAAACCACAATAACTGCAATATTACAAAGCAACCTTCATTTAAAAAAAAATTCTGTAATAGTAAAGAGATCGTATTTAAGTACAGGGCTTTACTTAATCAGGTTGGGCAGTATAATTTTACCATATTTCATTCCTACCTAGTATTTTTGTTTCGATCTGTTTCACACGTGCAAAGATCTGACTGAAAATTTCATATTATCACCTTGTTTAGTAAATCTTTGTTCATTTCTTTTTCTATTATTCTAACGTTCCATTTACCACCCTGATTCAAAATCAGTTGGTTTATCTTGTGTACCCTTTCTATCGCTTTTGAAAAAGGAAAGTGGAATTCTGCATAAGCTGATCTGCCAGTGACTTTTATAACTTATAGACAAATTTTTTCTGTGGGGGGAGAAAAAGAAATCCTGAAACATGACAACAGGCTTCTGTTAACAATGGATGAAGCATTTGAAATTGTTGAATTTCTAGCAGACAATTTTGTTGTACATTCTGAAGCACATTGAATCTTAGAAATGCAAGGCCTGTGTTTAGTGGAAACTTGTGAAACAATGCACTAGAATATTGTTAAATGAAATTATTATATGTTATGTTTAAGAGTTTTTTATTTGTTCATGGGGTGGTGTGTGTTGTTGGCAAGGTCAGCATTTATTGCCCATCCCTAATTGCCCTTGGGAAGGTGATCATGAGCTACCTTGAACTGCTGCAGTCAATGTGGTGTAGGTACATGTAATGCTGCTAGCGAGGGAGTTCCAGGATTTTGATCCAGTGACAATGAAGGACAAGAGTAGCAATATTTCCAAGCCAGGGGAACTTGTCGGTTGTGGTGTTCCCATGTGTTTGCTACCCTTGTCCTTCTGGCAGAGTTCATGGGTTTGGGAGGTTCTGTTGAAGGAGGCTCAGTGAGTTTCTGCAGTACATCTTGCAGATGGTGTACGCTGCTGCCATTAGGCATCGGAAATGGAAGGAGTCGAAATTTAAAGTGGTGGATGAGGTTCCCAATCAAGTGGGCTTCTTTGTCCTGAATGTTGTCTAGCTTCTTAATTGTTGTTGGAGTAGCACTCATCCAGACAAGTGGTGTGTATTCTATCACACTATTAACTTGTGGAATTGCTTAGTTGAAGTGTGCATTGTGTAGGCAAAGATATTTTGTGGTTGATTACTGACTGCTTGTTACTAATAGTAATGATATTTAAGCTAGTGGTTAAACATAGCTGGAATTTATAACCTGAGCTGAGGTGTTGAGTTTCATATTTCTACTCTTGAACCACCTTGTTATCCTGACTTTTTTTTGGCAAACTACTTTGATGCTTTGTCTCTTTCTACTGAGGGTTACTTTTGGTATAAGCTAATGCAAATAGGGAGGTTTACTCAACATTTTTTTGAACTGGTCATGATTTCATCATTTTTCAAGGAAGCATTTTGCATGTCAGTATTTATTTGCATAAATGTTTCTTTAAATGTTTGCAGTGAAGAAGGAACAAATCCATTGTTGAGAAAAGCTGAGGCATTTAAAAAAAAAAACAGGACATTAGAGTTCTAGACAGGAAAACTGATGCTCCACCCAGGTGTGTCGAATGATACAACCGAGATTTAATAACTCTTTTACCCCTGTCAAGTAGATAACCATGTTGCTTGATTAGAATTCTTGTTGTAATACAATTTCTATTGCCCAGTGTTCTTCCTCTATCATTCCAATTATGCAAAGTTTGTTTCATTCCTGTATTTGTGCAAGTGTGGCTTATAGAAATTCTAGTTCAGTGAGACTTTGAATCTGAAGCTTTTGCCTCAATCTAGTTTTGCTGAAAGAGACATGTCTAAGCTTTTTGTCTTGCACAAATCAAGACACACGCCAGAATACCAATCTAAGGGGAAAACAATTTATACTGTATGTGAAGAGAGTGCTGAATGGTTGGCAAGTGGATGGCCATGGAGGATGCACCATTGATGGTGACTGACAGTCAACTGTCAAGCATTGTTTGAAATTTAAACCAGGCAGCTTGACCCTGATTGGTCAAGGCATTGCCCTGTGGAATAAGTTCGCGAATGCCCGTCACTTATTTTGTTTAACTGGAACAGGCGCAATATATGTACATGTTCTTTCTGCCTGCAAAGAACAGGGCCCTGTGCATTAATATATGTAGCTTCCAGTACATGCAGCCCGACTGACGATTTTAAATTGGTTGTCAGTGTAATTCTTAGCATATTGAGGATTATTTAGCAAATGTCTGATCGCGGAATGGGCTGGTTGGGTACGTTCTGTACCCTGCCTATTGTGAACAGCGGAAGGGATGTATTGTTTGATACGATCCGCCAGCCTTTGGGACGTACAGCCTACATACTTAGCATCACAATGGCAGTGAACTTCATATACCACATTACTCATTTGTGTGGTAGGCAGAATGTCTTTTTGGCTTTACTGCAGCGTCCTGTTGGTGGCGAATACCACTCATGCTGCTCCTGCATTGTAGCAGCATGAAACAGCTAGCTTCATCTGTTGCTCAAATTTTTGAGGTACCTTGCACTTCCAGGGTAATCTGAGGTAGATTGGGCACTTTTCAGGGCTGAAAGTGATGGCCTTGGGCCCATTCATGGGTCTGCATGATATACAGCACGAAATGATCTGATCAGGGTAGCCATTAACACACAAGATGCCTTTAGTGTGCCCTATTTCAGCATCAAGCTTACATGGTGACCAAATGGCTCGGGCCCTATTTACAGGGTTGTCAGTGCGACCAACCTTATAGTGTGTGGAAGTGTAAGAATCCCAACGCGTATGTTGACCAGTGAAGGTAGGCTTGCGGTAGACCATGGTAGAGAGCCCCCTGGCAGATTTCTCAACTAGTACATCAAGGAAGGGGAGTTCATCTGACTGCTCCATTTCATAGGCTGGACAACCTGTTTAAGATGAAATGTGAGCATTTTTATTATTTCTATTTTCACCCTTGCAAGATGTACAAAATATGGGTAAATAAAGGCTGCTATGCAACATCAACTTATTAACACTTATAACATAATGGAGCGTCCCAAAATGCTTCACGGGAGCATTGTAAAACAAAGGAGAAGTAGGTCAGGTGACCTAAAGCTTGGTGAAGAGGTAGGTTTTAAGGAGTGTCCTGAGAAGAAAGTGAGGTAGAGAGGTGTAGGGAGGGTATTCCAGAGGTTGGGCCTGCGCAACTGAAAGCATGCCACCAATGGTGTAATTAAAATCAGGAGGCTGGAATTAGAGGAGCACAGAGGGTTTTGGGACTGGATGATGTTACGACTTTCTAGTCATGGTTCATGCTAATATTTTGAGGTAATGTTTAGTTCTGGGAAGATTATTGTTGTTAAAGTAAGGCAATTAAAGTACTAGGCTTTAGAGATTGCCAGAATACCTCAAGAAATAGTAGCTCAAAAGGTGACCCATGTTTGTTTAGTACATTTAGAATAGAAGAGAGATAGGCCTATAAAACAGCAAGCAGGCTTACTTAGCTAAAGAGCTGGAGACATGATGTCAGCAATACTTGCAACAAGAACAAAGCATCAGAGATGTTTTTGTTTTACGAGGTAAAGCTAAATTGGTTTAAAAGCATTTAGTTTACCCTGGAAGGCTATAAAACCCATTTACTTCAGATCAAAGAAGAAATTGTGAATAAGGGATAATTAACCTAAAGGTAGGTTTGAGGACATCCAAGTGCATGGTATATTGTTATAGAGATGGGTGGAGCTTAGGAAAGTTTTCTGGTTTCAAATTATTTGGGTGTTTGTTGAAAGAGAGAGTTGCTGTTTGGGCCTTGTGTGGTTTGCAGCTCACTGAGGGAAGAAAAACAAATTAAATCACAGTCAAACCTTTACTGTAACCAGAGTGTAAAAAAAAAAACTATTTCATTAGCTGTGTGGAATGTGGATGAGGCTTAATCTCCATTTGAATTTTGTGAAGCAACAGAAACTGGAAAGTTGTCTAGTTTGAAACCGGTGGGAGAATCTACATTAGTCCCTACAGAGCCTTGTGGTAAAGAAAGCAACAGGCAGATTAACTTGGAAGCATTGAAAAATAACCAGAACAAGGGACTGAGGCATCCACAGTTAATAGATGGTAAATGAAAGTTTTACCTCTGAGACTAGCAAGAGTTGAGGAGAATTTTCCAGAGGACTGTGGCATACTTATGGGGATAGTCCCTGCAAAAGGAAATAACTTTAAGATTAATATGCCTTATATGGGAATCCTTGGGGGAAGCAGCAAGTAAACTTGAGTGTGTAACATACATAGTTATAAACCATATTGTTAAACAAAATAAGCACTATTAACTTAAGTCTTTTTATATGCAATAAGGATTGTTTTGTTTAAAAAATGGTGAAATCTTGTGTGTAGTTCTGTTGATTAAAATGAGGTGTTTGGATTTCTACATAGATGTTAACTGTCTCTAACTGGATCATAACAATGAGATTACAGATATTGGGAGGGTGGGGCCAAGCCATGGAGGGATTTGAAAACAAGGATAAGAAGTTTAAAATCAAGATGTTGCTTGACCAGGAGCCACGAATTAAAACATGGTTAGCTGAGTTTTAGATAACATCAAGTTTGCAGAGGGTAGAATATGGAAGACCAACCAGAAGTGAATTGGAATATTTGAGTCAAGAGGTAACAAAGACATGAATGAGGGTTTTGTGACGGTATGAATGAGATCAGAAGATCACCTCGGGATTAAATTTGACACCAAGATTGCGAAAAATCTGATACTCTGACTGTTGCCAGGGATGGAGGCAGTAGCTAGGCTACAGAGTTTGGAGCAGGGACTGAAAGCAATGTTTCAGTCTTCTCAAAATTTAATTGGAGGAAATTTCTGCTCACCCAGTACTGGATGTCGGGTAAGCAGTCTGATAACTTAGCAACAGTGGAGGAGTCGACAGAGATGGTGATGAGGTAGAGTTGGGTATCCTCAGCAAAGATGTGAAAACTAACAACACCCCACAGGCCTTGATTTGTGTTGTCTCTTGCTTTACAGAAATTAGTTTTATGCAATCTGTGAGGTTGTCCTAAGTAGCTACAATTAAGTGGGTTTGATGGTACATTAAATCCTGAACAATCATCGTGGCGTTTTGATATGCTATCCATACTTGGACTGTGAAAAAGGGCATTGCAGTTTAGCTTTTCTAATGTGTAGTTGTATCTGGTGAACAGCTGCTGTAAAATAGTTTCTTCAACAAAGATTTTGTTACCAGCTGAGCAGGTTGAGGGCTTATGAAGCAAATGTTGGGAGGTCTAGGTTTGCTTGGAATTTCTTGGAACATGCGGTGGATTAAGAATTGTACTGAGGTTGTAATTCAGACTGTCATCCTGAATTGATGAAAATAATGTTTGTACCTTTTAAATGTTCTGATTCACATTATCCTTGATTTAGGTTGGATGATGGTGATCAATCGTACATTTTATTGTTCATTTATGAAAAGGCTTGCAATGTTTTAAAGATTGTATTTTTGTTCACTAGATCTGCTCCCACAATTTCTATCAACCTAATCAAGAATCTGAAATCTAGTCATGAAGTCAAGAGCTTAATATTTTATCAAAGTTTCACCAACATGTAAAATAGCTTATCATCTTTAAACTGTGCTAATGAGAAATGTCATCAAAAATAATTAGTTTAAAATATTTTATTTAGGATCTTGACAATAGTTAGCTGAATGCACTTGTGTAATAATGTATAGATGTAGGATCATTAATCTATACAAGATTATGTAAAACTTGTCTTGGTTTAGCCAGTGTCTACAGTTTACATAGTTCTCAGTTTTAATTTAGCCAGAGTGCTTGGTAAAATCAGTAAATATTAGAACATACAAGTTGGATCTATAGTTTTTAGATAAAGATGCTAATTAATGTTGAATTTTATTTTTGGCCTAAATTGTTTTCACTTGTGCTATTATTTGTCATTTTTGCCTCTTCTGATTTGATTTGAACACATGCTTTGTGAGGTGAAAGGCTTGCCACTTATACCGACTATTTGTTTGAACGTTCCTACTTAACCACAAAAATAACTCCAATTATATTCCGTAAACCCCTGTGCAATAGGTTATTGACGAAGCTAAATTTATTATTTTTGTTTTACAGGCTTGCATTGATGAGAACCTTGAAATGGTGAAGTTTCTGGTGGAGCACTGTGCAGACACTAATCAGCCAGATAATGAGGGCTGGACCCCGCTGCATGCTGTAGCATCCTGTGGATATATAAATATAGCTGAGTAAGTGGAAGTTTGTATAGAGTAGTTTTGAAGTCATGTCTATGTGCTATGATGAGAAAAGCTACAGGTGTGTTTCTATTAGGATGTGAAATACCTCTTTTTTTAGAAGTTCAGCTGATGAAATGCCATATAGAATGTTTTACCATGCATGCACAAGTATAACTTTCTAATTTTGTACATTCCAACCACAATAGCCATGCAATTACTGATTTCTATGAAATGTTTCCTGGATAGAAAAAAAGCAAAATATACTGTTAGTTTAAAGATCATTTCTAATCCATCTTTCTCCAGCTTGGAAAGCCTGTGTGGCTGGTACTAGTGACTTGAATAGTTGCTTCATGCAGAGGCTACATGTTTTTAGCTGACATTGAGATGTTCCCCAGCGAGAAGCCGTTGGGACATGCCTGATTACCCTCACCATCTTTGTCTTAAGTGTTAATGTGGGTTAGGAACTAGAAAAACTCCTGGATATTTTGGTTTTCCCACTCTATTGTTTGCTTCTGGCACACTATAACTTGGGAGCAGGAGCAGGCTATTCAGCCCTTGATGTGCTATTCAATAAGATCATGCTCATCTCTATTTTAACTCCTGCCCTTCTTTGTTTCACAAACATTAATGTCCTTACCTAGTGACAAAAATCTATCTCGGTTTTGAAACTTTCAATCGATCTTGCCTCAGCAGCTTTTTAGAAAAGAGAAATTCTCTCAGCATGAATGAATGAATCTATCAAGATTCATCAGCTGCTAGTGTACACAGTGCATATATACATGATGCATTAAAAATCATGTGCCTGCATGCAGTTTCTGTCAGCTTTTTCTATTATAAATGTCTTTGTCAACATTTATGATCACAACTGCCTATGTTAACTCACCCTGCTATAATTACACCTCCTAGCAGTGGTGGTGCAGTAGCACCTTAATTTTCTATCCCTAAACTCAACCTGTACTGTACAGAAATTCCTGTGCTTCAACTAGCTCTACTTTTATGCTTCCTAATTGTTACATGCTTTCCAATTTATCATATATTAAAATATGGTCAAGAAATAAGTATTGATTTTGAAGTTGTGCCTGAATGACATCTGTGCAGCCTGGCTCAATTATCCCTTGCCATCCAATGCCACATATTTGAATACTACACTTGATTTAATCTTTGTGTGCAATGCTTTGAAAAATTGACTAGTATGCATAAGTGTATTTTTCTCATTGTTAGTGCTACTAAATAACAGGAATTTATGTATCTCTCTGTGATTTAATCATTCTGAGAACTTGATATCACCTCATCCATCATAAGTGAATTCCAGTGAACTTCCTTGATGACAATTCAAAAGCCTTCCCTATGAGCAGAATAGATCATACACGGAGGAAAAAGATGAGATTGAGATCTGACTTGACTACTTTGTCAGCCTTTTGATGCATTCAATTCACCAAACTTCAGTGTTGAATGTAAGAAAAGTTTTGGCCTGCTTGTGGAACAATCACCTTTCGAATAGGTTTTAACTTCCATCCCCTTTCTGCACCATGATACAGTTTTATGAACAACATTTGCAAGTACTGTTTCCTTTGTGATTGCCATTATGTCACCTATACGGAATATAATAGTGTTTTTGTCCCTTGTATGCATTTCCAAAATCTCACTCAGCTGTTAATTATGAATTTATGGTTGACATGCTGCAAATCTGCCATCCAGAAAATGTTTCATAGGAGAAGCATGTTTTCTAAAGAGGTTCACTATTGTAGCATCCATTAGGCAAAATTGTTCATTTGTGTACAACTTTAAATTTTTGATAGTCTTACAATCTGTAAGACTGGATGCCCCAAACAATCAAATGAGTTTTCTACTTGCAACTTATTTACTCTTGGTACACATGGGTGAGAATTCTTGCCTTTCACTTGGAGATGCAGGCTAAACTGCTATAGAAGAGCTTTCAACACAAAGGGAACATTGAATCAGTAAGAAATTACAAGCAAAAGAGGTTTATAGTTACCCAAATTGTGCAAAAGGCAGAGCCAGTCCAGACAGGTATGATACAATGGACCAGATCTTCCGGTCTCCGGATAGTCGGAGACCGGTCGTCCCCTGCACCCACCTATTTGCTATGGACCCCATGGAAGTTCCAGTGCAATTACTCTGTGAATTGCATGGGAGGTTTGAATTTGGGTAGAGAATTTCCCTTGCTCCCCAAAAGTTGCCAGCTCTGAGTTTGAGTTGGAAACTTTTTTTTATTCATTCATGGGATGTAGGCATCACTGGCTAGGTTAGCATTTATTTCCTATTCCTTAATGCCCCTGAGAAGGTGTGGTGAGCTGCTGCCTTGAACAGTTGCAGTCCATGTAGTGTAGGTACACACAGTGCTGTCAGGGAGGGAGTCCCAGGATTTTGACCCAGCGAGAGTGAAGGAATGGTGATAATAGTTGCAAGTCAGGATAATGAGTGGCTTGGAGGAGAACTTGCAGGTGGTGGTGTTCCCATGTGTCTGCTGCCCTTGTCCTTCTCGATGGTAGTGGGTTTGGAAGGTGCTGTCTAAGGAGCCTTGGTGAGTACCTGCAGCACATCTTGTAGATGGTACACACAGCTGCCGCTGTGTGTCAGTGGTGGAGGGAGTGGTGGGGTGCCAATCAAGCAGGCTGCTTTCTCATGGATGGTGTTGAGTTTAGAGTGTTGTTGGAACTGCAATCATCCAGGCAAGTGGAGAGTATTCCATCACACTCCTGATTTATGCCTTGTTGATGGTAAACAGGCTTTGGGGAGTCAGGAAGTGAGTTACTTGGCACAGCATTCCTAGCCTCTGACCTACTCTTGTAGCCACAGTATTTATATGGCTAGTCCAGTTCGCTTTCTGGTCAGTGGTAACCTCCAGGATGTCGATTGTGGAGGATTCAGCAATGGTAATGCCATTGAATGTCAAGGGGCAATGGTTAGATTCTCCCTGATTGGAGATGGTCATTGCCTGGCACTTGTGTGGCGTGAATGTTACTTGTTACTTGCTCCTTGCCAGCCCAAGCCTGTATATTGTCGAGGTCTTGCTGCATTTGGTCATGGACTGCTTCAGTATGTGAGGAGCCGTGAATGCTTCAGTATGTGAGGTGCTGAACATTGTGCAATCATCTGTGAACATTCCCACTTCTGACCTTATGGATGGAAGGAAGGTCATTGATGAAGCAGCTGAAGCTGGTTGGGCCTAGGGCACTAGATGGAGGAACTCCTGGAGTGATGTCCTGGAACTGAGATGATTGACGTCCAACAATCACAGCAATCTTCCTATTTGCTAGGTATAACTCCAACAATGGAGAGTTTTTGCCTCTGATTTTCATTGACTTCAGTTTTGCTAGGGCTCCTTGATGCCACATTTGGTCAAATGCTGCCTTGATGTCAATGGCAGTCACCCTCACCTCACCTCGGGAGTTCAGTTCTTTTGTCCCATGTTTGAACCAAGGCTATAATGAGGTCAGGAGCTCAGTGGCTCTGGCAAATTCCAAGCTGAGCATCCGTGAGCAGGTTATTGCTAAGCAAGAGCTGCTTGATAGCACTGTTGATGATCCCTTCCATCACTTTACTGATGATCGAGAGTAGACTGACGGGGCGGTAATTGACTGGGTTGGATTTGCCCTGCTTTTTGTGTACAGGACATACCTGGGCAACTTTTTGTATTGCTGGATAGATGTCAGTGTTGTAGCTGTACTAGAACAGCTTGGCTAGGTGTGCAGCAAGTTCTGGAGCACAAGTCTTCAGTACTTTTGGTGGAATGTTGTCAGGGCCCATAGCCTTTACAGTGTGCAGTGCCTTCAGCCATTTCTTGATATCACATGGAGTGGATTGAGTTGGCTGAGGATTGGCATCTGTGATGGGGGGATCTCAGAGGATGCCGAGATGGATCATCCACTCAGCACTTCTGGCTGAAGATTGTAGCAAATGCTTCGGCCTTATCTTTTGCACTGCTGTTCTGGGCTCCCCCATCATTGAGCATGAGGATATTTGTGGAGCTGCAACCTCCAGTGAGTTGTTTAATTGCCCACCATTCATGGCTGGATGTGGCAGGACTGCAGAGCTTAGCTCTGATCCGTTGGTTGTGGGATCGCTTAGCTCTGTCTATCACTTGCCCCTTATGCTGTTTGCCCTTCAAGTAGCCCTGTGTTGTAGCTTCACCAGATTGACACCTCATTTTTAAGTGTGCCTGGTGTAGCTCCTGGCATGCCCTCCTGCACTCTTCATTGAACCAGGGTTGATCCCCTGGCTTGGTGGTAATGGTGGTGTGGGGGCTATGCTGGGCCATGAGGTTATAGATTGTGGTTGAGAACAATCCTGCTGCTGCTGATGGCCCACAGCGCCTCATGGATGACCAGTTTTGAGTTGCTAAATCAACTCTGTAATAATGTGATAAACAAATCTGTCCCAATTAGCACAGTGGTAGTGGCACACAACACGCTGGAGGGTATCCCAATGTGAAGACGAGACTTCATCTCCACAAGGACTGTGTGGTGGTCACTCCTACCAACGCCATTCAACAGATCCATCTGCAGCAGGCATGTTGGTGAGGATGAGGTCAAGCATTTTTTTCCCACTCGTTGGTTCCCTCACCACTGCCGCAGACCCAGTCTAGCAGCAATGTCCTTTAGGGCTCGGTCAGTAGTGGTGCTACCGAACCACTCTTGGTGATGGATATTGAAGTTCCCCACCCAGAGTACATTCTGCGCTCTTGCCACCCTCAGTGCTTGCTTGAAGTGGTGTTCAACATGGAGGAGTACTGATTGATCAGCTGAGGGGATGGTGGTACACGATAATCAGCAGGAGGTTCCCTTGCTCATGTTTGACCTGATGTCATGAGACTTCATGGCATCCATAGTTGATGTTGAAGGCTCCCAGGGCAATTCCTTCCCAACTGTATACCACTGTGCCGCCACCTCTTTTGGGTCTGTCCAACTAGTGAGACGGGACATACCGAAGGATGGTGAAGGTGGTGCCTGGGAAATTATCTGTAAGGTATGATTCCATGAGCATGACTGTGAGGCTATTGTTTGACTGTTCTTGTGTGACAGCTCTCCAAATTTTTGCACTAGCCCTCCTGATGTTAGTAAGGAGATCTTTGCAAGATCGACAAGGCTGAGTTTGCCGTTGTAGTTTCTGGTGCCTAGTTCGATGCTGGGTGGTCCATCCAGTTTCATTCCTTTTAGACTTTGTGGTTTGATACAACTGAGTGGCTTGCTAGGCCTTTTCAGAGGGCAGTTTAAAGTCACCACATTGCTTTGGACAGTTCTGACTTAACTGTAGTTACCCAGTAATTGTTAGACAGATTAAAACCTAGTCTAACGCCTGTGTAACTACGAATTGACCCCACCCCCCCACCCCACCAGTCATACTCAGTAACCCCCTGCTCCCGACTCCCCCCTGAGCCCCTCCTGAGCCTTCTTTCCTATCTCCCCCCCCTCCCACCACCACCACAAAACCCCCATCCATCACACTCTATTCTCCGGGAGATGAGGGTATTCCTCTGCTGTTTAAATATGCCATGGAATCTTTTACATCCACTTGAGAGGGCAGGCAGGGCCTTATTTTAATGTCTCACCTGAAAGAAGACGCCTCTAATAGTACAGCGCTCCCTCAGTACTGCATGGGAGTGTCAACTTTGAATTTTGCATTCAAATTTTAGAATGGGCTTTGAGCCCATAACTTGTGACTCGGAGATGAGAGGGCTACCAACTAAGCCATGGCTGACTTAAGATAATTGGCAAAAGAATTAGAATGGTTCTTTTTTTACACAGTAAGTTGCTATGATATTGAGTGCACTGTCTGAAAGGGTGTTGGGAGCAGATTCAGTTGTAACTGGAGGTTCAGTTGTAAAAGGAGTTTGAATATAAGCTTGAAAGGGAAGGATTTGAGAATGTATGTGGAATGACCAGGGGAGCTGCACTAATTGGTCAGCTGATGGGTGGAATGGCTTCCTTCCATGCTGTATTATTCTGAGCGCAGAATCAATTTATTTAGAAATGTTAGTCATTTCTAATGGCTCCACTGATTTAGCCCGAAAGCAGTTGCGCTACATGGACTCAGCATTTCTCAAATTCAGTCACTCGTGCTGTTAGCAGATCTCAGCTGGGTCAGCAGGAGGAGTTCTGTAATTGGTCTTGAGGCCCTCGGTTCAGAAGGATTGCTACTAATGACCATCAAGCAAGTATTATTGGAAGAATACATATATGACTGCCAAGTGAGAAAAGAAGTCAGCTCAGTAGTGAGGCTCCCGCAGCAAATTACTTGGTGATATTCACTGTTTAACCTCCGTAATAGGAGGGAGTATTTGGCACATTTGGAACTGTAGCCCAAGAAGAAATTAATGCCACCATGAGGGGAAAAAAGGCATAGAAAAATGACAGAAAAATTAATAATTGCATTTCAGCAATGCTGCTGGTAATATTCACTCCCCCAAACTAAAAATATAAGTGAGAGGGAAAGCATTGATGCAGTGAATGCAATTAAATGAATGCAAGTACTTAGCTAAAGCTGAATTTCTGATTTGGGGATAGGTAATACTTGTTCCCATTTGTAGGGATTCTCCATGGAGCTCTTGTCTATTTTCAGTTCTCTATCATTGCCTTCCTCCACCCCTGCCTCAGCTTTTCTGCTGCTGAAACCCTCATCTGTGCCTTTGTTACTGCCAGACTTGACTCTTCCAATGTGCTCCTAGCTTCCCACATTCTGCCCTCCCTAAACTTGACATCATCCAGCATTCTACTTCCATGTCCTAATTTGCAGCACAGCTGTGCTCGTTGACATACACTGGCTCCTGGTTAAACAAGCAAAGCTGAGTGGACCGCCTGGAGGTGGCATGCCAACCGGAGGGGACCAGCTGGCGCTCAGCGCTAGCAGGATGGAGTCTTATTCTGCTCCCTGCCCCGTCTGGTTTGGCAGCAGGTGGGTGCACAAGTCCCACAAGAAAGCTTCGGCCAACATCTTCCAGGACGTGGAGCTGGGGCAGATGCAAGCGCTGTTCAGGAAGAGCGGAGACGAGAACGCCGAGGAGCGTGTGAGGATCATCTGGGAGAGAGAGAAGCATGGGGACCAGGACATTACACAAGCTCTGATGGAGCTCAAGTCCAGGAAGACTCAGCTCTTCTTCCAGCACAATAAAACTGGAGTTGAATTCTTGGGGCTGATGTGGATGAAAGCCTTTAACAGACTGCGCATCAAGGATGGAGGGAAGGGTTCTGAGTTCGAATCTATCAGCAGCGTGGAACGATTGCAAAGGAGCAAGATTAAGAGAAAAAGACTCAGTGCAAAGAGATCCTTCAGCAAACTGCTCTAAAACAGACTGTTAAATACGGAGGCTGCTGCAAAACTCGTCTTTAATTTGCACCAAACAAAAACAACTGCAACTTGCTGGGGAGATGAATCGTCTGCATTTTTATTAATATATTTCGTTTCGGATATGAAACGTTTGTCTGCCTGTTCTGCTTTTGTGATTTTTTTTTTATTATTTAAAATTCTAAACACTAAAAAAAAAAGTCTCTTTTTGGATGACCGATTTCATTCCGTTATACGTTTTCTGCATTTCAATAAATTTGTCATAAAAACTAAAAAAAAAACACTCCAAATTTTAAAACCCTCACCCTTGTTTTCAAATCTTTCCATGGCCTGACCCTATTGCTAATCTCTTCCAGCCCTACAACCCTTCAAGATATCTGCACTTCTCTAATTCTAGCCTCTTTAGCAACCTGATTTTTAATTGCTGATGGCTGAGCTTTCAGCTGCCTAGGCCTTAAGCTCTGGAGTGCCCTCCCTAAACTTCTCCATCTTTCTACCTCGCTCTCCTTTAAGACACTTTTCAAAACCTACCTCCTTGACCAAGCTTCTGGTTAACGGCCCTATATCTACTTTTGTGACTTGGTATCATGTTTTGTTTTATTATGTCTCTGTGAAGTGCCTTGGAATGCTTTATTATGTTAAAGGGGCAATATAAATACAAATTGTTGCATCTTCCCTTATAGCGACAAAATAATATGACAAAATAAGATGCGAAATGTCAAGAAGGTAATAGTCCATCAAGCCTAATCCTTTACAAATCACTTGCTTGCCAGCTTGCCCATTAATTAAAATTTCCTGGGTAAATTAGCAAAACTTCTCCCTGACTCCCAAAGCACATAAAGCAAAATTCCAAAATAACTGCACTATCCCACAACTTAAGCTCTGGCTGTGTCCCGTAGGTGACATTTCTTTGGTCAGTTATCTTAAAACTCCAGGGAACAACCTGACTATAACTTTGATGAGATCCCATTCCTGAAACTTGGATAGATCCTGCTGCTGAATAGATTTTTATCCCTTTATTTATAGTTAACTATTAGATTTTGTTGTTAGAACTCTGTCCTGATCAATTTGTGGAGTTGGGGTGGGAGGAAAAGTTTGCTTCAGGCAAAATATTCTGTTTGTTTCAGTTTTTCACTCATGCTAGAAGTTTAAAAGGAGTGATTATATCTACCTGTCAGAATTTAGAGCCTTTTATTTCCTTGAATTTCCTAATGAAAACCAACCAACTCGGCTTTGCAAGTTTCTTCTTCAGTTAGTGGCCCAGGTCTCTGAATCGTCCTTGATGCTCTTTCAGCCTTTCCTGAACACCAAACATCGATGACCAAGAGAAATTGCAGTGGTTTCTGCTACTATAACTCTGCAAGGAAGGTTTTAAATCTAAAAATATTAGTTAGCAGCAGACTGGGTACAGGAACATGCAGCACTGTCTGTGGGATGCCAGTGAGTCATATGGCATTTGTAATAAACAAATTAGTCACATGGCCTTCCAAACAAATAGTTTGATTATCCAGCTTCTCCTGCAACTAACAAAAAGGAAAACCCAAGGGTTTAGTATAGTTAGATTAACAGTAAAAGGGCTGGCAGAGGAGTTGTTGGACCAAGTAGGGACCAAAATGGTGCTATATTGGTGGAGGCAGAAGGCATGATAGCGTTTCATTGTGTTTATTAAGAAGAGAACTGTGCCAAAGCTCTGATAAACAGAGAGGTTGCCAGGAAATTGGATGAAATTAAAAAAATGATAGAGGAGGTATTGGAAAAGCTGGCAGTACTTAAAGCGGATAAGTTAACTGGTGTGAATGGAATGCATCCTAGGTTGCTGAGGGAAATAAGGATAGAAATTGCAGAGGTGCTGGCCAATTTTTCAGTCATCCTTAGATACAGGGAGGATGTCAAAGGCTGGAGGGCTGTAGATGTTACATCTTTATTGTAAAAAGGGTGAACGATAAACCTGGCAATTACAGGCCAGTTTAACATCAGCGGTGGGGAAGCTGTTAGAAACAATAGTACAGGAGAAAATTAACAGCCACTTAGACAGGCGTGAACTAATATCGGAGAACTCGCATGGATTTGTTAAGAGAAAATTGTTTGAATAAAACAAAAGAAACAAGATGCTAGAAATACTCAGTACGCCTGCCAGCATCTGTGTATTCTAACATTTTCTGTTTTTATTTTGGATTTCCAATATCCGCTGAATTTTGTTTTTGGAGTTGTTTGATTAACTTGATCAATTTTTCTGCTGAGGTAAAAGATTTGGGTGGGTATTGCAGTTGATTTTGACTTTGAAAAGGTCTTTGATAAAGCACCAGATTTTAGCCTTGTTTGCAAAATTGCAAGCCATAGGATAATTTGGCTAAGGGATAAAAATGAGTTGTGGTGAATGGGTTTTTTTCTGGAGGCTGATATGCATTGATAACTTGGACTTGGGTACAGCCACAGTTTCAAAATTTGCAGATTACACAAAACTTGGAAGTGTGATAAACATTGAGGAAGATAGTAATTGATTTCAAGAGGTCGTAGACATGCTGATGGAATGGGCGATATAGAAAAGTGAGTTGAAGCAGTTTGGTAATAAGAATGAGAGAGAATTCAAACTAAATGCTACTCTTTTAAAGTGGGTGCAAGAAGAGAGACCTCGGAGTGTTTGTGCACAAATCTTTAAAGGTGACAGGACAGGTTAATAAAGCAAAAAGCAAGATACTGCAGATGCTGGAAATATGAAATAAAAACAGAAAATGCTAGAAAAACTCAGGCCTGACAGCATCTGTGGAGAGAGAAACGGAGTTAACATTTTGAGTCTTCAGAGCTTCAGCATGGCTCTGAAGAAGAGTCATACGGACTCAAAACATTAACACTGTTTCTCGCTCCACAGATGCTTTCAGACCTGCTGAGTTTTTCCAGCATTTTCTGTTTTTATTTTAGCTTAATAGAGCGTATGGGATTCTGAGTTTTATGAATAGAGGAATAGAGTAAAAAGCCAGGGTTGTTAAACCTATGTAAAACACTCGTTCAGCACTAGCTGGAGTATTGTCCAATTCTCAGCACCAAACTTTAGGAAAGATGTAAACACTTGGAGAAGATATAGAAGAAATTTACGAGAATAGATTCAGGAACAAGGGATTATAATTAGGTGGGGAGACTGGTGAAGTTGGGTTATTTGCTTTAGGGAAGAGAGGTGCTTAAAATCATGAAGGGTTTCAATATAGTAAAATAGGAGAAACTGTTTCCACAGGGCCAATAATGAGAAAAGACAGATTTAAGTGATTGGAAAAAGAATCAGTGCAATCTGAGGAAAACCTTTTAATTGCTATGAGTCATTAGGATTTGGAATGCACCACTTGATATGCTGGTGGATACCGATTCAATAGTAGCTTTGAAGAGAGAATTGGATAAATACTTGAAGAAAAAAATTGTAGGGAGGTGGGGAAAGAGCAGGGGAGTGGGACAAATAGGTGCTCTTGGAAAGTGGGAGCACAAAGTTCATGCATCAAATGGCTCCGGCTGTGCAGTTCTATTATGATTCCTCATCACTTCAACTGTGTTGTAGTTAATGGCTTGTCCGTTAATTGTCTTCATTAACTTGGTGTTTTGTGAGAAACCCTCCCCTCCCCCAACCTTTCTGCTATCCCCTCCCTCTCGAACCTTCCCCATCCCTTCTCTTTTTGCCTCCTTTGTTAATGGTGAAACACCCCCCCACCCCGGCCAACCGCCATTGTCCAGCCCTATCTGCTCCTTTGAGAAATTCCATTCTACTAAGTTGTAACAGGTGCCCTCCATCTTTTTTAAAAAAAAGCAAAATACCGTGGATGCTGGAAATCTGAAATAAAAACAGAAAATGCTGGAAAAAGTCAGCAGGTCTGACAGCAACTGTGGAGGGAGGAACAGAGTTAACATTTTGAGTCCGTATGACTCTTCAGAATATTTTTAATCTTGATGCTTAGTCTCCTGATCTCGCCCAGTGTATTGGCTGAATCACATCCTGAGCATCATCTCTACTTATTTTGAGCCCTTCAAAAGATAGTTTCTTTCAAATATGGTTTCTTGCTGTTAATGAGACGAAACAGCAGTTTTTACTGTCTTTCTAGCTACCTCCTCGATCCTCTTTTGTCCGTGGATAGTCTTGGCTTTACTCTTTCCTGTCACCTTAATTGAAATTTTCACATCTCTCCATTGTTGAAACTATCTTGAAGAAGCTCCATTTGCTGTTTAATCCTTGATATTTCCCCTCAGCTACTGAATGAAGCCCAAGTCCATCTAAAACTAATCTGTGCTCTTCCACCCCCCTCCCCCCCACAATTTTGTACTATTAAGAAAAATACAAAAAAAAGCTTAGTTTGATGGGAAATCTGTTATTTCTATCCCTTCGTTATTTTAGTGCTCATCCACACTTCTCACCTTGTCCTTTTTCATTCCTTTTAGTCCTTTTTAAGCTGAACATCTACTCCATGTTTGTTAATTTAAGAATTTGTGAACTTTGTAAAAGCATTTGCAAACAGCTAATCTATTTGGCACAAGAAGCCCATTGAAACAGGAATTTTATTTAGCTCAGAAACATCATAGTGACTATGCAAGGCCAAAATAAGTGCAAATGGCTTCATGGTACTGAACCTGCCTTCTCTTTACATCATACACAGCTGTCCACAACAAAACAATGATTTTTTTATTGTCAACTGTTCTGATAGGGGAAAACAAGCTACACAGCACAATTAATTTATTTACGTAATTCAGTTTGTTGCTTACTGCTTGGCTGAGTGTTAAAAGTAGAGAGTAGTGGTGAATGATTGCATACCTTCCATCAGTTCCCTGGGGGTCAGTATTAAATTCACTGTTTTTCATTGATATATATTCATGACATGGGGTGTACAGGGCACTATTTCAAAACTTGCGGCTGACGCAGAAGTTGGAAGATTTGTGAGTAAGATGGTGATGGACCTCCAGAGAATATGGACAGGCTAGTGGAATGAGTGGACATGTGCCAGATTTCATTTACAAGTGTGAAGTGATACATTTTGAAATGAAGATGAGGCGCGGCAATATAAATTAGAGTACAATTCTAAAGTGTGTGGACTGTTAACTCAAGTCAGATGGTGAAGTGGGAAGCCAGATAGCAATCTTTTTACTCCAGATTTATTTACAAATGCGGCATTACATGTCTTTTGCTCCCTGACAAATACCTAGAGTGTCAGCAGTCTTTCTTTCCAACTCTTTGAAAACCAACAAACAAATGATCAGCCCCTTTGAAAGGAGTAAATCTCTATATGTGCTCAAGGTACTTAATCAATGTCCTTCACCTGTGTATCCTTAACCTCGATAATACAATTAACATACGAATTAGGAGCAGGAGTAGGCCACTCGGCCCCTCAAGCCTGCTTCGCCGTTCAATAAAATCATGGCAGATCTGAATGTAAACTCAACCACACATTTCTGCCTACCCCCCCCCCCGATAACCTTTCACCCCTTTGTTAATCAAGAATCTATTTAGCTCTGCCTTAAAAATATTCAAAGACTCTGCTTCCACCTCCTTTTGAGGAAGAGAGTTCCAGAGACTCATGGCCCTCAGAGAAGATATTTCTCCTCATCTCTGTCCTAAATGAGCAACCCCTTTTTTTTAAACAGTGACCCCTAGTTCTAGATACCCCCACAAGAGGAAACATCCTCTCCACATCCACCCTGTCAAGACCCCTCAGGATCTTAAAGGTTTCAATTAAGTCACCTCTTACTGTTCTAAACTCCAGTGGATACAAGCCTAACCTGTCCAGCCTTTCCTCATAAGACAACTCTCCCATTCCTGGTATTAGTCCAGTAAACCTTCTCTGAATTGCTTCTAATGTATATACATCTTTCTTTAAATAAGGAAACCAGTACTGTCCGCAATACTCCAGATATGGTCTCACCAATACCCTGTACAACTGAAACATAACCTCCCTACTTTTGTATTCAATTCCCCTCGCAATAAATGATAACATTCTATTAGCTTTTCTAGTTACTTGCTGTACCTGCATACTAGCCTTTTGCGATTCATGCACTAAGACACCCAGATCCCACTGCATCTCAGAGCTCTGCAATCTCTCTCCATTTAGATTATCTTTTTTATTCTTCTTGCCAAAATGGGTGATTTCACATTTTCCCACATTATACTCCATTTGCCAGATCTTTGCCCACTAACTTAACCTATCTATATCTTTTTGTGACCTCCTCTTCACAACTTACTTTTCTATCTTGTATCATCAGCAAATTTGGCAGCCATCCTTTCCATCCCTTTATCCAAGTCATTTATATAAATTGTAAACAGTTGCGGTCCCAGCACTAATCCCTGTGGCACACCACTTGTTACATATTGCCAACCTAGAAAATACCCATTTATGCCTACTCTCTGCTTCCTGTTAGCCAACCAATCTCCTGTCTTTTCCAATATGTTATCCCCTATGTCATGAGCTTTTATTTTCCACAATAACCTTTGATGTGCTGCTTTATCAAATGCCTCCTGGAAGCCTAAGTACAATACATCTCCTTTTAGCCACAGCATGTCACTTCCTCAAAGAGCCCCAATAAGTTGATTAAACATGATTTCCCTTTCACAAAACCATGTTGACTTTGCCTGATGACCTTGAGCGTATCCACGCGTCCTGCTAAAGCTTCTTTAATAAAATTAATGCTTAAAGGTTAGTTAAGGAAAAAGTAGGACCTATCAGAGATAAAGATAGAAACTTGTGTGTAGATGCAGAGGCTGTGGGAAGGGTTTTGAATGAATATTTTGTCTCCGTGTTTACAAAGGAAAGGGAAGATGTAGATATAGTAGTCCAGGAGGAACACTGCGAGATATTGGACAGGATAGTCATAAAGAGAGAGGAAGTACTCGAAGGGTTGAAATCCATGAACGTTGATAAGTCACCAGGGCCAGATGGATTGTTTTCGAGGCTGCTGAAGGAAGTCAGGGAGGAGATAGCAGATGCTCTGAGGATGATTTTCCAATCTTCACTAGATACAGTGGCGGTACCAGAGGACTGGAGAAATGCAAACGTAGTTCCATTGTTTAAAAAGGGATCAAAGGAAATGCCAAACAATTATAGGCCAGTTAGTCTTACATCGGTGGTGAGCAAATTAGTAGAATCAATCCTGAGAGATAGGATTAACTGTCATGTGGAAAGGCATGGACTAGTCAGGGATGGTCAGCATGGATTTGTTAAAGGGAGGTCTTGCCTCACAAATTTGATCGCATTCTTTGAGGAAGTGACAAGAAGGGTTGGTGAAGGTATTGCAGTGGATGTTGTGTACATGGATTTTAGCAAGGCATTTGACAAGGTCCCACATGGCAGATTGGTCAGGAAAGTAAAAGCCCAATGGATTCAGGATAACGTGGCAAAGTGGATAAAAGTTTGGCTTTGCAACAGGAAACAAAGGGTAATGGTCAATGGATGCCCTTGCGAATGGAAAGTTGTCTCAAGTGGTGCTCCACAGGTCTCAGTATTGGGACCCTTGTTGTTTATATTAACGATTTGGTTGTGAACGTGGGGGGCATGATTTGGAAATTTGCAGATGTCACAAAGATTGGCCAAGTAGTGGATAGTGTAGAGGATAGCCATAATCTCCAAAACAATATAGATGGGTTGGTGGAGTGGGCGGTAAAGTGGCAGATGGATTTTAACATAGAGAAGTGTGAGGTCATACATTTAGGGAGGTCAAACAGTTTCAGGGATTACACAATAAATGTGAATATACTAAGAGGCGTAGATGAAGTGAAAGATCTTGTATAAGTACACAGGTTCCTGAAGGCAGCAGTTCAAGTAGACAAGGTTGTAAAGAATGCTCTCCTTCATTGGCAGAGGTATAGAATATAAAAGTAAGGATATAATTTGGAATTGTATAAAACACTGGTGAGGCCACACCTGGAGTATTGTGTGCAGTTCTGGTCATTACAGGAAGGACGTAATAGCTCTGGAGAGAGTGCAGAGGAGGTTTACAAGAATGTTGCCAGGGTTAGAAAAGTGTAGCTACGAGGAGAGATTGGATAGGTTGAGGTTGTTTTCCTTAGAACAAAGAAGGCTGAGTGGTGACTTGATTGAGGTGTACAAAATTATGAAGGGAATAGATAGAGTGGACAGGATAAAATTGTTTCCCTTGGTGGAGAATTCTAGAACCAGGGGACATAGATTCAAGATAAGTGGCAGAAGGTGTAGGGGGAGACAGAGGAAGAACTTTTTTACGCAGAGGGTAGTGGGTGTCTGGAATTTTCTGCCCAAGTTGGTGGTAGAGGCAGAAACTCTGAACTCTTTTAATAAGTACCTGGATCTGCACCTTAAGTGCTGTAAGCTGCAGGGCTATGGGCTGGGTGCAGGAAGGTGGGATTAGAAAGGCTACCTGGGTGTCCTCGGGCTGGCATGGACAATATGGGCCGAATGGCCGCCTCCTTCTGTGCTGTAACTTTTCTATGGTTATAATAGCTTTTAACATTTTCCCTGTGACAGATGTTAAGCTAACTGGCCTGTAGTTTCCCGCTTTGTCTCCTCCCCTTTTTTTGAATAATGGAGCTAAATTTGCTATCTTCCAATCTAAATGGACCTTCCCCGAATCTAGGGAGTTTCAGAAAATGAAAACCAAAGCATCAACTATCTCACTAGCCACATCTTTTAAGGCCCTAGGATGAAGCCCATCAGGACCCAGACACTTGTCAGCTCGCAACTCCAACAGTATACTCAGTACCACTTCTCTGGTGATTGTAATTTTCCTGATTCCTCCCTACCTTCCATTTCCTGATTTACATCTGCCTCTGGGATGTTACTTGTATCCCCTATCGTGAAGACTGATGCAAAATACCTGTTCAATTCATCTGCCATTTCCTTGTTTTCCATTATCAATTCTCTAGACTCACTTTCTATAGGACCAACACTCACTTTGTTAAATTGTTTGTTTTTAAATATTTATAGAAACTCTTACTATCTGTTATATTTCTGGCTCGCATTCTCTCGAACGCGTAATTTTTCCCTCTTTTAATCTTTTAGTCATCCTTTGCTGTTCCTTATATTCTGTTCAATCTTCTGGCCTTCCACCTATCTTTGCACAATTATATACTTTTTCTTTAACTTTGATACTGTCTTTAACCTTTCTTGTTAACCATGGATGGTGTACCCACCCTTTCCAAGATTGTGGTTTGCATTGGCACCAAGGCTCAGGCAGTTTCTGGCCCTGCCCTTGCCCTGCTTGTTTCTTGATTTCTTTCCAATGTGGGGCAGAGGGGAGCAATGGACCTGCGTGTTGTGTTGCTTCACAAACATAGGCTGCAAACCCTGAATGAGAAGCTGCCAGTCCCATGTTTGCATTGAGCAGGGCAGCAGCTGCGAGATTCCTCCCAGCATCAGGCTCAGATTAACAGCTGCTGTCTCTATAGGGAGCATTGTGCAGCAGGGCACATGTGTGGCTGCCATCTTTATAGGGGGCAGTGTGCAGCAGGGGCCATGTGTGTCCATTCTGTGCCAGAAAGCAGGATGAGAGGGGCTTCACTGATCTTCTGTCACCAGGGAATATGGAGAGCTTGACTCAAACCTGCATAAATACATGAAATAACATTTTTAAAGAGCACTTTAGAACACAGGTTTTCATATTTATATGATGTATTATGTGTTGATCTGTAATGCATGAACTTTATATTTATCCTGGGGTCATGTTAATTTTCAAGTGTTAAAATGAGGTCACGTTGGAAAAATAATTTGGGAAGCACTGGTGTGAAGGCTTTAGAGAGGGTGCAACAAAGGTTCATGAGAATGGCTCTAAGGATGAGGGAGTGCAGTTATGTGGGTGGATTTGAGAAGCTGTGCTTCTTCCCCTTGGAGAGGAGAAGGTTGAGAGGAGATTTGGTAGTGTTAAAAATTGAGGGTTCTAGACAGTAGATTTAAACATTTCTTCCCATTGGTGGAAGAGTCGAGAACCAGAGGATACAGATTTTGGGTGATCGCCTCTGGCTATTTTGCCAGCATGAAAAACTACTCTAAGTAGAGAGTGGTTAGGATCTGGGATGCATGCCTAAGGATGTGGTGGAGGCAGATTCACTTGTAGCTTTCAGAAGGAAATTTGCCCAGCACCTGAAGGGAAAGTATTTGCAGGGCTACAGGGAAACGCTGGGGAATAGGACCAATTGAATTACTTGCTTTTTAAAAAAATTCATTCATGGGATGTGGGTGTCGCTGGCTAGGCCAGCATTTATTGCCTATCTATAGCCTATTGGCTATCCCTAATTGCCCATGAGAAGGTGTTGGTGAGCTGTCACCTTGAACTGCTGCAATCCACATGGTGTAGGTGCAGCCATAATGCTGTTAGGGAGAGAGTTCCAGGATTTTGACCCAGCGACAGTGAAGGAACAGCGATGTATTTCCAAGTCAGGATGGTGAGTGGCTTGGCGGGGAACTTCCAGGTGGTAGTGTTCCCATCTATCTGCTGCCCTTGTCCTTCTATTGTCAAGTGCTATCAGCCACATGACCAGCCGAATGGCCTCCTTTGCTCTAACCATTCTAGATTGTGTTATATTCTCCTTCTTTGTGATTATATATTAAAGATTCTTGGGATTTTCCAAATAAGTATAGCAACAATATAGTTTCCACTAGGAAAAATGACATTATGTACTCAATTTTATACTAATTCCTAACAATCTGTCGCCAGGAGACTCCATTCACTTTTGCACAATGACAAGCAGAAATTTTTGTACATTACAGGAAAATCTCCATTATTTGCAATAATGGTAGAAACTCTAGATAATCGAGGTCTCTGACATTTTGCCTGTGTACACAGAAGCATAGAATTTATGGTGCAGATCAGTCAGAGGCCTTTGTGTAATTTCTTCCTATTTCCTGATCCTTTACCTGGGCCTTTGCATTTGGAAGGTTGAGTTGTGATCTATTCTTGGTATAAGTTTTCATATATTTCTCTCTCCAGTTCAATTTGTAACGTTTCTGGATTTGCAGCACTATTACTAATTCCATAACATGCTGCAGTATCGTGTTGATCTGTAGGAGCAAATAACTTTATTATGGGGAAATTTTTCTCATGTTATTTGTAGAAATACCACCTTTTGTAATCGTTTGTGTTCTCTGGGTGTTTACTTTTGCAAGGTGGTGGAATTTTTTTGGATGCAACGTAGGCAATTTTTCGTCTATACTTTATGTTGCAATAGCCATAACATTCTTGGTTTTTTTCAAACACCAAGATAAATGTCTGGAGACATTAAGATACTACTTAGAAAAGCTGCTTTCACCCATGTAAGAGCTGAATTAAAGAGGGAATCATTGCCATTTTACAGATCCGACGAAAACACCGTATAATTGATCTCTGCTATCGTTTCAGTGCTCAGGAACTCCTTCAAACAACTCCATCCCATGTTTAAAAAAAAGTCTAAATTTGCTTACAATATAAAATTGATTTTAATTTTTCAGTTTGATCAGTTAAGTGCTGATAGGGGATGCTGCATTTATTTTCATGTCATTAGTCAAAGTACATTGTTTCTACCTTGTTTGAATTTTGCTACACACTGCATTTTTTGACAAATAGTTTATGTAATCCTTAGAGCCCCTCAGAAATCTCCATATCTCTTAGCTCCTGTTCCCCTCAAGCCTTTGAATATGCTGCTCCCTTTGATATCTATGCCTGTTTCCTGTAATTCCATTTTTGAATCTGTCTAATTGGGTGTCATAGCACTGGAATGGTTGTGACCAAAGTCATATATAACCTGCCCTGTTAGTGTGACCATAATGCAATATTCCTCCTTGACATCTTTGTAACCGTTGACACGGCCTATCATGATGTTTTTCTCCAACACCAGCTTGGTGTGATTGTCATCATTTGGTTCTACTCTCCACTGTAGTCAAGGCATCTCCAGCTGTGGCTTCATTTTCCCCCCACATCCCTCCCTCTCAAGGCACCCAAGGATTTATCTTTGGCTTACGCCTCTTATTGAACTCCATGCTGCAAAATAATGACATTATCTGAAAATATGGAAAAAGCTTCTACACACACATGATGATGGTGCCCAGATCTAGCCTTCCACCAATTCTCTGGACTCCCCACTGTCTACCTGAAAACAAGCCAGCCTTTGGAAAACATTGGAAAAAGCCTACCTGCACAGGTGGGATGTGTGGAATAGCCTCCTCCTGATATAATCAAAGAATGGTTTCAATTTTATCCGTGCCGGCTCTCCGCAAGCCCAATTTAGCTAGTCCACTCCCTGCATCTTTCCCCGTAGCCCTGCAATTTTATTTCCTTGTGCTTGTCCAAATTTCTTTTGAAAGCCAGGATTGAATCTACTTCCAGCACCTTTTCAGACAGTGCATTTCAGATTGTAACCACTCGTTGCATGAAGAAGTTCTTCCTTATGTTGCCTATGATTCCTTTGCCAGTACTTTAAATCTGAGTCCTCCAGTTCTCAATCCTACTGCCAATGGGAATTGTTTTTCTTTATCTACTGTGGGAAGTCCTCATGATTTTGAACACCCCTCTCTGATCTCCCCTCAACCTTCTGTAAGGAGAATAAGCTTAGCTTCTCCAACCTATACCTGTAATTGACATCTCTTGCCCTTGGAACTTTCCCATAAATCTTTCTTCCACCCTCTCTAAAACTTTCAATATCCTAAACTGTGATGCCTAAAATTGGCCACAATACTCCTTGCTTTTGTATTCACTGCCTCTATTTATAAAGCTAGGATCCCAAATGCCTTTTTAACCATTTTTTTCCAACCTACTCTGCCACTCTCATACCTCCCATTTCTTGCACTCCCTTTAGAATTGTATCCTTTAGTTTATATTGTTTCTCCTCATTCTCCCAACCAAAAATATTTTCACTTCACACTTAAATTTCATCTGCCTTGTATCTGCCCATTCCAGCATCCTGTCCATGTCCTCATGAAGTCTATCATTAACCTCCTCATTGCTCACTTAAATTTTAAGTTTTCCTCAACTGCAGATTTTGAAATTGTGCCCTCTGTACTCAAGGCCTAAGACATTAATATAGATTAAGAAAAACAGGGGTCCTAGTTCTAAGCCCTGGGGAACACCACAGTATGCACTTCTCCAGTCCAAAAAAACAAATGTTCACCACTACTGTTCCCGTCAGCCAAGTTCATATCCTTTCTGCCACTGACCCTTTTATTCCATGGGCTTCAACTTGCTGACAAACCTATTATGTGGCACTTTATCAATCATCTTTTATAAGTCTATAAACAGCACATCACTGCATTACCTTTTCCGTGCTCTCTGCCTCTTGGAAAAAGTCCAGTCAGATTGGTTGAATACAATGTGCCTTGAACAAATTCATGCTGGCTCCCATAATTAATTCACGCTTATCTAAGTGACTGTTAATTTTGTCCAAGATTTTCATTTCTGAAGGTTTTCCCATCTGGCCTGCAGCTGCTGGATTGATCCTTACACCTTTGTTCAAAAAAGCATGTAATATTTACAATTCTCCAGTCATCTGGAACCACCTTGCATATCCAAGGAGGAACGGAAGACTGTAACCAGTACCTGTCCAATTTTCACCTTTACTTTCTTCAGCATCCTTGGATGCATCCACCTGGTGATAAGTCCTGGTGACATATCAACCTTAACTACAGCCAGACTCTCTTAGACCTTCACTGCCTCTTGATGGTTTTGCTGGCAATCCCTTTGGTAAGATAGATGCAAAGTGCTTATTTAGTACCTCCTCCGTATGCTTTTTTTTCTCATTGTGTAGGCCTCCTTTTTTTTTGTCCCTAATCATTCCCACCCTTCCTCTTACTCATCTTTTATTATTTATATGACTGGAGAAGACTTTTGGGTTTCATTTTTATGTTAGCTGCAAAGAGCATTCCTAAAGCAGTTGAGTTTTTATGGCCATCTAACACTTTTGGTGGTATTTCAATTTTTTTTAAACTGCATTTAAATTATCAAGCTGCTATGGATTGTGATCTCTTTCTTTGGATATTTATTGAAGCCTCTGGATTATTGGAGGGGAGATGGTGTGTCATGGTAATGCCACTGGACTAGTAATCTAGAGGCCCAGACAAATGTTCTGGGGGACGCGGTTCAAATCTCACCATGGTGGCGGTGGAATTTAAATTAATTATTCAAATCTGGAATTGACAACTGGTCTCAGTAATGGTGACCATGAAACTATCATTGCTGTTAAAACCCATATGTTCACTAATGTCCTTTAGGGAGGGAAATCTGCTGTCCTTGCCTGGCCTGCATGTGACTACCGACTCACAGCAATGTGGTTGACTCTTAACTACCCTCTGAAGTGGCCTGGTAAGCCACTCAGTTCATGGGCAATTAGTGATGGACAACAAATGTTGGCCTTGCCTGTGACTCCCACATTCCATGAAAGAATAAAGGGGAAAAAAAGCCCAGTAACATAACCACTGTACTACTGAGTTGTATTATTCTATTACACTGACTCTAAATGAACACAAACTCAGCTCCTGCCAGAAATTCCATGTTCAACTTCCTCCTCAATTACCAAAAGTTGGCTGATTATTCACAACTTCAACATCCTATTCAACAGTGAGATGAAGTTCAGCTCCCATTTTCTCTGTCACAGTGACCACCCATTTCCATGTCTAAGATCGCTTCTTTCACCTTTCCTTCACCAATCTGTTAGTGAAGGCTTCATCCATGTCTGTCACCTCCAGATTTCACGATTCCAATGCTTGCCTGGCAGGCTTGCCATCCAAGTCTGTCCATAAACTTCAAGTACAAAACTCTACTGTGCACATCTTAGTCTGTGCCATGTTCCACTTAGCCATTACTTCTGCCCTTGCTTATCAACATGAGCTCCCAGCCCCCTGATTTCTGCAATCTAAAATTCTCATCCTCTGTTTTAGATCACTTCATGGCCATGCTGCTTCCTATCTTTGTAGCCCTATAACCCTTTTCTGAACTGTTCCTCATCTATGATCTCTTGGACGTTCTCTTCTCCCTACCCCCTACCATCGGCAGCTGTAACCTATGCTCTTAAATTTTCTACGTACACCTCTCCTCTTCTGCTTTTAAGATTCTCCTTAAACCTCATTTCTTTAACCAAGCTTTTAGCCTTGTTTCCTAATGGTATCTCCTGTAGCTGTCAATTTTGTTTGATAATGCTTCTTTTCCTACATTTAAACCCTACATGTAAATGCCAGTTGTCTTCGTCTGTGACCTGATGAAAGTTAATGGATGTGGTATGGTTTCAGCTGATGACTAAGCCAAATTTTCATGGATAGATGTAGAATCATAAGACCATAAGATGTAGGAGCAGAAGTAGACCATTCAGCCCATTGAGCCTGCTCCACCATTCAATGAGATCATGGCTGATCTGATAATCCTCAACTCCACTTTCCTGCCTTTTCCCCAATAAACCTTGATTCCCTTACTGATTAAAAATCTGTCTATCTCTGCCATGAATATACTTAATAACCCAGCTTCTACAGCCCTCAGCAGTAAAGAATTCCACAGATACCCTCTGAGAGAAGAAATTTCTCTTCATCTCTGTCTTAAATGGGTTATTATGCCCTCTGGCCCTGAACCCTCCCACAAGGGGAATCAACCTCTCAGCATCTACCCTGTCAAGCCCCCTAAGAATCTTATGTTTCAATAAGGTTACCTCTCATTCTTCTAAACCCCAGTGAATAAAGGCCCAACCTACTCCACTTTTCCCATAAGAAAATCTCTCCATATCCGGGATCAACCTAGTGAACCTTCTCTGTACTGCCTCCAATGCCAATATATCTTTCCTTAGATAAGGGGACCAAAACTGTTTGCAGTATTCTAGGTATGGTCTAACTAGTGCTTTATGTAGTTTTAGCAAGACTTCCCTATTTTTATACTCCATCCCCTTTGAAATAAAGGTCAAAATTCCATTTGCCTTCCCTATATCCTGCTGAACTTGTATACTAGCTTTGTGATTCATGCACGAGGACCCCCAAATCCCTCTCTGCTGCAGCCTTCTGCAGTCTTCCTCCATTTAAATAATATTCAGCTCCTCTATTCTTCCTGCCAAAGTGCATAACCTCACATTTTCCCACATTATATTTCATCTGCCAAGTTTTTGCCCACTCACTTAACCTGTCTATATCTCTCTGCAGGCTCTGTGTCATCCTCACCACTTGCCTTCCCACCTATTTTTGTCATCTGCAAACTTGGCGATAGTACATTCACTTCCCTCATCTAAGTCATAATATATATTGTAAATAATTGAGACCCCAGCACTGATCCCTTTGGCACTCCACTAGTTATAGGTTGCCATCCTGAAAATGCCCCCTTATCCCAACTCTGTCTTCTATTAATTAGCCAATCCTCTATCCATGCTAATATGCTACCCCCAGCACCATGGTCTTTTAACTTATTAAGTAGCCTTATGTGCGGTACCTTATCGAGTGCCTTTTGGAAATCCAAATATATTACATCTACTGGTTCCCCTTCATCTATCCTGCTTGCTACCTCCTCAAAGAATTCTAATAAATTTGTCAGGCATGATTTTCCCTTCATGAAGCCATGCTGACTCTGCTTGTTTATAGCATGTACTTCTAAATGCTCTGCTATTACATCCTTTATAACAGAATCTAACATTTTCCCAATGACAGATGTTAAGCTAACTGGGCTATAGTTACCTGTTTTTTGTCTCCCTCCCTTTTTGAATACGGGTGTTACATTGGCAGTTTTCCAATCCTCTAGGACTTTTCCAAAATCTAAGGATTCTTGGGAGATTACTACCAGTGCATCCACTATTCCTGTAGCTACTTCCTTTAATACCCTAGGATGTAATCCATCAGGTCCAGGGGACTTAGCGGCCTTTAGCCCCAGTAGTTTCCCTAGCACTTTTTCTCTAATGATACATATTGTATTTATTTCCTCCCCCTCTTTTGCCCCTTGATTATTTAGTATCTTTGGAATGCTGTTAGTGTCTTCTACCTTGAAGACTGATGCAAGTATTTATTCAACTCCTCTGCCATTCCATGGTTTCCCAGTCCACTCCAGCCAAATCTCTCCTGATTCTTTTGCAATTACCCTTATTTAAGTTTAGCACAGTTGTTTCTGACCCAAGTTTCTCTCACTTGAGCTGAATGCTAAATTCTACCATGTTATGGTCACTGTTTCCTAGGGGATCTTTTACTGAGATCATTTATTAAACCTGCCTCGTTACACATTACCAGATCCAAAATGGCCTAATCTCTGGTTGGATCCACAACATATTGTTCTAGGAAACTGTCCCGAATACATTCTGAATTCTTACTTCTGTCTACCTCTGTCAATTTGATTTTCCCAATTTACATGAAGATTAAAGTCACCTATGATTAATGTACTGCCTTTTTTACATGCCCTCATTATCTCCTGATTTATTCTCTGTCCTACGGTATAGCTATTGTTAGGGGGCCTATAGACTACTTCCATCAGTGTCGTCTTCACCTTGTTATTTCTTACCTCCACCCATATGGATTTTATATCTTTCGATCCAAGATCATTTCATGCTATTGTACCCATTCTGTCTCGTACTAGCAAAGCTACCTCACCACCTTTTCCTCCCTGCCTGTCTTTTTGAAAAGTCACATACGCCTGAATGTTTAGTTCCCAGCTTTGATCATCTTGTAACCATGTCTCCGGAATGGCTATAAGATCATACCCATTAACCTCTATTAGTGCCGTTAATTGATTTATTCTGTCCCGAATACTATGTGCATTTAAGTAAAGAGCCATTAATTTAGTCTTTTTACCATTTTCCCCCCCTTTGACCCTATTTGCTGTTGTTTTTTTTTAATGTTTGTACACTCTATCCCCTCTCTCTCCCTCTCTCTCTCTCTCTCTCTCTCTCTCTCTCTCTCTCTCTCTCTCAAAGCCCTCTCCACAGCCCTAGTTATTCGATTCACCAGGACATTGGTCCCAGCATGGTTCAAGTGAAGCCTGTCCCACTGGAACAGCTCCCTAGCTCCCTTCTATCCCAGTATCGGTGCCACTGCCCCATGAACTGAAACCCATTCCTCCCACACCACCCTTTGAACAATTGGATGTTGAGAATAGAGCTTGTATGTTTAATGCAGAGTAAATAGGAAAAAAAATTGGAGAGAAAATTGACCATGTTCCATGGAACTCTTTTGTTGCTGCAGTTGTATGGAATCCAGGCTGGGGCACACATGTTGCAAAAATGGTTGGTGGAATCTTCCAGAAACTTCATTAAGAATCATAAAACCATGGAATGCTTACATCACAGAAAGAGACCATTCAGCTCTCATCAACCCTCTCTTTTCCTTTCCAAAGAACTCACTTGTGTTCGTTGAACACAATTTACGTTAAACAAATCCGTGCTAGTTTTCCTTCCTTATTGCACACTGGTCCAAGTGACAATTTTGCCTACCAATGAGGTTAAGAGAATTGAGTGGCCTGTAATAACTGGGTTTTTCCTGGCACCCTTTTGTGAACAAGGGTGTAACATTTGCAGTTCTATAGATTCCTGGCACAGCCTCTCCTCTCTTCCACCACTGTCCCCCCCCCCCCCTACCCCGCCCCCCACCATATCTAAGGAGGATTTGAAGATTATGGTCAGTACCTCCCTCCTTACTCCCCTGAGCATCCTATCTGGAGCTAGTGCCTTCCAAGTGGAATTGCTAAAGCTTGCAATATGTGGTCTACAAAACTCAAACATGCTGTGATTGACTGACTGTAGCTATTTTTTCATATTGTTCCTGATCTAAGTATAACCCAAGACGAGCAGAATTGAAATGGAGTGGTTTCTGCAAAAGTTTGCCCTATATATCACTAAAGTGCTTTAAGCAGACTATTACTCTTGTAAACGACTGACCAGAAAGCCAATGCAAGAGCTACTAGCTTAGGTCATAAGGAAATAAGGCTGGTTTATTGGTACTGCAGTGAAATATTTTTGAACAGTTGCCCTAATTATAAAATGGATAGAACTCCAGAATGCAATCCTTTGTCGCAAGGTAATAAAAATAGGTACCGTAATCCAGTAGGACACTTAGCAGTTTTAATGGATGTGCTTTATTTTTTCTTTGCATGAGATTTAATTAAAGTTAGAAATTAAAAATTGTAGAGCTGGTAGTTCAGAAGAGCCTTAAACTTTTTCCAGATAAACTTCAAAATGGTTATATATATTTAATTTAAAAGGGTAATAATTATGCAAGCCATCAACTGCAATAGTCTCCCTTTCCCGCTAACCTCTTTTAGGTTTTACGTATTATAACAAACATCTGCTTACCAGGAATATGCAGGGTTCCACCTTTCTATGCTGCCCTAGTTCCTTGGATCATTACAGCTAAAGTCATACATCCTAACTGTGTTTGTAAATATTTTTAAGTTAATGAGGAGCCTTCCTACCCTCCTCCACCCCCCACCCCCCCCAACCGCCAATCGGATATCAAAAAATAACAGGTATGCTGCATATCTGTTTTGAATGCGTACAGGTAAGAGGCAAGGTTTAATTATCATTGTGCTGCTAATTGAAATTTGAATGATAACTGGTCTGTGTTTATGGACTCTGGCACTGGGCCTGCTTTTATAATCTATTTTATTACTGAGCAATCAGAGATGGCAGTAAGCCAACAATTTTCATTTATTTTTGAAGTTACTATCATGTAAATATTACATCCTCCAGTGATTATCTATGGTCCAAGACTTTAGCTGGGAAAAAAATCTCTGCCAGAATTTTAGTTGAAAAACTAATTGCCCTTCCAGGAAATGAAGTGTAACAATTTGCCAAAGCAGGCTTGTATGTGCAGCAACCAGTCTTTTAAAATCTACTGTGAATATAATTCTTAAGCAATAATCAAAGTTGTCATTAATAAAAAACTGTTGATGTGAAATTAACAAAATGTAACTTCAATTTATTTTATAAAATGAAGTTCCAGAGTAAGTCACAATTGGCAAGTCTTTTGTTATATTTGTATTTTGGTGAAGGAAATTGCTACTGGCTATAATGATAGGCCTTAGATTTTTCATTAACATTTCATGCAGATGGATATGTTTGTGGTTTAATTCAATTAGGATGTTAATTCTGGGAACACTTTCCATGCATGCATTCATGAGGTATAGTGCAGCTATCCTTTTCCTTCAGGTACCTAAGAGGGTATTGGTGACCATGGACTTCCATTGGATTGGTCCATGATTTTGCTTGACAAATTTCTGCTATGGTTTGCCATTGCCTTCGGCAGTATGTCTGACCAGAAAACTCTTCTTTTTACTGCCTGCCACCTGGCATAATAGAAGGATTTACAGGCTGATAATCAACCTGTTTGGCCACATTATGTTTGGTCATCAAGTTCTGAGGTGGGTTCTGAGTTCTTGAACCTGAAGCTCCTGGCCCAGAGGTAGGGATGCTACCACTGCTCCACAAGACCTCTGAGTGGTACAGCTGTATGCAGAGTAAAGCTCTCTTTGCATTATGTCCTACCTCAGCCTCAACCTTAGTAGGACCCTAATGTACTAGCATGCTACTTCAGACATCTCCCACATCACCTTGGAGCCAAATAATCAGAGTGACAGTTAATTAGTGCCAAAGTAGTGATTCTTTTGTGCTGTACCTCCATGGATTAAAACTGGTTTGAGCTCCTCTCACATCTTTCTCTCCTCCTTGGGTAGCCCCTCAGAATCAAGGATGACTTGCTTCCACTCTGGTTCGATGGGTTCTGAGATGGCTAATAAATCCAGTGTGCTATCTATACACTCTGCCACATAGGAGGCAGGTGGTGCTTGAAAAGTTGGGCGTATGGGTTGTTGAGGTTTGTGTGCTCCCCCTGACGCCTTGACTTCACCTCTGCACGTTCCCGACCAAGTCTCGTGAAGTGTTCGGTGCCTTCCTGATTGAACCTTCTCCATTTTGGTCGTTCACAAGTCAGGGTGAGTTGGTGGGTATGTTTGACCTCTTCACGATGCTTTCAGGACACCCCTAAAGCATTTCTGTTGTCTTCCAGGGAGTCTCCTGCTGTGGCTGAGTTCTGAGTAGAGCAATGGTTTTGGGGGGGTACCCACACACAGAATATTTATGACAGACAAAGACTTTGACCGGGTCACTCTGGGCTGGATTTCAACCCGGGTCCCAGAGGTGAAAGGCCAGTGACTAGACCACTGTACTGTAGTGTAAGGGGTTAATTCTAACTGTGATATGCTAATGAGACAGTATACAACCCAGAAAGTGATGCAGTGTCTCATGATCTTGCTCTCTCTTGTGGACCTCATGGTGGTGAGATGTAGTTCACATTAAGAGATGTCCCAATAAAGTTAATGTTTTCCTCACCTAAGAAGACTCTCCAAATATTTTGTGTTGACATAACTAGACCAAGAATATTATATGCACCATCAAGTACCTGACTGTTCTGTAGTACTTGAATGTTAGTCACCTCACAAATTTAGACCAAAATCCAAAACTGGAGTTCTACTTTTATTTAGTAATGGTTTTAGACTTTTAATCTTTAAATTCTGTCTAAATGCTAAGTTGTGGCAGTTCTATACACACCTTTTTGGAGTTAATGTGTCGTTTGCCGTTGCTTGCACTACTTAATTTTACAAAGTTAGAAAATATTCTGAACTGTCTGAAATATATTTTCATTTGGGATTGAATATTAGTTTATGCTTAAGGAACTTGTCACAAGTGGTTGTATATTTGTTGTATTAAGCTAAGTGCACCACTAGAAATGTCCGCATTGTGGTTTTTTTTTCATCGAATGTAGTGATTTTTTAAAAAAACTTTGTGGTTTGAGGGCTAAAAAATGGTTTTATTCTAGATTTGCTGACCTTTTAAGTGCTGTTATCAATGTTAGCTGGGACAGCTGGGCAGAAAATTAGTTGCAGATTAGTATTTAATTATTGGGAATGCCAATGTTGGCTTGCACAAATTTTGAAAACGTCTGAATCCGCAAAAGAAAAAAAATCTTGCTCTTTTAGTTGGTGGTTTGGAGAGAACAATATCTTGACACGCTATGATTACATGCATGGTAATTTTTTTTTCATAAGGTCAGGTGCCATTATATTTACACAGAGGGTGTTCTTCAGTAGCACACAATATGAGATATCACTAAAGTTTCTGTATTGCATTGCTTTTTTGTATGTAACATTTTTGCAATTCAGTAGCTGTGATTTTTATTTTATACAGCATTGTAGCATTAAGTATTTTCATAACAAAAACAGAATTACCTGAAAAAACTCAGCAGGGCTGGCAGCATCGGCGGAGAAGAAAAGAGTTGATGTTTCGAGTCCTCATGACCCTTCAGCAGAACTGAGTAAAGTTAGGAGAGGGGTGAAATATAAGCTGGCTTAAGGTGGGTGGGGGGGCCCTTAAACCAGCTTATATTTCACCCCTCTCCTAACTTTACTCAGTTCTGCTGAAGGGTCATGAGGACTCGAAACATCAACTCTTTTCTTCTCCGCCGATGCTGCCAGACCTGCTGAGTTTTTCCAGGTAATTCTGTTTTTGTTTTGGATTTCCAGCATCCGCAGTAGTTTTTTGTTTTTATTTAAGTATTTTCATGCTAATTTAAAGTGGATCTCTGAAAAGTAAAACAAATAGCAATCCTACTTCTATGGACAGCAAGTTTCAAGAATAATTTACATTGAAAAGCTGGATGAAGTTAGACCAAATTGGACTCTGGTGACACTATTCGCACTCGAACAAAATATTCAACATGTATAGTGCTATATCTTTTGGATAATCTGAAGTAAAAGTGCTGAATTTTAAAAAAAAATGTTGACTCTGCAGTGCTGAGAAGCTGCATATTGAAGCAAAAAAATAATGCACTCCGTTTGAAAACAGCCAACTTTTAAAGTATTTGGTTTGGCCATTATCTGCCAGATACATGTTCTGTATCTTAGAGTCATAGAGGTCTACAGCACAGAAAAAGGCCCTTTGGCCCATCGGGTCTGCGCCGGTCAAACAAGCTCCTAACTAATCCCATTTTCCAACACTAGGCCCGTAGCCTTGTATGCCATGGCATCGCAAGTGCACATCCAAATACTTCTTAAATGTTATGAGGGTTTCTGCCGCTACCACCCTTTTAGGCAGAGAGTTCCAGGTTCCCACCACCCTCTGGGTGAAAAAATTCTTCCTCACATCCCCTCTAAACCTCCTGCCCTTTACCTTAAATCTATGCCCCCTGGTTATTGATCCCTCCACCAAGGGGAAAAGTTCCTTCCTGTCCACCCTATCTATGCCCCTCATAATTTTATACACCTCAATCATGTCCCCCCTCAATCTCCTCTGCTCCAGGGAAAATAACCCCAGTCTATCTAATCTCTCCTCATAACTAAAACTCTCCAGCCCAGGCAACATCCTGGTAAATCTCCTCTGCACTCTCTCTAGTGCAGTCACATCCTTCCTATAATGCGGATTCCAGAACCGCACGCAATACTCCAGCTGTGGCCTAACCAGCGTCTTATACAGTTCCAGCATAACCTCCCTGCTCTTATATTCTATGCCTCGGCTAATAAAGGCAAGTATCCCATATGCCTTCTTAACCACCTTATCTACCTGTCCTGCTACCTTAAGGGACCGGTGGATATGCACACCAAGGTCCCTCTGACCCTCGGTACTTTCCAGGGTCTCACCATTCATATTGTATTCTCGTGCCTTGTTTGTCCTGCCCAAGTGCAACACCTCACACTTATCCGGATTAAATTCCATTTGCCACTGCTCAACCCCTCTGACCAGCCTGTCTATACCCTCCTGTAATCTAAGGCGATCCTCCTCACTGTTTACCACCCCACCAATTTTGGTGTCATCCACGAACTTACTGATCAACCCTCCTACATTTAAGCCGTAGTCATTTATATATACCACAAACAGCAAGGGACCCAACACCGATCCTTGTGGAACCCCACTGGACACAGGCATCCAGTCACAAAAACACTCCTCGACCATCACCCTCTGCTTCCTGCCACTCAGCCAATTCTGGATCCAATTAGCCAAATTGCCTCGGATCTCATGGGCTCTTGCCTTCTTTATCAGTCTCCCTTGCGGGACCTTATCAAAAGCCTTGCTGAAGCCCAAGTAGACTACATCAAATGCATTGCCCTCATCCACACACCTGGCCACCTCTTTGAAAAATTCAATCAAATTGGTCAGACATGACCTCCCCTTAACAAAACCATGTCGACTGTCCTTGATTAATCCCTGCCGCTCCAAGTGTAGTTTAATTCTGTTCCTTAGAATTGCTTCCAATAGTTTCCCCACCACTGAGGTTAGACTGACTGGCCTGTAGTTCCCTGGTTTATCCCTTCCTCCCTTCTTGAATAACAGTATCACATTGGCTGTCCTCCAGTCCTCTGGCACCCCTCCTGTGGCCAGAGAAGTATTGAAAATTATTGCCATTGTCTTCTACCTAATGACACTTATTTACATTCTTAGCAACGTTTGGGGAACTTGAGAATATGAAAACTCAGGGTTAAAGGATTATAAATTAGCAAAGCAGTATTAGCCAAGGAATAGGTTGCCTTAACAATAAAATACTGAAGTATAGCTAAGCAATACATCTTGCTCATATTTAGAGACTGAACTTGGCTTGCTTCTAATTGCGAACAGAAAGATTTTTACCAAATGCTAGTTAGCACAGTTGCTAAATTGAAATCAGCTTGGAAAGTCAATACTAGAATTTTCATGTTTTGCTTACGTAATTGATTTTACTTCAATTTATCTCTATGTAATAGGCCTATTGCACATGTACATCACCATTGACGAAGAGACCCAACAGCAGATCAGCTGTGCCAGTTCAGCCTACTACAAACTATGGTGGCAAGTGTTTGACAACAAAGACCTCTGCAAGCTATCAAAAGCCCTGGTGCTCAGAGCAGTTGTCATCACCACTCTCTCCTGTACTGCGGTGAGACCTAGACTGTGTATCAGCATAAGAGCGCTAGAGAAATTCCATCAGCAATACCTTTGCTGCATCCTCCGGATTCATTGGGAGGATCATCGAACAAAAACTATTGTCCTCCTTAAAGTCAGCTCCACAAGCATTCATGCAAAACTCCTACAAAATCAACTCTGATGGACTGGACTTTATTGAAATGTACAAGATTCTAGGGGGAAATGATAGGATGGATACTGGGAGGATGATTTCTCTTGTGGGGAGACTAGAATTAGGGGCCACAGTTTACGAATAAGTGGTCTCCCTTTTAAGATTGAGATGAGAATTTTTTTCTGAGATGCCGTTAGTGTGTGGAATTCTCTTCTTCAGAAAGCAGCGGAGGCTGAGTCATTGAATTTATTCAAGGCTGTGTTAGATTTTCTTTTGATCAAAAAGGTAGTTGAGGGTTATGGGGACAGACTGGAGTTGAGAGCACAACCAGATTAGCTATGATCTTTTCGAATGGCAGAGCAGGCTTGAAGGGCTGAATGGCCTACCCCTCCTTAGTACTATGTACCTATGTGTCCGGATGGTCACAAGTCGTCGTTCTCAACCCCCCACCCACCCACCAGGTCCTGTTCTCTTAACTCTCTCAAATGGTGAACGTTCTGGGGAGGGCAAAGAAAACGCTTCAAAGACATTCTGAAGTTGTCACTCTGAAGTGGGGCAATATTGACCTTAATGACTGAGAGGAGCTTGCTACCAATTGTTCAGAATGGCGGCAACATTTCCATTGCCCATTGGTGCTCATGGTGGCAACTTGTCCACAGAAACAACAGTGGTTCAAGAAGGCAGCTCACCACCACCATTTTTTCAGGACAATTGGGGATGGGCAATAAGTGCTGGCCTAGCCAGCGACGCCCACATCTCATGTACGAATTTTAAAAAAGCAAACTGCATCACACTTCAAGTCACAACATATCTTAATGATGAGGCAGGACACTGGCAGAGAAGGAAAAAAAAGTAAGCAAATTGTACAATCTGGACCCCACTATCTTGTGGGACGTCCTGTCACATGTGCCCAAAGATACGCGGGTTGAAAATCGGCCTGTTCAGTTAGATGAAGACCATGGCAGAATACTTGAGACCTTAAGTACGTGTCACCCTCGAATTGAGGGGCAGCCGCTGATGACAATACATTTGGATTATCTTGATAGATAAGTATGTTCTTCTTATAAATTTTCCCACTAGCCTGCTAATATTATGTTTGTAATAACCATATGACTGATCAGGTGAATTAAAAGACACGTAATTGTATTTTGTATGTAAAATCTATTGTGATGGGTGAATTTAAATCTGCCAAGGCTTGGTTGGAGCAAGCTTCTTTATTTTAAACCCTTTGGCCAAGACTAAGGAAAATGAATTTCAGATGGGCCTTCATAGTGCAAATTGTAATGCTGTGGACTATCGAAAAATTCAATCAATGCTAAAAGGTAGAGATAAAACAATGGATGGAAATACATTTGAAAATAATGGAAATAGGTTGGAAAAGAAAAATCTATATAAATTAATTGGGAAAAAAAAGGGGGGGATCGGAAAGGGGCTGGGGATGGAGGAGAGAGTTCATGATCTAAAATTGTTGAACTCACTATTCAGTCCGGAAGGCTGTAAAGTGCCTAGTCGGAAGATGAGGTGCTGTTCCTCCAGTTTGCGTTGAGCTTCACTGGAGCAATGCAGCAGGCCAAGGACAGACATGTGGGCATGAGAGCAGGGTGAAGTGTTGAAATGGCAAGCGACAGGGAGGTCTGGGTCATGCTTGCGGACAGACCGAAGGTGTTCTGCAAAGCGGTCACCCAGTCTGCGTTTGGTCTCTCCAATGTAGAGGAAACCGCATTGGAGCAAAGAATGCAGTAGACTAAATTGAGGGAAGTGCGAGTGAAATGCTGCTTCACTTGAAAGGAGTGTTTGGGCCCTTGGACGGTGAGGAGAGGGGAATTGAAGGGGCAGGTGTTGCACCTTCTGCGGTTGCATGGGAAGGTGCCGTGGGAGGGGGTTGAGGTGTAGGGGGTGATGGAGGAGTGGACCAGGGTGTCCCGGAGGGAACGATCCCTGCGGAATGCTGCCGGGGGGATGAAGGGAAGATGTGTTTGGTGGTGGCATCATGCTGGAGTTTGCGGAAATGACGGAGGATGATCCTTTGAATGCGGAGGCTGGTGGGGTGATAAGTGAAGACAAGGGGGACCCTATCATGTTTCTGGGAGGGAGAGGAAGATAGGTGGATGCGCGGGAGATGGGCCGGCCACGGTTGAGGGCCTTGTCAACCACCGTGGGTGGAAAACCTCTTAAGGAAGAAGGAAGACATGTCAGAGGAACTGTTTTTGAAAGTGGCATCATCAGAACAGATGCGACGGAGGCGAAGGGACTGAGAGAATGGGATGGAGTCCTTACAGGAAGTGGGGTATGAGGAGCTGTAGTCGAGGTAGCTGTGGGAGTCGGTAGGCTTGTAATGGATATTGGTGGACAGTCTATCACCAGAAATTGAGACAGAGGTCATGGAAGGGAAGGGAAGTGTCAGAGATGGACCATGTGAAAATGATGGAGGGGTGGAAATTGGAAGCAAAATTAATACATTTTTCCAGGTCCAGACGAGAGCATGAAGCATCACCGAAGTAATCATCGATGTACCAGAGAAAGAGTTGTGGGAGGGGGCCGGAGTAGGACTGGAACAAGGAATGTTCCGCATAGCCCATAAAGAGACAGGCATAACTGGGGCCCATGCGGGTACCCATAGCCACACCTTTTATTTGGAGGAAGTGAGAGGAGTTTAAGGAGAAATTGTTCAGTTTGAGAACAAGTTCAGCCAAACGGAGGAGAGTAGTGGTACATCACATTCTTTGTTTGGGACCTTCTCCTTGCCCCCCGCCCCGTGTCCTGCTCCCTGGGACACGTCTCGAATGGTGCTACTCTTCAGGTCATCTGACCTGCAGTTTTGCACAGTTTCACTTTTATTTTCTGCGCAGGCACGCAGGGCCAATTCCTGGCTTGGAGGACGTAAAAAAGATTAACTGTGCATGTGCGGCCGTTTCCTGGTCAGCGTATGTGTGAATTCAACGAACTGCGCGTGCGCAGCTAATTCCCGGCTGGCGCATGCACAGGAGACACAAAAACTGAAAAAGACTCTAACTGCGCGGTAAGTATTTGAATTTTACAACAAAACTCTTCATAATTTTGAATACCTCTCTCAAATTTCTAATTTTGAATGCCTTTATCAAATCTTTTCCTAATCTTCTCTGCTCTAAGCAGAATCATCCCAGCTTCACGTAACTAAATACCCTCATTCCCTGGTATCATCCTGGTAAACCACTTCTGACTCAAATATTCTTCCTAAAGTGTAATGCCCAGAAGTATGCGTAACGCTGCAATGGAGGCCTAACCAGTGATTTGTAAAGATGTTGCATGGCTTCCTTGTTTTTGTTTTCATTGTCCTTATTTACAAAGCCGAAAGCCATATGCTTCCTTGTTTTGTCATCTTCAAGGATTTGTGAATACGTACGCCTTGCTGCCACTGTTCTTTTATCTCAATTTGAGAGGAGTATTTTCGATTTAAGTTCATTACTTCGCATTTACTTGCATGAAATTGCATTTGTCCCATGTATCCCCATTTCAGTAGTCTAGCCATGATGTCTGAACTACCCTGTTCAGTAATTTTTGTGACACCAGCAAGCTTTGTAATTTATCCATAACAAGAAAAGCAGTGGTCCTAATACCAACCCTTAGGGGACCTCCGGATACTTTTCTTCAGCTAGAAAAGCATTCGTTCATCTCCTCTGTAACTCCTATCACTTGGCCAGTTAAGTATTCAAGTTACTATCGTCTCTTTAATCCTGTGTGCTTCTATTTTCCAAATCTGTTACTTTACTTTATCAAATGTCGTTTGATGGTCTAACTCGGTGCTTTTTTCCCCACTGACTCTATTTGAGGCTTGAAAATTGGGGGATGAAAAGCTGAGAGAGCCTGGTTGGGGTTGCGGGGTGCTTTTTACCCCTTTTTTTTAATTCATTCATGGGATGTGGGCGTTGCTGGCTAGGCCAGCATTTATTGCCCTTGAGAGAGTGATGGTGAGCTGCCTTCTTGAACTGCTGCCTATACCTACGTGGTGTAGGTATACCCACAGAGCTGTTAGGGAGGGAGTTACAGGATTTTGACCCAGCGCCGATAAAACAACGGCGGCAATATATTTCCAAGTCAGGGTGATGAGTGGCTTGAAGGAGAACGTCCAGGTGGTGGTGTTCCCATGTGACTGCCCTCGTCCTCCTAGATGGTAGCAGCTGTGGGTTTGGAAGGTGCAGACTAAGGAGCCTTGGTGAGTTCCTGCAGTGCATCTTGTAGATGGTACACATTGCTGCCGCTGTTTACCGGTGGTGGAAGGAGTGAATGTTTGTGGAAGGGGTGCCAATCAAGCGGGCTGCTTTGTTCTGGAAGCTGTTGAGCTACTTGAGTCTTGTTGGAGCTGCGCTCATCCAGGCAAGTGAAGACTATTCCATCATACTCCTGACTTGTGCCTTGCAGATGCCGGACAGGCTTTGCAGAATCAGGCGATGAGTTACTCGTCGCAGGATTCCCAACCTCTTACCTACTCAGTATTAATATGGTTAGTCCAGTTCAGTTTCTGGTCAATGGTAACCCCCAGGATGTTGTTAGTGGGGGATTCAGTGATGTGAATGCCATTGAATATCAAGGGGTGATGGTTAGATTCTCTCTTGTCGGAGATGTCATTGCCTGACACTTGTGTGGCACAAATGTTACTTGCCACTTGTCAACCAAAGCCTGAATGTTGTCCAGGTCTTGCTTCATTTGGACATAGACTGCTTCAGTATTTGAGGAGTCATGAATGGTGCTGAACATTGTGCAATCATTGGTGAACACCACTTCTGACCTTATGATGGAAGGAGGTCACTGAACGTCAGTGAGCATGTTATTGCTAAGCAAATTCAGCTTGATAGCACTGTTGATGACCCCTTCCATCACTTTACTGATGATCAGAGTAGACTGATGGGGCGGTGATTGGCTGGATTGGATTTGCCCTGCTTTTTATGTGCAAGACATATCTGGGCAATTTTCCACATTACTGGGCAGATGCCAGTGTTGTAACTGTACTGGAATAGCTTGGCTAGGGGCATAGCATGTTCTGGAGCACAAGCCTTCAGTACAATTGCCTAAATATTGTCAGGGCCCATTGCCTTTGCGGTATCCAGTGTCGTCAGCCGTTTCTGGATAGCATGTGGAGTGTATTGACGTGGCTGAAGCCTGGCATCTGTGATGCTGGGGATCTTCGGAGCAGGCTGAGATGGATCATCCACTAGCAACAATCTTCAGCCAGAAGTGCCAAGTGTTCAGCATTATCTTTTTCACTGATGTGCTGGGCTCCTTGTATCATTTGTGGAAGGGGATGTTTGTGGAGCTTTCTGCTCCAGTGAGTTGTTTAATTGTCTATCACCATTCATGGCTGGATGTGACAGGACTGCAGATCCGTTGGTTGTGGAATCGCTTAACTCTGTCTATAGTTTGCTGATAAGCTGTTTGGCATGCATGTAGTCCTGTGTTGTAGCTTCACCAGGTTGACATCTCAGTTTTAGGTATTCCTGGCATTAACTCCTGCTCTCTTCAATGAACAAGGGTTGATTGGGTACAGTTCTGCTGCTGCTGATGGCTCCAGAGTCTCCATGGTTGCCCAGTCTTGTGTTACTCGATCTGCTTGAAACCTATCCCATTTAGCATGGCCGTGGTGCCACCCAGCACGACGGAGAGTATCTTCAAAGTGAAGATGGGACTTCATCTCCACAAGGACTGTGCAGTGGTCACTCCTACTGGTATTGTCATGGACAGATGCACTTGCGGCAGACAGGTTGGTGAGGAGGAGATCAGGTATGTTTTTCCCTCTTGATCGGCTCTGTCACCACCTACTGCAGACCCAGTCTAGCAGCTATGTCTTTTAGGACTCGGCCAGCTCAGTCAATAATGGTGCTACTGAGCCATTCTTGGTGGTGATGGATATTGAAGTCCCTCACCCAGAGAACATATTGCGCCCTTTCCACCCTCAGTGCCTCCTCGAAGTGGTGCTCAACATGGAGGAGGTTTCCTTCCCCATGTTTGACCTGGTGCCATGAGACTTCATGGGGTCTGGAGTCTATGTTGAGGGCTCCCAGGGCAGCTCCCTCCCAACTGTAAACCACTATGCTGCCACCTCTGCTGTCCTGTCCCAATGGCAGGACAGACCCAGGGATGGCGATGGTGGTGTCTGGGACATTATCTGCAAGGTATGATTCCGTGAGTATGACTGTGTCAGACTGTCGCTTGATTAGTCTGAGACAGCTCTCCCAAATGTGGCACAAGCCCCCAGATGATAGTAAGGAGGACTTTGCAGGGTCGACAGGGCTGAGTTTGCCATTGTCATTTCCATTGCCTAGTTCGATGCTGGCTGGTCCATCCGGTTTCATTTCTTATTTCCTGTAATGGTTTGTTACAACCGAGTGGCTTGCTAGGCCATTTAAGAGTCAACCACGTTACTCTGGGTTTGGAGTCACATGTAGGCCAGACCAGCTAAGGACTGCAGATTTCCTTTCCTATAGGACATTAGTAAACCAGATTCATGGTCATCATTAGACTTTTAATTCCAGATTTTTTAAAATGTTGAATTCAAACTTCTCCCAGGTCCCCAGAGTATTAGCCTGGGTCTCTGGGTTACCAGTCTAGTGACAATACCACTACACCACCACCTCCTCCAATTTAAATTAAAAAATAATAAAAGCCTACCTTTTCACCAGCTGTTTGGAACAGGAGTCAGGCCTCAAAGTTTGGTCAATTCATGAGCATCATTTAATAAAAGGGAGGACTTAAAGGGGCTTTGCAGTTGTTAACACTGTCAGAGCTCCACAGCAACCATTACTGCTTTGGAGCTCGTGACCCCAAAATTTTGTCTCGTGACTTCACTCAGGGTTGTGACCCACTTTTGGGAAGCCCTGGTCTAAATGCACAACATCTGCATTGCCTTCATGAATGCTGTTACTTGGTCAAATAATTTAGTCAGGATCTTCATATATGGTTTGATCTGTAATAAATGTGTACTGCTGTTCCTTAATCCATGTTTCTTTAAGTGATAAGATTGTCAAGGACAAACTAATTATTAGAAATAGAAATACCTGGAAAAACTCAGCAGGTCTGGCAGCATCGGTGGAGAAGAGCACAGTTGACGTTTCGAGTCCTCATGCCCCTTCAACAGAACACCTTCAGAAGGTGTTCTGTTGAAGGGTCATGAGGACTCGAAACGTCAACTGTGCTCTTCTCCACTTATGCTACCAGACCTGCTGAGTTTTTCCAGGTATTTCTATTTTTGTTTTTGTTTTGGATTTCCGGCATCCGCAGTTCTTTGCTTTTATCAAACTAATTATCACTTGTTTTCCCACCACTGATGTTGCACTGAATGGCCAGGTTTATCCCCCTTTTTGGATCAGGAATGTAACAGGTGGTAATTCTCCCTCCATTGCCCCCACCTTGTTAATTGAGAAACTGTTCTCTACTACTAGTGTGCATTATATAAGAAATTGTAGTTGAATACAGAAAGGCACTTGGATGATTGTAGAACTGCTTTAGTTTAGGTAGAAGTTGTTGGCTTTTGATATGTTGAATTGAGGTTAAAAATAAGTGCTGATCTAATAAAAATATTTGTTCCTCTTTGTGTTACTTGCATGGTTCCAAGATTGTATAGAAATAGGGACCAAAAGAGGATGGTTAATGCTAATGACTGGTTTTAAAAAAACCTAAACTGCCTTCTAATTCCATATCATGCCAATTCTGTCTCCTATCTTTTGTATGTGTTTAATTCTTTTGGTTTTCATAATCTCCAAATTCTGACGCAATTCAGTACTCTTTTTAAAAATGTTAAAAATAAACTTCTTAAAGCCCCCTTCAAAAATAGCTTAAAGAAGCTTGGGTTGCCGGCCCTGACGGCGACCGAATCTGTAATAGTCCATTGGAAGTTTTCATGGTCCAAGTGCATATACAGAGCACCTGCCAGTAAAATTTCCTTAATTTCTGGAGAGAGAACTGCAGGTATAGTGATACTTTCCATGGAATTTTAGGCATGTCGTAAAATGCACATTAAAACAATCTTGAGCATTCATGGGGCAGCAATATGTATTGATGAGGATGATTTAGGCCTGTTTAAAATTTTTTATTCAATCTTGTTGGCATAACGGTACAAATAAAGAAAAATCAAATATATGTAGCACATTCATTGAAAGTTAATTATTTTAAACTACATTATATTATTTTAAACTACATTATATTGTACAGTTGTGAGGCTTTAATACAGAACTTGATTTTTTTCCATCAACTTAATGTCAATGTAGGGTTTCTAAGAGCGTTTGTCCTATAAAATGCAGTTTAAATATATCCAAGGTTCTTTTACATGCAAAATGGACTTTTGGGTCAGCTTAATGTGAGATACAGCTGTTGCCAGTAGGTGGGACATGCTCAGATTTTCGCATGAATGCTAATATTTTAAATGTGATGGCCTGATTTGATTTGAAGTGCTGTTCCATCGTTTGTGCACTTCACATTGCAGGCAAAATATCTCTAAATGTTTCATACTTTGTGCTTTACCTAAATCATCTTAAATGCAGTATTTATATAGTTCAGATTGATCAGAGCTGTGCTTCAGTTCTCTTATAGAGCTGGACAACTTTTTTGTCCTACATGAAGGAAATTGATAACTTGGTGTTTTCTTAACCTAAATGCTGTGTGTACGTTCCCATTAAAATGATATGGCCTGATATGTTACAAATACACAAAACAGTCTCTATAAATGGGCACATTAGTTTTAGTACTAAGAGAAAATTTCAACACCAAAATAAAATGATGTGTATTTCTATTTGTTCAAAGGTGACTGAATTCAGAAAAATTCCAGGTTTTAATTTGCCAGATTCAGTCTTTAAAAATTTTTTGTAGATAGTTATATTTGGACTTCATAAGCAGGAATGTCTTGCTTTCAAAGATGCAAAATGCATTCTCTGCTTTATTCTATAATGCCTACCTGCATAGACATTGTTTGTATTCACAGCATGCCCCCCTTTTTAAAAGACTGTTTACTGAAATTGTACATTAAGTTACAATTATCCTTTGTCTTTGTACAGGTATTTAATAAATAATGGAGCCAGTGTCGCTGCTGTTAACAGTGAAGGAGAAATCCCATCAGATATTGCAGAGGAATCAGCAATGAAAGAGCTTTTACAAGATGAAATTAATAGGCAAGGTACAGCATGAGATTCTAGAATATTACATTTTTATGCTGGTGTTTGACTCATTTGTGAAAATGAGCTCTTGAGTGAGTGACGAATGACTAAGGCGAAATGGTCTGGTTTACAAGTTAAAATCTCTAAAATGTGTAGTTGTTGCTGAGATGTTTAGTGCATTTTACTTAACTGTGGAACTGAGTCATAGCATGGTTATTCTATTTTAATTGTGAAATACTTTGTCTTGTTTTGCTCCAGTTATGGATTTCATTTTTTATCTGGATGGATTATTACTAAGTTTGAGATAATGTAATATGGTTATGTCCTTAAATAAATTTGTTCATGGGCATGAATATCAAAGTTCATTCAGAAATGTCCCACCTGATTTACTGTTGAAATATCAATACAGTATCCATTTCAATTTGCCAGATACATTTCCACTGGATGAAACCTCCTCCAAAAATTATACTCCTGAACCATAGATTTTTTAAATTAGTGTCTGTTGGAAAAAGGGCATCCTAGGGGTCTTTGAGGTCGTCATATTACTCGCCCACACCCTCCTCTCTTTTTCTCCCTTCCCCCCGCCCGCATCATTCCGTCATGGTTAGCATATAAAATCTATATTTGCTGATTTTCTAGTGTGTTATTTCTGTTATATACACAAAGGGGTTCTGAAATAATAGGACTATTTTTCTTTGACCAGCTGATGCCTTTTGCAAGGTAGCATAGGGTAAATGGTGCAGTGAGGTGTGATCCATTAATGTAATAGACTAGTGTGAAAACTATCTAAGCAAACTGCTATGAGGTTACTTTTATTTTTCTGACTGTTTGTTTCATCATCGCCTTTTGCCTCCTGCCCCAGAAAGCTATGTGTCAAAACATGTCAAGAAATAATACATCCATTCTCTATTCCGATGTTCAGATAAACTTGAGGTAATTATTTGGAGTTGAGGTCACAATTGGATCAGCCATGATCTCATTCAATTCAATAACGAGTAGGTTAGACAAAGGAGAGCCAATGGATGTTATCTACTTGGACTTCCAGAAGGCCTTTGACAAGGTGCTGCACAGGAGGCTGCTCAGTAAGATAAGAGCCCATGGTGTTAGAGGCAAGGTACTAGCATGGATAGAAGATTGGCTGTCTGGCAGGAGGCAGAGAGTGGGGTTAAGGGGGTCCTTCTCAGGATGGCGGCGGGTGACTAGTGGAGTTCCGCAGGGGTCAGTGTTGGGACCACAACTTTTCACTTTACACAATGATCTAGATGAAGGAACTGAGGGCATCCTGGCTAAGTTTGCAGACGATACAAAGATAGGTGGAGGGACAGGTAGTACTGAGGAGGCGGGGAGGCTGCAGAAGGATTTGAACAGGTTAGAAGAATGGGCAAAGAAGTGGCAGATGGAATACAGTGTGGGGAAGTGTGAGATCATGCACTTTGGTAGGAAGAATAGAGGCATGGACTATTTTCTAAATGCGTAGAGAATTCAGAAATCTGGAGTGCAAAGGGACTTGGGAGTCCTAGTCCAGGATTCTCTTAAGGTTAACTTGCAGGTTGAGTCGGTAGTTAGGAAGGCAAATGCAATGTTGGCATTTATTTCGAGAGGACTAGAATATAAAAGCAGGGATGTGCTGCTGAGGCTTTATAAGGCTCTGGTCAGACCATATTTAGAATATTGTGAGCAATTTTGGGCCCCGTATCTCAGGAAGGATGTGCTGGCACTGGAGAGGATCCAGAGGAGGTTCACGAGAACGATCCCAGGAATGAAAGGCTTAACATATGAGGAACGTTTGAGGACTCTGGGTCTATACTCGATGGAGTTTAGAAGGATGAGGGGGGGATCTGATTGAAACTTATAGAATACTGAAAGGCCTGGATAGAGTGGACGTGGGGAAAATGTTTCCATTAGTAGGAGAGACTAGGACCGGAGGGCACAGCCTCAAAGTAAAGGGAAGACCTTTTAGAACAGAGATGAGGAGAAACTTCTTTAGCCAGAGAGTGGTGAATCTATGGAATTCATTGCCACAGAAGGCTGTGGAGGCCAGGTCATTGAGTGTATTTAAAACCGAGATAGATAGGTTCTTGATTGGTAAGGGGATCAAAGGTTATGGGGAGAAGGCTGGAGAATGGGGTTGAGAAACTTATCAGCCATGATTGAATGGCGGAGCAGACTTGATGGGCCGAATGGCCTAATTTCTGCTCCTATGTCTTATGGTCTAATGGTAGAGCAGGCTCAAAGAGGCCACCTACTGCTCCTAATTCATATGTTTGTATTGTTGTACTACCTGGGTAACTTTAACAGTCCTAAATTTTTATTTGTTGTATTTAATTAGTAGACACCAAGTTCTTTTCATGAATGTGCGCAATTGTCATCAAATGTTCTACCATTCAGTAACCTGATATTTTTATGAAAAGTCAAAAGTTATTGAGTGGGTTTCCATCCTGTTGGAAATGAGTATCTTGGTTTGATTTAACTACTGAAACGTTCCCAGGATGCTTAATGGTGCTGTATGCTTGAACTGTGGTTCAATTAAATTGTTCTTTCTAAGAATTATTTGAATATTTATCTGAGCATTTTGCAATAGCAGAATCCAATTGATCAGTAACTTATTATTTTGGCTTTTTGAATATAATTTGTAAAGGCATAATTGAGACTGCATTGTTCATCAGCATTGGGACTTTGAAATGGTGGTCACACAATTTTAGCAATTGGTAAAGTATCAGGGACAATAGGTCATCCAGTTTTCATTAGTAGCAACCTCACTTACCTGACTTATCCTCAAAGCATTCCTTCTCCAGATATTCAATTGTCTTCGCAACTTCCCTGATAATTGCTTTTTGTTCAAATTGAAAAGAATGTTGTATCTAACCTTTTTCATAGTCCTCACTTTTTCATTTTTAACTTGTATGCCCTGAGTTGAAATACTTCACAGAAATCATTCTGGCAGTGTTAAGGATTAGAAAGCAATGCATTTAAGAATTGCTTTAATTGTAAAAAAAAACCAGTTTGTATATATGATTTTTGACGCAAGCAGTAGTACTAGGAAAATCAATTCTCAATTTTCTGTGCGTTAATTTGAAAAGTTTTAAGAAAGCATGTTCATAACCTAAGCTAAGAGTAAACCCCCTTTCAAAGTTGTTGACTTTTAGTTCTACATGGAACCAGCTTTCAAGAACTTTTTTAGTTACCATTGGGTTTCCAATGTTGATTTTGACCCTCCTTGCCTATCAGTGTCTATCTGGAATCTCCAATCAGAGGTGGTTGAATACTAACATCTTACCGGTGTTTCTGCACCTCACAGCCCCCCAACCGCGTGCGCGCACGCACACTTCTTTCTGTGCCGCAGTTGCTTGTTTGCCTGTGCTCGTAACAGCCTTTTCAACATGGAGCTATACTGGTATCGTGGGTACAAGTGATAATAATAGAATGACATAATTCTCCATGCCTTGCTGCACAGAAAGATGGCCAGCAGCAGTAACAAGGAATTGAAGTGAGTTCACATCAAGATGGATGTAAGAAATGGAGTGTGCATTTTGCATGGGAAACTTGGCAATGCAGAAAATGGTCTGGGCAACTTGGTATCAGATTTTTTTTAGCTTGAATATAATGTGCATTAAGAATGTAAATCCATTTAAAAATATAGCTCAAAAGATTAAACATAAATTGCAAAACATGGCTGATGCATAGCATTCAGCACTTCTTTGTGTTGCCACTTGCTCATGACAAACAAAACAGTAGTTTTATACTTTTTTCTATTAGCTTACTATTTTCACTTCTACCACCTCAAACATAAGTTTACAAATATTCAAAGCAAGATCTTTTTAAAAATTCTTGCGCTATTTGTTGTGAGATTCATTCTTTTCCCCGTGGAAGTCTGTTTCAGGTATGTATGATTTTTGTCCTTGTATGACTGACCTTTCCTCTTGGCCTCAAAATCTGTTTCTTGGATTGGCAGACCCCTTGGGGTAAATAGCAGAAGACACTGGCATGACAGCACAAATCATGGATTTTTGAAATTGGGCTCTAAGATTACTCATCTTTTCACAGTCATGAATGGTGCGAGGAATTTGCTCTAAATTGTTGGGGTTAAAGTGGGCTTGCTTCAACCAGAGTGCGAGAAGTCACACCATTAATGAAAAAATATATAATGAGGAATTGCAACTTGAGCATTAAAATATTAATATTACAAACTACTGACACTTTTAATTTATTTTTAAAAACTCTTGAATCTTTTTAGGCACTAAAATTGAGACCATCTGTTCAGCTGCCCTTGCAGTATCTCTACCTAATCGCATATTTCCTGGCACGCTAGCTCTGAATCTGCATTATTAGTTTTTCTCCTATCCCCTGCTTGCAGCCTCCAAGCTCATCTTGTCCATGAATCTCATCCACTGGTCGTTTGAACCCAATCCCACAAAATTGCTGACTATCGAGCTTCCTTTCCTGGGCTATGTGCTGATATTGTAAATGCTTCTGTCCCAGGCCCTGTTTCCTTGTTTTCAAAACTGATGTTATCATCCCTCCTCAAAAAAAACATACTCGAGCCCTCGTTGCTAGCAAACCTGACTTCAGCTTTTTCCCCCCCAATATCCTTGAATGTGCTGTTGCCTTTGAAATCCATGCCCATCTTTCACACAACTTCATGTTCCTCTGCAAATGTTAACTGATTGTAGTGTCATAGTACTGTGCTTTAGAGCTTTAATGCTTTGTACTGCGCAATGCTAGATTGCAGGTTCACAACTTGTTACTCAAGCAGTGTGCATTTTGGTCTCTCATCATTGAGGATGTGTTCAGGCAAGCACTTGGGTGCTTTTTCACAGGAAGACTGAATTGCAGGGCCTGTCACTATTAGCTTCAATTTTGTACTTTGAACTAATTAACTTAAACTTTCAAATTGAGTATCCACATCAAAGCTACAGTTATTCCAAATATCAAGATGTCTTTTCAGTATAGATTACTATTTTCCATTTTCTTTTATTTGTTGTCAGAGTATGGTTATTTGCAATTTTAAAGGATTATGCTTTACAGTGAGGCAAGACTAAGGAGGCTTGCGATACTGACCCACCAGACTAATTTAAGGACACTTGGTGCTAAAAGGATCAAACAAACTCCTGAATAGTTCACTATCTGGCTGTGTAAACTACTCTTTCAACCATCCCTAGGCTTCTGATTACCCTGATATCAAAGTAGTAGGTACTGACCATGTCAATTGTTCAGACTTCTTTGACTAATACCTTATAACAAAGGCACTGTTTTGGAGATACTTCACCTGTGCTAATGACTTGACGTACTTTCCACAACCTCCTTGTTGCATGTCAATTTGAAGAAAGATGCCTTGAGGAGCAGAAACTTGTCTTTCAGGTAATGTAATTATATGGCACCCTGCAATAATAAGCATTCAATCATTTTATTGTGTGTTTATGTGATAACTGAGTTGTGCAGTTTTAGATGGGAAAACATTATGGTAATTCCTCACTTAATGTTGTAGTTGTGTTCCTGAAAAGTGCAGCTTTAAGCAAAACAGCATTAAGAAAATCAGATTTTCCCATAAGAACTGCTGAATAAACTGAAGTTAGATTCGGGCATTTCTCGTCTGGGGAGAAAGAGTTGAAACATTGTACATGTACAGTACATCCCTTAATGAAATAACTTCAGTAAACTACATTTCAAATATAAAAGAAATATAAACTTAAACTATTCAAAGGCTTCACCATTGAACAAACTGACTAATAATAGAATCACTAAACATTAGGACTGGTGAACAGAATACAGGTGCAGAATGTTAGCATAAAATTGGATGGGAAAGGGATAATTGAGAAAGAGATTGCAGAGAGTGAATATTCTAGACACACACAAGGTGACTGAGTGACGGAAGGAGCAGGGAGAACGACAGAGAGAGAGAATTTAGCAGCAGCATGAATAATTCACGAGGATAAACTGCTGAAGCATCCAGAACAATTAGGGAGAAACTGAGTTGAAGTTGTTAGTAGGTTGTTGTCAGTTTGGGGGAGTTTTATTGTTGGACTGGTTGCCTTTATGTTTATCCTGTCAAGTCCTCTGTCTCTTTCAGAGAATACAGACTGAATAATTAAACATAATAGAATTAGTTATTCACTGATCGTAATTCATTATTTAAATACTGCACTTTGAATTCAGCAATCACAGATTTTCGTAAAGTGAGGCTTATTTCATCTATTCATGTAAATTCTCCTCATTGTAGCCTCTTGGCAAATGACATAATAACATCGTGATGTCAAAAGAATGCATGCCCCCTATTGTATTAGGGCAGTTGTAACAAAACAATGTTGACTAAATCAACATTGTGAAGAGCCCCTGGATGGATATCTATTTATCAAGAGAGTAATAATGGTTAACTGGATATGTAGTAGATCACTTCCTTTACTGTATTACCACTTGGAGCAAGGACTTTTATGTGTCATAGTGTAGTGAGAAGTAATTGCCTCATTTTTAAAGTTGCATTAACATATTGTTTTGAGTTAAACATTCCACTGACAACACCAAGCTTTACCTTACCACCATCTCTCTCGATCACTGCACCACCTCTTAATTTTTCATGTTGCTTGTGCGACACTGTTCGATGAGCAGAACCTTCTAATTAAACACTGGGAAGACCAAGGCCATGGTCATTGGTCCCCGCCACAAATCGTGTTTCTTAGCCACCAGCTTGATTTCTTTCCACTCTGTGGTTGAACCTGAACATTTATAACATTGCATCCTATTTGACCTCAGTTTCAGTCCCACAATGTTTCCAACACCAAGACCGCATACTTAGACATCCAGAACGTCACCATTCTTCCCCCTTGTTTGTTGTTGAAACCCTCATTGATACCTTTGTTACCTGTAGGCTTGACTGTTCCAACACACTCCAGCCTCCCACTTTGTGGCCCTCCTTAAACTTGAACACATACGCAATTCTGTCTATATCACACCTGTTCATCCATGACCCCCATGCTTGCTGACTTACATTGAGTCCCAGTGCAAACAAAAATTGAGACCAAACCACGTAAGGAACAGATGGCTAAAAGCTTGGTCAAAGAGGGAGTTTTAAGGAGTATCTCAGAAGGAGGAGGCAGAGTGGTTTAAAGAGAGAATTCCAGAGCTTAGAGGCTCAGCAACTGAAGCATTGGCCATCAGTGGTGGAGTGATTAAAATAGGGCATTTGCAAGAGGCCAGGATTAGGAGTGCTAATAATCTCTTGGGGTGGGGTGTGGTTTGTGGAGATTTCCGAGATAGTGAGGCCATAGAGGAAATGAGGGTGAGAATTTTAAAATGAAGATATTGCTTAACCAGGATTCCATGCCAGTCAGCAAGCATTGGGATGTTAGGTGCATGGGACTTTGTACACATATGTTAAATGTCAGTGCACCAGTGTAATTTTATTGCTTTAAAGGACATCACAGCTTAACTATAGGTCCTCACCAGGCACCTACTTGTACCATTTTAATAGGAATTCATTGGATTGTGATCTGCAACAGATGTAGTGGCAGGTTAATACAGCAGCGATAACAACCTGCAGTTATATACAATCTTAAAGTAGGCACATGTTCCACTAAAGTGAGATCTGACAAAAATGGATGCTGAGACAGAGGAAGAGATGATGGGAGATCTGGCAAATAGTAGTTAGAGGTATTTTTAAAGGAGGGCTTTTATGGATAAAAAGGATGTGGAAAGGTGAGGGGGGTGGTGTAAACAGGAAATACCGAAATGTTGGTGTCTTGGCAGCTGAAGCCGTAGTCACTAATGATGTGGCACAAGGAAGGCGAATGCTCAAAGCATCAGATTCATAGGAACAGATAATTACAAATAGGCGATATAGGCTAGAGGAGATTCGAGATAGATAGGAACAAGACTCTGAAGGGATTTGAACACCAGAGTATTTTAAATTTGAAGAGTTAATGAACATAGGAACATACAAAATAGGAGCAAAAGTAGGCCATTCAACCCCTCGAGCCTGCTCCACCATTCACCAAGATCATGACTGATCTGTGCGTTTCGAGTCCTACATTCCCATCTACCCCTGATAGCCTTTGATTCCCTTGCCTAACAAGAATCTAAAATTCTCATTGTATCACCAGCCCCATTGAACTCCATCTCCTCTAACAATAAAACCCCTTTCATAGCACCAATTTTATTAGTGATATAAGCATTGCTTGGTCTCTGCTAGCTAGGTGCCAAATTTCACTTCCCTTCTCGAATGCTCTATTCAACAAAATATAAATGCACTTTGCCTTACTGTTCACATCTCAAAACTACTATAAATCAAAGCACCCATACAAGCTGGCTGTAATCCAGTTAAGATGTGCACACGCACACCCCTGCAGACTAAACCTCTATTTTTAAACAAAAAATTGCAACATTATATACATTAATAGCTTCATGACATCCCCCTCCCTATTGAAAAATGAACCATCACAATTATAAATGATGGCTTTGTTTTTTTAATAACTTATCTCTCACTATCTCCTCTACTTATTACACGATTACATTACCAAATGCATACATTAACATAATATATATACACATGTTCTTGGTATCAACAGAAATCACTCCATTTCAGTGTCCAGGGTTTTAAAAATGTCCAATTTCCCTTTAAGTTTCAAACTCTTGATAAGGCATCTGCGAACAGATTTTCTCTACCAGCAATATGTATAATCTGTAGATTAACTGGTTGTAATAATAGACTCCATCTGAAAAGCCTTGCACTTTTGTCTCAATATGTCCAAAAATTTCGAAGGACTACGGTCTGTATGAACGATTGTTTCTGATGAATTGTTTGCAACATAAATTTCAAAATGCTGCAATGCTAATACCAAACCCAAAGTCTCTTTTTTGATCGTTGAATATATTCTGTGTCGCACATTCAGCTTCCGGTGAAAAATACCCTATCGGTTTTTCAATTCCAGTGTCAACTCCTGGTAACAGTGCAGCCCCAATGCCTATGTCGCTTGCGTCAACGGCTAATTTGAATTGCTTGGCATAATTGGGTATTGCCAAAATTGGTGTTGTAGTTAATACAGTTTTCAAACTATCAAATGACTTCTGACACTCCAGTGTCCAATGAAACTTCTTGTTCTTTCTTAATAGTTCAGTCAGTGGAGCAACCACTCGGCTAAAATTTGATACAAATTTCCGGTAAAACCCACTCATGCCCAGAAATCTCAAAACTTCTCGTCTTGTGGTAGGCACTGGGAAATCCACAATAGCCTTGACTTTTGCATCTCTCGGAGCCACCTTACCATGTCCAGTGTTATGGCCTAGATATGTAACTTGCGCTTTTGCAAATTCACTTGTAGCCAAGTTGAGCACCAAATTACCACCTTGTCGTAGAGTAAATAATTCTTCCAGATGCTGTAAACGCTCCTACCGTGTCTGACTGAAAACAATTAGATCCTCAATAAAGACAGCACAATTGCTTAGACCTGCAATTACTTTGTTCGTCAGTCTTTGAAATGTCACAGGTGCTTTCTTGATACCAAATGGCATGACTTTAAACTGATATAGTCCACTTGGCGTTACAAAAGCTGATATCTCCTTTGTTCTCTTCGACAACGGTACCTGCCAATATCCTTTTAGCAAGTCAATCTTTGTGATAAATTTCGATTGTCCCACTTTCTCAATGCAATCTTCCAACCGTGATATGGGATATGAATCCACTTTTGTCACTGCATTCACCTTTGGATAGTCTACACACAGTCTTTGTGTTCCATCCGGTTTCGGTACCAGTACAATAGGCGAGCTTCAGTTACTGCAACTAAACTCAGTGATATCATTTTGAAGCATGAAATCAATTTCTTTTTGTACTTGCCGGATTTAACCTGTAAGGATGTTGCCTTATTGAAGATGAAATTTCTATACATACATCGTGTATAACTAAATGTGTATTTCCCAACTTATTTCCACAAATAGGTTTGTGTGATTACAATAAATTTTCCAAATCACTAACAATTACTTGGAAGGTAACCCAATATTTAATTTAACTTTTCAAGCACCCCTTCATTATCCAGTTTGATTAGAGGAAAATCAATTTGAGGCCTACACCTCTAACTCTTTCTCATCACCCACCATCACTAATACCTCTTTTTGTTCCTCTTCCCTGTCAAAGTACTTTTTAAGCATATTTACATGACACATCATCTGTTTTTTTTTCTTCTATCTGGAGTATTTATTAAACAATTTACTTCATTTAATTTCTTTTCAATCATGTAAGGCCCACTAAATCTTTCATTTAATGAATCACCTAGCACTGGTAACAAAACTAATACTTTCTCTCCAGAAACAAAGCTGCGAGTTTTAGCTTTTTTTATCTGCTTTCACTTTCATCATTTGTTGTGATGTCTTCATGCTCTGTTCAATCTTTTCCTGAAATTTGATATGTAATCCAGGGGAATAGTTTCTGAATTTTGACCCACTAATTTCTCATGAGTCAATTTCAGTGGTCCCCATACCTCATGACATAAACTAGTTCAAAAGGGCTAAAACCAGTTGATGCATTAGGAGCGTCTCTAATAGCAAATAGCAAAAATGGAATTTCTGTACCCCAATCCTTTGCACAATGCTGACAGTATGTAGTCATCATATTTTTTATAGTTTGATGCCATCTTTCCAAAGCTCCTTGTGACTCCAGATGATAAGCAGTTGGCTTAAACTGTTTTATCCCCAAACTTTTCATTACTCCCTTAAACAGCTGCGACATGAAATTTGACCCCTGATCTAATTGTATTTCCTTAAGTAAACCATATCTTGTAAAAAAAAATAATTAACTCCTCCGCAATCATCTTAGTTGTAATATTCATTAAAGGTAGTACTTCAGGAAACCTGGTAGACACATCCATTATTGTCAGTAAGTACTGATTTCCACTTTTAGTCTTAGGGAGGGGTCCTACACAATCAATCATGACCCTGGTAAAAGGTTCTTCAAATGCTGGTATTGGGATTAAAGGCGCAGGCTTAATCACTACTTGTGATTTTCCTGTTTTTGACATATATAACAGGTTTTACAGAATTTGACTATATCCCTAAGCAATCCTGGGGAAAAAAAAACCTCTATCTTTTCCTGTGATTTCCTAATTCCTAAATGTCCCCCCCATTGGAATTTCATGAGCAGTCCTCAGGATCTCATTTCTATACCCTAATGGGATAACAATCTGATGCATCTCCCTCCAGCTTTCATTTGCTGAAACATGATCCGACCAGCACTTTCTCATTAAAATATTTCCTCGAACACACTGGAATACATTTTGCTTCTGTTTCTGAATAAGCTTTCTGATATGACTGTTTTAATTGCAAACCATTTTTCTGTAACTCCACTAACCTCTGAGTTAAACATTTCAGCAGAATTTTCCTATATTCCTTCGCCCTGAACAATGTTATCAAACACAGTGCCAGCTAATTGGATTTCAACACCACCTTCTTGCCTTTGAATTGCCTGCCCGTCTCGTTTTTCTTGTTCTTCCCGATGAGCCTTTGAACTCGTGACAACAATCAGGAAACATTCCCGGATGTCCTTTCTGTAACATATCTGTTGAAAACACTTCTACAGGCTGCTCAACTACCAAAGGCATCACCTACATTTGCGATCCAACTACGTCATTACCCAGAATAAATTGAACCCCTGCAATGGGTAATTTTTCCACCACTCCAACTATAACTTCACCTGTCTTCCATTTGCTCTTTAAATTTATCTTCCAAAACGGAATAGATTTAGCATCTCCATGAACCCCCCCTTAATATTACCTGCTCTTGCAATACTCCCTTTGAACAACAAATATCACTATTCCACAACATTAAAGATTGACTAGCCCCTGTGTCTCTTAAAATTTTAACATCTTTACCTACTCCACCCTGTACACATGGAAAGATGTTTCTTTCACACACAAAATTTTTAAACGTTTCTGCAGCCTGCTCCTGAGAATTCTCTTGCGTAATCTGTGAACACATTCCCACTTCTAAACTTTTCATTGATTCTCCCTGTTTCAACTGTACACAAATCACTGGTTTCTCCTGTGCCTGAACCCCCGAACCCACAGAGCGCTTCTTTACCCCAACAATTCCAACAGATTTTTCCTGCAATCTCAATACACTGGCTTTGTGTGCCCCACTTTATTACAATGGAAACACCTCAATTTTCATGTCATTTCTACCTTCAGTTCCTTCCTTTTTATTCTGAGAATAAGCTTCCTGGGAACTTCCAGCTACTCCTCTTCCCTAACTATCTACCTTCCTTTCACCTTCCCACTCTATCTTTTTCCAAGTTGAAAGGGTGACGGGAAAAAGCTTTAGCTCTATGAACTAACTTATAATCAACAGCTACCTCTGCTGTCTTACCGAATCAACTCTCTGTTCCTCCACATGAGTTCTCACTACCGAAGGGTATGACTCTTTAAATTGTTCCAAAAGAATTACTTCCTTAAGAGCTGCATACGTTTCTATTTTTAACACCCATATCCACCGGTCAAAATTACTTTGTTTTGCACTTTAAAATTCTGTTTGCCCAGGCTGTTTTCTCATATTCCTAAATTTCTGCATGTATGCTTCAGGAACCAGCTCTTATGCACTCAAAATAGCCTTTTTCACCACATCATCATTCACTGACATTTCTGAGAACGAAGCTTATAGCTCATGCACCCTACCTAACAACTTAGACACTAATAATAATGTCCAGTTTTCCTGTGGCCATTTAATCTGTTTAGCTAACTTCTTAAATTAAATAAAGGATGCTTTTATATCTTCTTCCTCAAACTTTGTAAGAGCTTGTACAAATTTAAACATCTCCCCACTGGGTTCTACTCTGGAAATGAGTCCTTCCTCATCTACTAGCATGTCTTTTCTAACTGCCAATGTTTTCAGTTGGAATTCTCTCTCAATTTTTCTTTCCTCCTCCTCTATCTTCACAATTTCTAATTCCCTTTAAAAAGCCATTTCTCTGTCCTTTGCTTCTAATTCAATTTTTTTCAGTTCCTTTGCTTGTTCAAATTCAAGCGTCTTCATTTGTAACTAAAGTCTCACTACCCCCAGCTGTAACTCACTAGTGTCAGGTTTTACTTCCAACTGTAGATGCTGTGCTATACTTTTAATTAAACCTGATTTGCTAGCGCTCTCAGGTAACCCCAATTTTAACTTATCTGCCAGCCCTGTTAACTTACTTTTGGTTATTTTCTCCAACCCAGAGTTCTCTCTTCTTCTCCCTGACAAGTCTTAGCAATTGCCAAAGCCACCTTGCAGCTTCACCACTTCTAAAATACCTCACTAGTTCCTGAATTCAAAGTGCTTCTTGTACTCGTGACATTAAGATTCACCAATTCCAAACCAATCATGGAATTAGAAATATTTTTATCCTGCTAGAGCCCCCAATTGTTATGACACAGCAGTTGGTAAAGCTGACTTATTTAAAAATTGTTAAAAAATTAAAAAGTTGTTTAAAAATTTTATAAAGGGAAACTTTAAATAACTGTCATAACCTATATTTTCAAGTAGTATGTTTGAGATGCAGCTCTAAATTCAGGAATCAGACCACCAGTTCTCGAGAGGTTTTTATATCAAACTACATGAGACATTTATTATTTTACGCAAGTTAAATATATACATATGGCTACAAATTACTACTATCATAACTTTTAACAAATTCCCAAACTAATCTCCATTAAGGCAACAACAACCTTTAGCCGTTCAGTAGACACCAGGCAAAGCATTTTTACTTTAAAAATTCAAATTGAGGCTCCTTTCACTTTGGTTCCTTTGCAGACACAGTGGTAGGCTTATAGGCTTTGATGTTACATGCCTCTGCCCTGCGCACACGAAACTGCTGTCTGTTATACCCAGCATGTCTCTTTGAATTTAAATTCTCATTGTATCACCAGCTCCTTTGAACTCCACCTCCTCTAACAATAAAACCCCTTTCATAGTACCAATTTTATTAGTAATATAAGCATTGCATGGTCTCTGCTAGCTAGGTGCCAGATTTCACTCCCCTTCTTGAATGCTCTATTCAACAAAAGGCAAATGCACTTTACTGTTCACATCTCAAAACTACTATACATCAAAGCACCCGTACTAGCTGGCTTTAATCCAATTAAGACACTCCCACAGACTAAACCTATTTAAAAAAAATAATTTCCAACATTATATACATTAATAGCTTCATGACATCCTCTTGTAACAGTATGGCCCCAATGCCTACATCACGCACGTCAACGGCCAACTTAATTTGCTTGGCATAATTCGGTACTGCCAAAACTGGTGTCGTAGTTACAGTTTTCAAATTGTCAAATGACTTCTGACACTCCAGTGTCCATTGAAACTTCTTGTTTTTTAATAGCTCAGTCAGTGGAGCAACCACACTGCTAAAATTTGATTATATTTCTGGTAAAATCCACTCATGCCTAGAAATCTCAACTTATTGTTTTGTTGTTGGCACTGAGAAATCGCCGGTAGCCTTGACTTTCGCATCTCTTGGAGCCACCTTACCAAATCCAATGGTTTGGCCCAAATATGTAACTTGCGCTTTTGTAAATTCACTTTTCGCCAAGTTCATCACCAAATTAGCTCCTTGTAATCGAGAAAATAATTCTTCCAGATGCTGTAAATGCTCCTCCCACATCTGACTGAAAACTCTCAGATCATCTATATAAACAGCACAGTTGCTTAGACCTGCAGTTACTTTGTCAACCTTTGAAATATCGCTGGTGCATTCTTCGTACCAAATGGCATGACTTAAAATTGATATAGTCCATTTGACATCACAAAAGCGGATATCTCATTTGCTCTGTCAGATAACAGTACTTGCCAATGTCCTTTTAGCAAATCAATCTTTGTGATAAATTTCGATTGTTCCACTTTTTCAATGCAATTTTCCAACTGTGCTATAGGATAGGAATCCACTTTTGTCACTGCATTCACCTTTCGATAGTCCACACGCAGTCTTTGTGTTCTATCCGGTTTCAGAACCAGTGCAATAAGTGAACTCCAGTTACTGTAACTAGGCTCAATTATATCATTTTGAAGCATGTAATCTATTTCTTTTTGTACTTATGATAACTTTGCTGGAATTATATATAAGGATGTTGCCTTATTGAAGATGAAACCTGTACAGACACATCATGAATAGCTAAATGTGTCTTTCCCAGCTTATTCCCACAAATAGGTTTTTGTGACTGCAATAGCTTTTCCAAATCCCTTTGACACTTGTTTGGAAGGTACCTCAATATTTCATTTAAATTTTCAAGTACCCCCTCATTATCCAATTTGATTAGAGGAAAATCAATTTCAGAGTTCAGCATTTATGCCTCTTGCTCATCATCCACCATCACTAATACCTCTTTTTGTTCCCCTTCCCTGTCAAAGTGCTTTTTAAGCATATTTACATGACACACTCTGTGCTTTTTTCTTCTATATGGAATATTTATTAAATAGTTTACTTAATTCAATTTCTTTTCAACCCTGAAAGGTCCACTAAACCATACGTTTAATGAATCACCTAGTGCTGGTAACAGAACTAGCACTTTCTCTCTAGGAACAAAACTGAATTGTGGCTTTCTTGCCTGCCTTCATTTTCATTACTTGATGTGACATCTTTAAATGTTCCCTGGCCAACTCATGTGCTCTGTTCAATTTTTCCCTGGAATTTGATATGTAACCCAGGAGAATAGTGTCTGAACTTTTACCCACCAATTTCTCACGATTCATTTTCAGTGGTCCCCTTACCTCATGACCGTAAACTAGTTCAAAAGGGCTAAAATCAGTCAAAGCATTTGGAGTGTCTCTAATAGCAAATAACACGAATGGAATTCCTGTATCCAAATCCTGTGGATAATCCTGACAGTACACCCTTATCATGTTTTTAAAAGTTTGATGCCATCTTTCCAAAGCCCCTTGTGACTCTGGATGATAAGCTGTTGACATGAGCTGTTTTATCCCTAAACTGTTCATTACTTCCATAAACAGCTGTGACATGAAACTTGACCTGTGGCCTGATTGTATTTCCTTAGGTATACCATATCTTGTAAAAAATTTAATTAATTCCTCCACAATCATCTTGGTTGTAATATTTCTTAAAGGTATCGCTTCAGGAAACCTGGTAGACACATCCATTATTGTCATTAAGTACTTTGGGTAGTCAGGTGAGTTACTCGTCGCACGATTCCTAGCCTCTGACCTGCTCTTGTAACTCCTAGCCTCTGTTGCTTGTCTTACGATTTGAACCCTCTGTTCCTCTACATGACTTCTCACTCCCCAAGGAATTGAATCTTTAAATTCTTCCAAAAGATTTACCTCTCTAAGTGCTGTATATGTTGTCTCTATTTTTAACACCCAAAATTACTTTGTTTTACTCTTTTCAAACTCAGTATAAGTTTGCCAAGGCTGTTTTCTCATATTCCTAAATTTCTGCCTGTATGCCTCAGGAACCAACTCATATGCATTTAAAATAACCTTTTTCACCACAGCATAATACACCGATACCTCTTCAGATAGCGAAGCATATACCTCATGTGCTCGTCCACCAACCTGGATTGCAACAACAACGTCCAGTACTCCTGTGGCCATTTCATCTGTTTAGCTATCTTAAATGAAATAAAGAACTCTTCAACATCTTTTTCCTCAAACTTTGGAAGAACTTGTACAAATCTAAACATCTCCCCACTGGGTTTTAGGTTAAAAGTTTTTTCATCATCTCCTCAGAATCTGAGATCTCTTTTTTAACTTCCAACCTTTTAAGCAGGTATTCTCTTTCTTTCTTTCTCTCTTTCTTTATTCTTCTCTCGCCTGAAATTCCAGCTCCAGCTTCTTTTCTTCTGCCTTTCTGCTTGCTCCCTTTGAAATGCCCTTTCTCTCTCCTTTGCTTCTAATTCAAGTTTTTTCGGTCTTCATTTGCAATTGAAGTCTCACTACCTCCAGCTGTGACTCACTAGTGTCATGTATCACTTCCAACTGTAGGTGCTGTGCTATACCTTTAATTATATCTGCTTTTCTCATCCCTACAGGTAACCCTAATTTTAACTTATTTGCCAACTCTGTTATCTTATTGTCAGTTACTTTTTGTAACCCAATCAGAGTTGTACCTTCTACTCCCAGGCAAGTCTTAGCAATTGCCAAAGCCATCTTCCAGTCTCAGCGCTTCTTTTAAAAAAAACCTCACCAACTCCTGAATTCAAAGTGTTTCTCATACTCATAACCTTAAGATTCATCAACTCCAAGCCAATCATGGAATTACAAATATTATCCCGCCAAGAGTCCCCAATTGTTATGACACAGTAGTTAGTAAAGGCTGAGTTGTTTAAATCCCAGAGGGAGACTTGAACAACTGTCACGACCTATATTTTCAAGTGGTATGTTTGAGATGCAGCTCTGAATTCAGGAATAAGACCGCCGAGCCTTGAGGTTTTTAATATAAAACTAAATTAAACATTTATTAATTTAACAACCAGTTAAACACAAACACATGTCCACAAATTACTACCATAATAACTTTTAAACAAATCCCCAAATTAATCACTCCCAGGTAAATCTTCACTAAGGCAACAACAACCCATAGACTTCAAGCAGACACCAGGCAAAGCACATTTTGAGCTTATAAATTCAAAATGAGGTTCCTTGCAGTTTGGTTCCTTTGCAGATACAGTTGTAGGCTTACAAGCTGGTTAGATCTTAAATACCTCTGCCTTATAAACAGAAAGGAGTTTGTGTGTGTATCTAGCTTTTCCTTATTTTCCATGGTATCCTAGACTTTTAGCGTCACATCTTCTAACAATAACATTTTCATCCCACTTTTTTTTTTAGTAATATAAACACATTGCTTGGTGTCTCCCAGCTAGGTGCAAGATTTTACTCCCACTCTTGAATGCTTTATTCAACCAATGCAAATTTAACCTTTACCTTCTATCCCCCTTATTGTTTATCTAATTAACACCTCAAAACTGCTATACATCAAAGCACCCAGACTAGCTGGCCTTAATCCAATTAAGCCACACATACACACACACAGACTCACCCCACTACAATTCCACTTTAAAACTAATTTCCAATAACATTATAGATAATATCTCTTCATGACAGTGCCTTTACCCTGAGTTCAATCCTGTCACATTACACAATACCAAGTCTAATATTACCTGCACTCTGATTGTTCCAGAGGAACAATTTCAAAAGCATTCTATGAACTCCTCATGCAGGCTACTACCGCCAATTTGATTTTTCCAGTTTATATGTAGATTAAAGTCACCCATAATTATTGCCGTCCCTTTATCACAAGCGTCCAATATTTCTTCTTGTATACTTTGTCCTATGTTGTGGTTACCATTACGGGGTCTGTAGGCCACTCTCTCTCGAGTAACTTCCTTCCCCTACTATTCTTCATTTGTACCCAAACCAATTCTACACCCTGATCTCCTGAACCAAAGTCATCTCTAACTATTGCACAAATGCCCTCCTTGATTAACAGTGCTACCCCTCCACCTTTACCTAGTTTCTTATTCTTATTGAAGTTCATATACCCCTCAATACCCTGTTGGGAAATTGTTAGGATCCATTATTAAGGAAGTAGTAATGGCGCATTTGGAAAGTCAAAATGCAATCCATCAGAGTCAGCATGGTTTTATGAAGAGTAAATCGTGTTTGACTGATTTGCTAGAGCTCTTTGAAGATATGACAAGCAAAGTGGATCCTGTAGGTATAGTATATCTGGACTTCCAGAAGACCTTTGATAAGGTGCCACACAAGATCAATACACAAGATAAGATCACATGGAGTTAAGGGTAATATATTAGCTTGGATAGATGATTGGCTAACCAGCAGAGAGTCGGGATAAATGGGTCTTTTTCTGGATGGCAAACTGTAACTAGTAGGGTGCCACAGGGTTCAGCCCTTGGGCCCCAACTATTTACAATCTATATTAATGACTTGGATTCAGGGATAGAAGGTACAAAGCTAAATTTGCAGATGACACCAAAATAGAGGGGAAAGTAAGTTGCAATGTAGATATAAGAAATTTACAAATGGATATGGACAGGTTAGGTGAATGGGCCAAAATTTGGCAGATGGAGTTTAGCGTGGATAAGTGTGAGGTTATCCATTTTGGTCAGAAGAATAAAAAGGGACTTATTATTTAAATGGAGAGAAACTTCAGAATGCTTCAGTGCAGAGGGATCTGAGTATCCTCGTGCATGAATCGCTGAAAGCTAGTATGCAGGTACAGGGAATAAGGAAGGCAAATGGAATTTTGGCATTTATTGCTAAAGGAATAGAGTATAAAAATAAGGAAGTGTTGTTGCAACTGTACAAGGCATTGGTGAGACCGCACCTGGAGTACTGTGCACAATTTTGGTCCCCTTACTTGAAGGATGTAGTTGTACTGGAGGCGGTTCAGAGGAGGTTCACTAGATTGATTCCAGAGATGCGGGGCTTGTCTTATGAGGAGAGATTGAGCAGTTTAGGCCTATACTGGCTAGAGTTTAGAAGGAAGAGAGGAGATCTAATTGAGGTATATAAGATGCTAAAGGGGATAGACAAAGTGGATGTGGAGCAGATGTTTCACCTTGTGCATTCTAGAACGAGAGGCCATAGTTTTAGGCTAAGGGGTGGTAGATTTAAATCACAGATGAGGAGGAATTACTTTTCTCAAAGGGTTGAGTCTGTGGAATTCACTACCTCAGAGTGCAGTGGATGCCAGGACGCTGAATAAATTTAAGGAGGAGATAGACAGATTCTTAATTAGTAATGGGTTGAAAGGTTATGGGGGGAAAGCGGGAAATTGGAGTTGAGGCGGAAATGAGATCAGCCATGATCGTAATGAATGGCGGGGCAGACTCGTGGGGCTGAATTGCCTCCTCCTGCTCTTAGTTCTTATGTACTTGTGTTCTGATATTCAGGACTTAATCCTTGTCATCCTTCAGTTATGTCTGTCATGGCTATCAGATCATATTTATTTACTTCAATGTGTGCTATCAGTTCATTTATTTAGTTTAGTCTTTTTGTTACCTTGGTGACATCTAGTCTTGATTCCTGGTGCTTTAAGTTTTTTTTTCTCTGTCCCTTCCTGCTGTTCTCTGATCCACATTTCCCAAATCACTATTCTCCTCTCTTGTTTCTACTCTTTGATAGACCATATCTTTTCACATTTGATTTCTTGCCACCACTATTTAGTTTAAAGGCCTCTTTCTACTTCCCTAGTTATGTGGTTTGCAAGAACATTGGCCCCAACATGGTTCAGGTGTAGACCGTCCCAACGGTACAGCCCCCACCTTCCCCAGTAATGGTGCCAGTGCCCCACAATCCAGTACCCACTCCTCCCACACCAGTCTTTGAGCCACATATTCATCTCTCTTTATTTATGTATCCTATACCAATTTGCACACGGCTCAGTTAATAATCCAGAGGTTATAACCCTTGAAGCTCTGCTTTTCAATTTAGTACCTACCTACCTCATACTGTCTATGCAGAACCTCTTTCTTAGTTCTACCCATGTCTTTGGTACCTACATGGACCATGGCAACCGGGTCCTCCCCCTCCCACTGCAAGTTCCCTTCCAACCCTGAGCAAATGTCCCAAACCCTGGCACCAGAAAGGCAACACACCCGTCTGGACTCACTTTGCTGCAGATAACAGTGTCAATCCCCCTCACTATGCTGGCCCCTACTACTACTGCATTCATTTTTGCTCCGCCCACTTGAATGGTTTCCTGTACCACAGTGCCATGGGCAGTTTGCTCATCTACCCTGCACCCCTGCCCTCATCCAGACAAGCTGAGAGAACCTCAGACCTATTGGATAATTGCAGAGGCTCACACTTCTCCCCTCTGGGTCCCCTTACTTGCCTCACTCGCAATCACAACCTCCTGTCTCTGATCACTGACCAAATCAGAAGACCCTAACCTAAGTGGTGTGACTGTCCCCGGTACAAAGTATCCAGGTAACCTTCCCCCTCCCTGATGTGTTGCAGAGTCTGCAGCTCAGCCTCCAGATCCATGACTCTGAGCCAAAGTTCTTTGAACTGCATACACTTACTGCAGCCATGCTTGCCCTGGATCACAATGTTATCCAGGAGCTCCCACATGCTGCAGCCTTGACATATCACCTGTCCTGCCATTCTTAATGTGTTTTAAATAATTACTTAATTATATCATTCATTTATTCATGTTGCTTTTTATACACTTAATTAACTTTACCACCAATTTGTATATTACTTTAAACCTTGGGAATAGAATAGACCTTAGCCACTCAGCAGATACTCTCTAAACAGCTAGCCCCTTTCCCTGTGGAAGACCAAAAACCAATTCCTATGAGAAAGATAGAAAAAGGAAACGAGCATCTCCTTCTGCCCTCCTTCACTGAACTCCCCATCTCACCAAACTCCAAGTCTGCACTCAGTTCCCTCAGCTGCACTCATTTCCACTGAACTGGGATTTAAGGTGAGCTTGCAGGGGTGCAAGGCTCACTCAATGCAAGAGCAAACATCAGTAAATGGTACATTTCACTGAATGTGATAAAAGAGCATTATTGAGGCAGATTTCATTACTTAAACCACTGAAGGTAGGAAGTAATATTTTTGCCCCTGTTAGTCTGTTTGCCTGTAAACAATATATCTCAAACTAATGGATGGATTTCAATGAAACATGGTACAGTCCATCAGTTGGGGTATGACTCAAAGAAGAACTGATTAGTCTTTGGCGAAGGTTCAGATCTAAATCCTAGAATTTTTTTGAAAGATCAGTTAACTCAGAGGGGGCAATTTGACTTTTTTTTAGAATGTTGTAAGTTGTTTTGTTTAGAATGTTGTTGATTATTTTAGAATGTTGTGAGTTGTGTCATCTGCTGTGGCGCAATTTATCACAGCTGCCAGAATGTGAGCAGAGTTTTCAGAGCAGGGTGTTTGATATGGATTGGCTGAAGCCTCCTCAGTGAGATGGAAGCTCTTGATCAAAATATTTATTTCAGCCTTGTAGTTACAGAGCACCAACCAGGCAAGGAAAAGCCTTAAAGAAGAGCTGCGTAATTGTAATAACATCGAGTTAACACAGCGTGGTCCTGATAAGTTCTCTACTGAGTGCTCTCTTCACTTGTTTATATTATATTTCCAGATGAGAACCTTTCATCACAACCTGCATGGCTGTGCAGGAGATTTTCCCCACTAAGGACTGACCAAAGCAAAGAGGGAACTTTCTTGCCTTTCCACTGAATTTGTGCCTACAGTCCATCAGCTGTAATAAGTGACTCAGATTTGAAACCTATTTGGTAAATAAAGACCTCTGGTAACACAGCTATTTTTGTTAGATTTCTTTGTGTTTAATTGATGTTTCAGCCATTTTTAGCGCATGCTACAGCATGAATCTTAACTGACCTCTGAGTCTTTTAAATTGTAAAATACAAATTCAGCATTACTCAAGGTCAACTGACTGGGACGGAAATTAGCATACAGACTGTGTCCACATGGAAGCATCTATGCTAAGCGATGGTTTCTTTACTTCCGTATTTTTGGTCTTGTGCCTGTGATGAAAACAAGATGGTGATGCTGAATTCTTCCTGAAATTTTAGACAAGTGGGGAGGAGGGGGCATTGGTAATGAGGAGAGAGAGCACTCAATACTGAAAATTCTCTGCATAGCACTCTAATGCAGAATCAGTTCTGTGGGAGTATAAGTCACATACTATTTGAATTGAAAGGGAGCACCTATTTATCTCATTTAATTTCCCATCTGAACTTATCTATCCTTTTCTCCTTCTTGCATTTATCTAGCTTTCCCTTAAAGGCATCTATGCTGTTTGCCTTAACTACTCCATATGGTAGTAAGCCCACATTCTAGCTACTCTCTGGGTAACAAAGTTTCTCCTGAATTCTTTATCGGATTTATTAATAACCTATATTTATGGTCCCTAGCTTTGGATTCCCCCACAAGTGGAAATGTCTTTGCTATGTCTACTTTATCAAGGCCCTTCATAATTTTAAAGATCCCTATTGAGTTAATCCTCAACCTTTTTTTTCACATACAGTCATAATGGCACAGGAGGTAACCATTTGGCCATCAAGTCCATGCCAACTTTAAGTAGAACATCCAATCAGTCCTATTGCCTTGCTGTATTCCTGTAGACCTGTAAGTTTATTTCCCTCAATTGCCTATCCAGTTTCCTTTTGAAATCACTGATCTTCTCCCCTTCCAACACCCCGGTAAGCAGCGAATTCAAATGTCATTACCACTTGATGTTTTAAAAAAAAGTTCTTCCACACATTTTCCCTTTCTTGTAAAGAAAAGGATGCCAGTTTGTTTAAATAGTTTAACTCTCAGTTCTGATATCACCATTGTACTGTTTTTGCACCTCCTTCAGTGCCTCCATATCTTTTTTGTAAAATGAGTCCAGAACTATGCACAATACTCAGGTGTGATCTGGACAAGGTTCTATGTAATTTTAATGTAACTTCTGCTTTTCAATTCTTTTTCTCTGGGTTTCTGCTTCAGTTCACATTTTACCATCAATAATGTTGATACTAGCGTTAAATGCATGCTGGGCTTGCAAAAATGTAAATCAACTTGGAGCAGACAAATCAACATGAGGTATCTCTGCTCGGCTAACCTCAGCATCCAGCTGCCATCTTCAAATATTGTATAACATAAATGCTATCATCTTATATACCAGACCTATGTTATCTGTCTGTGAACATAATAGCAGACTCAAGTGTGGTGGTAGGATACCGTGTGCAGCAAAAATACCGACAAGATCATTTGGGCCAAAGGGCCTGTTTTATGCAGTGTAAATGCTATCTAATTATAACCATCATGACAGCTTTGAATGCAATACTAATTTTCCTTTTGTGTTTTGTTGTCTCATAACTGGTTTTTGGGAAACAAAATAATGAAGAGAAATATATTTTGCCTAATATCAACATCTCGCACTCTTGGATCAAGTAAAATTCTGCAGCAATGCATCTCAACCATACTTTATAAGTGCTGAATGATGTCCAGTTGTTACCAACTAATGACCACTGAGCTATATTGAAACTAAACATAAACTTGCTTAGGATTCTTGGAGTCGGCTAAGAAAGACTAAATTCTGAAGCGGATTCAGAAGTGAAATTTCTTTTCGATTCTATCTTTCCATATCTAAGCATTAACTAGCAGTTTAAAATTATGGCAGATTTGCTGTTAAATATGTTCAGTGGTTTTTTTTTCTCTGTGGTTTTCATCTCAACAAAAGATTGTTAGACTGACCATAATTCCTCTTATAAAAATCACTCATGGTGAATCATAACATCTTTATTCAATTGACTAGTAACTGTATAAAATTTTATGTAACTGTTCTACTGTGTTATATTAAGTGGCAAGATGACATACAAATAATACTTGGTTCCCAGGCCTGGAGTGATTGCTTTTGATTCTAGGTTGCTTACGATCAGTAGGCTTCTGACTGATGTTGAGAGCTCTCCAAACCCCAGTGGAACCATCATGCCATGTTTCCATGATGTGGAACAACCAGTTGCAGCCCCTTCAGGCCATCCGTATGGCTGCGTGGCTTCTGACCATCCCAAGAACGCTGTCAATTGGTGATGAGAAGGGAAAAATGTTTTGATTCGTGTGCTAAAATATAATCCTGGCCTGTGTTTATATAATAATTGCACATTTAGATGGAGCCACATTTTCAGGTGTTTACCTAGCTTCCCTTCTCTTCCAATGCATTGAACAGTATTTCTGTTCACACCTAATTGATTTTTGTCAGAGAGGATAACAGTGGTGAAAATATTTAGAATTCATTTCTAGAAGTGAAAGATTTATGCTAAAATTGGCCACAATACATCTTTTGTCAAATTACTGAGTTTAGATAAACCCTTTCACCATCTCAGGATTTCCCAAAGCACTTTCCAGATGATGATTAATTTTGGTAGAAAGAACATGGAGAGACAATATTAAATAAGGGGTACAACTGTAAAGGGTGTACAGGAGCAGAGGGACATGAGCACATATGTGCATGAGTCATTAAAGGTGGCAGGACAGGTGGAGAGAGCAGTTAATAAAGCATAAAGTATCCTAGGCTTTATTAATAGGGCATAGAGTACAAGAGCAAGGAGGTTATGCTGAACTTATATAGGACATCATTAGACCTCATCTGGAGTATTGTGTACAGCTCTGGGCGTCATACTTTAGGATGTGAACACTGGAGAGAGTGCAGAAGAGGTTTACAAAAATGGTTCGGGGGTGAGAAACTTCAGTTATGAAGATAGATTGGAGAAGTTGGGACTGCTCTCCTTGGAGAGCAGAAGGCTAACTGGAGATTTGATAGAAGTGTTCAAAGTCATGAGGGGGCTAGACAGATTAGATAGGGAGAAACTGTTCTGGCTCATAAAAGGATTGAGAATGAGAGGGCATAGATTTAACATAATATGCAATATAAGCAAATGTGATGTGAGAAAAAACTTCTTCACACAGCAAGTGGTTTGGGCCTGGAATGCACTGCCTGAAAATGTGGTAGAGGCAGGTTCAACCGAGGCATTCAAGAGGACATTGTTTCTATTTAAATAATCATCTAATGTGCGGGGTTACGGGAAAAAGGCAGGAGAATGGCACTGAGTCATAATGCTCATTTGGAGAGCTGGGATGGGCTGAATGGCAGCCTCCTACACCATAACAATTCTGTGAAGTAGTTTTGAAATCTAGTCGCTGTTGAAATATCAGAAGTGCAGCAGCCAATTTGTGCACAGCAACACCCTACAAATAACAGTGAAATAAATGACCAGATCATCTACTTTTCTGTTGAAGAGTCATACGAAACATTAACTGTATTCCTCTCCGCAGATGCTGTCAGACCTGCTGAGTTTTTCCAGGTATTTTTATTTTTGTTTTTGTTATGGATTTCCAGCATCCGCAGTTTTTTGGTTTCATCTATTTTTAGGTATTGGGTGAGAGATGACCGCTAGCCAAGGCACAGAGGGAATATCCTTGCTCCTCTTTGAATAGTGTCATGGGGTAACTCATATCTACCCGAGAATGTTGCCAAGCCTCGGCTTAACGTCATCTGCATCTCCTGCAGTGCAGGTGTCTCAAGTGGGGCTTGCACCCATGATTATCTGAGCGAGTGCTACCACTGAGCTGTGGATGACATGTTAAACATTAACTGTTAAAGTGATGGCATATAGTCTGTCTATTGTAGGTCTGCATAAAATTGAATTTTGTGTAGTTCAATCAATATGTAATTCAATCTCCTCAGATCAAGTTAAAAATGCAGTGCAAATTAATGGTGTAAATCCTATATCATTGTAAATATGTTTAGTGATAGTTAAATTGACATTTAGGGTGGGGCTAAATAAAGTATTGTTAGCTGCATGGAATTATGGGGTAACTTCAGTCAGAATTATCTATCTGTATTATATGTAGCTAGCACATGTATTAGTTTGCAGCACAAGTTTTTTGTGTTGAACAAAATGCTATAGTCTCCCAATATGGTTCCCAACATTGATATGAATCAATGCTCACAGATATTGGCAAAACTTGCATTTAAAGAGCTTTCAAATATAGCTGCCCATCAATCAGAACCAGGTTCCTTTCTACAAGCATTTGCATTTTTGATTAATGGAGATTTAACAATTCTGTCGTAATATATACTGTTGTCCAGTTAATTGCCTTACCTTTCTCACCCTGCTGCCTTAGATTTAAAAAATTGGTTTGGAAGCCATAATAATGTAATGAAAGCCCTAGTATTGGCAACTTCCTCCTCTATTAAAAAGTATTACGTTAGTGAAAATTAAACAATTCAAACATATTCAGCCAGCAGTTATGCCACATGTATTATAAAGGTGGATTTAAAAATGGATCGTAGCCAATACTTAATTTTCCTGGTCTTTTGATGCCAAAAGAAAAATCGGATGTTGGATCATGCATCAAGGAACTAACGAGTAAATTGTCTATGTTTTTGTAGAAGTCTCAGTCCCTAAGAGGCAGAAATCCCTAAGAAAATTGTAATCCCAGGTGTCAGGTAATCTTTAAAAAAACTGGACAAAGGCTTTAAATTTACTGAAGCCATGGCTAGCCATGACTCAAACAAAAGGAATGTTCTAGCATTCAGAGAAACTAATACTTCATTATCTCTAAAGAGTTGCTAATGACTCCTGTGACTGCTGAGATCAAATCCAAGGGAATTGCACAAGGGCCATTTTCATTTCTTATGCCAGGCCCGGCCAATGGAGACTACTAGTCTGATAGAACAAAGGACCCTGAAACCTCTCTTGAAATTATTTATGGTTGAACCATTAACCATCTCAAGAATCCAGGCAAAGGAATATACATCCTTTGTCCAAACCAAAGCAAAGAAGTGGGGTTCACATCACATGAGGTCTCCCCCCAATGCTTGGGAGAACCATTTACCCTGTCTTCCTGGACTGCCAATTAGTTTGCCCTCTTCCATCTAGCAAGCAGCAGCTCAGAACTAGAGCTCTGTACAGGTTGAACTGCCTGGCCTATCTACAATGTTTCTACTGGAACTTCTGTACCAGTGCCTACAAGACTAATTTATCTCTACGTGCCTATCCCATCATGGAAATCATCTCTACTGAAAAAGTGAATTATCCAGCATTGGTCTTCAACCTGCCAACTCTGAAAGAATACACCATTGGACTTTGATTCTGGACTCGCGTGAAACAATAATTGCTTATCCTGTGGATTTTTTGCCCTGTAAACGCTTTCCTTCTCTATTTCCCCCTTTTATTGTATGAGTGAAAAAAGAGGCTATGTTGCACTCCCTCTTCTTGGGTTTGTGTGTGAATAAACTGTTGTCCTGAGTTTACCCTACCTCGAGTTTGCTCGGAGCTGTTAATAGAAATTGGAGCACACCAAAATTGAGGGATTGGGAAAATATGCCACCACTTATAAAGAGGGAAATCAAAAATCAAAACACCTTTCTGTTTACGGGTAGGTGGTGAGAGGAGCAATCAGGACTGTTTAAATTAATCCTCTTCCTATCTGTAACATCATCTTTTAAAAGAAGCTCCCTAAGAAACCAACCAGCTCTAGGCCTAAATTTCTTTTAGCAAAACTGAAGTTGAACTGTAGAATTCAGCAAGCAACTTTTGTTTTTATGTAAATAAGACAACAAAAAAGTAGAATTTGATAAACATTTAAGAAGATTAATTGTTTGATAGGAATGTAGTTACATGTATTTCCAACTATAATTGAAGGAAAATGTGCAAAATATCAATTGACTTGTTCAAATAAACTCGTGTCAAATCCAAATTAGTAAAATGAATCTAGATTCTAGAGCTTTTGCCTTCCAGCTAGAAGATGGAAATTCCATCTTTCAATTAAAATTCCTAGTTTTTAAACTGAAGTACTTTATTTGTAAAGCATGACAATTTGCGCTGAAATTTGCACCTATTGTAGCACAAACCTTATGGTCAGTTTGTATTTCACAGCTATGTTATAAACACTTAATCTTACAACCGTTAGTCATGACCCAAATAAAGTGCTGAATCTGAAATTCTTTGACTTTGTACATTCCAAATTGTTTCATCAAGCCTTTTGAAGATAATTAGAGAATAAATTACTTGAAACGCAAAATTAACCTTTTCTATAATTCAAATTTTTTTACAAGATTAATTCTAACAGAAGTCAGCTAATTTCAATTCACAGTTTAAACAGTGCAAGTCTGCCCTCTTGAGGTACTTGAATGGAGTCGAGGCTTTGAATTTGTTACAAACTAATGCAACTCGATGAATATCAATGAACATGGAATATGCTTTTCATTTAATTTACAATATTGATGAGAAACTTTATTTTCAATTGTTAACAAAGAACAAAGAAAAGTACAGCACAGGAACAGGCCCTTCGGCCCTCCAAGACTGCGCCGATCATATTGCCCGTCAACTAAAACATTTTGTCAACATGTATTTATCAAGCAGTCTCTTAAACACCACTATCGTACCTGCTTCCACCACCTCCTCTGGCAGCGAATTCCAGACGCTCACTACCCTCTGCGTAAACAAACTTGCCCTGCACATCTCCTCTATAGTTTTCTCCTCTCACCTTAAATCTATGTCCCCTAGTAATTGACTCTTCCACCCTGGGAAAAAGCTTCTGACTATCTACTCTGTCCATGCCACTCATAATTTTGTAAACTTCTATCAAGTCGCTCTAGTGAGCACAATCTGAGTTTCTCCAACTTCTCCTCATAGCTAATAACCTCCAGACCAGGCAGCATCCTGGTAAACCTCCTCTGCACCCTCTCCAACGCCTCCATATCCTTCTGGTAATGTGGCGACCAGAATTGCACGCAATATTCCAAGTATGGCCTAACCTATTTCCCCTCTTAGAGAAAGCTACAGCAATAATTTGAGAAGAGGGTACAGATGAAGATCTAGAAATATAAATGTGCAGGATGCTTGGATTTCCTGGTTTAGCTATTTTTAAAAAGTTTTCATGGAAACACACATTTGAATTGCAATAGCTTTATAATTTGAATTTTAACATCCAAATCAAGTACACTGCGGAAGTATTTAGCAAGTAACGCCACATTGCATACCCATTTTACTCCATTCTCATTCTCCATTCTATTTTAGCCTCGTAAATATCGTTCATTTATCCCCAACAACATATTGTATTTATATAATATCTTTAAACTAATGAAACTCCCCAAGGTGCTTCACAGAAGTATTATGAAACAAAATATGATACCAAGCCATACAAGGAGCCATTGGGGAAGATGATCAAAAGTTTAGTCCCAGATAACTTTAAGGAGTGTCTTAAAGGAGGAAAGCAAGGTAAAGAGGAGAGATTTAGGGAAGGAATTCCAGAGCCAGGAGGAGCAGAGATATTTTGGAGGCTTTTCAGAGGTAGGACGGAGCCAGGCCTTGGAGGGATTTGAAAACTCGGATGAGAATTTTAAAATTGAAGCGTCGGATAGGTCAGTGAGCTTGGGTGATGTTTGGTGCAAGTTAGGATGCAGACAGCACAGTTTTGGATAACCAAGTTTACGAAGGGTAGAATATGGGAGGCTGACCAGGTGTGTGTTAGAATAGTCTCATTTAGCCTTGGACAGTTGTCAGGGAAAGGGAAGGAATTAGTGACAAGGGAATGGAACTTGTGGCAGGGACCGGAGGCAATGACTTCAGTCTCCTCTATATTTAATTGGAGGAATTTCTCACCCAGTTCTGCATGCTGGGTAAGCAGTCTGACAATTTACAAACAGTGGCGAGTTTGAGAGAGGTGGTGCTGAAGTAAAGCTGGGTATCCTAAGTGTATCTGTGGAAATAATGTATTCATGCTTGGGATTATCGATTAAACACAAGTTTTCCTCACCAGGAATGGTGTAAAAGTGGTTGACCATGTGAACTGCAGTTTAGAACATAGGAATGCAGGAACAAGAGTATACGATTTAGTCCCTTGAGCTTGTTCTGCCCTTCAATGAGATCACGACTGATCTGTGACCTAACTCCATATACCCGCCTTTCTCTCATATCTTTTAATACCTTTTGGTGAACAAAACCTATCTCTCATAGATCTAGTATTGCTTTGATTTTTGTAGAAGTGTATTCCAAACTTCTATCATAGTTGGCCCCTGACTTGCCTTGAAGACTTATGCGCTTGTACCTTGGTTTGTTTTCTCTTCATTTTTGACTATCAGACATTAATTCATTACTCCTCTAATTGTGGTAAAAGCTGCCAATTAGTTGAAATGTCTTCTGAACCTTTCCAAAGACTAAGGAGTTTGAACAACAGTTGTCCACAATTCTTTAAATTTCCCTCGTGGCTCCTTGCATATGTATAGACTTGCACATAAAGTTTGCATTATTGTTTAGCTAATTACTGAAACATGGATGCAAGTTGTGCTTTATACAAAATAAAATTAATTATTCTCAGCTACATGGACGAGGCTGACATGTCGTATCTCCCGTTGCTCTGAGGTGATGGCGTAAAGCAAATTCAATGGGCAGCAAGTCAACTATCTAGTGTGGATGAGAATCGTTTGCATGCCAGGTTGGGTAGGGGTGGTAGGGCCTGTTTCCTGAAGGTTGAGTAAACCAGTTGGATTTTATGACAATGACACTAGATTTAAATTTGGAGCTCAGTCGTCAGCCCAATTCTGTGGCCACTGTACCAACATTCCCATTTAACTTTAACCTGCTCCCACATTGAACAATCTAGGTTAGGTTCTTTATTTTCTGCTAGTTTCTTCTTGTGAACTCTGTACTACGGGAAACTAAAGTTATTTTGAAGTTATTTGTAACTACATTTTTTTGTTTTGTACTTATTCCTATGGTTTTCAGTTATTGTAGATTTATCTTCTACTTATGTGAAATAAATGGAATAAATTCAACTCCTGAAATATGAATGTTTAAAACTATCTGAAGCATCCATATTTGTTAAAATTAATAGAAAATAAACTGAAAAGTTGAATCTGCAGAAATAAGAATAAAAAGAAAAACAGGGGTTATATCATACAATAAATGGCAAAAGAACTGAGCAGAGAAAGAAAATGACAATGAGAACAAAACTAGAATAGAACAAAGCTCTCAATCCCAAATAGAAATTTGGTCTTGGACTTTATTAAAAAAAAGTCAGAATAAAATGTGAGATTTGAGGAGAATTGAAATTTATGATAGAGATTAGTAATAGCATTGTCGTATATACAATAGTAAGTTTCATAACATGGTTACAGTCAGTCTTTCACATGGTGTAAAATACCATTCATAACTGCTAAATATTGGATTAGATGTCATTACAGTATCAGAATGTTATGCCCTGTATTTGCCTTCCTGGCTTATGTAAGAACTGATTATGGTGCTCACGCTATAACACAGTATCGGAATATTTGGCATTTTTGGGTGCTACTCTCATCTGTGCACATTAAGCACCCACTTCCAATCCACTGGGTTAGCTACTATATACTAAATCAGTCCTGATGTGAACCTGGAAACCAAGTACAGGTCGAAATTATATACCACAATGTGCAATTTTTAGTTAGTAGATTAGACCACACACTGGTATTGTAATTTCTTAAGTCAACTCAGTTGGGATAAATATTCCATGCCAAGTATTTTAATAACATTAATTAAAAATGCGATTTGTGCATGTCCCAATCTTTATTTTACTCTCTCTGTTAGAGAAGTTAATGATTATTGCTTTTTACTTTGATTTGCTGTTCGAGAATTTTTTAGTCTGATTGGCTGCTCAGTTTGCTTGATGACTACACTGTTCATGGTTGTGAGAGATTCTCTATAGATGGCGCAAGAATAAAACTGATGTAAAGGGGCAGTTGACGCCACAGAGCCAGTTAAATCTTTGTGGGCAGCTTTCTGGCATAGTCCCTTTACCGCTGATTGCCAAATCTGGAACGATCTTAAGCATACCAAGCTCCCACACTGCAGTGATGTTTTCCTTCAGATGTCACCAGTTTTGTTTTCAGCATAATTGGGAACAACCCATGACCTGGAGTTATAATTGACATTGGTTTTATGGAAGAAAATCTAATTTTAATTATTGAAAAACGTCAATGTTACATATTGAAGAATAGCATTCATATATGACTGTAATTTTATTAAAAAGCAATGAAGTCAACATATGTCCATGTCCAAATGCAGCAAGACCTGAACAATATCCAGGCTTGGGCTGACTAGTGGCAAGTAACATTTTGCGCCACACAAGTGCCAGGCAGTGGCCATCTCCAACAAGAGAGAATCTAACCATTGCCCCTTGACATTTAATGGCATTACCATTGCTGAATTCCCCCACTATCAACATCCTGAGGGGGTTACCATTGACCAGAAACTGAACTGGACTAGCCATATAAACACTGTGGCTACAAGAGCGGGTCAGAGGCTAGGAATCCTGTGGTGAGCAACTCACCTCCTAACCCCCCCAAAGCTTGTCCACCATCTATAAGGCACAAGTCAGGAGTTCCACATGCTTGAATGAGTGCAGCTCCAGCAACACTCGAAGCTTGACACCATCCAGGACAAAGTGGCCCACTTCATTAGTACCCTTTCCACAAACATTCACTCCCTCCACCACTGATGAACAGTGGCAGCAGTGTACACCACCTACAAGATGCACAGCCGAAACTCACCAAGGCTCCTTTGGGAGCACCTTCCAAACCCATGACCACTACCATCTCGAAGGACAAGGGCAGCAGCTACATGGGAATGGCACAACCTGGAAGTTCCCCTCCAAACCACTCACCATCGTGACTTGGAAATATATTACCACTCCTTCACTGTAGCTGAGCCAAAATCCTGGAATCCCATCCTAACAACACTGTGGGTATACCTACACCACAGGGACTGCTGTGGCTCAAGAAGGCAGCTCTCTACCAGCTTCTCAAGGGCAATTAGGGATGGGCAATAAATGCTTGCCTAGCCACACCCACATCCCGTAAGTGAAGAAAAGAATATGGATGCATATTGCTTGTGGCCTCCCCACTCGATCTGTAATTGAAACCATTTAGTTTTTTGTGTGGTTCTCAAAGGCGATGTTATGAACAAATCTGTTATAGTAGAAGCCTCTTTGTGATGCTGCCCTCCCATAGCATGTGAATCCCTGCATACCAAATAGGGTGAGGTAACAGTTTATATGCAGCTGCTGTAATTCTGGTCAGCTCTAACATTTGAAAATTAAGCTTACAATTGTAGTTTATAAATCATATTTGTTCGTTTGTGTGATTAACATAAAGAAACTTGCAGTGAATTAAATTAATAAACATAAGATGTGTAGAAAGGATGCCACAAGGTCTATTGAGCCTGCGAGTTATTTCTCCACACACCCTCTGCCAGTCTGACCAGCTATCACACAATACATTTACATAACTATGAACTTGAAGAGACAGGATCCTTGAGATATGAACTGGTAACGAATATGATGCGAGTATGCATAAATCAACCAGCATTCTAAAATAAAAACTAAAAATGGTGGCAGTGTCATTTGCCGAGAGGAAAAAAAAAACAGGTTAATGTTGGTGTATATTATTTTTTAGAAACTATTAAGATACTGGATTATTTACTATTATGTATACTCACTGTAGAATCGTGGATGTGAAGCTGATGCATCATCTGAAAATAAGGACTAAAATTGATTTTGGCCCAGTTATTTACCGGTGTTTGTAATGGTCATATATTCAAAAAGAAAGAACAAGAAGCAGTTTGTTGCTTGGTACGTGTACAACATATTGTGAGAAATAGATAATTTTGATGCATTAAACTGTTGACAAGAAATAAGGCATGCAACTAAATGATTCAACTGGACTATGGATATTGCATCAAAGGTTCAAAATTATAACACGCAGAGTTTTGCGTGTCCAGATTAGTTTATATTTGAGAAAATATAGGGAGCTAAAATATTAAGTTCATCTTGTGCTTTTATTCTTGCATAGGAATTGATGTTGAGGCTGCAAGGAAGGAGGAAGAACACAGAATGCTCCAGGATGCCAGGCAGTGGTTGAACAGTGGCAAAATAGAAGATGTAAGGAACACCAAATCAGGTGGTACAGCTCTGCATGTGGCTGCTGCAAAAGGCTATTTGGAGGTCTTAAAGTAAGTACGTAGGAGTTAAAACATCATGAAATCTGCTAGTTGTAGCATCAGTGAAAATATATTTTGTGGTCACTTTGAATTTATTGAAATAATGTAGGTACCTTTGGCTGCCTTTGCTTCCTGACTAAGGCTGCATGCTTATTTTATACTGAGATGATAAAATGGACTAACATATCTTTTGGGTTGCTCTGTTTCTACCCTGACATTTTTTTTGTACCCTGAAGACATCATCCTTTTTATTCAGTGTGGATGTACAGCACTAGCCACCCTCTGGCTTCTTACTCAAAGTGGCCATCATTCACCTATGAGCCTTGACTTGAGTTTTGGCAGACCATTCAGCTATAGATTACAGCTGAGTTCATTCCTCTCCTTGTCGAAAACCAAATATTCATGTTTCCATCCAGGGTCAGTGGTTAGCGATCTGGCTGTTTTTCTTTTCCTTTTCCTTTCTCTGGTTCAGGTACTGATACCAGTTTCAGTTCTCCTGCCATTAACCCCCTTGCCTTTCACCACACACCTGCTTCAGAGCAGCTCTCTCAACACAAAGATACGGATTGACTATGTAACTTTCCTGATTTACGTAAGTTAGTTACTTGCTGAGTTTGGTGTACCTTGCTTATTATTTGTGTAGAACTAAATGCTAAATGAGTTCTCCGCTTTCTCTAAATAGAGTATTTTCTTCCAAAATACCATATTCCTTATTTAAACATTTCCAGTAAAATCCATTGTTTTCTCAGTGCATGACTTATTTTGTAGTGTAGCTCGTGCTAAACTATATATAGGTGAGTCCCGGGGGCACTGTTTTAAAATTAGGGGTCACCCTTTTCGACCAGAGATGAGGAGAGTTTTTTTCTGAGAGTCTTGTAACTTTGAACTCTCTGCCTTAAGGTGCTGGAAGCAGAGTCATTGAATATTTTTTAAGGTGGAGGTGGATAGATTCTTGTTAGGCAAGGGAATCAAAGATTATCGGGGGTAGATGGGAATGTGGAATTCGAAGCACAAACAGATAAGCTGTGATCTTACTGAATGGCAGAACAGGCTTGAGGGACCGAATGGCCTACTTCTCCTTTTTCATATGATTGTATGTAATCAAATCCAGAAAGACTTGGATTTCTCCTTAGTATTTGCTGTGCAAGACATTTCCCACTCATGTGGTAGGCCTGGTGCTGCAAGTTACTTCCGCATCACTGGGCTGGGGAAGGGGAAATCCCTGCTTTAACTGAGTAGGGGTATGACAGGGCTCAACTGAAAATGCCCCATGCGACTTGTGATCATTGGTGTGCTCCATACACACAGAATGCCATCTTGCATCAGTTACAAAAGGCATGTCAAAAACAACAGTGCAGGGTGTTGGAAATCTGAAAAAACAGAAAATGCTGGAAATACTCAGCAGGTCAGGCAGCACCCGTGGAGAGAGAAAGAGTTAACATTTCAGACTTGAAAGATCTTAGGAAAAGTGATCAACCTGAAATGCTAACTCTTTGTTTCCGCAGATGCTGCCTTACCAGCTGGGTGTTTCCAGCATTTTTACCTTGAGGAGAAGGCCAAAGGGATAAAACAGGGTCAATTTGGCAAAGTGGAGAGAATGACAAGAAATTGCATCCCATTTTTAAAATAGTTTTGATGAAGGATTTTATCCATAGAGAAGGTTAGAGAAGCTGGAATTGTTCTCTTTCGAGCAAACCAGATTGAAGGAGATTTGATAGAGGTGCACAAGATTGACAGGTTTAGACAAGGTAGACAAAAAAAAAAAGCGGTTGATGGTACAACAACTAGGGGCCCAGATTTAGAGTCTTGGACATGAGTGCAGAGGGATGTGAGGATGATCTTTTTTAACACAGTGAGTGGGACTCATTGCCTACAAGGGTGGTGGGTGCAGAGATGGTGAATGGTTTTAAAAGTAAATTGGATGTGCACCTGGAAATAAACCTGAAGGGCTCTTGAGATAGATAGAATGGGGGGATAGGAATAATTTGATTGTTCTACAGAGAGCTGGCATGGACTCAATGGATTGAATGATCACCTTCTGTGCCTTAATGACTCTATGGTGCTTATTTTCTAGGCTACTGATACAGGCTGGATATGATGTAAATGTCAAGGACAATGATGGGTGGACTCCACTGCATGCTGCTGCTCACTGGTGCAAAGATGAAGCCTGTAGAATCCTTGTGGAGAATTTTTCTGACATGGAGGCTGTTAACAAAGTGGTCAGTTGCTTTTAATAAACTGATTTTCATTGTTTAATTTTTTAAAAACCTAATTTTGCAATTGAGTCTTGCTGGGAAATAATGTTCCACTGGAAATTATTATGATCCCAGCTGATAATACTGGACAAGTCAGATCCCACAGTGAAATTTAGCTTGATAGATCCTAACCTTTTTTTTTTGAAACCATGGAGGAACATTACTGAACACATTCACAGGAGCCTGCTGATCAGCTTTTAACACAATGAATAAAATATTTATTAAGCAAGAAAAATTAACTATATTACACCAGACATAAAAGTTGGAAATATTTCAATACAAACACGAGAATATGATTCAAATATTTACTATTCCTTCACCCCAGCCACATATTCAGAAAGATAAAATAATTTAGCATATCTATCTTCTTCTCTAACATTCAGGGTAAGTATGCAGTACATATGAACCAACTAGCGAACAGTGGTCAGCCACACAACACTCCAATGTAAATGACAGATGTGACCAAAGCAGATTCAATGGATTTCTCAACAACCCACCCAGATGTTTGTCACATTGTGAGCCAATCAGTCTGATGGAAACTTGTCTTTCTTACGAGGATTTCCAAACTCCACCTTTGAAGAACTCACCTTGGAATTCTCTCCAAATGTTGCTTCCATTCTGACGGTTTCAACAAGGATCCCCCTCCAGGATTTCACTCTTGCCTTCCAAGATTTCATTCCACTGGATCTCCGAGTGCACTCGAGCTTCATCTTCCAAGCACATTTTCAGATCTTTGGCCATGTCAGGCAGAACACCTCTATTCCATAAGGGCACCTGTGCCTTTATGGCCCACAGCACAGAGTCACCAACCTTCGGATCTTCTGGGCTTCTCTCGAGCCCGTTTTACTTCAGGTCTAATTCTCGCAGCTCTCTCTTTAATATAGAACTGATTTCTCTGCTCCTTCCTCTCAGCCTTTCTTAACAGGATCTGTTTCTAATCTGTTTTTGGCCTGCCTGGGACCTCTCCCTGTCCCCTTCCCTATGTCTTACTCTCTGGGCCACCTTCCTTCTAATGGCACTCCGGTTCAGCTCACCTGACCTGCAGTTTTGTGTCGTTTCACTTTGCTTCCTTTTCTCCACGCGTGTGCGCAAGGCCGGTTCCTGGCCTAAAGAATGTAAAAAAGACTAACTGTGCATGTGCAGTCCTTTCCCGGCCGGCATGTGCGTGAAAGGCTTGAACTACGTTTTAAAAAAAAAATATGAATTGCGCATGTGCGGCCATTTCCTAGCCGGCGCACTTGCAGGAGGCCGGAGGCCTGCTGGGAACTGAAGTTCCCAGCCTCCGACTACGGAACAAAGTAAGTATTTGTGTTTATTAACTAAATGGATTGAGACTGTTCATGAATCACAATTATTACAGCACAGGAGGAGGCCTTTCGCCCTGTCATGCCTGTGACAGCTCTCCAAATGAGCAATTCACCTAGTGCCATTTCCCTGCCATCTCCCTGTAACCCTGCATATTCTTCCTTTTCAGAAAATAATCCCAATTCCTTTTTGGTTGCCTTGATTGATCCTGCCTCCACCACAATCTCAGGCAAAACATTTCAAATCTTAACCACTTGCTTCATGAAAAAGTTTCTCCTCATGTCACCACTGCTTTTGCCATCTACCTTAAATCTGTGTCCTCTCATTCTCAATCCCTCCACCAGTAGGAACAATTTTTCCCTATCTACTCTGTCTAGATCCCTCATGATTTTTAATGCCTCTATCAAATCTCCTCTCAACCACCTTTTTTCCAAGGAAAATAGCCCTAACTTCTCCAACCTGTTGCTGTACATCCCTGGAACCATTCTTGTGAATCTTTTCTGCACCTTTCATATCTTTCCTAAACTCTGGTGCCCAGAACTGGATGCAACACACCTCTTGAGGGCGAACTAGTGTTCCATACAAGTTTAACATAACCTTGCTATTGTACTCTACACCCCTATAAATAAAACCTAAGATACTGTATATTTGTTAACCACACACTCAACCTGTCTTGCTGCCTTCAGTGACTTAGGCATGTGTACACCCAGGTCCCTCTGCTCCTGCACACCCTTTTATAATTGTACACTTTTTTACATTGTCTCTCCTTGTTCTTCCTACCAAAATGAATCACTTCACACTTCTCTGCATTTAACTTCATCAGCCACTCGGCCACCCATTTCACCAGCTTGTCTGTTTTCTTTTATTTCTACACTATCCTCCTCTCAGTTCAAAATGCTTCCAAGTTTCGTATCATCCACTTTTAAAATTGTGCCCTGTACACCAAGGTCTAGATCATTAATATATCAGGAAAAGCAAGGGTCCCAGCACTGACCCTTGGGGAACTCCACTACAGATCTTCCTCCATCCAGTTAACCACCATGCTTCCTGGAACTCAGCCAATTTCCTATCTATGTTGCATCCATCCCATCCCTCAGAACCTTCTATACTCAACTTAGTTGTTGGTTGTATTATCCATCTGTCATAAGCACACTTTTCCTTCTTCATCTTAATCGCTATATCTTTTTGTCATCAAGGAGCCTTCAATTTGTTTGCCCTACCTTTCCTCTTCATTGGAATATACCTTGACTGTACCCAAACTATCTCTTTTTTAAAGGTAGCTCATTGTTCAGCTACTGTTTCTCTTGCCAATCTTTGAATCCATTTTATCTGGCCCAGGTCCATTCTTACACCATTGAGTTGGCTTTTCCCCAGTGAATTATTCTCACTCTAGCTTGTTCTTTGTCCTTTACCATAGCTGATCTAAACTTTGATACAATGATCACTGTCCCTAAATGTTATCCTACTGACACTTGATCCATTTGGCCCACTTCATTCCCAAGAACCAGGTCTCATTGGACTGGAAACATACTGCTATAGAAAATTCTCTTGAACATACTCTAGGAACTCTTGCCACTCTCCTTTATCCCAGTCTATATTCGGATGATTAATGGTCCCCACTATAACTAGTCCATAATTCTATTCTTCCTCCTCCCTGTAATTTCTTTGTAAATTTATTTCTCTACATCTTGGTGGCTTATAGACTACACTAAGCAATGTAATTGCACCTTTTCTGTTTCTTAGCTCCAGGCAAATAGATTCTGAGATATCTTCTTTCTCCAGCACTGCAATGTCCTTCTTAATACTGCCACCCCCTCATCCTTTTCTTCCTTTCCTCTTTCCTGAACACCTTGTATCCAGGAAAATTTAATTCCCAGTCTGGTCCCTTTTTGAGTCAGGTCTCTGTTATAGCCTCTAGATTGTATTTTCATGTGGCAGTCTGCACCTGTATATTACCAATCTTACTTACCCCATTCTGTTTATTCACATTCATGCACAGTAACCCTGATTTAAATTTAGACATCTTTTGATTATCTGCTCCTATCACGGCTTGCTTATCTCCACAATCACCACACCCTCAACTTCTCTCTTCCCCCCCCCCCAACCTTAAACCAGTTTATATTTCTCCTTTCTCCTAACTATGCTTCAGTTCTGCCGAAGGGCCATGAAGGCTCGAAACGTTAACTGATTTCTTCTCCGCCGATGCTGCCAGACCTGCTGAGTTTTTCCAGGTAATTCTGTTTTTGTTTTGGATTTCCAGCATCCGCAGTAGCTTTTAGCTTTTTGTTTTTATCTCTGATTTAGATTTTATTACTTTCTCCCTTACTCTGACCCCAACTTACTATTTCTCACTCTAGTGCTATGTATCTCTCCCAGTATTCAGCGCACCTTGGTATTCCTGTCTGATATTAAGTCTTGGTTCGCACACCCCTGCCAAGTTGATTTAATCCCTCCCTAATAGCACTAGCGAATTAGTACACAAGGAACTCCATCCCGATTCTATATAGGTGCAACCCGTCCAATCTGCCAAGGTCCCAGCTCCCCTGAGTTGATCCCAATGTCCCAGAAATCTAAAGGCCTCCCTCCTACACCATCTTTCCAGGGACACTATCTGCTTTCTCCTCCTATATCTATACTCATATGTGGTATTGGGAGTAATCTGGAGAATCTACTTTTGAGGCCCCACTTGCTAATTTTCTATCTAGTTCCTTAGATTTTGCCAGCAGGACCACATCCCTCCTGCCTATGTCATTGGTACCGTTGTGAACCATAACTGCTGGCTGTTCACTACCCCCTTGCCCCCAAGGGTGCTCTGCAGCCGTTGAGTGCCATCCATCACCCTGGCACTAGCAAGGTAACAGACCATCCTGGATTCACTTCTGTGGCTGCAGAAACGTCTGTCTATTCCCCTAACTATCGAACGGCCTATCACTATTGGTCTTCCAATCTTATTCATGCCCCCTTGTACAGCTGAGCCACCTGTGGTGCCACGGACTTGGCTCTGGCTGCATTCCCCAACGAACCATCACTTTCATCAGTATTCACAACTGATTGGAGAGTGGGATGCACTCGGGGGACTCGTGCCTGTTTATTCTTGACTGGTGGTCACCCGTTCCCCCTCTCCCCGTATACTCTTAAGCTACAGGGTGACCACATCTATAAACATGCTATCTATGAAGCTCTCAACTTCCTGGTGAAATGTATTTCACACAGGATACTGAACCCTAGCTCCCAAAATTTAAAAAAAACTTTTAAAGATTGAATCTAATTAGATTGTTTGGAGAGATGTTCCTCAGTTATTTTAAGCTGGTACAAATTGAATCTGGCTAGTCTGCTGTTTGAACTTTTTTCCTCTGCTATTAAGGCATTTTATCGGAACTTTTATGGAAAGGAGGTCACATAGTTCAGGAAGAAAAATATTTTCAAGGAATAGGCCCTGTTCAAATTTTGGCACAATGCCTTAACAATGAAATGAGCAACATACCTTTATCCAACTGACACTAAACCTATAGCTGATTGGTATAATACTCCAGGAGAGTGAAAGGGGGCGGGTATGTCTTGACATTCTATCTATGTAAAGAAGAAAACAAAAGCTGCATGTGGGTATCACAAATGTTCAGTTGGTGAGAGTATTCCTGGAGTCAAACATCTCGTTAGCCCCAAACCATTCCAATGTTTAGTTTCTAAAAGAAAACCTGAAGTACGAAACATCCTTTTGTTCTGACATCTCTGTCCCCTGTTCTTTTCGCCTAGTTTAAGGCTGTATGAGTAACTGAAAGCCAATAGTTAATTTGTTTGAGGGCCTCTTGTATTTCAGTGGAAGGCACAGAGCTTTGCTTTTTCTTAACATGAAGTTATCCTTGTATCATATGCCTTTGTAGCCAACAAGTAATGATGAGAAGAATGCTACGAGGCCAGTGGTACTCTTGCTTAGCTGATGGACGACATCTGATAAGGACCTTGGGTTGTTGCTTTTAATTTTCTCCTGTCAGGTGTCTGACATATACTTGTAGTCTGTCCATTTACTTACGAAAGGATGTTGGCATCAGTGTCCCATGAACTCTTCTATGTGGTGAAATACTTGTAAACTAGAGACCATTGGAATTTGCAACAATTCAGAACATGGTGACTTTAAAAATTGCTGTGGAGTTTACTATATTTTTAGCTTGGTTTGAGATGTAATTTTTGAGAAAAAAATTCTTAATAGCTTTTCAATCAGTTATTTATGTATGGTCTCTGCTCTTATTATTCTTTAGCTGGGTACAAGGGGTGTGGTCTTGAGCATCCAGGCCTGGTTTGCCCACCAGTTATCCATCATTTCCTACTGGGAAATGCTTAGTCTTTTCAGCATTGCTCCCTTCTCTTAACTGCACCCTACCCCAATAATATAGCTGGGAACCGCCAAAGTAAATCGAAACCACTCTGTTTCTTTAAGTCGCAAGCATTTACAATGGGTTAAGTTATCTATATTGTGTTTGCAGGGTCAGACTCCTTTTGATTTAGCAGATGAAAGCATTGTTGAGCTTTTAGAGGAACTCCAGAAGAAACAGAATATTGTAAGTGATTTTTAAAAAAATTTCTTCCATCTTATTTGACAGCATTTAGCTTAAAAAGTGCATTCAATGAAACACTAATATTGCCAAATATTGTTTAAAACAACCATGAAATGTTCAAGCCATACAATATGAACCTTGTCATTTTGAAGGTAAACGTGAGCAGCTTTTCAGAACCGTGTACAAAACTGCAGCAATTGTCTGGCTTTGGATTACAGACCTAATCTCTGTTTTTATAAGCATGCAGAAAAGGATCCAAATTAAACCTTTCTAGCAGTTAGAATGTTAAAATTTTTAAATTTTGAAGCCCAAGTATTTCACCTAGAATGCTATTTTAAATGTCTGTTCAGCATTTTGAATTGTGTGTCAGTCACATCTTCCATTGAAAACCCCTGTGTAAACACCCCTAGGGTTTACCATTTAGATGTATTCATGGCTGCCTGTTACATGTGTATGTAATCATTTTCCTGTGCCCCTTGCCACATAGTAGGATTTTCCAATTAATGTGAGCATCTCTGACACTGGATGACTTTAAAAGAGCTACTTTGATTTTGGGTGCTGTTGTAGATTCTCTTAACTTTAATTAACTTCTGTTAAATTTAATGATCTCAGAGTAAAGGATCCCCTAGGAAACAGTGACCATAATATAGTAGAATTTAGCATTCAGTTTGAGAGTGAGAAACTTGGGTCGGAAGCAACTGTGCTAAACTTAAATAAGGATAATTACAATGGAATGAGGGCAGAGTTCACTGGAGTGGACTGGGAAAGGAGTTTTGCAGAAAAGGCGGTTGATGAACAATGGCAGATGTTTAAGAAAATAGTTCATGACTCTCAACAAAGATATAACACAGTGAGGAAGAAGGATTCAAGGAAGGAGGTAAACCAACCATGGTTAACCAAGGAAGTTAAGAACAGTATCAAATTGAAATAATAAACATACAATGTGGCAAAGGTTAGTGGTAAACCAGAGGATTAGGAAAGTTTTTAAAAAATGACCAAAAAATTCAGCTGCATTGGAAAATGCAGCTGAATGCCTGATACCTAAGAGATAAAAAAAAATAAAATTTATGGATAAAGGGATATTTATAAAATAAAGACAATTCACCTGCTGTTCTCCTCGAGTAATGTACTGAGTTGTTGATTTCAATAGTCAAAGCGATAGAAAAAAAATCTTAAAACATTGTTTATTGAAATTGGAATTTTTGACTTGTCACTGCAAATCAATGGTTCTAATGTTATCTGGTATGACAGAAACACTCATTACACTCATTATAGAGCAGTGAATCTTCTAACCCACCTGTAAATAGGGCCGTAGGAGATCTACAAGTAGTGTTTGTAAATTGCGACAGCTCAATCTGCCTTTTCTGTCACCTTGAAGTCTGTCTATTAAGGTAATCTTAGCCCATGCTAATTTTTACCATTCATAAAATGTTTGATGGGTAGAAAAGCTATTCAATTGATATTTCAAATGTTATAACTGAGATGTGAGAAATAAGTTAGACACCCAAGCTAAGTATATAGGATGCTGTAAATTGAAATTGTTCCAGTCAAAGGAGATATTTTTAATTAGACAGTAAACATCTGAAAATAATTTTACAGTAACTTGGAATTGAAAATGTATATTTTAAGAGCTTACAACTGAAATATTGAAACCTAAACAATTGGTGAAACTATGCAGGGAAAGATAAAGTTTGAGATAATACAAGTATAGTGACCGACACTTCAAAAGTGGTTTTTAGCTATAAAGCATTTTGCAATACCTCAAGATTGTTATACACTGCAGGTTGATCTTAAATTCTAGAAAACTGAAGCAAAAACAACATACTGAAAACTCACAGCAGACCAATCAGCATCTATATGGAGAACATGTGCTTTGCCTGAAATGGTAAAGCTTATTTTTATTGGGATGTATACTTGAAACGTTAACTCTTGTGTTCTGTCTATTGATGCTGATGGACCTGCAGTATTTCAAGCAGCTTCTGTTTTCTGGGCAAAAAATACTCTGGTGTTACAATTAGTAAGATATTACTACCTAAACCAGGTTTTTGAAATTCACTATCTGGCTTTGCAAGTACCTCAGATGTGTTAGTAAATGTTATTTTGGTCAAATTGATAGGATTCCTTCTCTGACTCTGAAGGGCTCATTCCCTGATACAGACTTGAGTACACAATCTAGGCTGGCAATTCAGTGCAATGCTAAAGGAGTGCTTCACTATCTCAGTTGATATCTTTGGTCTGCATGCCCAGATGGATGTAAAAAAAAAATCCCATAGGACTATTTGAAGAAGAGCAGCGAGTTCTGATGTCCTCGTCAGAACCTTGAGCAATACCTCCAAAAACTGACCATTTTTAAAATTCATTCATGGTGGGATGTGGGCGTTGCCGACTAGGCTGGCATTTATTACCCAGCCCTAATTGCTCTGAAGGTGGTGGCGAGCTACCTCCTTGAACCGCTGCAGTCCATGTGATGTAGGTATACCCACAGTGCTGTTTAGGAGGGAGTTCCAGGATTTTGACCCAGTGACAATAAAGGAACTGCAATACATTTCCAAGTCTGGATGGTGAGTGGCTTGGATGAGAACTTGCAGGTGGTGGTGTTCCCATGTATCTGCTGCCTTTGTCCTTCTAAATGGTAGTGGTCGTGTGTTTGGGAGGTGCTGTCTGAGGAGCCATGGCGAGTTCCTACAGTGCATCTCCATTGGTGGTGGAAGGAGTGAATGTTTGTTGATGGGGTGCCAATCAAGAGGGCTGCTCTGTCTTAAGTGGTGTCAAGCTTCTTGCGTGTTGGAGCTGCACTCATCCAAGCAAGTGGAGTGTATTCTATCACACTCCTGACCTATGTCTTGTAGATGGTGGACAGGCTTTGGGGAGTCAGGAGGTGAGTTATTCGCCACAGGATTTCTAGCTTCTGACTGCTCTTATAGCCACAATATTTATATGGTTAATCCTGTTCAGTTTCTGGTCAATGGTCACCCCCAGGATGTCGATGGTGGGGGATTCAGCGATGGTAATGCCATTGAACGTCATGGGGCGATGGTTAGATATTCTCTTGTTGGAGATGGTCATTATCTGGCATTTGTAGGCGTGAATGTTACTTATTTGGCCAAGCCTGGATATTGCCCAGGCCTTGCTTCGTTTGGACATGAACTGCTTCAGTATGTGAGGAGTCGAGAATGGTGCTGAACATTGGGTAATCATCAGCGAACACCCCCACTTCTGACCTTTATGATAAGGAAGGTCATTGAAGCAGATGGTTGGGCATAGGACACTACTCTGCATTCATTCGTTTGCTGTTTGGAGGACTTAGTTTGCGTGAAAATTGGCTGTCTCTAACAATGAATGCAATAATAAGAAATAGTTATACTTCAGAAATTATTAATTGTTATATAGAATGTCCTGAGGATATGATGCCAGTGATTAACTGAGTTTGCATTCATGTACAGAATTTGAAATTGGTTTGTAGTTGTGACCCATTAAAAATAAATTTGACATTGTAGTTTGTTCATTTTTTTAATAGCTTCGCACTGAGAAACGAGCTGAGAGATCAACGCTCATTGAATCAACTGTAAATTGCAAACTACAGACCAAGCACTTGAGGTATTTTGAACTATGACAAATGCTCTATTTTTTGTGAACTACTATTAACTTAATTAGCTATTTTTGGCTTTGAGAATCATCCATTGGATTTTAATCAATTAACCTTAGCTTGTGGACAACCTTTCAGTGAGTTTCTCTTGCTCTCCCCCCCTCCAATTAGTCCGATCACACCAACTTCTCAAGGGCAATTAGGGATAGGAAATAAATACTGGCCTAGGTAGCGACACCCATATCCCATGAAAGAAGGTATGAATAAAGTAGAAATAATAAATTCAGGATGGTCAAGAGCACAAGGCCCAGCTGGTCAGAAAGGAAACCCCTTTGGTAGATTTTTGGGGCTAGGGCTGACTGCATGTAATAACGCAGCCCCCTCCTTGGTACCTGTAGCCTCTGTCTCCAATGGCTGCCTGGGCTACTGCAGAGGAGGCCGCCTCTGCAAAGCTGCAGGATGGTTCGCATCTGGCAAAATGCTGCCCACTTGACTTAATGGCCCCCAATAGGGTCCTTAATTATGCAAATTGGGCTGCCTGCCTTAGTGTAGTGGTCAGTTGGTCCAAAACCCAGTCTGCCTCCTGCCTGCTAGGAGGTAACTGCCCCAGAAGCAGGACTGAATCAGGGAAGCAACCTGACACTTGGCACTGCGACATTATCATTTCCCATGCCTCTGCTCCTGCTCCTGCCATGGGGAGACTGGGTAAAACTCAGGCCAATTTTTTTTTTTTTGGCCTCAAAGAAACGTCTTAAAAACATCTATGTGGAGAAACATTTAGACGGTTATGACTGGTTAGCATTTGTGCCAACCATAACTTTATATTGAGGTTATTTCAACTTGTATTACATCAGCAGAAGCCATTCCCATAGGGGACAGATTTGGAGGACACCTATGTAAAATTGCCAATTTGGTCCTGCAGGCAAGTGTGGCCTTGGGATCCTGGGGTAAAATTTAGCCCATTGTGTTGTGGTCGCTTTGTTGGACTGCTGCCGATGCCTGTGGTCATTAAAGTCAGTTTCTCCTGATTTTTCTTTTCATTCTAAATTCATGTATTTGGATGGGGTGGCTGCGCATGGGGATGGTTGGGTGAGGATTTTGTTGGATTGGTCACCCAGTTAATTTAAACAAGGCTTAGAATCTTCTCCAGAAAGAATGCATTTACAATCAAATTTCAAGCTGCTGTGTGAGGCACTAAAACTACTTGAATCCCTTCTTTCCTTTGCAGGCACAAAATTTGGGATTTGGTATTTTTGATCATTTTTCTCTGCCAAGTTTGGAAGTTTACTTTTTGAGGATTCATTTTAAAACATTGAATTTGCATATGTTTAAAAAGACTGTCTACATTCTACAAGCATTGACGGGGTGGCTGCGCATGGGGATGGTTGGGTGAGGATTTTGTTGGATTGGTCACCCAGTTAATTTAAACAAGGCTTAGAATCTGCTCCAGAAAGAATGCATTTACAATCATTCTTGATTGACAGGCTGGTTTACAAATGCAAAAATGTGAAAAGCAAGATTCAAACCGGTATCTGGCCAAAAAAAAATCAAAATGGGGGACAAAGTTCATGGTCTGAAATTGTTGAAGTCATTATTAAGTCTAGAAGGCCGTAAGGTGCATTCAACAATACTGAATTTGCGTTGAGCTTCACTGGAACACTGCAGCAGGCCAAGGACACAAACGTGAGTGTGAGAGCAAGTTAGTGAATTAAAATGACAAACAACCAGAAGCTTGGGGTCATGCTTGCAGACTGCCTGTTCATTATCTTGACATTTACACTTACTCTGGACAAATGCTTTGTCCCTTTACTACAGCCATGACCACTCCCTTTGCCCTTTGTTCCATGACATCTTTGTCATTTAATCTCTCCTGCCCTCTACCCTATCCCAGACCGTCCCTTCTGTTCTTACTTCCACCCCCCAACTTTGACAAATAACATGCCACATTTCTATGCTCCTTCAGCCCCGAAGAAGTCATATTCGACGAGAAACATTAACCCTATTTCTCTCCACAAATGCTGCCAGAACTGATGAGTATTTCCAGAATTTTCTGTTTATTTTGTCAAAGTCAAATGAGCCAGCTGACAGGGTGCTCTTTCTGTTAAATCCCCGAGTTATGCTCCTGTACAATTAGGTATTGGGCAGTATGGCCACATTCCTGAACACAAGAAGTAGGACCATTTGGGGGAATTACTACAAAAAGAATACCTTGGGCAGAGCTGAAACTTATAGCTGATATTGATTTATTCCACTGATCAAAATCTCAGTGGAATTTGGGCTGCAGAGCAGATCTCTGCAATTTCTAAAAGAAACTATACTTTTTATCTGTACAGGTGAGAATGAAGAGAAAGCTGTCGGAGTAATGGAATACCACTGTGGCTTGTATATCACTTGGTTCATTCAACAATACTGATTACCATTGGAAAGGTTTTGCCTGCTTTGCAAAATTCACTGAAAATTTTCCTGGCTTGTAGAGCAGACAAAGCAAGTTCAGAAAGTGAATTTTTAACCTACCTGGTTATGACAATCAGCAGCACCTAGAGGATCTAGTCTATGTATAGGATCTAGTCTATATTCCAGTAGGAGTAAGGGTAAAATAAAAACAAGAGCCCATATTCTATTTAGTTAAGATGCAAAATAAAGCTAAGATGACTAACAAGGTTAAAAAGACAAGCCTAAAGGCATTGTATCTTAATGTGCGGAACATTTGCAATAAGGTTGATGAATTAACAGCACAAATAGATATAAATGGTTATGATATAGCTGTAATTGCGGAGACATGGCTGCAGGGTGACCAAGGATGGGAACTGAACATCCAGGGGTATTCAGTATTTAGGAAGGGCAGACAAATAGGGAAAGGAGGTGGGATAGCAATGTTAATAAAGAACGAAATCATGCAATAGTGAGGAAGGATATTGGCTCAGAAAATCATGATGTGGAATCTGTTTGGGTGGAAATAACCCCCACCAACATTTTCTGCCCCTTGGTATTTATCTATAGGCCCCCAAACAGTAAGGGAGATGTAAAGGAAGACATTAAACAGGAAATTAGAAACACATGCAATAAGGATACAACTGTAATCATGGGTGACTTTAATTTACATATAGATTGGACAAACCAAATTAGCAATAATACTGTGGAGGAGGATTTCCTGGAGTGTGTAGGTGATGGTTTTTTAGACCAATACATTGAGGAACCAGCTAGATAGCAGGCTATTCTAGCCTGGGTATTGTGCAATGAGAAAGGGTTAATTAACAATCTTCTTGTGTGGGGCCTATTGGGGAAGAGCGACCATAAAATGATACAATTGTTCCTTAAGGTGGAGAGCGAAGAGTTGAATCCGAAACTAGGGTCCTGAATCTAAAGGGAACTATGAGGTTATGAGGCACTAATTAGCAATGATGGATGGGGGAACCTTACTGAAAGGGTTGACAGTGGATAGGCAATGGCTAATATTTAAGGAATGAATTACAACAATTGTTCATTCCTGTCTGGCGCAAAAATAAAACAAGAAAGATGGCTCAACCATGGCTTACAAAAGAAATTAGAGATAATATTAGATCCAAAGAAGAGACATATAACATTGCCACACAGCCTGAGGATTGGGAGCAGTTTAGAATTCAGCAAAAGTGGACAAGAAGATTGATCAAGAAGGGGAAAATGGAGTATGAGAGTAAACTTGCAGGGAGCATAAAAACTGACTGTAAAAGAGAAAAAGATTAGCAAGGGCAAATGTAGGTCCTTTACAGTCAGAAATGGGGGAAATTATAATGGGGAACAAAGAAATGGCAGAAGAATTGAACACATATATTTTGGTCCTGTCTTCACAGAAGAGGACACAAATGATTTCCCAGAAAGGTTAGGGAACCAAGGGTCTAGTGAGAGGGAGGAATTGTAGAATATCAGTATTAATTTTTTAAAAATGGTGCTCGAGAAATTAATGGGGTTAAAGGCTAAAAGATCCACAGAGTCTGATAATCTACATCCCAGAATACTAAAGGAAGTGGCCCTGGAAATATTGGATGCATTCCAAAATTCTATAGACTTTGGAGCAGTTCCTACAGATTGGAGGGTGGCAAATATAACCCCACTATTTAAAAAAGGAGGGAGAGAAAAAACAGAGAATTACAGACCAGTTAGTCTGACATCAGTAGTGAGGAAAATGCTAGAGTCTATTATAAAAGACATGGTAACAGAACACTTGGAAAGCATTAACGGGATTAGACAAAGTCAACATGGGTTTATGAAAGGGAAATCATGCTTAACTAATCTACTGGAGTCTTTTGAGGATGTAACAAGTAGAATAGATAAGGGAGAACCAGTGGATGTGGTGTTTTTGGATTTCAAGAAGGCTTTTAATAAGGTCCCACATAAGATGCTAGTGGGCAAAATTAAAGCACATGGGATCAGGGGTAATATACTGGCATGGATTGAGAATCGGTTGATAGACCGGAAACGGAGTGGGAATAAATGGGTCTTTTTCCAGATTGCAGACGATGACTAGCGGTGTACCGCAGGGATCAGTGCTTGGGCCCCAGCTATTCACAATATATGTAAATGACTTGGATGAGGGAACCAAATGCAGTATTCCCAACTTTGCTAACGACACAAAACTGGGCAGGGTTGTAAGGAGCATGCAAGGAGGCTTCAGGGCGATTTGGACAAGTGTGTGTGGGCAAACATGGCAGATGCAGTCTAACATGGGATAAATATGAAGTTATACGCTTCGGTGTGAAAAACAAAAAGGCAGAGTATTTAAATGGTGATATATTGGGAAATGTGGATGTGGGTGTCCTTGTACACTAGTCAATGAAAGTAAACAGGCAGGTGCAGCAAGCAATTAGGAAGGCAATGGTATGTTGGCCTTCATTGCAAGAGGATTTGGGTTCAGAAGTAGGGATGTCTTACTGCAACTATACAAGGCCTTGGTGAGACTGCACCTGGAGTATTGCATGCAGTTTTGGTCTCCCTACCTAAGATAGGATATACTTGCAGTAGAGGGAGTGCAGCTAAGGTTCACTAGGCTGATACTGGGGATGGCAGGACTGTCTTGTCATATGAGGAGAGATTGGTTTGACTGAGCCTGTATTCACTAGAGTTTAGAAGAATGAAGGGGGGGATCTGATTGAAACGTATAAAATTCTAACAGGGCTAGACGGACTAGATGCAGGGAGGATGTTTCCCCTGACTGGGGAGTCCAGAACCAAGGCCCACAGTCTCAGGATATGGGGCAGACCATTTAGGACTGAGAGGAGGAAAGATTTATTCACTCAGAGGGTGGTAAACCTGTGGAATTCTCTACCACAGAAGGGTGTGGAGGCCGGGTCACTGAGTATATTCAAGAAAGAAATTGATAAATTTTTGGATATTAGGGGCTTCGGGGGTATGGAGAGAAAGCGGGGATATGGCGTTGAGTTAGAGGACCAGCCATGATCATATTGAATGGCGGAGCAGGCCCAAAGGGCTGAATTGCCTACTCCTGCTCCTAGCTTCTATGTTTCTAAGATATGTCCGGGGAGCTCAGTCCTGTGATTTGCATATCATGTGCTATGTGGGAAATCCTAGACGCTCCTGCGGTCTGTAATGACCACGTATGCGGGAGGTGCCTCCGACTGGAGCAACTTGAGCTCCGGGTTTTGGAGGTTGAGCGGCAGTTGGGGGCACTACGGTGCATTGATGAGGCTGAGAGATTCGTGGATAGCACGTTTCAGGACGTGGTTACCCTGCAGCTTAAGGGAGTGCAAGCAGAGAGGGAATGGGTGACCACCGGACAGGAGGAGGAGACCATTCAGGTAGTGAGGGAATCCCCCGAGTGCATCTCACTCGCAAATCATTTTTCGGCCTTGGAAAAGGGTGAGAGTGACGGGTCCTCTGTGGAGGCCAACCAGAGCCAAGGCCATGGCACTCTGGGTGGTCCAACTGCTTGGGTGGGTGGAGGGGCGGAGGAAGTAGCGTGGAAGGGCAATAGTGGTAGGGGATTCATTAATGAGAGGAGTAGGCAGGCACTTCTGCGGCTGTAGATGTGACTCCAAGATGGTATGTTGCCTCCCTGGTGCCAGGGTCAAGTATGTCATGGAAAGGCTGCAGGGCATTCTGAAGGGGGAGGGTGAACAGCCAGAGGTCGTGGTCCATGTTGGGACCAATGACATAGGAAGAAAGAGAAATGAGGCCCTGCAAGCAGACTTTAGGGCGTTAGGTAGGAAATTGAAAAGCAGGACTTCAAAGGTAGTAACCTCTGGATTAGCCCCGGTGCCACATAGTAGTGAGTATAGAAACAGAAAAATAGAGCAGATGAATGCGTGACTGGAGAGATGGTGCAGGAGGGAGGGCTTTAGATTCCTGGGACCATTTTGGGAGAAGGTGGGACATGTACAAGTTGGACAGGAATGGGACCAACATCCTCGCGGGTGGTTTGCTGATGCTGTTGGGGTGGATTTAAAATAAATTGATGGGGGATGGGATCCTGAAAAGTAATTCAGAGGGGCGAGAAGCTGAGATGAAATTAGAAGTTAAAACGCTAGTAAGTGATTCTGGAAGGCAGAGGAAACATAGGCTAGATAAGAAAGAAGTGAGTTTAGCAAGGTTAAATGGAATATATTTTAATGCAAGGAGCCTGAGGAATAAGACAGACGAGCTGAGGGCACAGATAAGCACGTAGGAGTATGATGATATAGCTATGACCGAGACTTGGCTAAAAGTATGGCAGATTTGGCAGCACAACGTTCCTGGTTTTAGGATATTCAGACAATATATAGAGGGGAATGGGGGGGGTGGGGGGGGGCGGGCACAAAATTAATCAAGGAATCAATTATAGCAGTGAGGAGGGATGATATCTTGGAAGGATCATCAAATGAGGTCATATGGGTAGAAGTAAAAAAAAATACATAAGGGGCAAATGTTGGGTGTGTACTATAGGCCCCCAAACAGTCAGGGAGAGATAGCCGATCAAATATATAGCATAAGAATAATAAGGCAACATTAGTAGGGAATTTTAACCAACCAAATGTTAACTGGGATAGTTTTAGTGTGCAAGGTAGGGAGGGAGCAAAATTTTTAAGTTTCATCCAGGGAGCTTTTTTAGCCAGTATGTAGAAAGCCCAACAAGCAAGTTCTGGACCTAATATTCAGAAATGCGCCCAGGCAGATGGAAGGCGTATTAGTAGGGGAGCATTTTGGAGATAGTGACCATAACTCAGTTAGATTTAGAATAGTTATGGAAAAGGATAAGGTTGGGCCAGGAATAAAAGTTCTAAACTGGGGAAAGGCTAATTTTACTAAGATGAGTTATGATTTGGCCCAAGTGGACTGGGAGCAGCTACTTGCAGATAAAACTGTCAGAGCAGTTGGAGGCATTCAAGGAGGAAATAGCGAGAGTACAGGGCAGATATGTTCCCATAAAGACAAAGTGGGTGAGGGGGAGACCAAGTCCAGAGAACCCTGGATGTCAAGGTTAGGATTAAGAAAAAAAAGAGAAGCTTATGGAAGATACCGAGTACCCAATACAGCAGAGTCCCTAGAGGAGTATAAAAAGTGAAGGGGAGAACTTAAAAAGGAAATTAGGAAAGCTAAGAGAGTGCATGAGAAAGCATTGGTGAGTAGAATAAAGGAAAAACCAAAGGAGTTTTTTAAACATGTAAAGCTCAAGAGAATAACTAGGGAAAGAGTAGGGCCAATTAGGGACCGTAGAGGTAATGTGTGTGTGGACCGGAAGACGTGGGTACAGTCCTCAATGAATACTTTGCGTCGGTCTTCATAATGGATAAGAACAATGCAGATATAGACATCAGGGTGGAGGACTGTGAAATATTAGAGGAGATTAACATAGAGAGGGGAGGTACTAGTTGGTTCAGTGGCCTTAAAAGTGGATAACCCACAGGCCCAGATGAGATGTATCCCAGGCTGTTTTGGGAGGCGAGGGAAGACATATCAGGGGGCTCTGGCAATATTTTTCAAATCCTTTCTGGCCATAGGTGAGGTGCGAGAGGACTGGAGGACTGCTAACGTTGTCCCATTATTGAAAAAAGGGAGGAAGGGATAGATCAGGAAATTACAGGCCAGTCAGTGTAACCTTGGTGGTGGGGAAGTTACTAGAAAGAATTCTGAGGGACGGAATATATCTGCACTTGGAGATAAACAGATTAATCAGGGATAGTCAGCATGGATTTGTTAAGAGAAGGTCGTGTTTGACAAATTTGATTGAATTTTTTGAGGAGGTAAGCAGGAGTGTTGATGAGGGTAATACATTTGATGTGGTCTACATGGACTTTAGCAAGGCTTTTGATAAGGTCCCTCATGGCAGTGGCCAAGAAAGTAAGAGCCCATGGGATCCAAGGCAAAGTGACACGTTGGATCCAAACTTGGCTGAGAGGCAGGAAGCAGAGGGTGATGATAGGAGGGATTTTTCTATGACTGGAAGCCTGTTTCCAGTGGGGTCCCTCAGGGCTCGGTGCTGGGGCCCTTGCTGTTTGTGATGTGCATAAATGATTTGGGCTTAAATGTAGGGGATATGATCAAGAAGTTTGCGGATGACACGAAAATTGCTAGGATGGTAAATAGTGAGGAGGATAGCCATAAACTGCAGGAGGATATCAGTGGACTAGTCAGGTGGCAGAGCAGTGACAAATTGAATTCAACCCGGAAAAGTGTGAGGTAATGCATTTGGGGAGGGCTAACAAGGAAAGGGATTACACTTTGAATGGTAGGACTCTGGAAAGTACTGAAGATCAAAGGGACCTTGATGTGCATATCCGCAGACCCTTGAAGGTAGCAGGGCAGATAGATAATGTGGCTAAGAAGGCATATGGGATACTTGCCTTTATTAGCCGAGGCATAGAATACAAGAGCAGGGAGGTTATGCTGGAACTGTATTAAACTCTGGTTAGGCCACAACTGGAGTATTGTGTGCAGTTCTGGTCACATTATAAGAAGGATGTGATTGCACGTAGAGAGGGTGCAGAAGAGATTTACCAGGATGCTGCCTGGGCTGGAGGGTCTGAGCTACGAGGGAAGATTTGGATAGGCTGGGCTTGTTTTCCTTGGAGCAGCGAAGGTTGAGAGGGGACCCGATAGAGGTGTATAAGATTATGAGGGGTATAGATAGGGTGGATAGGAAGGCACTTTATCAACAACCAGGGGGAATAGGTTAAAGGTAAGAGGTAGAAGGCTAAGAGGGGAGTTGAGAATTTTTTGCACCCAGAGGGTGGTGGGAATCTGGAACTCATCGCTTGAAAGGGTGGTTGAGTCAGATATTCTCGTAAGATTTAAGAAGTATTTAGATATTCACTTGCATTGCCATAGCCCCCAGGTCTATTGGCCATGTGTTGGAGAATGGGATTAGTGTAGTCAGATCTTTGACCGGCATGGACACGATGGGCCGAATGGCCTCCTGTGCTGTAAACATCTGAGTCTATGAGCCGCCTCCAAACTATAAGACACCTACTGACTCTTAAATCCACGACTTACACTCTTAAGTGCCCCATCTGGCTCAGCAAATGCTAAGGGTATGTTTTCCAATATGACTACCTCTAGGCCAGCATGCTTTGCAAATTTCATTCAATGTACTGCTTCAAGCAGGTGCCACACTTTTTGGGATTGCTTTTTGGCTCTATTAAATTAGTGTTAGAATGGCGTAGATAATGTGGGTCATCATTTAGCTTTATTGTGCCTCTTACAATTGGTTCAAAGTATCTGATTGTGTTCTAAATTATTTTATTCTCTGGTTTTCACTTCTAACCAAATTCACTAAGATTATTTTGTCATCTTTTCCTCCATTGATTTTGTCCCATTTTGTGACACAAAATGAAACCTGATAAAAGATTCGAGCTTTTAAACCAAAGTAAAAAAGGACAGTAATAATCCTTGCTGATACTCATTAATAAGCAGTTCATAAAAGGTACAGAAGGCAAGGTAATGGCTGGAAACATCTTTCTTTGCTCTGTCATCACATTTGAACTTGGGAACTATTGTGAGAACTGTTGGCTGCCCATTCTTGAACTCAGTGTTTGCAGAACAGTGAAGCTCCACATTGCCAAAACGTTTTTTAAAAAGTTATCCTCTGTAATTGCAGTAGTTACAAAATTAAATGCAAAGTTTTCTTCATCTTATTATAATATATTGTAGTAATTAATAAAATCAGTCATTTGAAGTAATTTGTACAGTTAAATGATATTGACCTGTTTCATCATTGTTACAGTAAAGACACTCTATTTTCTGAAGATAAAGAAACAAAATGCAAATCACCTGAGCAAGAAAAGGTTGATGAAGAGTGTAAAAAAGATGAATCCAGCAGCTCCAGTTCTGAGGAGGAGGATGATGCCACCGATTCTGAGTCGGACATAGATGCAGGTAAACTGAACACAGATGAAATTAGTGTAAAGCGCTTTATAAAGATACAGGAAATTTAGAACGAACATTAATGTTTTATCTTTCAAATGCTTTTTTTTTCCTTTCGGTAGTCCTTATTTGTCCCCCAGTTTTGAATAATTTCAGCTAAAAGACCATATGGTACAACTTTTGTGTTGTGTGCATATAATTATAGTACCCTTTTAAAGCAAATTATTCATTATAATTGGAAACAATAAAACATAAACTCCAATTTAATGCTCAATGTGAAAAGCCATTTTCTAAAATATTAGAGTTTATAGTCAGTGAATCTTAGAGAGTAGAAGTAGGTTCTGTTATAGACAGGAGGGGGGTTAATTTAAATAGCACTAGTTTCTCCTCTTTATTTCCCCAATACCTCAGTTTTTGTGTGATCCACTTTTCTCATAATAACCCCACAGCAAACAAGATAAAATGAATTCAAAGGGTTAGTTTATTTGCACGCACACAAAATGTGGGAGGAGGGTCGCAATGTCGCCTCCACGATGTGACAGTAAAGAGAGGGATAGAGAAAAAGATTTACAGTGCAGAAACCACCGAGAAAATAAATATTGGTTCACGTGGGTTATAGAGTCCAGAGCCAAAGTACAATGAGGTATTCCTTCATGGAGATCGGTGGGCTGAAAAGTGATGTTTTCAATTCCCTTTTCTGGTGGTGTTGACTTCACAAGATGAGAAGAATGCAGAGGTGAATCAGTTTTGTGGATGATGGCGTAGAACTTCCAACAGGAGCAAGGTAGATGGTGACAGGAGCTCAACCTAGTCCAGAACTCCTTTGTTGTGATAATCTGATGATAAACAGCAGACTGACCTTTTCAGTCCTGCAAGGCATTGTTAGTTGTTCTGCAAGCCAGAGGCCCATGTCACATAACTCCCACTTCTCCACCATCTTTGACAAAGGATGTGTATCGTCATCTGGATTCCAACTACTTAAATGTCTCAGCCATTAGGAATTGAAAGGAAGGTTGCGGTGCCTTTGTCTTAGCCGAATATCCATCTCCTTCTGGCCGGCCTAGGTTATTAAATGCAGATGGCCTTTGCATATCTCTCTTTGAAGTTGGGTTGTACAGTCTATAGGGGGTTGTTAGTGACTCCTCAGAGATAACGAGGTGTAGGTTTTCCTAAAACTGCCAAGTGGCTTCTTTTGTTCTGAGGTCACAGACAGATACAGTCTCAGCCATTTTAAAGGCCTTTGTTCAGTATTAAAAGTTTTAGAAATAGCAATGAGCATATCTATATATATTTTATAAAAATATACAGAGAGGTCTTAGTCCCTCAACTCATTGTGCCTTTGCCTGCTCTTTGTTCGTGCTTTCTATGTCGTCCCACTCCCTGCTGTTTCCTCCACACCCTACAAATCTTTTTGAAGTATACGTCTGATTCTCTTTCAAATTTACTGGTGAATCTGCTTCCACCACCTTTTCAGGCAGCTCATTGCATATCATAACTTGCTATGTTGAGGAAAAAGCCCCTCTCTTCCATCTCTAGTATCATTCTGATAAATATTCTCTGAGCCCTCTCCGATGCCTTGACATCATTCTTAATTTCTTCCTAGAATTGGACAGTATCTAACTGAGGTCCACTCTGATTTATAGAGGTTATCAGAATATTCTTGCTTTTTCTATGTATGTCTCTATAAAACCAAGGATCCCATATTCTTTTAGAATGTTTTAGTTTTAGGAAAGAGCTTGACTGTCTTTCTCAGTTGGAAGAAATTCAGAATTGGAGCATGGTAAGAAGCAGAACGCTTGTAATGATGTGTCACATAACTGACTTCCTGCTTGCCTCAGAATACTCAGGATCAAGACAAGATTTATTTCTGCACCATTCATGCAACTGACTTTTAAACTGTGCAGATTGTTTATACAGTTTTATATTCACATTTTAAATTCATAATTACAGATTTAAAAACTGCTCTTTGTGTTGCATAACATAGAAATTATCTGCACATAAAATTCATTACTACAATCTTCATTGTATTTAAAATTATGAGCTGAAATATAAAACAAGATAGTTTTTGTGTAGCACAATCCTGTGAATTGTATAGGAGTTTGTAAAGTGTCGAACTGTGTCAAACATCAATTTAGTCCATAAATTGTGTTCCTATATACAGTACGAAGACGCTGATTCTTACTTTCTAGATAGAATGGAGATGGGAGTGCAATGTTTAATTTCTTAAAATTCGCAGAAGAGTTGTATCTGTTTGAAAGAGGCTGAACTGGATGAATGAAAATCTAGAGTTAATAAAACAGCTTCATTTGACAGTAATCAGGACTCTTTGCATTTGAGGATTTCTTTTAATTGAAAGTGGCTGAACTCAGCAGTTAAAGTAGTGTTTTTTGGACAAAAACTTTTGGCAACTGAGGTTAAGAGTTTAGATTATTTATAACTTTAGGGTTTTTGACATCATAGTTTTTGTTTCTTCATATTTCCCATACAGGCTGACTAATGTAACTATCAAGTGTGTTGATAGTCATGCATCCAGCTACCTAGTAGATGTCTCGTGTCTGTGCTGTTTGAAAAAAAAATGTTGATGCAGTACTGATTCAACAATAGCTGTCATTGGCAAATTCACAAAATACTTTGATATTTACACATTATATTGTCATCTGCTGACCTTTCCTCCATTTTTCTTCAATCTGGTATGGAAAATTTGAAAATACAGCTTGGAACCCTGAATGGGCAGCTGGCTTCAAAACCCTAGTTTCAGATAACTGACTTAATGTTCTGATCATGTATCAGTGCCATGCATTGCTGTTGTCAAACCTCAGCTGTGCACTTTGATTCCTAATTCTGGGCAGAAAAATGTCTGATTCCTTGGAACAACTTTTTCTAGACTTAGAGGCCCTTCTTCCTGATTCTGTTCACAGCGCTATTGGTGAGCCCAAAAGCCCACTTGGGACAGTTGGATGGAGGAAGTGATAGGTCTTGGTGCTGTGAAATGCTGTCTTTTTCTCAACTTGTTACAGTTCAGTCATCTGCATAACCATGCTTTATCAAAACCTTATATACTTCATTATGGTGGGTCTTGCTATGGCTTGGGAAGTTGGTTGTCAGGTGTTAGCAATTATATGAATCACTGAGCAGAGTGTCCTAGATCCCTTATAAGTCCACTTCTTGCACAGGTAGTTACTTCAGCTTCAGCACTGTTGGACTAACCTGTGGTCTGTGGGTGGGAGGCTGACTTTTCATTACAGATTGTCTTGATACTTCATTTTTTAAAATCACATCCTTGTTTTTCTAACTACCTTTCAGTTATCATGTAAGTACTAACTTCAGTAAGCCTTGAAGTGTTCTTAATTTCTTGATGGGCCTGCAGTTACAATGTTTGAAATTGTAAGAGCACTCATCTCTTGGAGCTCCGATTGTGGGCTCTCTTTTTAAATATACCTGTTCAAAATAAATCTTCAAAATTTGATTTCCTTTTATCCCACAGAAAAATCAAAACCATCTGTCAAAAATAACATAAATAGCAAATTGAACACTAGAGGCTTGCAGCTGGCTCCAAATGCAGTACAGTCCACGCGATACACAACTACCACTGCAACAAGAAAGGTGAAGTTCAACTCTGGTATTTTATTCTGTTTTGTGTATTAAGGGGCCCAGGACAGGTGAGCATTGGATTTCTTTCTGATAACTGCCATGGATATATGCACAGATTCATTTATAGACTGGATCTTTTTTTTTCTTCTACATTTCTTTCTGTAAGTAATGCCATTGGAGATTCACTAATGGAATTACAGTATTACTTTTAGATTGCTTGACCTAATTTTAAACATTATGATTGTCCTCTACATAAAAACAAAAAAAAACTTCAATAACAACTTGCATTTATATAGAGTCTTTGAATAGGAAAATGTCCCAAAACATTTCCAAGATAGAAGAAAATAAATTAATGCTGAGACAAAAAGAAAATATTTGGAGGTAACCAAAAACTGAGTTGAAGAGATAGGTTTTAAAGAGGCTGCTAAAGTGTGAGTGGAAGGTTTAGAGGATTTACAAAAGGAATTCCAGAGCATTGTAAACATGGATGTCAGCGCTGGGATGAAGGGAAGGGAAATGCACAAGAGACCAGAGTTGGAAGGTCAGAGTTTGGAAGTGGTTGTAGGGCTGGAAGAGATTAGGTAAAGAGGGTGAGGCTATGAAGGAATTTTAAACATGAGAATTTGAATTTTGAGACTTTGCAGGACTGGAAGCTAATGTCAGGATGATGCATGAGTGAAACCTGGAGTGGGTTAGGATATGGGTGGTAAACTTATAGATGAGCTGAAGTTGCTGGAGGATGAGAGATTGTTGGAAAAAGTCCAGACTTGAAGTGACAAATGCATGGATATTCATTTGAGTAGCACATGAGCTGATGCAGAAGTGAAGGTGGGCAGTATATGCAGGTGTCTTTGTGAAGGAGAGGATATTCGGTTGGAGAAACAGCTCCATGCCTGTGAACAATATTGTTTTGCCTAATGGGGGACCTTTTTCTCGTTGCTTTTAGCTGTTTTCTATATTTTTGTTTGAAAAGGTGTTAGAGAGAGCAGATGGGAAGGAAGTTTAAATGGCTTAGAAGCATGATTGTGCCTAGTATTGAGGGAAATTAATTATCATTTAATATCACTAAACAAAGGTATACATTAATGCAGTTTTCATATGCTGTCAGCCTCAGTTATTCATTCCAATTACCACATCACATGATGAGTCAACGCAGTTTGGGGTAGTCGCTGGATCCTGTCAACAAATATGATGACACTAGATATTTTTGCATAATGTCTTTACCTTTGATATTTAAAGGTCAAATGCAGCCCTGTGGCAACTTTTTTTTAACTTTGTGAAATGATCGTCTTCTCATTTAAAGCTGCGTTCCTTGCATTTTCCCTCGGGCTTTGAGTGCAGAATCTTTATTTTGTTCTCAACTCATTCCAGTCTTAAGGTACTTACTGGGAGCTGAGTCTAAACAGCAGTGTGCCATGTTTTTGTGCCAAATTCTTAGAAATATCTAACTGCAAGGTCAGCCAGCTAATAAAGTCACCATAGGACATGTTCTCTCTGGCAAGGCCAGCATTGGAAGACTGCGAAAATAGTCCCAGTTCTTTGATTTTTGAAATTGCTGCAGTTTGACTCGGAACAGAAGAACATTTAATCTCTGCTTGGTTTTCAAAGAAGAGTCTTGATTGTTGTGTAAACCTGAGAAGCACTGCAATAGTCATGATATTAATTGCTATTAGACCAGAATTTACACTTGTCATTGGCCATTTCCAGTGCTATATCATCAAATCTGTCTTCCAGTGATAACTGGAGCATCTATTATGTACCCATTTCTAAATTGCTTATTACTGGTGAACAGCTAAACCTTAAAATATATTATAGCATCAACTGTAGTACCTTGCATCTGTATGATAAGTAATCCTGTTACCGTGACTGTTTGTCATTCATTTGTTTTTACAATTTGCCCCTTTTCTATCCAATTTATTTCTGAAAATGTAATTCAGCAAGTTCACATTAGTGAGAACAAAAACAAAAATACCTGGAAAAACTCAGCAGGTCTGCGTTTCCAGGTATTTTTCTTTTTGTTCTAGATTTCCAGCATCCACAGTATTTTGCTTTCACATTACTGAGACTTTGTTTGCAGTATTTGGTTTTAGTCCTTTCTGATGGGGTACTTGTTGGAAGAGTGAGGTATCTCGATGTATTTACTCAGTGGTTAATTTGGAGTTGTGTTTCTGTTGCCTTTACTTTGTGGGACCTTATGTGTAAATTGGCTTTGGTATTTGCCTACAATGATACAATTTTTAAAAAAGTAATCAATTTGTTGTGAAGAGCTATAAAGCGTTCTGAGGATTAAATAAGGCACTGTGAACACAAGTTCACTTCAAGCTTCGTTTCAGTAATTTTGTTTGTGAAACCTGAAAGCTGGCTGCTTGTGACATTTTCTTTTTTTCATTTTAAATATTTTATATTAGATATTTTTTAAAATCCTGCATGTTGTGGTAGAATTTAAAAAAAATAAAAATGTGATTGAAATTGTGAATTGAAACTGCTTGCAGGTTTTGTGAAACAGAAAATTTGTAGAAATTGTGCAATTAACTTTTTAATCTTGTTACAGATTATTAGCCCTTTTATTAAATCTACTGCCAAAGATGAAGAAGGAAAAGATGAATCCCCAGCTTCTTGGAGACTGGGGTTGAGGAAAACTGGAAGCCATGATGCACTGAGTGAAATCAGTAGTTCCCAAGCACTGAAAGAGAAGGATACATTTGGGATTATCCGGTCTGCTTCAAGTCCTCGTCTTTCAACCATAATTGATAACCGGGAAAAGGTACATTTTTTTAAATCACTTATTCTAATTCTGTGCAGAATATTTAATGAATCTTTTACAGTGGCAGAAGTTGCAATAGAATACGGTATCTGCATGGTACTGTTGATTTCATTTTCAGGTGGATCTTATTTCCAACAACTCTGCAGTATAAGATCTTGTTCAGAAAACAGATCCTGGTCTTAGTAGGTGGGCATGTTATTTGTTGAGGATTTAGAAATAACCCTGATCACAGATAATTCCATGAATTATTTTGATTGGATGCTTTGCAACATTTGTTAGAAAACTTGATAGGTCAACTACTTTGAGTTTTATTGGGATGTGACATTGGAGGAGCATTGTTACATGAGCTTTGAAATTGCTTTTGTGTTTTGCCTTTTGAAGAGAAAAAGTTCAAAAGATCACAGGAAAGTAAATTGACTTTTGAGTCCCAGAAGATCCTGGGGCCGAGTTTTCCTGTACCTCTGTGGTGTCAGGCAGATGTTGTGTACTGCATAAACAGTGACTTAAAACCAATTGTACTTCCAGTGGTTTTGAGCATGTCTCTTTGTCATAGGCCTATCCAGGCAAGGTTAAAGATGGAAGTGCAACCATGGCCACAGTGTGTGAGACCTGCAACTGCAGGGATGGCTGCAGATATCAGGATCTTTTGTTTGCAGTCTTAAATTACCTGAACACCAGTGCCAAACCCTTTGCCTGATGGAAAAGAGATTTGTGTTGGGCACTATGATCTTTCTGTCTACCCTCTCCCTGGTACTCTGTTTGGATACGGACTTTCCTCAAAATGAGTGCCCCTCTGGCATGGGCTTGAGGAAAATGGCATGGGAGCACTAGGGTGATTGCTCTTCGCCTACCCCTGTTGTAAATGTAGGCATTCCACCCACACGCATGAAGCCTTGAAAAATTCAAAGACACTTTAAAAGATACAAAGAGCTGGCAGAAATAAAAACAGAAAATGCTGGAAAAACTCAGGTCTGGCAGCATCTGTGGAGAGATTAACAGAGTTAATGTTTAGAGTCCGTATAATGACTCTTCAAAGAGCTGGCAGCTTGAATCTTCGCCCTTTTCTGCTCTAATTTGTAAATGGAAACTGAGGTTTCCTCCAGGTCTGTTGGGTGTGAAAAGTGGCTTTTCACCCAAAGAAGGCCAATGTGCCATTCATGGAATAATAATTGAATGCGAATGTTTTTGTTTTTGTCTTGCAGGATAAAGATAATAAAACTAGGCTTGTGTATGTTGCACCAACAATCCCTAACAGAAGACTGCACAGCACATCTGATATTGAAGAAAAGGAAAATAGGTTAGTTCTATTTCAACTAATTTACCTGGCATTTCAGATCTGCTCTGCCCTTTTAGCAACTGAAGAACTGTATAGTGTTAATAAAGTAGGGAAGACCCTTGGCTTTTTTCTCCATGTGTGCATGTGTGTGTATATTTAGCTAATCTTTCAAATTGAACATGCTTATTTTAAGCAATGTTTTTGCTTTTCCAAGATAACTCACTTTGCATATAGCCTAGGTAAAGGTAATTAGCCAAAGTCCACGAAGGATCATAGGCATCTCCATTAGAGAGAGACAAGTGGTTAGATAACTTGGGGGACACCACACTTCATCAAACGTGAAGCAAGGCAAAGAGGCAAGCCTCCATGAACTACTGCAGCCAGTATTGGGATTGAACATGTGCCGTTGGGGTCACTTTGCACCACACTCTAGCCATCTAGCCAACTGAGATGTCAAAAGTATAGTTTAAACTATTTGCAACCTTTGGTGATAATTGGTAATGGACTGTATTGCCTGAACCTTATTAGTAATCACATTATGTGTCATGATAACTAAATATGTACAACTTTGGTAGTACAGAACTTGAGTATCGCTGAAAAGAGACATGTTGAAGCTTTTCGTCTTGCACGCATCAGGACATTTGTAAGAATATCAGATGTAAAAGGAACAACGGCTTATACTTCATGAGAAGAGAGTGCTGAATGGTTGAGAAGTGGACTCTGCTAGTGGCGTTGCCATGGAGAATGCACCACTTAACTGATGGCTGACAGTTAACTGCCAAGCTTTGTTTAAATTCAAACCAGGCAGGTTGACTCCGATTACCCTTCCAGAGTAATGTATCTCAAAAATTTGAACAACAGGTGAAGCTGGCTATGCAGTAGCAACACGAGTAGTGTTTGCCACTAAAGGTTGCCATCAAGCCAAAAAGAGATTCTGCCTATCAGACATACCTTTACATTTGGTATTCTTGCGAATGCAAGAGGAAAAGCTTCGACATATCTCTTTTTTCAGTGATATACAAGTTGGTCAGAACTTCAGTTAAATGAAATTCAGACTTATTGACAAATATTGGGGCAATTCAGCTTGGGGCTAGTACTCGGTGATGTGTCGGCCTAGTTCCCACACAATAACTGAAAGACCCACAACCCCACCCGAACTGGCCCAGCCCAAAGTGCCCAACCCCTGCCCGTGCACTTAGCGCTGTTATTGCAGTACCCATTTGTATGCATCATTCTTTGGAAACAGATAACAGAATATTTAACTACAAAAAACTTTTTTTTCAAATTTTATTTTGTGTATTTCTTATTCATTGAATTTGGCCTAGGGTAGGCTACCTGATTTTATTCAGGAAAATCTGAAATCCAGCATAGTCTTTCTTTGTGCTGGGTTTAGCTCCAACTAGCAGAGAGTTTTCTCCTCGATTCCCATTGACTTCAGTTCTCCTAGGGCTCCTTGATGCCACACTCAGTCAAATGTTGTCTGGACGTCAAGGGCAGCCGTCGTCACCTCTTGAGCTCAGTTTTTTTGGCCATGTTTGGACCAAGGCTGTAATGAGGCCAGAACCATGTGGCCTTGGTGGAACCTAAACTGAGCATCAGTGAGCAGGTTATTGCTGTGCAAGTGCTGTTTGATAGCACTGTTGATGACACCTTTCATCACTTGGATTGAAAGGAAACTGGTGGGCGGTAATTGGCTGGATTAGTTTTGTCTTTTTGTGGACAGAAGCTACCTGGGCAGTTTTCCACTTTGTCGGTAAATGCCAGTGTTGCAACTGTACTTGGAATTGCTTGACTATGGACACGGCTTGTTCAAGAGCACAAGACTTCAGTACTATTGCTGGAATGTTGTCAGGGCCCATAGCCTTTGCAGTATCCAATGCCGTCAACCGTTTCTTGATATCACGGGGAATGAATTGAATTTGGCTGAAGACTGGCATCTGTGATACTGGGGACCTCACTTCTGGCTGAAGATGGTTGCAAATGCTTCGGCCTTGTCTTTTGCTCTTAGATGCTGTACTTCCCCCATCATTGAGGTTGGGTATATTTGTGGAGTCGCCTCCTCTTGGTTGTTTCATTGTCAACCACCATTCACAGCTGAATGTGGTAGGACTGCAGAGCTTTGATCTGATCTGTTGGTTGTGGAATTGCTTAGCTCTGCCTAACTCATCCTGATTCTGCTGTTTGTCTTGCACGTAATCCTGTGTTGTAGCTTCACCAAGCTAACAACTGTTGTTGCAATATGGGTGCTGCCCCGGCATGTCCATCTGGAGCCTTCATTGAACCAGGGTTTATCTTATGGCTTGATGGAAATAGTGGAGTGAGCAGTGTGGCAGGCCATGAGGTTACAGATTAAATACAATTCTGGTGGTGCTGATGGCTCACAGCGGATGCCCAGTTTTGAACTGCTGAATATGTTCTGAATCGATCCCATTTAGCATCATACTATATAACTTAAGGCAAATCTTTTTTTTGTGTTTAAAGGGAATCAGCAGCTAGCCTGGTACGAAGTGGTTCTTATACAAGACGACAGTGGAAGGATGACTTCAAGGATATAAATCATGTGGGAAGCGAAGGCAGCATGTCTGTAAATGCATCAACCACAAATGCAATGCCTTTGTATCAGCGAAGGTGAGCAAGAATAGGATTCTTGCAGATTACATAAATCATAATTTCAATATGCCATTTTTATCCAGCTTATTTTGTCAAAATTATAGCTAAAAGATGCACGGTTGAACAATTTTGTATCAATATTCTTAAATATTTTTGATTTGTTAATTTTTTGCATTTTACCTGGTTAAGAATTATTTACAAAACATATAGAAGTGCCAGAAATTCATTGAACCACCACCTGCTGTTTTTTTCTGGGCTGCACTGCAAATTGATAGCATTTCATAATCTAGTAATCAAAAAAGATTTATTTTAACTGGGATTTTGTTTCAAGTTATATGTTGGGCAATATCAATTTCTTAGAGAAAACGTAAAAGTTTCTCTCGAGATGCAGTTATCTAATGCATAGTTTTCAAGCATACTGTGACAGACTGCAGAATTTGGCTTCAAGCAATGGCATTGCTTTGTTATTATGCTCCTTGACATTCCTGAAGAGCCGATGAGTTGTCGTGGTGACTTTGCATCATTTGTCCTTTCAATGAGCGATGGTGCCAGTACAGAGATCTAAAATTGCAAAAGCAGGACACAAGAACTGAATTCAAAGTTAACTGGTTGAACTGTGTAAGATGTTGCTGCTATCTTTACACAAACCAATTTAAAACAATCTGGGTATAAAGATGGATAGAGAAGATATTTGTTCTAAATTTGTGGTTACCAAATGTAGTTTTCATGACTTCATACAGTCAGCCACTATTTTCTTGTAATTATGTTTGCAAATCTGTTATTTCAACCAAGATTAGTGTAGCTTTCAGAGAAGTTAAAATAAGGTGCAGGTGATTCCATGATGGCGTGTGTTATGCATGATCTGTGAAAGAAACTTGTGTGCAGGGGGATGTGGGGAAAAAAGAGATACTTATGTCAGGAGTAGCTGATTTTTAACCATATGAATGAATAGGGAGGCTCAGCCTTAATTGCTGATTTATTTTTATTCTTCTTTCTCAGCAATTTTATCTCATAAGCTCCTGACGATATTGACTTCTTGTTGTAAAACGCAGCATATCCATTACCATGCCCATGTCTGAAATTTAGTAGCGAATGTTGATGTGCTGTTTCATAGTGTATTCACATTACTGCTATCCCAACCAACCTAACATAGCTTTGGGATTGAACCTGGCATTTTATGGTCTGAACGAATTAAGTATTCATGAAATAAAATTGCTGAGTAGTTGGGAAAGCTTTATGTATATAAACAGAATCACAGAATTGTTACAGTGTAGAAGGCCATTCAACCCATTGTGTCTACACCAGCTCTCTGAGCATTTTAACTTAGTGTCAATCTCCTGCCTTTTCCCTGTACCCCTGCACATTGGATGATTATTTAAATAGAAAAATACCCTCTTGAATGCCTCAATTGAACCTACCCTCATCAAACTTCCAGGCAGTGCATTCCAAACCCTAACTACTTGCTGTGTAAAATAGTTTTTTCTCACCTTGCATTTGCTTCTTTTGCAAAACACTTTAAAACTGTGCCCTCTGGTTCTCGATCCATTTGCAAGTGGGAACGGTTTCTCCCTATCTGCTCTGTCCGGACCCCTCATGATTTTGAAAACTTCTTCCGAGTTCCCTCTTAGCTTTCTCCTCTCCAGGGAAAACAACCTCAACTACCCCAATTTTTCCTCATAACTGAAGTGTCTCATCCCTGGAACCATTCTCGTAAACCTCTTCTGCACTCTTTCCAATGTGTTCACATTCTTCCTATAGTGTTGCGCCCAGAACTGTACGCAGTACTCCAGTTGAGGTCTAACCAGTGTCTTATATAAGCTCATCATAACTTCCCTGTTCTTGTACTCTATGGCCCTATTAATGAAGCCTAGAGTACAGTATGCTTTAGAAACAGCTCTCTCTACCTGCCCTGTCATCTTTAATGACTTATGCACATATACACCCAGGTCTCTCTGCTCCTGCACACCCTTTAGAATAGTGTCCTTTATTTTATATTGTGTCTCCATGTTCTTTATACCAAAGTGTATCACCTCACACTTCTGAGTGAGGTGATACACTTACCCTCTTGAGTGAAGTCTTTGCTATAAACCCAGAAATAATGCAGCCTAGTGTGAAATCAGTCTGAAGTTTGACTTTTATAGTCCATGTCACTTTGGAAGCGTTATTTTGCAATCTTTCCTGGTAGTATTCCAGATTCTCTCACCCTATTTATGACTTATTTCAAATTTTGAGGTAAAGAAATCCCCTGATTGGTAACTTTTATCTCTTACCAAAAGTTCATCTGTGCAGCATTTTTGCTTCTGTGTAAAACAGTAATATGTTGAAAAGCTAATTATATGCAAACAAAGCAAAGTGTTTTGTAGCCTTTCAATTGCAACAGAAAAGTGTTTGACTCATGATAACAGAAATCCAAGCTCTTGACTGATTACCTCAACTTTGACTTTCTCCAGGGGATAAGTTTCACTAGTGTCAACTTTGTCAACAATTTAGGAATGAGAAAAAGTTAGCAAGCTTACTCTTTAGCTTTCCTGATTATTTTGTATACATGACCCAAATGTCTCCTGGCTTTTCAGCCAGAGTGTGAGGGTGGTTCCTTTGGAGATGCTGTGAACTGGACTGTCTTGTCCAGAAAATATAGCTGTAGTGCAAAAGCTTTGTGGAGAGGGAAGTCACATTGCAAGCCTATAATTAATTGAATTGTGTAGTTTAGTTGTCTACTGTTACCCATTCTTATATAAGTGTCAATTGTTACCAGTGCCTCATTTGGTAGAAGAAAAGATGACTTGAACAGTTCCTCCATTTCAGTCATTCCCATCACCACCTCAGTTACCTCAGCTGCTACTATAGCAACAGTTATTTCAGCTACTGGTCAGCAACCCAGCCGAAATACCATCATCTCTCCCTTCTTCTCTTCCTCTTCCATCTTAAATAGTGTTGTTTCCACAGCAGCGAGCCAGCAGGGCAGGTAAGACTAATGTGAAAGGTATGCTTTCTCATGTTTTCTGGTATCATCATACCCTGATTTTAATATTTAAAGACACCTAAAGATATAGAAGAAAATCCCCAGTATCTTAATTTTTGCTGTGTAGCATCTTAAATCCTGTTAGCATATTTTTCTTGTTTAAAATGTTATCTTGGTATTTCCATGCTTTTTATTTTATTAGATCTGCATGCTTTGTGTTATTGCTAGTATTTTATACTTAATAAAAGAGCTTGAAAGGATCAAGTTGAATCAAGCCTAGGTTATTTGAGATTTTTAAAATTAAATTTAACTCGCCCTTAACCTTGACCTTGAGGGTACAAGAAGTCTTCCTGTGCCAGTTTTGAAAATTGCGCTTATATTTGAATATTTCCCCTTTGATAGCAGTACCCAGTTTATACTGCTGTCAGTGATTCCCATTACAATTAGGAGTATAGTTTTTTTGTAATGTGCATGATTTTTGCATTTATTCAGCTCATGATGATTTGAGTCACAAAAATATTCTTTATGCATTTGATTCAAATACTAATCTCTGCTTCACAGTTTAGTGGCTGTTGAAAGAATTGTCTTTGAGTTCCAGTATCAGAACTTTGCAAATAGATAGGTGAGTGGTAGACATTGCTCGTTTGGAAGATGCTGTTGAAGGAGCCTTGGTGAGTTCCTGTAGTGCATCTTGTAGATGGTACACACTGCTGCCAGTGTGTGTTGGTGATAGAGGGAATGAATGTTTAAGGTGGTGGATGGGGTGCCAAACAAGCAGGCTGCTTTGTCCTGGATAGTGTCAAGCACCTTGAGTGTTGTGGGAGCTGCATTCATGCAGGTATGTGGAGAGTACTCCATCACACTCCTGACTCGTGACTTGTAGATGGTGGACAGACTTCGGAGAGTCCGGACGAGTTACTCTCTGCCAAATTCCCAGCCTCTGACCTACTCTTGTAGCCACAGTATTTATATGGCTGGTGCAGTCCAGTTTCTGCTCAATGGTAATCCCCAGGATTTTGACTTTGGTGGATTCAGCAATGATGATGCCATTGAATGTCAAGGGGAGATGGTTAGATTCTCTCCTGTTGACAATGGTTGTTGCTCGGCACTTGTGTGATGTAAATGTTACTTGCCACTTATGACCCCAAGCCTGAATGCTGTCCAGGCCTTGCTGCATATCGTCACAACATTTTATCTGCAGTACTCCTACCTGATACAGTTCACCTCAGTTAGCTCAGGGTCTGGTTAGCCATGTAATATTTCATCATGATATGTGTAAGTTGCTTCAGTCTTGGTGCTTTATGAAATTGTGAATGTTCCACATTACTATTCTGGTTAGCAGTTTGGTCACAGGAAAGGACATATCTGAATTACACTTTCCACAAATGTGCTATTATTGCTGAAAAAAGACGCACTCATCAGGACAAATACAAGAAAGCCAAATTTCAAAGGGAGCAACAATTTATGTTGCATGAGAAAAGGACGCTGATTGGTTGTTAAGTCGACTCTGGTTGAGGCATTGCCATGAAGAATGCACCAGGGGACTATTGACCGCAAAGTTTTGTTTAATTCAGAAAAGGTGCAATGCCTGGACATGGACTTTTTGCAAGTAGACAACAAGCCCCTGTATATGAATATATGTATCTTCTAGCAAGTGTAAGTGAGCCACGTTGTGAGCCTGACTGATAATCTTAAATTGGTTGTTAATGTAATTCTTGGCACACGCGGGGTTGTTCAGCAAGTGCTGTCCAATCGCAGAATAACACAACGTTAAACATAATGTTTGAGTTTTGCAAACACGGGCTGGTTGAGTACAGTCAGTACTTTGCCTGTTGCAACATCTGAAGGGATGTACTGTTTGATACGATCCGCCAGTCATTGGGATGTCCGGCCTACTTACCTGGCATTGCAGCGGCACTGAAATTCATATACCACGTTACTCATTTGCATGGTAAACAGAATGCCTTTTTGGCTGGACGGCAGCATCCTGTTAGTGGAAAATGCCACTTGTTTTGCTACTGCAGAGTAGCAACGTGAAACAGCTAGCTTCAACTGTTGCTCAAATTTTGAGATACCTTAACCTTCCGGGGTAATTTCAGGTAGACTGGGCATTTTTGAGATCCAAAAGTGGCGGCCTTAGGCCAATTTTTCAGCAGACATGAGACACAATGAGCCATGATCTGTTGGGGGTAGCAATTATCTCGCAGGATAGCTTTGATGTACCGGTGTCAGGCTTAAACAGTGAGCAAATGGCTCGGGCTGTGTTTAAGAAATTGCCAATCTTGTGCGTGTAACTGTAGGAATCCCAATGTGTATATTGACCAGTGAAGCTAGGCTTGCTCTAGACAGTAGTAGGGAACTTATTAGTGGATTTTGAAACTAGAACATTGAGGAAATCCTGGCCTATTTCAAAGGTGAATTTGAGTGTGGGATGGAGCACATTAAGGTGAGTAAGGAAATTCTTACATGCAGCTTCAGATTCAAATATAGCAAACACATCACCTACGTATTGGAAATATGCAAGGAGTAGAGGTTAGGGGTCATTCCATCAAATGGTGGAAACTGATGAAAATGTCAGTGAGAGCCAGTCAGCACCCTTTTCTCATGCAGTATAAATTGTTGATCCCTTTAGAAATTTGGCATTCTTCCTTTTGTTGAGTGCAAGACGAAAAGTTTCACCGGCATGTCTCTTTTTCAACAATACTTAATCTCCGTGCTACCAAGCAACTAACTGGGCTATTAGTTCACTTCATAAAACACCAGGATAAGTTTCTTAGCCCTCCAGAAAGTAAAAGTCTTCAGCCCATTGAAAGAAATGGAAAGTTTCACTATTCGGAAGCAAGCATGTAACTACAAACGTGGAAGTCCTCAAGTGTTTGCAAGCATCATCAAGGGCAGCGATGCTTTTTGATTTCAGCCTGATCTGGAACCTAAAAAAAGTCAAAATAACCACTAAAGTTCAAGGCTGATGTTTTTAGTATTATCTGCCTCTCTGCATAGCAAAAGGATCTTCCAGCTCAAGAAGCAAGCTGAAAAGGATTATATAGTTTTTACACTCATTGCTTAGAAACAAAAATGATGAGCTATCAGGGAAGCAACATCACTGTACTGCACCAGATGAAAAGGGAGCTGGTCAGTGACATCGGTGAAAGAGACTGGGATACGTTTTGCAGAAGTTACTTACAAGCGTCCCGCAGCAGGCACTGTATTGGACACTGACAGGGAACAGAAGAAGGGAAGCAGAATACCTTTCATGGAGATGGAAGCTTGAGAAAGATGCAGAGTTAGTGGATACCACCAAGAATGTGTTTAGTGGGTATTACACATGTCTACTATTAGTTTGTCTTGTAATGTATGTTAGGTGGGTGTAAAATATCCCATGGCTCTATTCGAAAAGCAGTGAAGTTGTCCCTGGTGTTCTGGGCAACATTTATCCCTCAACCAACTCTTAAAAACACATGGGACAGAATTTTACGAGTTGGCGAGCGGGTGCGAGGCCTGCTCGCCGACGTGTAAAATGACTCGTGGTGACGTCGGGAGGAACTCCCAACGTCACCATGCCCGCTTTAAATTTTCAGAAAGGTGGGAGCACAGCGAAATTGAGGCCATTAATTACTTAATTAATTAAATTAAATTAAAGTAATTAAAGGACCTGTCCGTCCAACCTTAAGGTTGGCGGGCAGGCCAGGGGCCCTGGCGGGAACTAGAAAAAACATGAAACCTCATTCACGGGCGGGATGAGGTTTCATGTAGGCTTTAAAAAATTTTAGTAAAGATTTTGTAAAAATTAATGGACATGTCCCAACTCATGTGACATCGTCACATGAGGAGACATGTAAGGGAAATTTTATTTTTCTATTTTTATCTTTTTTTTACATTTACAGCCAATCTCCCTGAGACTGTACTTAGCCTCAGGGAGATGAGTGTGCTCTTCTGTGCGCATGCGTGAAAGAGAGCACTCAATTTTGGGATTTCCCCCCCTCCCCCGCCCACACAGGAAGTGCATAGCGCTTCTGTGCGGATGTCACGCTGGGCGGGCCTTAATTGGCCCGCCCATGTAAAATGGCGCCGCGCCTCCAATCAGAAGCACACCCATACGCGCCTGCCCATCAACTTCCCCCCCCCCAAAGGGGGGAAAATTCAGCCCATGATCTGGCTGGTAGCACATTATTGTCTGTGGGACTTCACTGTGTGCAAATTGGCTGCTCTGTTTACTATGTTACAACAGTGATTATATTTAAAAATACTTAATTGGCTGTAAAGAGCTTTGAAACATCTTGACATTGTGAAAGGTCCTATATAAATGCATTCTTTTAAAGAGCATGTGGGCATCTGAGCCCAAATAAGTAAGTCATGGGAACTTGATTTTCTTTAGTTTTTGGAATGTTTGTTAAAGGTTTTCAATTTTATTTTTTAACTGGTGCACAAAAATTGAGGTCTATAATAGATATTATACTAAGGAGAGAAAAAGTTGAGCCCATGCTGTATATTATTCTATTAATCTGTTAAAAATGCCCAGCTTTATGCTGAATACTTGTTAATTCGAAGTTGTTCATTCAAGTTAACTTGAAATACCTACTTAAATCGTTAAAACTCTTGCATGTATTGCATTGTACATGAAATCTTTTAAGGTAATACATTGGATCTGTGGAAGGAGTAACAAGTGTCACACTTCTCTCATTGGCTCAAAAAGCAGCTTAACCATACTTTTGTGGAATTAAAGATTAGCTGGTATCCCACATCAAAGCAACTACTTTAAAGACTGCAATTTCAACCAATTATGTGGCAGTGTGTGCTTTTTCCAAAGTTGTTCCAGTTTCTGACTTTATTTCAGACTGGCTGAATATATAACTGGATAAATAAATTTTAAAATTAATGCACAAAATGTAATTTAAAAAAAAATCTCCACATGATATTGCCCATTTTTAAAGTCTGATTTGTTTTCGAAGGCCTTTTGGCGTCTCAGGACCTTTTCTCCTTCTGTGCATCTTCATTGCTTTACCTGGGCATTTCAACCATTTATTTGCCTTACAACTGGTCCAATTGCCAATTCTTCAAAAATATATGATATTTCAGTGACTTTTTGTACCTTTTGAGCAATCATTTTTCCCAATTAATGTTTTTGTGCTTTCTATTAACGGCAATATTTTGTATTTCTCTCCTTTCGCTTTTCAAATTGAATATAGTACCAGTGTCTTTTTTGGAAATGTATATGCTTGTAGAGAGATGGCCAGATAGATAAGAGAGGGATTGAAGAATTTGAGCTAGCAGAAGAACCAAAAGAATTTGGGTGCAGAAAGTTGAATCCAGTGATGTGCAAAGCACACAATGCAGTAGAGACCTCCTATGAGTAATGCCAGGGAAATCATCTTGTATATACTAACATTTTAGTTGCACCTAACTAGATTAAACTTTTTTTAAAAGATCCTTTTAACCATAGTTAAATCTGACAATTGTTTCAGTCCATGAGTTGACTGTAGTTCCCATGAGCAGTCTGTTCGACACAATCCAAAAGCATTGAACTTCCTTTTGCTATCTGTGCTTGCAAAGTCAAAAGAAGCCTCGCATATAGAGTAATAGAGTCATTTACGACGCAGGAGCCAATTCAGCCATCAAATTGTGCTGGCTCTCTGTAGAGCAATCCAGTTAGTGTAATATTTTAGTACTGTTCACAAACTTATGGATCATTCCCCAATACTCGCACCTAAATCTTCAATGAAAGGTCCCCACGCCAATTCCTTCACGATGCCACTGGTAACTGGTTTCCAAATAGACCCAAATTCACTAACAACTGTTTCTGCCTTCAGGCATTAGCTCACCATGGTTGCTTACTTCCAATTCCATATGATTCTAATTTTGAGAGAAGTTTTTTACATGGTATCTCATCAATAGCTTTGAGAGTCCAGGTAGAAAATGTCTACCAGATTACCCATGTCCACTAACCTAGCAAATTATTTCCAAAATTTAAATTGGCCAGATATTACTCTTTTTCTTCCCCCCACAGAGGCTGTGGTGGGCGTTCTTAATATGATCTAAGTGGGCATAGATTGCATCCCTAATGATTTCCTTGAGCATCTTTCCTATTACTGATGCTGAACTAATGGGCCTGCAGTTACTTAATTCTGCATTATCCCCATTTCTTTTTAAATTGAAACAATGTTAACTCCTTCCAATTTAATGAAACAGCCCCTAACTACTACAAACTACTAAAAGTGCTTGCACCAGTACCTGTCCCATCGCTTTAAAGAGTCTCGGTGGTCCAATACTCACACCAGTAAGCTCCCCTGAAATGTCCACTGTCAGATTTTGTGGATAATAGTCAATTTAGAAAAATGCAAGAAAAGGATTTGAATAGATTCTTGTATATTTTAAACAAAATCACATAATGTAATCTTTGTAATGCGACTGTGGAGAGTAACTGTTGTTCAACTTTTTGAGACTAAATTTACTCAAACGATGAGTGACAGAATACTGTTTTACATTTCATAAGAGCCTTAAATACATTGGGATGTTCTCCTTCATTCACCCTCATTGATGCAGGATGGTAATTTGAACCAATTGTAAACAGTAGGTTTGTTAAGAAACTTAGCTACAGGCATTTCTAAAGAGAGAGAATAACAAACCTGTGTTCGTAAAGCAACTTATCACATCCTCTGTCTCAAACCATGTAACAGGCAATAGATCGCTTCTGAAGTATAGTCAATATTGCTGCATAGGGAGCTATGGTAGCCAATTTCTGCACAAGATCCAAAAAACGACAAATGAATGAATTGTCAGCCTGTGATTGGTGCTGTTGGTTGAGGGATAAATGTTGCCAGGCTACTGAGAGTAGCCCTTGGGATTTTTGTGTTGATATTTACAGCTTTACATCAGCAACCAGACATTCATAAATAATTTTTCCTTGAATATGTTTTCAATAGTTCTCAAATCCCTTGCAGATTCTTTCTTCACTAAGCTTATTCAATAATTCAAATTGCAGTAATGCAATACCTTCAATTAAGTATTGCATTATGGTGAGTACACCTGAAATAATGCTTTCTGAAATTAATCAAACAGAGCATCCGCAAAGCTTGTTTCTTACAAGCCACGTGAAACTAGTTTATTGTATAAATTTGTCTCAGATACAGATGAAAATCCAATCATCCACTTGTGCCTCTAAATACAGATAATTAGTTACGTCAAAGATTTAAAAGGGACTAAATTCTCAATAACTGTGCACAGAGAATATAGTAATCTGTTAAGTATGGTTATTTACTACGATTGGGAGAAAAGTAATGTATCGCTGTATATCTTGTTTTAAATGCATTTTTTTCTTGAAATGATTTGCTTGAGATGAGCATTTGGGATCTTGGGTATATGATGAACTTCATGTGTTAACTTGACTGGACATAGTTGTTAACTGTTTGTTATTAATTAACTGTTAAGTGCTTCGCAATTTTTTATAACAAACTTACACCACAGTGGCATGAAATAATTACCCCTGTCTGTAGATGCTACATAATTGTGAAAAATATTAGTAATATGGCCTCATAACCTAAGTGATTAAAGAGCAAAGCATTTCTAGAAAGTGGAAGATTTTCAGTGTTAAATAAGTGAGCAAGCTGAGTTGTTTTGCATATTAGGAAGTTGCTTTACGCTAGGGTGCTGTCAGGGCTCCTTAGTGTTAAAATTTTTGGGTGAACAGTAGTGACTTCAGTGAAACTGCATTAAGGAAAGCATATCCCCAGGATTTTTTTCTTTGCTTTCAAAATGGATTATCTTTAGCTACAGTTGTTTGTTTTACATCCACCAGAGAGATTTGTCTGGACATTTTCTGTTGGTGAGATGCCATACCTGGTTTTGAAGTTGTTACTGGAATCATCAATGGCAGACTACACTGATAAAAGCTTGATGTAAATTGTCACTTGTGAATTCATTCTTCTGTTGGATACTAACCTTTCCTCATATGGACGTACAGATGAAAGCTGGATACTCACAAGACTGGAATGTCATTCAGTTCTGTTACTGACAAGTGTGCAGTTTGGTGTCACCTCACTATAAAAGGCTTTAACAGTCCTAAACTAATCTTATGCAGATAAGACTAGTGCTAATTTGATCAACCGTGAAAGCTTTCTGCAGCATCAGCCAGTAACTGTGTTGGAGGAATGTGCACTTGACATAATTATCTGATGTAGTGAGCACTTGAATGCCAAAATATTGTCAGAAATCAGAGTCTATTAAAGTTTTGGCTTGTAGATAACAAGGATTTCAGAGTTCATAAAAGTGCACTTGTTTGACCTTTGCAAGTACAAGTGGATTCAAGTTTTTTTTCCATTGAAGCTATACTGGATTATTGAAGTTAGTTATCTGCATTTGCTTTTTGGTATTTTAAGCTATGTGCCCACAGTCTCTCAGATTCCTTCGTGTCTGGTTCCAGAAGGCAAGCTCTGTTTGATCAAATTATTATTTCATTTGAAAAAAATGGAGAACTTTTTAAAAGGAATACAAAGGAAAATGTTATGTTTCAGTTAAGTTTTTCACCATGTTTGTGTTTGGCTTCTGAACTGTGAAAATTGTTCATTCTATCTATATGAAAAGTCTAAATTAGAAAAGTATCCACACTAAATACCACTGCAGCAATGTGTAAATCTGCTTGAATCAATTGATGGAAAATGCAATGATAGTTGCTTTTACAGTGAAGGTACTTCAGGCTAAATAATCATGACACAGGCAGTCAGTGATATCACTTCCTGCAGAGCTGCAGTGTTCATAGTTATTTCTCACTCACAAGCGCCAAGACATCTAGCATAATGCAAGGGTTTGTCTTTCTTTTGCTGAAACTATACTTAATTACTGTAGTCTGCTGTAAAGCAGCATCTTTCTTTAATTCTACTTTTTGTCCTGACCTTGAAAGTAAGATGCAGGTCTATATGAAAAGGATCATCTTTATTTTACTTTTTGGACTATAATTGCTACTTGTTTTATAGCTGAAAGGGAACAAGTAAGCAATGAGAAAGTCTGTTTCAATTCACAATTGCTATTCTTGAACTTTAAACTCCATAAAGTTGTAAAATTATCCTTAAAGCATGTACTTTCTAGATATATGAATGGTTTGCATGAAGTGAAGCTGGTTCTTGATAATGCTAGTAAATGTTTTCTTTGGAGAGAAAATGAGTGACTTTCTTTAGTGGTAGATGTGATGTATTCTGTAGTCACTTTATATACCTTGTTTTCGCAACCCATTAAGTAATTAGTTTATGTTACATTCGTATCAGAGTAAAAATAAGCTGTTGTGAAGAGATATGCATTCTGCTATGCAAATACATGGCTTCTAAATCTGATCACCTACTAAATTCTTTGTCAGAAGTTACTGCAGTGTGAATATTAGTGGTGATTTCAGAGCTGCACTGGAAAAATAGATGTTGTCATTAATGCTAACCTCATAGAATCACCTGCCTGTTGCAGTCTGTTTCCAGAAAAAAAACTTCACTGTGCTGACGTATTTCAGGTCCTACCTCACTCCTGTCCGAGATGAGGAAGCAGAATCGCAGAGAAAAGCTCGATCCAGGCAGGCCAGGCAGACAAGGAGATCAACACAGGTCAGTGACGTTACAGAATTTTAGCATTTAATCATTAAAAGTTAGAAATTGATTCTGCTCAAGTGGTCAATGTCCTAAAGTTAGAATTATTTGGATTCTTACTCCTGATCCATTACCAATTGGAAAAAAATACACAAACACAATCGCTTGTATCATGCGATACAGATGTGGCTATTTTACAACTTTAATTGGATTGTTGATGATTTTGTATTTTGTTACGAAAGGAAGAATTGAACTTGGTGAAAATAATAATTCAATTTTTTTCCCCAACTATTGTACTATTCTTATGACTTGAATCCAAATCTGTCGATCTGGATACTGATTAGGAAAAAAGTAAAACGAATTATTTATTTGAAACTTTTTATGGTATATCAACAAATGCAAAAGTAGAAATTTCCATATAATGAGAATTTTAAAATGTAAGGAATAACTAATTATCCTTCCAAGATTATTTTTAAAAAATTTTTAACAAATGAATTCAGGCTCTTCCGCATAATTATTCAGATTTATTTGAGGTTCATTTTCATCCATGCTACTCCTTGCTCTTAACTCTGACGACTCCTGAATGAATAAGCATTTAATTTACTTTATAAATGCTAAAACTGACTTTGAAAACCTATGTTATATTTGACCTCTGGACATTTGTCTGCATGCCTAAAGTGTGGCTACTGACGATCACGCTGATCTTTATGGTCAAGAACTCTAAATTGAGTTGCAGATTTCAACCTCATCAGCGTTTAGATCATCATGGCTTGTCTGTTGACTGAGTCAAGCAGTTAAGTTTACAATTTACTAAATTTTCAAGTTAGGTTTTTAAACACAAAAAATGAACATACATAGAACTGCATACATACTTATGCAGTTGAGACTTGGAGCTGCAAAAATGTAAACTTACTTTATATCAAGAGATTAAAGTAAAATCTTTCGCAAGTACTTAACATTGGCAACAAGAACTGTTCGACCGATTTCAAAACATAAACACACAGTTGTGTTTGCACTGTAATTAAAAGTATAGATTTCTCAGCTGTCACAAACTTAATTACCATTATTGCCACTTGAAAGGCCAACTTATTACTGCATAAAGATTTCTAAATTGGCGAAATATGAATTAATTCATTACCAAAAAGATACATGTAAGTAAATTCTGAACTATTTTCACAGTTTTTGTAAGGACCGTGTCATTTTATGCCTTTTTTAATTGTCCTGTGAAATTACTACCTCCGAATTACGATTAGTTTTGTACCAAAAATGCCCTTCAATGGTGAGATGGTATTAACTAAGAACTATCCTTTTGTAAAATTTAACATGGAATAAGGGTACTTAAGCTCATTTGACATGAAGGCATTTGCAGCTAGTGGAAAACCTTGATATTGGCAATACAGAAACATGGCTGAGTTGAAGGTGGGGAAGAGATGGAGCTATAATGGTATAGAATATTGCAGCAGAATTTACCTGTGAAGTTGAGAGTGTTTGTGAAGTATAGCTGAATAGAACAAGCGAGGGAAAAATGGGTAGAAATTAGAATTAGAAATTGGCAACAAACCAATTAGTAATGGCTACTACCTGCTTACAACAATAAAAGCTGTTGGGCAGTAGAAGCTTCAGTAATTTTTGATGTGATGACCTAGAATGGAAGCAGTTAAGTGAACAGACCAATTACAACACAGGAAGAATAACAGTACCAACAGCTTTGCAGGAGGAATCACCAGAATAATAGGGTTTAAAAGATTAAATTATGAGGACAGGTTGCATAAATTTGTATTCACTTGCATTTATACGGTTAAAGACTGATGTTATTAAGGTGGCTTAAGTGGTAAAATTTGATAGGTTAGAGGGAGAGAAACAATTTCCTCTGGTAGGGAAATTCAGAACAAGGGAGTTCAATCTTAGATATGTGCTGTTAGATGTGATTCCACGACTGGGCAGCACTAACAATCCTGAATGTTCTAATAGCTACACTTATAACCAATTTAAGATAGTCAATTGAGCTCATAACGTGGCTCATTTATACTTGCTAGAAGTGACATACTATATAATCATACACTGTACCCACTGACGTACAATGGCTCCTTGTCAAGCAATGTCTTGATTTTAAGACTCACGTCCTTGTTTTCAAATCCCTCCAAGGCCTCCTCCCACCCTATCTTTGTAATCTCTGCCAATCCCACAGTCCTCCAAGATACCTGTGCTCCCCTAATTCCTGCCTTTTGTGCTTCCCGATTTTAATCACTCTATCGTTAGTGGCTGCTCCTTCAGTTGCCTACGTTCAAGCTCTGGAAGGTCCACCATACACGTCTCTGCACCTCCACCTCACTTTCCTCCTAAAACCTACCTTGTTGACCAAACTTTTGGTCATCTAACCTAATACCACCTCATACTTTATTTTACAATACTTCTGTAGACTGCCTTTGGAAGTTTATTACATTGAAGGCGCTATATAAATACATGTTGTTGGCGCTGGAAGCAATGGCATTGCAGATAATTCTCTGGCTATAACTGGATAGATAAGAATAAAAGCAGATGAATGCACCCAGCTGGACATTGATGGAGAAGCATTGGAAAAAGATTGTGTGATCAACCATACCAAGAAACGAGGAAGGAAGGGCAGAGGGGGTCAAAGGTAGGTTTTTTAAGAAGTGTAGTGATGATGCAGATTTGCAGGATGCAGTGGGATAGCACCCAAGGAGAGCAAATTGTTAGCAGTATCAGCTAACATGGCAGCCCAAAAGGGAAGTTGGGTGCTAAGTTTTGTGGGAATAGGGTCGAGAGAGCAGGAGGTGAGCCTCAGACAAGGAAGGTGAGCTCAGAAAAGGCATGAGTGAAGATAGAAAAAATAGAGAAAGATGTGAGTTCAGGTCCAGGGTAAGGGAAGAATCTTGGAGGAAATATGGCCTGGTGGGTTGGGGGAAGGGAGGGAAGTGATAGAGGCAGTTGATTGGATGTTCTTGATCTTAGTGACAAAAACTCACACTTGTTGAAAATGAGGGTTGTGGAGGCTTGAAAGGGGCTTTAGAAGATAGCTTGTAATGGAGGAGCGATACCGGGGCTTTTCTTTGCAATTCAGGTGATTCTGGAAGGGTGAGCAGCTTTGGCATACCAGAGCAGGACCCAATATTACTACTTGTGATCCAACCTGGTCTGGTAGTGAATAGCTAAGCCAGTTGTCCATAGTATCCATTCAAATTTGCATCCCTTGGACTTAAGTGTACAGAGATGAAGACCAGTCCAAACGGAGTATCCAGAGAGAGTAAGTGGATTGGAAGAGGGTATTTCCAAGGGACTGCGAAGGAAGCAGGGTTGGAAGGGAGAAGGAGATGTGGCTGGAGAGAGATGCAAGGAAGACATTATGATCCTGTTAGGAACCATTAACATGTAAAGAAATCCACACATCAAGTAATTAACTGAAAGAACGATGTCATGATTTCACTTTTTTAACAAAACAAATTTTATTGTATATATAAAGAGAAATTAAATAAAACAAGCAGAACTCACTTAACACTATAGCTAATAAAGACTTATGCTATAAATTTGATTCTACTTCCCCTGCCCCCACCTTCAAACCCCCTTGCCTAGAGTTTTCTTATCTTAATAAATCTTGAAAGTTCATTCCATTTTCCTGATACCAACCCAAAAGGTATATCAAAGCCCTCTGGAATTTACTTCTTCAGTTTTTCAGTTATTTTCCAAGATACAATGTTTCATCGGGATCCTTCTGTTAGCTTTTGGCAAGAGAGCCTCCACCCTTCCTTTAAAACCGCAAGACTCTGGATTCCACAGCTCAAGCACGGACCTCCCTGCGACTTCTGTGCAGTGGCTTAAAACATTAGAAAACTTTGGTTTCCAATAACCCGCTGCTATAGTTTCATACTGCAACCAAGCTGATCACATCAAGAACTCCAACTGCATCAATGTTAACTGGCTTTAACTGAAGATTACTATAGATTTCTTCCTTTTGCTTCCAGCTAAATAAATGTTCCAGACATTTCTCCCCTTACCAACTTGCCTTATACTGAATACCAGCTCCCAATTGCAAGCTGCGCCATGGGCAACAGATCTAGCATTTACTCTATTGGCCTGACTTTACCTCTCAACTTCCAAGCAGCTACAAACTACATAAGACCCAAACCTGACAGTCTCTCAGCTGCTTTTCCGAGCATCAACCAGTCTTTCCTGCTGGCTGTGCCCTAATTGAATTCACAGAGATAAATAGAGCATCGCACTAGCTCTACCCATCTCCATGGCAATGTGACACAGATGGTCTGTTCCCAGATAAAAATATAAACTGAATTCCAAAGCTTTCCTTAATTCTGGGAAATCACAAGAATAACTTATCCTTTGCTGGAATAAATGCAAATGTCTCCAGTTCTTAGCCCAGTAAGCCCACCTGCTGCTTTATGATCTTGCCTTTCTAATTGTTAATCTCTCAAGTCAACATGGCCCCAATCTTTGTGGTGTAATAAACTCCAAGCTTCTTTGAATTACATTTATTTCAGGGCTGCTTATCGGTTTCTTCACCATGATTTTCCATTTAACTTACATTTACCACTTTAACCTCCAAACTAAAAGTTATATTCTAAAGCATATGAATTGCAAATTAGGTATTTGCAACAACAACAGAAATGGTGTGTGATTGGCATGATGGAACAAGTGAGGCCATGTGAGATGGCCAAGTCAAAGGGGTGGCTGCGAATATAGGCTGGAGAGTTTATATAGGGGGCAACATTAAGGGAGGGCAAGAGGGCAGTGAACTGGAGAGAGAGCATGATGAATTCAGATGGAGATTGAAATCACTGAGGATGTAAAATTATCCAGTGCAGAGACTAAGGGAGGAAAGCAGTGAAGATATTAGTCAGAACACTTTTTATCACATTTGGGTACAGCAGAGAACGAGAATTTTAACTGAGAGGGGTGGAGCAAGATGCTCAAAGGAGGGAAAAATGCCAAAGGAGTAAAGGAACAGGCCAAGGTGTGATTTGATGAGGGCCATACCATCACTGTGTTTTTCTTGGGGCAAGTGATGGAATGTACAACTAGGTTGGGAGGCTTCACTTAATGGAAGTTATCATCACCATCAGCTAGGTTTCCGTCAAGCCCATGATGTTGATGCAATCATCCACAGTAAACTCCTGAATGGCAAGAACCTTGTTCAAATGAGTGGACGTACTGGAGGAAGATGTAGTGATGTGGCAGTATCCACAGGGGCAGCATTAGAGGGGTAGAGTTGGACAGAGGAGATTGGCAAGATGAACCCCCAGTAGGCACGCTGGGCAGAACAGTTGACGAGTGAAGAGCATGTGGCATTTGGGGGTTGATGTGTGTAAGGAGGCAGTTAAGAATTCTTCATGGACCCTATGGAGGATGACAAGGGAGGCATTGAAGGAAGCAGTCGGCTTATTTAAGAGGGTGGCGATAGAGCAGGGAGGATGAGGAGTTCCATAGGATTGGGTTGTAGGAATTTGAGTGGTAGAGTATCCGAGAGGGGGGGAAATGAAAGGAAGCATGACCACAGGAGAGAGGGCTCCAGAGGGGTAAAGAGAAAAGAAGTTTTTTTAAAAAGTAGAAAAATTAAGTGGAAATAAAATTGAATGCCTTGGATCTGGAGTGGAAGCCAAACAGCGTGTGCAAATGGGCAAGGGGGAAAAACTCAAGTGACTTGTGCAGTAATTATCAGGATACATATACCCTGGCAATAAATGAGAAATCGATAATAAGAGGGAAGTCCAGAGTTAAAATCAGAGGTCTTGTGGTGGGATAAAGTTGACTGAAAAAGTTGAGTCTTTATGAAGCATCGATGAACTGTTCACCAAGTTTGGAGATGATGTGGCAGACAAGTGAAGTCCAGAAGCTATTTGAAGAGCAGGATACACTGATAGAGATATTTCCATAAGAATGAAATTCTAGGAGGTGTGCAGAATTGGTTACAGGGAAGGGAAAAAAAGTGAAGCTGGGCACCACCATATGATCCAGAATCGGCAGAGAATAGAGAAATATATTGTGTCCCAGGAGATTGAATCTGCCACGAACCAGACTGCAGCTGAAGCTATAAAATCAGTAGGCCAATCACATGATCAGTAGGTAACAGCAGCAGTGGAGAATGGGGCTGTCGGCTAGACCAGGTGGTCTCAACCTTTTATTGCTGAGGTACACGCCGCATCTTAAATGTTTCATGAACCTCCTGTAACACAAGTTTTTTTTTGTGTAAAACTGATTATACAATTCAACATACATTTATTGTTTTTGTTTCAACTTGCTGTATAACTTTTGTTGATGCTGAAAACAATTCTGTCAAGATGTGGAGATCTAAACTCATAAACCTGCAGTAGAAGGATTCCCTCTGCTCCATTTACTTAGCCCACATTTGAGCTATGAGGTAGATTTCAAGAAAAGAGGAAGCTTTTTCAGAGGGTAAAAGTAAACTGTAATTGAGTAACAGAGACTGAGAATCAACCCCTAGATGAAGGTAAAAACAAAAAACTACTGTGGATGCTGGAAATCCAAAACAAAAACAGAATTACCTGGAAAAACTCAGCAGGTCTGGCAGCATCGGCGGAGAAGAGTTGACGTTTCGAGTCCTGATGACCCTTCAGCAGAACTGAGTGAAGTTAGGAGAGGGCTGAAATATAAGCTGGTTTAAGGTCGGTGGGGGGAGAGAAGTTGTGGGGGGGTGTGGTTGTAGGGACAATCAAGCAGTGATAGGAGCAGATAATCAAAAGATGTTACAGACAAAGGAACAGGGAGATGTTAACGGTGATGATATTATCTAAGAGAATGTGCTAATTAAGAATGGATGGCAGGACACTCAAAGTACAGCTCTAATGGGGGTGGGGTAGAAAGACTGACAGGGTATTATAGTTATAGATTTAAAAATAATGGAAATAGGTGGAAAAGAAAAATCTATATAAATTAATGGAAAAAACAAAAGGGAGGGGGAAGAAACTGAAATGGGGGTGGGGATGGGGGAGGGAGTTTAAGATCTAAAGTTGTTGAATTCAGTATTCAGCCCGGAAGGCTGTAAAGTGCCTAGTCGGAAGATGAGGTGCTGTTCCTCCAGTTTGCGTTGGGCTTCACTGGAACAATGCAGCAAGCCAAGGACAGACATGTGGGCAAGAGAGCAGGGTGGAGTGTTAAAATGGCAAGCGACAGGGAGGTTTGGGTCTTTCTTGCGGACAGACCGCAGATGTTCTGCAAAGCGGTCGCCCAGTTTGCGTTTGGTCTCTCCAATGTAGAGGAGACCGCATTGGGAGCAACGAATGCAGTAGACTAAGTTAGGGGAAATGCAAGTGAAATGCTGCTTCACTTGAAAGGAGTGTTTGGGCCCTTGGACAGTGAGGAGAGAGGAAGTGAAGGGGCAGGTGTTGCATCTTCTGTGTGGGCATGGGGAGGTGCCATAGGTGGGGGTTGAGGAGTAGGGGGTGATGGAGGAGTGGACCAGGGTGTCCCGGAGGGAACGATCCCTACGGAATGCCGCCAGGGGGGGTGAAGGGAACATGTGTTTGGTGGTGGCATCATGCTGGAGTTGGCGGAAATGGCAGAGGATGATCCTTTGAATGCAGAGGCTGGTGGGGTGATAAGTGAGGACAAGGGGGACCCTATCATGTTTCTGGGAGGGAGGAGAAGGCGTGAGGGCGGATGCGCGGGAGATGGGCCGGACACGGTTCAGGGCCCTGTCAATGACTGTGGGTGGAAAACTTCGGTTAAGGAAGAAGGAGGGCATGTCAGAGGAACTGTTTTTGAAGGTAGTGTCATCAGAACAGATGTGATGGAGGCGAAGGAACTGAGAGAATGGGATGGAGTCCTTACAGGAAGCGGGGTGTGAGGAGCTGTAGTCGAGGTAGCTGTGGGAGTCGGTAGGCTTGTAATGGATATTGGTGGACAGTCTATCATCAGAAATTGAGACAGAGAGTTCAAGGAAGGGAAGGGAAGTGTCAGAGATGGACCATGTGAAAATGATGGAGGGGTGGAGATTGGAAGCAAAACTAATAAATTTTTCCAGGTCCCGACGAGAGCATGAAGCCACACCGAAGTAATCATCGATGTACCGCAGAAAGAGTTGTGGGAGGGGGCCGGAGTAGGACTGGAACAAGGAATGTTCCACATACTCCATAAAGAGACAGGCATAGCTGGGGCCTATACGGGTACACATAGCCACACCTTTATCTACACCTCCATCCCCCACCAGGATGGTCTGAGGGCCCTTAGCTTCTTTCTTGAACAGAGGCCCGAACAATCCCCATCCACCACTACTCTCTGTCTGGCTGAACTTGTTCTCAAACTGAACAATTTCTCCTTTAACTCCTCCCACTTCCTCCAAATAAAAGGTGTGGCTATGGATACCCGCATGGGCCCCAGCTATGCCTGTCTCTTTATGGGGTATGTGGAACATTTCTTGTTCCAGTCCTACTCCGGCCCCCTCCCACAACTCTTTCTCCGGTACATCGATGATTACTTCGGTGTGGCTTCATGCTCTCGTCGGGACCTGGAAAAATTTATTAATTTTGCTTCCAATCTCCACTCCTCCATCATTTTCACATGGTCCATCTCTGACACTTCCCTTCCCTTCCTTGACCTCTCTGTCTCAATTTCTGGTGATAGACTGTCCACCAATATCCATTACAAGCCTACCGACTCCCACAGCTACCTCGACTACAGCTCCTCACACCCCGCTTCCTGTAAGGACTCCATCCCATTCTCTCAGTTCCTTCGCCTCCGTCGCATCTGTTCTGATGATACTACCTTCAAAAACAGTTCCTCCGACATGTCCTCCTTCTTCCTTAACCGAGGTTTACCACCCACAGTCGTTGACAGGGCCCTCAACCGTGTCCGGCCCATCTCCCGCGCATCCCCCCTCGCGCCTTCTCCCTCCCAGAAACATGATAGGGTCCCCCTTGTCCTCACTTATCACCCCACCAGCCTCCGCATTCAAAGGATCATCCTCCGCCAACTCCAGCATGATGCCACCACCAAACACATGTTCCCTTCACCGCCCCTGGCAGCATTCTGTAGGGATCGTTCCCTCCGGGACACCCTGGTCCACTCCTCCATCACCCCCTACTCCTCAACCCCCACCTATGGCACCTCCCCATGCCCACACAGAAGATGCAACACCTGCCCCTTCACTTCCTCTCTCCTCACTGTCCAAGGGCCCAAACACTCATTTCAAGTGAAGCAGCATTTCACTTGCATTTCCTCTAACTTAGTCTACTGCATTCGTTGCTCCCAATGCGGTCTCCTCTACATTGGAGAGACCAAACGCAAACTGGGCGACTGCTTTGCAGCACACCTGCGGTCTGTCCGCAAGAAAGACCCAAACCTCCCTGTCGCTTGCCATTTTAACACTCCACCCTGCTCTCTTGCCCACATGTCTGTCCTTGGCTTGCTGCATTGTTCCAGTGAAGCTCAACGCAAACTGGAGGAACAGCACCTCATCTTCCGACTAGGCACTTTACAGCCTTCCGGGCTGAATATTGAATTCAACAACTTTAGATCTTAAACTCCCTCCCCATCCCCACCCCCATTTCAGTTTCTTCCCCCTCCCTTTTGTTTTTTCCATTAATTTATATAGATTTTTCTTTTCCACCTATTTCCATTATTTTTAAATCTATAACTATAATACCCTGTCAGTCTTTCTACCCCACCCCCACTAGAGCTGTACCTTGAGTGTCCTGCCATCCATTCTTAATTAGCACATTCTCTTAGATAATATCACCACCTTTAACACCTCCCTATTCCTTTGTCTGTAACATATTTTGATTATCTGCTCCTATCACTGCTTGCTTGTCCCTACAACCACCACCCCCACAACTTCTCTCCCCCCACCGACCATAAACCAGCTTATATTTCAGCCCTCTCCTAACTTCACTCAGTTCTGCTGAAGGGTCATCAGGACTCGAAACGTCAACTCTTCTCCGCCGATGCTGCCAGACCTGCTGAGTTTTTCCAGGTAATTCTGTTTTTGTCCTAGATGAAGGTACTTGTGCTAAGTGCCCTGATACAAGGCTATGCATTTCCCTTGTCATAGTTGGTGGTGAGTTAGCCTGGAAAATGACACTAGATTTAAACATCAAAAACATCAAGATGTCTGATACCCTGCCCGTCAGCCCTGTGTAAACCCCATCCACCAAGCTAAATGAAGGTAGTTGCTTCATCTTGAGGATAACCTTCATTGTGTTACAAACATACGAACAAGGAGCAAAATTAGGCCACTTGGCCCCTCAAGTCTGCTCCACCATTTAATAAGTTAATGGTGGACCTGATAATAACCTGAAACCTGCATCCCACGTACCACTGATAACCTATCACCCCCTTGCTTGCCAAGAATCTATCCACCTCCGTCTGAAAAATATTCAAAGACTCTGCTTCCACCACCACCTTGGGAAGAAGGTTCCAAAGACTCATGACCCTCTGAGTGAAAAAATTTTGCCTCTTCTCTATTTTAAATGGACGACCCCTAGTTCTAGATTCTCCCACAAGAGGAAGCATCCTCTCCACATCCACCCTGTCAAGTCCCCTCAGGATCTTATATGTTTCGATCAAGTTGCTTCTTACTCTTCTAAACTCCAGCGGATATAAGCCTAGTCTGTCCAATCATTCCTTAAGACAACCCATTCCAGATATTAGTCTGATAAACCTTATCTGAAGTGCTTCCAATGTATTTAATTCCTCCTTTAAATAAGGTGATCAATACTGTACACAGTACTCCAAGTATGGTCTAACTAGTGCCCTGTACAACTGAAGCATAACCTCCTTACTTCTGTGTTCAATTCCCCTCGCAATGAATGATAACATTCTATTAGCTTCCCTAATTACTTGCTGTACTTGCATACTAGCCTATTGTGATTCATGCACTAGGACACCCAGATCGTTCTGCACCTCAGAGCTCTGCAATCTCTCTCCATTTAGATAATGTGCCTCTCTTTTATTCTTCCTGCCAAAATGGACAATTTCACATTTTCCCACATTATACTCCATCTGCCAGATCTTTGCCCACTCACTTAATCCATCTATATTTGTTTGTAGCCTCCTTATGTCCTCTTCACAACTTACTTTCCTGCCTATCTTTGTGTCATTAGCCAATTTGGCAACCATCCCATCAATCCCTTCATCCAAGTCATTTATATAAATTGTAAACAGTTGAGGCCCCAGCACTGATCCCTGTGTCATGGCACTCGTTACATCTTGTCAACGTGAAAAAGACTCATTTATGCTTACTTTCTGCTTCCTGTTAGCCAGCTAATCTTCTATCTGTGGCATTATGAGCTCTTATTTTCCGCAATAACCTTTGATGTAGCACTTTATTAAGTACCTTCTGGAAATCTAAGCACAGTACATCCACTTTATCCCTTTTATCCGCAGCACATGTTACTTCCTTAAAGAACTCCAGTAAGTTGGTTAAACACAATTTCCCTTTCACAAAACCATGTTGACTCTGACTGATGGCCTTGAACTTACCCAAGTGCCCTGCTGTAACAACTTTACTAATAGCTTCTAACATTTCCCCTGCAACAGATGTTAAGCTAATAGTTTCCAGCTTTCTGTCCCCCTCCCTTTTTGAATAATGGAGTTACATTTTCTATCTTCCAACCTATTGAGACCTTCCCTGAATCTAGAGAGTTTTGGAAAATTGAAAGCAATGCATCAACTATCTCACTAGACACTTTTAGGACCCCACGATGAAGTCCATCAGGACCCGGGCTCTTGTCAGCCTGCAGCTCCAACAATTTACTCAGTACCACTTCTCTGTTGACTGTAATTTTCCTGACTTCCTTCCTCCACTTCCATTTCCTGGTTTATAGCTGCTTCTGGGATGGTACTAGTATCCTCTACAGTGAAAACTAATGCAAAATATCTGTTCAACTCATCTGCCATCTCTTTGTTTTCCATTATCAATTCTCCAGACTCATTTTCTATAGGACCAACATTCACTTTGTTAACTCTTATCTTTTTAAAATATTTATAAAAACTCTTACTATCTGTTTTTATGTTTCTGGCTAGCTTTCTCTCATACTCTTTTTTTCCCTCCTTATTAGTCTCTTAGTCATTCTTTGGGCTTTTTCTTATATTCTGTCCAATCACCTGGCCTTCCACCTATCTTTGCACAATTATAAGCTTTTTCTTCAAATTTTATACTATCTTTAACGTTTCTAGTAAACCACGGATGGTGTGACCATCCCTTGGAGTTTTCCTTACTCGTTGGACTGTGCATTCTGAAACATCCCCTTAAGTATTAGCCACTGCATCTATATTGACCTATTCCTTAACCTAACTTGTCAATTCACGATAGCCAGTTCAGCTTTCATGTTCTCATAATTGGCCTTATTTAAATTTAAAAACTTAGTTTCAGACCCACTCCCTTCTTCCTCAAACTGAATGCAAAATTCAATCATCATACGATTGCTGCTACGTAGGGGTACCTTCACTATGAAATCATTACTTATTCCAATCTCATTGCACAATACCAGGCCTAGTACAGCCTGCTCTCTGGTTGGCTCCAGAACATGCTATTTTAAGAAACTATCCTGAAAATATTGTGTATTCCTCGTCTAGGCTATCTTTGCCCATCTGACTTTTCCAGCCTATATGTATTTTCCAATCTATATGTAAATTAAAATCTCCCATGATTATTACTGTGCCTTCCTGACAAGCTCCAATTATTTCTTCCTTTATGCTCAACCCTACTATGTAGTTACTGTACACAACTCCCACAAGTGACTCCTTGCCGTTACCATTTCTCATACCCAAACCGTTTCCACATACTGGTTTCCTGCACTTGGGTCATCTCTCTCTATTGTGCTAATACCATCATTAATAGAACCACCCCTCCACCTTTTCCTCGCTTCCTGTCCTTCCTAAATATCTTGTACCCTTCAATTTTCAGGACCCAATCCATGCCCTCCTGCAGCCATGTCTCCGTAATGGCTATTAAATCATAATTATTTATTTCTATGTGCGCTCTCAGTTCATCTGTTTTGTTTCAAATGCTATGTGCATTCAGATAGAGCTTTTAGTTTTATCCTTTTTTTCTTTTTATAGCCTCTAGTTTCATCTGTGGATTTAATGTTAGATTTGTGCGCTCTATCCCTTCCTGTCACGGTCTGTTTTTCGTTTCCTGTAATAAAACCTTTTTCTTTTGTCTCGTTTCTGCTCTTTGATTTACCACACCTTCCCTCATTTGATCCCTTGCCCCTACTATTTAGTTTAAAATCCTCAATGCATCCCTAGTTATGCGGCTCGCAAAAACACCAGTCCCAGCACGGTTCGGGTGTAGAGAGTCCCAATGGTACAGATCCCACTTTCCCCAGTACTAGTGCCAGTGCTCCACAAAGCGGAACCCACTTCTCCCATACCACTCTTTGAGTCACACATTGATTTCATTAATCTGATTTGTTCTATGCCAATTTGCACGTGGCTCAGGTAATAATCCAGAGATTATGACCTTTGAGGTTCTGCTTCTTAATTTGGTGCCTAAATCCTCATACTGACTATGCAGAACCTCCTCCTTTGCCCTGCCTATGTCATTGGTACCTACATGGACTATGATGACTGGGTCATCTCCCTGCCACTGCAAGTTCCTCTCCAGCCCCGAGCATATGCCAAACACCCTGGCACTGGGCAGGCAACGCAGCCGCCTAGACTCAAGCTCTTTGCTGCAGAGAATGGTGTCAATCCCTCTGACCAAAATATCCCTTACTACCATTACTGAATTATTTGCTCCTCCCACTTGAATGACTTCCTGTGCCACAGTGCCATGGCTAGTTAGCTCATCCACCCTGGAGCCCCCACTCTCATCCAAACAAGCCAAAAAAAACCCTCAAACCTGTTGGACAATTGCAGACGCTCACACTCCTGTGTTCCTGCCCTTTGAGTCCCCTTACTTGCCTCACTCATTGTCTCACTCTCCTGTCCCTGACCAAATCAGAATACCCTGTCCTAAGAGGTTTAACTGCTTCCTGATACAAAGAATCCAGGTAACTTTCCCCCTCCCTGATGCGTCGCAGTGTTTGTAGTTCAGTCTCCAGCTCATAAACTCTGAGCTGGAGCTGCTCATACTTAAAACACTTACTGCAGATGTGCTTGCACTGGATCACACTGGCATCCAGGAGCTCCCACATGCTGCAGCTGTGACGCATCACCTGTCCTGACATCCTTAATGTTTTATATTTTACTATATATATGTGTGTGTTTATATATCCTACAACCAATGGATTAGATCTAAGTTATGCAGCCCTGCCACACCCAGTTGTGAGTGCAGGAATTCACCAAGTCTCCTTAGACAACACCTTCTAAACCCGTGACCACTACCATCTAGAAGGACAAGGGCAGCAGATAGATGGGAACAACAACACCACCTGAAAGTTTCCCTCACTGTCACTCACCATCCTGCCTTGGAAGTATATTGCTGTTACTTCACTGTCGCTGGGTCAAAATCCTGGAACTCCCTAACAGCACTGTGTGTGTACCTACACCATATGCAGTAGTTCAAGAAGGCAGCCTACCACCAATTTCTTAAGGGCGACTATATTGGGCAATAAATGCTGGTCCAGCCAGTGAAGTCCACATCCCATGAATGAACACAAAAAAATGGTGGTGGACAATAGGATCCACAACTATCCCCATCCTCAAAGATGGGGAAGTCCAGCACATTAATGCAAAAGGCAAGGTTGACGCATTTGCAATGATCTTCAGCCTGAAGGGCCAAGTCTTTGATCCATCTCGACCTCATCAGATGCCAGTCATCAGCTGGTTCCATCCACTCCACATAATGTCAAGAAATAGCCGAAGGCACTGGATATTGCAAAGGCTAATGGGCCTTGACAACATTCTGGTAATAGTACTGAAGACTTGTGCTCCAGACCTAGCTGCACCCCTTAGCCAAGCTGTTCCAGTACAGCTACACACTGGCATCTACCTGACAATGTGGAACACTGCCCAGGTATGCCCTGTCCACAAAAAGCAGGACAGATCCAACCCAGCCATTTAACACCCTATCAGCCCACTCTCAATCAACAGCAAAGTGATGGAAGAGGTTGCCAACAGTGCTATCAAGCAGCACTTACTCAGCAATAACCTGCTCATTGATGCTCAGTTTGGGTTCTGCCAGTGCCACTCCTGACCTCATTACAGCCCTAGTTCAAGCAAGGCCAGAAGAGCTGAACTCGAGGTGAGCTGAGAGTGACTGGGCTTAACATCAGGGCAGCATTGGACCCAAGTGTGGCATCAAGGAGCCCAAGCTAACTGAAGCCAATGGGAATCAGAGTGTGGGGGGAGCTCTCCACTGGTTGGAGTCATACTAGCACAAAGGAAGTTGGTTTTGGTTGTTGGAGGTCAATCATCTCAGTCCCAGTCCAGGAATTCCTCAGGGTAGTGTCCTAGGTCCAACCATCTACAGTTGTTTCATCAGTGAATTTAGTCAATCACCTTCCCTCCATGATAAGGTTAGAAGTGGGGATGTTTGCTGATGATTGCGCAATGTTCACTATTCGTGACTCTTCAGGTACACAAGCAGTCCTTGTCCATATGCAGCAAGACCTGGGCAACATTCAGGCAAGGGCTGGCAAGTAACATTCACATCACACAAATGCCAGGCAATGAACAAGAAAGAATCTAACCACCTTACTTTGACATTCAATGGCATTACCATTGCTGAATCCTCCAATATCAACATCCTGGAGGTTAGCATTGAACTGGACTAGCCATATAAATATTGTGGCTACAAAAACAGCTCAGAGGCTGGGAATTCTGCAGCGAGTGACTCACCACTTGACTCCCCAACATTGGTCCACCATTCACAAAGTGCAAATCGGAAATGTGATGGAATACACTCTGCTTTCCTGGATGAGCGCAGCTCTAACAATATTCAAGAAGCTCGACACCACCCCGGACAAAGCTGCCCACTTGATTGGCAACCCATCCACCACCGTCAACATTCACTCCCTCCACCACCAACGCACAGTGGCATCAGTGTGTACCATCTGCAAAATTCAGTGCAGCAACTCAACATGGCTCCTTTGGCAGTACCTTCAAAACCTGCATCCCCTACCGCTGAAAAGGACAGGGGCCACAGATGCATGGTAACACCGCCACCTGCAATTTCCCTCTAAGTTACATACCAACATGACTTGGAACTATATCACTGTTCCCCACTGTTGCTTGGTAAAATCCTGGAACTCCCTCCCTAATGGCACTGTGGGTGTTCCTGCAACACACTGACTGTAGCGGTTCAAGAAGACAGCACACCCACCAACTTCACAAGGGCATTTAGAGCTGGGCAATATGAATTAATAATTTTTTAAAAGTTCCCCTGGGACACTTGGACACATTTGGTCCTTAGCTGCTGGTTTTTGTCAACACCCACCTAAACTCGCTGTAGCCAGGTCAATAGCGTCTATCATGGATAAAGCTCGGAATGCATGCTTGGACCATATATTTATTTATTGACCCTGATTAAAGGTGCCATTGATTTCTCTGTTGCCCCTCCTCCATTCTGCTCTGACACCGCATTGTCTGACTTGAATCTGGTGCCTTTAAATTATCACATCCCTAGAAGGCCTGAGGCATTCAAATTCGTGCTTTATTCTCCCTCAACACGTCTCCTGTCCTTGTATAGAGCTTTCCTGAGTAACTTCTTATTCTTAATATTGATTTTAATGATCCGGTGGGATTGGAGGTTCTTGTCCTACATTGTTTAAATCCAGAAATTGGTTGTGTGAAAGAGGTTTTCATCACCCTTTAAATTCCGATGTTCAGACAGTTTTGCAGTAGAGGCAGAATGTCTCATTGAGAAACACAATAAACATGGATAAATCTGAACTACAGTTTAACATGCTTTCCCTTGTTCAACAGACTCAGTCATGTAGTCCGTGTGCAGAAGGAGAATTCTTTGTGGATTGGTTCTCAACTCTTCTATAGTTATATAGTTCTACAGTAACAAATACTCGGCAACTCTGCTAAAGTGAATAGAGACTGAAACAATGCTCTAAGAAATCCCTATAGCTACCGTACCCAGGGGAGCCACTGGATGGCAGCATATTCTGGGTCTGTTCACTAGTTTTAAGCATCAGGTTTAGTTTGTCTAAGCCTTTTTTTATTATCGCAACAGGTCAATGTTATGCATATAGTATGTGGCTAAAGAGAGTTAGCATGCTTTTTGCTTTTGTGTGCCAATTTGCTTCTCTCTTTCAGCCTACAGCACTGGCTAGCACCAATGTGAAATAGAGAGCCAAATGTATAAGTCTCTCCCTGTTAGTACACAGCTTCACCCTTGGCAAGTCTTCAGCTGTGCCTCCTTGTGGTGACATACAGAACCTGGGTCCCTCGCGGCATCAGACTAAAGCTTCAGTGGAACTTGGAAGTTTGGCCGCCAGACAATACAGTGTGCAGGCCCACCAGCATGTGAGCATGACCTGGTACTCAGAACCAAACTCCCAGCTATGAGCAAACAGCTCCACTGCCTTGTGGATACCTCAATAGAGGTGAAGGCTAAGGGAGTTAACCCTGACAAAAAATCTGGAGTGGGGCCCAAAGGTGAATTGATGTCTAAATATGTCATCTTTCTGGCAATTCCTGCAACCAAGCCAGTATCAATCATAATGCTTTCAATTCGTTTGAATTTAACCAGGGAGGTTGAGGGGGTACCTACTTCTGGGCAGTCCAATATCTCCATAAATTTTACCCAAGTTTGCGCCCTGGAGAGGATCCTCCAGTTTTGCCGCAGTGTTTTTTGATGGGCCTCATGAAACTTTCTTGCGGACTGATTCCCAGGTGAGAACCCCTGGGTTAAACCAAATTCGCAGAGTTGTTACAGCACAGAAGAAGGTCATTCAGCCCATCGTGTCTACACCGGCCCTCCAAATAAGCCATCCACTTAGTGCCATTCTCCTGCCTTTTCCCAGTAACCCTGCACATTCTTTAGAAAACTAATTCTTTTTTGAATGCTTCAATTGAACGGGCCTCCACCACACAGTCAGGCAGTCCTTTCCAAACCTTAAACACTGACTGTGTGAAAAAGTTTTTCCTCATGTCGCTTTTGCTTCTTTTGCCAATTACTTTAAACCTGTACCCTGTCATTCTCAATCCGTTCACAAGTGGGATCAGTTTCTCCCTATCGACTCTGTCCAGACCACTCATGATTTTGAATACCTCAATTAAATCTCCTCCACCTTCTTTTCTCCAAGGAAAACCATCTCAATTTCTCCAATCATTCTTAACTGAAGTTCTTTATCCCTGGAACCATTCTTGTGAATCCCTTCTGCACTTTTCAATGTCTTTGCATCCTTCCTAAGTTGCGGCATGCAGACCTGGATGCAGTACATCAGCTGAGGCCGAACTAGTGTCTTATACAAGTTCAAAATAACCTTCTTGCTCTTGAACTCAATTCCCTTCTTCATAAAGCCTTGGATGCTTTGAGCCATGCTGTCGGCCTGTCCTGCCACATTTAATGACTTATGTGCATATACACCTAGGTTCCCCTGCTCTTGCACCTCCTTTAGCATTGTGCCCTCTCATTCTATATTGTTTCCCCATGTTCTTCCTACCAAAATGAAGTTACTTTGAAATGTAAATAACAGCAGCAGATCAGTGACGCAGCAGCTGAGCCTTGTGTTGAGATCCAGTGCAGTGCCTTGATGTTGAGAGAAGTCCAGGAATTTGAAACCATATTTGAGATAAGATCTATTTCTCACTCTGAGTCCCTTCCTTGGTTCCAAAATAAAATGCAACCTTTTAATAAAGCCCTTATTTTACTGAAGTTGCTCGCAGGAGGTATTGTGGCAGCTACTGACCAACCCCTAATCAGGATCCCTGTCCAGGCTTAACAGGCGCACCTCAATGCCTGGCTCCATTGCCAATTCTGAACAGAATGATGGAAGCATTCCAGTTATGCTCAATTTTATTAGCAGCATAGTCTGTAAAATCTTGGGCAGCGAGGCAAAATGGAACTAGAATATTTCATAGTGTCATTTTAAGAACTATGGAATGAAAGCACATTTTCTTGAGGAGAAAAGCCAAGGCCACAGTGGTCAAATGTGAAGATTAAAACAGCCCAGAGGTCATGTAGGAATAATAGCTACATAGATAACCCAGAAGGCTAGTGAATGCTGATAAACGGCATCAATAAAAACATACAAGCATAGACCCAAATGATGTAATATTGCAGCATAACAAATTCTGTTATGGAATGTCATGATTCTTACCTTTATTTTGAGGATTGCAATCTGCAATTTTTTTTTTCTTCTGTCAAAATTGAATCCCAGCCTCCATGCCTTTAATATGCTGAGCAAGAAGCTATTTTGAGAGTGCAGTGGGAGGTGGTTTGACCTTAATTAGGACCTAATTCTGTCAGTTGAGCTGCGTACAAAATCTGAAGATCAGAAATGTTAATTTCAAAATGCACCACTGCAAATATTCTCTAGGGTTTGCACGCCCCTGGAAGTGTAACAATACAGTGTGTGATTCTCATAATATCAACTTTTATACCAGAATGTACCCTCCACTTGCACCTTCAGTTCAATTTAAAAACCTAATAACTTTCCCGTGACCGTAATCATTTTAATAAGGATGTTGCATAATGATCCTGTCAGTTGTTTATCCCAGGGCCACTCGGCTCCAGACCTCATTATGGCCTTGATGCAACATGAACAATAGAGCTTAATTCCAGAGGTGTGGTGAGAGTGACTTGCCTTGACAACAAGGCAGCAGTTGACCAAGAATGGCATCAAGGAATCTTAACAAAATTGGGGTCAATGAGAATGCACTAGCTGGAGTTGCACCGAGCACAAAGGAAGATGGTTGTGGCAGTTGGAGGTTAATTAACTCAGTCCCACAATATTGTTGCTGGAGTCACTCAGGGCAGTGTCCAGAGACCTAGGTCACTTCAGCTGCTTCACCAATAACCACCATAAGGTCAGAAGTGGGGATGGTAGCTATGTTTGTGCAATGTTCAGATCCATTTACAACTCCATTCTGAGGCAGCCCGTGACCGTATGCAGCAAAACCTGGCCAACATTGAGGCTTAGGCTGGTAAGTAACATTCTTGCCACACAAGTGCCAGGCAATGGCCATCTTCAGCAAGCAAGAATCTAACCATCACTGAATTTCCCCCACCTTCAACATCCTGGGGCCACCATTAACGGCAAACTTGGGACCAGGCATACAAGTATTGTGGCTACAAGATTAGGCCAAAGGCTTGGAATTCTTCAGCAAATACCTCTTCTCCTGACTCCCCAAAAGCCTGTCCAGCATCTACAAGGCACAAGGAGTGTGATGGAGTACTCTGCACTTACCTGGATGAATAAAACTCCCAACAACATTTCAAGAAGCCGAACACCATCCAGGACAAAGAAGCCATCAACTCCCCCATCACCCACACTAAACATTACCACCGCCAGAGCACAGTGGCAGCAGTGTGTATGAACTACAAGATGCGTTGCAACAATTTGCCAAGGCTGCTTTGACAGCATCTTCCAAATCTAGCAGAGCAGCTGATGCATGGGAACACTGCCATCTGCCAGTTTCCCTCTAAGTCAAACGCCACCCCGACTTGGAACGAATAACAGAAAATGTTGGAAAAACTCTGCAGATCAGGCAGCATCTGTGGATAGAGAAACAGAGTTAACATTTCGAGTCCACATGACTCTTCAGAGCTCTGAAGAGGAGTCATACATACTTGAAAAGTTAACTCTGTTTCTCGCTCCAGAGATGCTGCCCAACCTGCTGAGTTTTTTCAGCATTTTCTGCTTTCATTTCAGATTTTCAGCATCCACAGTATTTTGCTTTTATTTTACTGACTTGGAATTAGATTGCTTTTCTGTCATGGTTGCTGGGTCAATAACCTCGAACTCCCTTTCTAACGGCACTGGCTGTGTCTCTGTCTCTCTATCTCTCAACCTCTTCTCAACTTGCTGACTCTCACTCCCCCATTCTGGTGCTCATCCTTCCCTTCCCTGGCTCACTTGACTCCTTTCTCTCTCACTCAGAAACCCTTCTCTCTTGACATGCTCCTTCTCTCTCTCTTTGTCAACGCTCCCTCTCTCCCCTCTCTCTTCGATTCCTTGCTTGTTCGTTCTTTCGTTCTCTTGTTCTCTCTCTCTCGTTCTTGACACCCTCTTCTCCACCCCCCCCCCCCCCCCCCCTCCATCACCTTTCCCTTCCACTCTCCCCTATTGATTTGAATCTGAATTCAGGAGCCCTTATCTAAAGCATTATCTGGTCCCATTACCCACTTTTTAAACCAAATTTGTAATTTTGTGTGTACAGTGCTCATATTGTGATATGCTTTGTTAAACTAGGGTGTAACACTAACGGACCTGCAGGAAGCTGAGAAGACATTCAGTCGATCTCGTGCTGAGAGACGAGCTCGGGAACAGCAGGAGAAAGACGAAAAGGAAAAACAAGATGTAGAAAAGCAGAATGAGAAAGAAAAGACATTAATTACGCAGGATACAGAAGAGTACAGGCAAAGATTGAATAGAAGCCAAGAGGAAGAGGTATGTTGAATTGATTGTGATATTTCCAACACTATAGCGTATTTGAAGAATTTAGAGCAGTCAAAAAGTGATGTAACCGAAAAGTGCTTGAAGCTGCTGCTGAAGCATAATTAATCTCTCGCCCCTGATGAAGGGCATTGAGACCAAAAGCAGCACCTTGACCGATACACTGACTGCAAACAGCTTACTCCTAACAGACTGAAGATTAAACCTGGTCTTGAAGCTTCAGCTTGCTAAAACAACTATCAAAATTTTCAGCATCGTTTGGTTAATGCAGATTGTTGTAAAGTTTGAAATCCATATGAGAGAGAGAAAGAAAGCACTTACCCAAAAGATTCTACTTTGCTTTATAGAATTCTTTGTTTATTCAGTTTTAATGCCAAAGCAACAAGGTTACTATATAATTGAACAAACTTATGAGAGTGGATTCAATTGGTCAGCACGGCAATGGCCTCTGTGCATCTCTTGTGAAGATTCCTGATGTAAGCATAATTTTATGATGTGGAACTGCAGTGATGTCATCCAATTGTCCAAGCAGCCAGCCATGTTAAACAACCAGCCAATCAGGAAATGAAAACACTAAAATTTTTGATGGAGCAATGTAAAGATTGGGTCGTAGACAAGGGGTGAAGTATCATGGTGTTATAATCCTAGACCAGACACCCAGGTTTTTGGTAAGATCCAGTTAGGGACCAATAGTGTTTTGTTTCCTTGCCACCTCCTCAGTCCTCCAAGACTTCTCCTGAGCCCTAACTGCACAGAGCTATCAAATGGCTCCTGGAATTAATAGTTAACAGCAACACGTTTGCTGCCTGGAGCCTGCTAACAGCAACACCTTTTCGATATGGCCTTTTCCTCTGCTGCAGAATGCTCACTCCCCCACCAATCACAACACGAGCTAAAACCTTGGAACTTTCTTAAGCTCCACCCATCTCCATGTAGACTTCCAGGGCTCACTGAGTGCTTTTAAATTAATTGTAGCTCTAACCCCCAAAACAAAACAAGTCTCTGGGCTGCATTTCTTTGCTAGCAGTGTAGGCACATTGTCCCCAATTGTCCAGTCATGTAAACCCACCTGCTGTTTTATGATCTTACATTTTTAGTTGTTAACCCCTTAAGACAACAGGGCCCCAGCCTTTTAAGTGTAATAGCCCTCGAGCTGCTTTAGTTGCATTTATCCCATTTTCTCCAGTTAAACTTTCCAGATTATTAAATATTACTCCTGAAATATTGCTATGAACAATGAGCTGGATGGGGGAAAAAAATTAGTTTTCAGAAAATAGTAATTACTGATAATGGAGATGTTTAACAACACTGCACAATATAAAATTATTTTTTTCAGAACCAAATCTGTTCACTAGTTATTGCTCAAATCGCTGTTGTAAATCCAGTTACACCTGATTCAACAAGGTGTAACTTTTTTATGGGGTTTCTAACAGCAATTATGAAGGCAGAAACGGGAAAGTTTTCACCATATCAACTGATTTCACAGGCTCTGGGAAGTTAGGGGGGTGGGTGGTTGCTGCGGAGTGACAGACCACAACTTCAACGTTAATCTGCTCTCAGTTAATTCTGAAGTCATGGTGAATTTCAGAAGGGTGAATGGAGAGAGCCTGCCATTGAAACCTGTGTAAAATCTCAGCCCATATATAATTCCTGGCCAGTATTTGACTGGCCTCTTACTTTCCAAATATTCCTTTCAGTTGTTTCACAGGTGATCTAGACAGGAATCTTGTGCCTTCAAGTAAATTGGAGCCCTAAAAATTAGGCCATATGGTAAACGAATTAGTCATTTGGTAGTACAGAACTTGAGTATTGCTGAAAAAAGAGACGTGCTTTTCGCCTTACATTCATCAGGACACTTTGCAAAAATACCAATATAAGGGGAAAGCAACAGTTTACACTGCATGCGAGGAGAGTGCAGATTGGTTGGCAAATTGACTTTGGTAGAGGTGTTGCTATGGAGAATGCATCAGTGATGATGACTGACAGTTAAATGCCAAGCATTATTTGAAATTTTAATCAGGCAGCTTGACCCTGATTTGTCAAAGCATTGCCCTGAGGAATGAGTCAGCGAATGGCTGTCAATTATTTTGTTTCGGTGTAATGTGTGTACATGGTCCTGTTATTTGCCGACAGAAAGAACCAGTGTATTAATATGTGTAGTTGCATTAATAGCTATCTGTGGGTAATGTTTTAGAGAGCATGTCAGAATTCTTGACTAGTTTTGCAAAAGGAAAATGGATATATACTTGGAGGGAAAAATTTGCTGTACTGTAGGGAAAGATCAGGCGAGTGGGACTAATTGGATAGCCTTTTCAAAGTGAAGGCACAATGAGCAAAAGGCCTCTTTGTGTGTTGTATGACTATCATTCATCACAATTTAACTATTTGGTGTATTTTTCACTGAATTCTCATTATTTCAGACAGTGACTTTGTTGTAATTACGTAGAATGATTTCACTGTGATGGTGTTCATTGAAGGAAAGTGATATGCATGATTTGGTGTTTTTTTAATTGGGATCACCTTTCCTTATTGTATCCTTTATTTCTTTATGTTCAAATTTTGTTTATTTGCTTCTGGTTCTGCAGATTGATACCACTTGCACACAAGCAGAAGTGTGACTTCAGTGCATTCTGTTGATAGAAAATAGCTAATTGAATTTGGCCTTGGATAATATTCTCTCCAACCTTTAATTTTTTTTTTCTGTGCCTCAGTGAATCATAGCACGGCTACAGCACAAAAGGGGTACGTTCGGCCCTTTGTGTCTGCGCCGATCGTTACAAGAGAAACTCAGCTAGACCTCGTCCTTTCCCTGTAACCCTGCAAATCTTTTCTCTTAGATAATTATTCAATTCCCTTTTGAAATCCATGATTAAATCTGACTCTGCCACACTCCCAGGCAGCACATTCCAGATCCTAACCACTTGCTACTTAACGTGGTTTTTCCTCATGTTGCCTTTGGTTCTTTCGCCTTTCGCCTTAAATCGGTGTTCTTGACTGGTCTTCCAATGAGAACAGTTTCTCCCTATCTACTTAGCCAGACTCTTCATGATTCTGAACACCAATCAAGTCTCCTCTCAACCTTCTTAAAGGAGAACAGCCCTAACTCCTCTAACCAATCCATGTAACTGAAGCCCTACACCCCTGGAACCATTCTTGTAAGTCTTTTCTTCAATCGCTTTGAACCCTACACATCCTTCCTAAAGTATGTTGCCCAAAATTTGACACAGCACTCCAGTTGAATCCACACCATGGTTTTATAAAGGTTCGCCATAACTTCTGTGCTTTTTGTACTCTACCGCTATGCCACCATCTTCCCCCCCTCACCACCCCCCCCCCCCCCACCCGCCCCATAATGTCACTGGACTAGTAATCCAGAGGCCCATTCCTCTGGAACATTGGTTCAAAACCCACCATGACAGCTGGTGGAATTTTAATTCAATTAACAAAATCTCAAATTGAAAGCTAGTCTCAGTGATGGTGACCATGAAACCATCATCGATTGTTGTATAAACCCATCTGGTTCACTGAAGTCCTCTAGGGAAGGAAATCTGCCATCCTTACCGGGTCTGGCGTACAGATGACTCCAGACCCACAGCAATGTGGTTTACTCTTAAATGGCTTCTGAAATGGCTAGCCTGCCATTTCAAGGGCAATTAGCAAATGGGCAGCAAATGTGGCCTTGCCGGTGATACCTACATTCTGTGGAAAAATAAATCAATCAAATGCCTCTATTTAAATAATCCAAGATCCCAAGTGCCGCATTAACCACCTGCTCAACTTATCCTGCCAGCTTTAACAATTTGTGCACATATATTTCCAGGCCCTTCTGCCCCTACTCTCCTTTATTTTTTATGGCCTCTCCTCATTCCTCCTACCAAAATGAATCCACTTCACACTGCATTAAAATTCATCTGCATGTGTCCACCCATTCCACCAGCCCGCCTGTCCTCTTGAAATCTATCAGTATTGCCCTCAAGTTCACAATCCTGCCAAGTTTTTTAATCACCTGTAAATTTTGAAATGTTGCCCTGCACACTTAAGCCATCCAGTGGCCCTAGTGCTAACCTTTGGGGAACCCCACTGTATACTTTCCTCCTTCTATCTGGCACTCAAGACAACTTTGCCCATGCTGCCTCCATCCTGTTTATTCCATGGGCTTTAATTTTACTGGTGAGTAGTATTTGGCACTTTTTATCAAATTCCTTAGAATGCACATGCAACAAATGAGGAGGGTATTCAGTAGTGCACATACCTCTGCCATGCTATATTAACCCAACGTTATTACAATTATGCAACTCTTCCCTGAGACATTTCCCTGCCTAGTTGATGCTCTGTATTTGCAAAGCTGAAAAAAATCTTTTTATCAAGACCTTCCATATCACTAAGGAAGCTTTAGACCAATCCACATCCAACAACCTGCTCTGAAAACTGTGCTCACATTTTGACAGCAGTGACAAATTCCACCATAGCAACTAAGACAATCCACAATGTTCTAAAACAATCAACAACATTCTAAATCAAACAACCCACAACACTGTTTAAAAAAAACAATTTCCCCAATGTTAATGGATGGATTCTTCTAAAAATTCCAGGATCTGGATCCACCTCTTTGCCAAAAACCTTTTCCATGGACCATACCTTACCAGGCATATTTTACAATCACTGATTATTGAAATGTGTTTGAGCATGGTTTAAAAAAAACACTTTGCAAAATGAGCAATTTTGTGTGAAATTAGCACCCAGATCACTGATTACACCCAAAACGGAAGCTCTATCCCAATCTATGACTCGAAATAAACATATAAATATATCATAGAAATGTTTGTAATTTTTTCCTAACAAGTATTCAGAAGTTTAAGCATTTTGTTTTCCTTGTAATCAGTCTGGGTATCGCCAATCACGATATACATCACAACCAGATAGTCCAGTTGCACCTCTCACGTCGCCTTCTACATCAGACAGCTTCCTGTATTCAGGCACCGAACAAAATCGGCTGAATGGAGTTATAGATCAAGCACCTTACATCTCGCACTCAAGGACTTTATCCAAGGAAATGGAGAGCAATGGTAATCTTTAAAACTGCTCAATAATCAATTATGTTTGTTGACCTCATAACAACAACTTGCATTTATGTAATGTATTTAATGTGGCAAAATGTCCCATGCGCTTAACAGGAATGTCATGGGAGTGCACATAAGGAGGCATTAGCCAAAATGACCAAAAGCTTGGTCAGAAATGTTTTCAAGGAGCATCTTAAAGGAGGAAAGAGAGGCAGAGGAAGAGAAGTCCAGTGCTTAGGGCCTCAACAACTGAAGGCACAGCAGCCATTGGTGAATAATTAAAATCAGGAATGCACACAATGAATCATGAAACCATAGCAAATGTTTTATGGTTTCCATATTAAACTGGCAAAAGAATGCTCAATGACTTTGTAGCACAGTATGCACTAAAAATATTCTAGCAAAAGTTTGCTGTATTTTGAGATTGGAATTTTTAGAACCCATCCCGTGATGAAACAGACAGAAAAGGATTTGTACTGAGCTCAGCTATTTTAGAGCATTTGCTATTTAGAAAGTCAATGTTTTCTCTTGATTTTATCTAAGTTTTATAAGTTGGTTGAATCTTTAAACAGTGTTCCTTTACAATGTAAACACACTGAGAACACTTATGTATTAAAAATGGCAGAGTGGTCTCAGCCATCCAAAGAAAGTGTTGCTGTAGGTGGCACCTGTGACAATAACGTTATATGACAGGATCAGGTAAAGGAAGATTCGTAACACACCTTTAGAACCATACAAATTTAAAAAAAAAAATAAAGTTATTAAAAAGTGTAAAGAAGCATAAATTTGCAAAATGCATAATGTCAAAAAGTAATTGGAAAAATCAAAAAGGACTATATATAAGATACTGACCAGTGGGTGACTTCAGCAATATGCAGCCTGCTTAAAGACAGTCCTATAAACTCCACAATTCAAACCAGAATATTCAAGGAAAATGATAAGACAGATAAGTGAAGCCTCAATAAAACCCTACAAAAGAACATAGTACAGCAGTTAAAGGGTAAGCCAAAAGCTCCTCAAAGAAGAAATAAAAGGCAAAAAGATGACTTTTTCAGCCCTTCAAAATGTCAGTTGAAGACGTAAGATTAGAGGTTGGAAGCTGAAACCAAAACTTTGGAGATAAACCAAAATTCTAGTGAAAACTGCAAAGTCTTTTTCGTCCAGCCAACCCCTTACTAAGATAACTTCTCTTGCACCATCCGCTGCCCCCCACCCCACCACTTTCTTGCTCTCGGCCCCCATTTCTCACTTTCTCCCTTGTCCTCCTTTGCATCCTTCCTCCTCCTCTTACTCCCATTTCCTTTTGCTCCACTTTTCGTCTTGCACCACTCCCATTCTCCCCCCCTCTCTCCCTCATGCATCTTGCTTCCCTTCTTTCCACAAATCCTTTCCCTCTCCCATGACAAGTAAAGTGTTCCTATATGAAAGATTGTTTGAGTTTATATAGTTTTCATAAGCATAGCAATGTCTATTATTAGTAGTGATTAATAACGAAAGGAGGTAGCTTTTTGAAGAGCTCTGTTTTGTGATTATTTGTTTTTAAAAGATGACTCTGAAAAAACAAATGAAGATGACAAAGATGTCAATGACAGACAACTGTCAATAAGAGAAAGACGACGACCAAGGGAGAAGAGACGATCTACTGGTGTGTCATACTGGACTCAAGATGTTAGTATTTCTCTCTGATATCCTACTATAAAAAATGAATGCTTGGCTTTGAAGAACCAGCATCTTTATTTGATGATACAATTGAAATGTGATGTTTCAAACTGACACTCGGATAATTAGCGTTAACATTTTTCTTCAGACGTTTCTATTCAAAATGGATTAAGCAGTAATGTAGAAATTGTATCGAGACTTCCTACTGAAACATCAAAAAAACTTACAAAAAAGTTAATGACATTTTTGAAAGCTACTCATTTTTTGATGGATGCTGTTTCTAGCATGACTTTTAAAAATTAATTAGCGGGACGTGGGCTTCGCTGGCTGGGACAGCATTTATTGCTCCTCCCTGTGGTGAAATTAAACTGTCAGATTAGAATGTGTGGTCAAGCAGACATCATTCTGACTGGGATCTTTTTTTTATTCATTCATGGGATGTGGGCATCGCTGGCTGGGCCAGCATTTATTGCCCATCCCTAACTGCCCTTGAGAAGGTGGCGGTGAGCTGCCTTCTTGAACCGCTGTGGCCCATGTGGTGTAGGTACACCCATAGTGCTGTTAGGGAGGGAGTTCCAGGATTTTGACCCAGTGACTGAAGGAACAGTAATATATTTCCAAGTCAGGATGGTGAGTGACTTTGAGGGGAACTTCCAGGTGGTGGTGTTCCCATCTATCTGCTGCCCTTGTCCTTCAAGATGGTAGTGGTTGTGGGTTTGGAAGGTGCTGTCAAAGGAGCCTAGGTGAATTCTTGCAGTGCATCTTGTAGATGGTACACACTGCTGCTACTGTATCGGTGGCGAAGGGAGTGAATGTGATGCCAATAAAGCAGGCTACTTTCTCCTGGACGGTGTCAGACCCCTTGCGTGTTGTTGGAGTTGCAGGTTAATTAAGTTTTGGGACATTCAGAAGAGATGCTAATTTTACTGATCGTATAACATTTTCTTTAAAAGAAAAGGAATGCAAGAATCGAATGAATTGCTTCACCCCTTCTTGATTTTTCGGATTGAAGTATAAGGTGGTGAACTTTGGTGAATGAAATGCAAAGATGAAGGAGGGCAAAGTGGAAATAGCTTTATTATGTAAAACAGTCCATATAGAAGGGGTGGTGGAAAGGAAGGAGAATTAATATGTTTTTGGGTGCTATATTTCTCCCCTGGGCTCATATCTACTTGTGATTGATGTGATGAGCAATATCTGTTGTTTGTAATAGCCTTGACTGAAATAGGATTTGGAAATCTAAATCCAATTCCTAGTGATGTACTGCAGTACAGGGTTAGTTGCTCTGTATCAAATTATGTATTTGGTTCAAGTAACTCAAATAGATGGAAAATGGTAAAAAAAACTATTGCATTAAAGAATGAATTTTCTCACCCCGAGCTCAATTGCCCAAAATAACCCTCAAGAAAATATACATGAATGCTTTGAATAATTGCTGGACGCTCATTTTTTCCAAATTGTTCCTAATACATCTTAAAATGGCAACAAGCAATTAGCTCTACTAGCCTGTGCCAGTCTTGGCCCTCCGCTCACGAAAATAATCCTGCTCACGTAACCCACCCTGCTTCCCACCTCCCCTTCAACCTCTCTTCCTTTATCTACCTATCCAATCTGATCTTCAACACGCAACATTTTTCCAACCACTAATGCTGAAAGTGAATTCCTATGCGTCACAACGCTGTATGAAACAGTTTCCCCTGCCCTCAGTCTGAATCTCTTGCATTTAATCTTGTGTCTATGGCTCCTTATTCTTGACCTTTTAAACTATAGGAAACTATCTGCTTCTATCTACTGTGTCCCATCCTTCCATAATTTTAAACACCTCTAATATGCAGCCCTTCTGAAAATGTACTGTGGAATTTGGACAGTTATTTGTTTACTGGTAATCAAACTTTGGACCTGTTATGTAGTTAGTGAGCGATGACAGCTACACTAAGAATCAGTGATTGTGGTGTATCTGCCAGCTCACCAGGGGATCTTCAGTAGACTATTGCAGTAAATACGTTGAAAATGTTATTTAAACATGGAGTGAGAAAAACATTTTTTTTGAAAATCATATGTCCGGGTATAACTTCAAGCATATTGGAGTTTTGAGCCTAAAGTCTTGTTTATACTACGAATTAGTAATTTATTTGAATATATTGTGCAGATGTGAACATATTTATAAGATTGTTCAAGAAACCATCCAGGCCGTCTTATTTATATGGAAAATTCAAACCTGGCTGTAACGTTTTTTTATGCGTAACAAAATAGTCATTTCCAAGAGTATTCTTTTGGATTCATGTTGAGATATAAATTGTTATTCGGTTTCTGAGCATAATTTTGCTTTTCTTTAGGGTGATGAAAATGATGGAAAAGGGGAAGAGAAAGACATCCGGGTAAGCTTGAGTTTAGAGATAATCCTCTAAGCAAGCATGAAAGAAAAAGATATTTTGCATTTTTTGGTGTATTGTTTTATCTTTTTATTTACCCTCAAGGTTTGCACTGGAAACAGTGCTGTAGAAGCATTATAGCCACCCGTGTAAAATACACTGTAGCCAATTTAAGACAAAACTGAATTTGTGTAATATTGTTGCAATGGGCAAGTATAATGGCAGTTTGTACTGAAAAATTTAACTGGGCAATATTACAAGCCTATTTCCTGCAAAAATGCTTATTCTTCAATTATTTCTTTGATGATTGCTACAGTAGAACATTGTGATATTGTGTCAAGTGACACTCAACACGGAGACAGTTAAAGGTCCAACAAGACAAAAGACTTTATTCTACCAGTATGCATACGGGGATATAGCTCAGAAGAGACTGTTCAACAAACAAAGTTTGCTTTGCACATTTATACATTTTATAACTGTGCTTGTTACTCAGGTATCCAGTCTGTCACATGAGCACAGACCGTACTAGACAATTACAGTATCGATGCCTTATTAGAAGACTAGACTAGTCTCCAGTTTGAAATAAACACTTCCTTTGTGAAGCTAATCAAGCTCCTGCTGCACCCATGTTACAGTGACCCTTTCCCTTGTGAATACAAACAGGTTCCCATTCGCAGCAATTATCTCTCTCTAATGTTAAACAAGTCTCTACTTTACATATGTTATCGTGATTATGACTCTTTGTGTAACTAAACTGCTCAAGCCTCCTAAGATAAAAGCAAAATACTGTGGATGCTGGAAATCTGAAACAAAAACACAAAATGCTGGAAAAACTCAGCAGGTCTAACAGCATCTGTGGAGAGAAAAACAAAATTAACATTTCGACTCCATATGAATCTTCAGATCTGTTTTTGCTCAAGTCTCCTCTCTGGGTTTTGAGCAGATTCTGAATTAGACTTGAATTAAATATGTTTTTAACCCTTTGCCTCAGCCTTGTGTCACCCTTGCACTAAGCTCCCAGCCTGCCAAGTACCTATATACCCTTCCACGTATCTGTCTAGTTTCCTAATTACTTTCTGTACTTATGTACCCTTACAACATGGTTATACCCAGGTAGTATCTATAAATGGAACATATTGACCGAGCTGAGATATCCCAGCGTCAGTTTTGTTCATCCAGATAAACGTATTTCTGGGTAATCAGCCATTGGCCTGTGTTCATTATTGTGTTGCTGAAAACGAAGTTAAAACATTGTACATCTAAGAAGCTTTCTTCAGTTTAAAAAGTAGCATTCCGCTCTGTATATTTTCTCTTTGGTACTATCTAACAAGTAGAAACATAGCAAATAAGAACAGGAGTAGGTCATATGGCCCTTCAAGCCAGCTCCTGCGTTCTGTATGATCGTGGCTGATCCGGTATCTCAATGCCATACTGCCACACTTTCCCATACCCCATGACACCTTTAGAGCCCAGAAATCAATCTCTTTCCTCCTTAACTATATTCAGTAACCTGGCCTCCAAAGCTTTCTGTGGTAGAGAATTCCACACATTCACCATCCTCTGAGTGAAGAAATTTCTCATCTCAGTCCTAAGTGGCATACCCCATATCCTGAAACTGTGACCCCTTTTTCTAGACCCCCAGCCAGAGGAAACATCATCCCTGCATCCAGTTTGTCCCACCGTGTCAGAATTTTATACGTTTCAATGAGATTCCCCCCTTGTTCTTCAAACTCCAGTGAACATAGGCCTAGTCAACCCAGTCTGTTCTCATGTGACAATCCTGCCATCCCAGGAATCAGTCTGACGAACCTTCACTACAATCCTTGGCAAGTATATCCTTTCTTAGGGAAGGAGGCCAAAACTACACACACTACTGCAGGTGTGGTCTCACCAAGGTCCTGTGCAGCTGCAATAAGACGATCCATGCTCCGCACTCAAGCCCTCTCAAAATGAAGGCCAACATAACATTTGCCTTCCTAACTGCTTGCTGCATTTGCCTTTTTGGCTTCAGTGACTGGTTTACAAAGTACAATGGGACCTGGGTGACATCAACATTTCCCAATCTATCACCATTTAAATAATGCTCTGCTATCCTGTTTTTAGAACCATAGAAAAGTTACAGCACAAAAGGAGGCCATTCGGCCTATCTTGTCCATGCCAGCCCGAGGACACCCAGGTGCCCTTTCTAATCCCACCTTCCTGCACCCGGCCCATAGCCCTGCAGCTTACAGCACTTTAGGTGCAGATCCAGGTACTTTTTAAAAGAGTTTAGAGTTTCTGCCACTACCACCAACTTGGGCAGCGAATTCCAGACACCCACTACCCTCTGCATAAAACAGTTCTTCCTCATGTCCCCCCTACACCTTCTGCCACTTATCTTGAATCTATGTCCCCTGGTTCTAGAATTCTCCACCAAGGGAAACAATTTTATCCTGTCCACTCTATCTATTCCCCTCATAATTTTGTACACCTCAATCAAGTCACCTCTCAGCCTTCTTTGTTCTAAGGAAAATAACCCCAACCTATCCAATCTCTCCTCATAGCTACACTTTTCTAACCCTGGCAACATTTTTGTAAACCTCCTCTGCACTCTCTCCAGAGCTATTACATCCTTCCTGTAATGTGGTGACCAGAACTGCACACACTACTCCATCTACACACAAGTTTCCATCTTCATCTCTGATAGGTCCCACTTTTTCCTTAACTAACCTTTTAGCATTAATGTATTGGTAAAACATCTTTGGGTTATCTTTAACTTTACTTGCTAATCTTTTTTCATGCCCTCTCTTTGATTTCCTTATTTCCTTTTTTACTTTGTCCCTGCACTTCCTAAAGTCATCTAGGCTATCTGCAGTGCTTAGTTCTTTGTGCCTATCGTACTCTTTCTTTTTCTGTTTGATCTTCCCCTGTCTTCCTCAACACAACCAGGGGGGTCTAGATTTGGCAGTACCACTCTTATTTTTGTAGGGGATATGACTACTTTGTACAATTAGGATCTCGCTTTTTAGTGCTTCTCACTGGTTTTCCACTGTTTTATCCTCCAGCAGTGCTGTCCAGTCCACCTCCACCAAGTCGCTTCTCATTTCTGCAAAATTTGCCTTCCCCCAGTTCAAGGCTTTTACTCCTGCCTTATCTCTGTCCTTTTCCATGGTAATGCTAAATCTAACTGAATTGTGATCACCGTCCCCGTTATGTTCGCCAACTGTCACTTCACTCACTTGCCCTTCTTCGTTCCCCAAGACTAGGTCTAGAATTGCATCTCCTCTCGTTGGGTTTGTCATTAATTGGTTGAAAAAATTTTCCTGGACACACTGCATTAATTTTTCTCCCTCAGTGCTCCTTATATTGTTTGAATCCCAGTTGATATTAGGATAGTTGAAGTCTCTGACTATTATTGCCCTCTTGTTCTTACAAGCAGAAATTTGCCTACATATTTGTTCTTCTATCTCCTTTCACTATTTGGGGGTCTGTAGTATACTCCCAGTAGTGTGACTGCCCTTTTTTTATTTCTAAGCTCAATCCATAAAGCCTCGTTTGTTGACCCATTTAGTATATCATCCCCTCTCACAACTGGAATTGATTCTTTAACCATTAGTGCTACCCCCCCCCCCCCCATTTTTTATCTCCTACTCTATCGTGTCTGAAGACTCTATAACCAGGGATATTAAACTGCCGGTTTTGTCCCTCCTTTAGCCAGGTCTCCGTTATAGCAATGACATCCTGCTGCCATGTGTCTACCTGTGCCCTTAACTCATCTACCTTGTTTGTAATACTCCTTGCATTGAAGTATAAACAGTTTAGCCCCGTCAATTTCCCTTGCTGGACACTTTGTAAACTTTGCTTCTCCTGTAACTCCATGTCGATCACAACGTCCTTAACTAATGTTCTACCTCCATTTTTCTGATCTGAATCTGACCTATCTTATCCTGCTCCTGGGATCCCATCCCCCTGCCACACTAGTTTAAATACTCCCCAACAGAACTAACAAAAGCCCCCGCAAGGACACTGGTCCCAGCTCTGCCTGGGTGCAGCCTGTCCGGTTTGTACAGGTCCCACCTCCCCCAGAACCGGTCCAAGTGCCTCAAGAATCTGAATCCCTCCTGGCTACATCGTCTCTCCAGCCACGTGTTCACTTGGTCTATCCTCTTATTCCTGCTCTCGCTAGCACGTGGAACTGGGAGTAACCTGAGATTACTACACTTGAGAGCCTGCATTTTAATTTATCTCCTAACTTCCTGTACTGAGCTTGCAGGTCCTCATCCCTTAGTTTACCTATGTCGTTGGTACCAATGTGTACCACGACCACTGGCTGTTTACCTTCCCTCCCCAGAATGTCCTGCAGCTGCTCCGTGACATCCTGGACCCTGGCACCAGGGAGGCAACATACCATCCTTGATTCACGTTTGTGGCCACAGAAGCGTCTGTCTGTGCCCCTAACTATTGAATCCCCTATCACTATAGTCCTGCCACTTGTTTTCCTCCCGCCCCTCTGAGCAGCAGAGCCACCCACGGTGCCGTGAACTTGGCTGTTGCTACTTTCCCCTGAGAGGCCATCACCCCCAACCGTATCCAAAGCGGTATCTGTTAGAGATACCAAAGTGGAGAACTTCACACTTATCGACGTTATACTGCATCTGACATGTATTTGCCCACTCATTCAACTTGTCTAAATCCCCTTGAAGCCTCTTAACATCACCCTCACCACTCACATTCCCACCTAGTTTTGTGTTGTCAGCAAATTTGGGAATATTATTTTTTGTTCCCTCATCCAAATCAGTGATATATACAGTGAATAGCTGGGGCCCAAGCACTGGCCCCTGCCGTACCTCATTAGTCAACACCAAGTTGTCTTACTATATCAGCGTTTCAGGTTAATGAAAGCAAAAGTTAAATGAAACCACATTGATCAAAAATTTAATGTTGCTTATTCTATGGCTTCCTTGGGGGAAATTAGTGATAGAAGAAACAAACTTTCCAGTGTTGAATCACAAGCAAAAAAGAATAAGAAATGCATTTGATTAGCTGAGGAATAACACAGTCATGAACCGCCGCAGAGTTTAAGTTCATTCAGTTTCTTTTTTTATTCTTTCACAGGGTGTGAGCGTCACTGGCTAGGCCAGCATTTATTGCCATCTCTAATTGCCCTTGAGAAGGTGGTGGTGAGGCACTGCAGGCCATGTGGTGTAGATACATTCACCATGCTGTTAGGAAGGGAGTTCCAGGATTTTGACCCAACAATAGTAAAAGATCGGTTCCAAGTCGGCTGGCGTGTGGCTTGGAAGGGAACTTGCAGGTGGTGGCGTTCCAATGCATCTGCTGTTCTTGTCCTTCTAGGTAGTGGTCACAGATTTGGAAGGTGCTGTCGAAGGAGTTTTAGTGAGTTTCTGCGGTGCATCTTGGGGATGGTGCACACTGCTGCCACTGTGGAGGGAATGAATGTTGAAGGTGGTGGATGGGGCAAAGCAATCAGGTTGCTTTGTCCTGAATGGTATCAAGCTTCTTGAGTAGTATTGGGGCTGCACCCATCCATGCAAGTGGAGAGTATTCCATCACGCTCCTGACTTGTGGCTTGTAGAAAATGGACAGCCAGGAGGTGAGTTACTCGCCACAGAATTCCCAGCCTCTGACCTGCTCTTGCAGTCACACCATTTATATGGCTGGTCCAGTTCAGTTTCTAGTCAATGGTAATCCATTGGATGTTGATAGAAGGGCAGTTTGGCAATGGTAATGCCATTGAATGCCTTGGGACAATGGTTAGATTCTCTCGTTAGAGATGGTCATTTCCTGGCACTTGTGCAGTGCAAATGTTACTTGCCACTTATCAGCCCAAGCTTGAATGTTGTCCAGGTCTTGCTGCATATGCACACAGACAGCTTCAGTATCTGAGGAGCCACGAATGGTGCTGAATATTGTGCGATCTCCAGCGAACATCCCCACTTTTGAAGTTGTGAATTGAAGTCACTTTACCTGAATGTGCAGAGCATTCACAATAAGATAGATGAACTAGTGGTACAAATAGAGATAAATGGTTTAAATCTAATCGCCATTACAGAGACATGGTTACAAGATTTCCAAGGTTGGGAAATGAGTATTCCAGGGTACACAACATTTCAATAAGGCAGACAGAACGAAAAAGGATGTGGGATAGCATTGATAATAAGGAATGATTTTGGTAGCATTAGTGAGAAAGGATCTTGGCTCAGAAAATCAGGAAGTAGAATCAGTATGGAGTTAAGATTAGGAATGGCAAGGGTTATAAATGCTGGTGATTGTCATTTATAGGCTCCCTAACAGTAATTATACAGTTGGACAGAGCATTAAACAATATATTATTGGACCTTGTAACAAAGGCGATGTAATAGCTGTGGGAGACTCCCACAACTCCACAGCACTCTAAAAGTTTGCCACTATCCAGGATAAAGCCTGCTTGATTGGCACCTTTTAATGCCTCCACCACTGGCGCACTATGGTTGCATTGTGTACCATTTACAAGATGCACTGTAGCAACTTGCCAAGGCTTCTTCAACATCTCCCAAACCCACAACAACTTCTACCTAGAAGAGCAAGGGCAACAGGAGCATGAGAACACCACCATCACCTCCAATTCGCACTCAATCCTGACTTGAAAATAAATGACTTCCTTCATTATTCCTGGGCCAAAATCCTGTAACTCCCTAACTTATAGCATTAAGGGTGTATATACCTTTACGACAGAGTGTAGTGGTTCAAGAAGGATTCTCACTATCAGCCTTTCATGGACAGTCAAATGGACAATAAATAATTGCCTTGGCAGTGATGCTCGTGTTTACTGAATGAATTAAAAAGAAATTAAAACCTGTACATGGAATAAATGATTTGGCAGCATTGTTTTTTTTTCTGTTTTACCATGGTATTTAGCAGTACAACAAATCATTTAATGCACATCATGCATTCCTGACTCCTTATGAGTTGAAAAAACACCATACCATTTCATGTAATTCAGGCTAAAGCTACACTTACATTTATTATTAGAATTATATTTGCATAAAAGTCCAAATAAATACAGCAGAGCAGTGATAGACTTGTTCACAACTTCTTGACTAAGAAATAGTGATCTCGTTTGTAAGTCAGTTTCAGAATCTTTTAACTGAGTCCTTTGATCTGTTACATAAATGTATCCCTTTGAGCTGACAAGGTGGTAGCTGGTCCACTGTTTTGTCACTGTCTTGAAAAAAAATAGCTAACCATCTAGATTCAGATCCTATTCATGTAATGGTCAACAAAGTACACTTACAATGAGAGTTTCAAAACAGCTTCTATTGCATAACCTTATAAACATCTGGGACCACAAATTGCACTAAAGGAGCTCATAGGACAGATGCTGGAGTTGGGCCAGCAGGGTGCTAAGTATTGGTGCATTAACCCATGGGAGAGAAGCACAAACAAGGAAAAGGCTTGTGAAAATCAGGTTTTTAAGTGGTAAACTTCGCTTGAAATAGTAAAATACCTGTGTTTTCCTCTTTGATGCTTGATAAAAAAAAGACAGCACTTTGTCTCAGTAATGCCACAGAGTGGTCAAAGCTAGATGTGCAGCGAAAGTTACAATGAGAATTTACAGTCAGATATGTGACTGAAATACATGACCAAGCTAGGTGTAGTGAATGGGTAAACCTTATTACAGTGTTAACTGTAGGACTTACAGGCAGTTAGCACTGTAAAAGAGAAGTGGGGTTAATTAACATGGTGCAATCTCAGGAATATTTACGGATGACAGGCCATACCATTTTTTGGGATATTAAAAATTATGAGTGACTAATATTCTGTGGCTGTTATGCACTGCGGATGACATTAATTATGCCATTAAAGTCATGCTTGCCTGGTATTGTGTGACCATCCCTCTGATCTTGAACTCCTCCTAATCTAACTCAGTACAGTAAGGCCCCATTTTAAGTTGCCTTATTTAAAGTTCTGCTTTAACGTCACATCAATAGGGCCGGTATGTGCACTTAGCATCAAGATTTCCGTTTTAGCATTGTTTTGTCCTGTGTTGATGTAGCTCGTGTGACCTGATTAGTGCCATTTTAGAACAGTCCCTGCTACTCGTCGCTTCTTGCCACTGCTCACCGCTCTGCCTGCTCCCCTCACTTGCAGTTTCTCACCCTAAGCCCTTGTTCACAGCAAGGCTTCAGGAGAGGGAAGCAGCCAGCTGGAGGTAGGTAGCAAGAGTTTGTATTTTTAAATTAGTTTTATTTTAGAGGTTTTTCAGGGGAAATTATTTTGCAAGTTTTTTTTTAAAAAGCTACATTTTGAGTTTGTAAATATGCCAGAAATCTCCCTTAGACTTTCTTGCTGTTTAACAAGAAATGTAAATGCTACATTGGCACAGTAGATGGTGCTGTTTTGTGGTTGAGAGTTAAAACACAGGCACCATTTTTAAAGTATCCTTTTTTACAGAATGGTTACCTTATGAATCTAGCATTAAAGGTTATTTTTATTTTAAAGACATGATTTAACGCATATTGGGAAATAAAACATTTGTTGCTAGTGCCAGTTATGAAGGAGTGGATCATAATTTAAAGTGCCTTTCCTGGTAATGGTAAGCCCATTTCTTATCTCTGCTCTGTTATGTTTGAGCTGGGTATTAATTCTGATCCTGCTGGCAAGCTTTCATTCAATCTATCTTTTTGTAATCTGGAATAAATATTAGATAATTCTAAATGTTGAGTCAACATCACTGGATTGTGTGTTATATCACATTTTCTGTAACACACTCAGTTGATGCCAAGTGAAAGTTTGCATTTGCAACTTTTGGAACAGTAAAACTCCAGGAGTCTCTGAAGTGGAAATTAGTTTTTTTGTTTAATTTTCATGCTCATAAAACAATATTTTTGTGGTAATGCAGCAGGATTGCAATGATTTTAATTTGAATTCATATTTGACGTAAAGTCTATTATTAGCAGCTGCAAATTACTAAAAGTGATCATAACATTGAGCTGTTTTGTTAACCCATGAATTGTCAAGGTCAGGAAGGCTCGGCAGTGAACACCTTTTTTTAAAAAAAGCTTTCCCTTAAAGTTCTGCATTGTACAGAAGTTTGTTCATTAGCAGGAAGGTGCAGAGAGGATTTTTGTTTCTGCATTGAGGAAATATCAAAGGTATGGCATGTTAATGCTTTACAGTAAAGCATTTATTCAATTATTTTGACGTGATCTTGTTTCACACTTGCTGAATATTAATTTTGTAAACTAGTTTATTTTGATGTTATAAGACTTTTCTTTCCAGGACCACAACAAAATTAATATTTTCATTGGATAGGTTAGCAGTCAATCCCCCACGGTTGCACAATTAGTTTTGTGCCACATTCTTACCTTCCTAAGAGTGCAGTTTCCATGACAATTTGAAACATGTGACTACTTGCCACAGATGTTTCTTGCTAGTGATTACAAAAATTGGTTTGGATATTACTGAACCTTGCCTTCACAGAGAATTAGCAGTGGACCTCCTTAATTCTGACACAAAGGAGAGCCCCATGCTGGAGTTCAGTTTTTCACCAAGTGTTTAACACAAGTTCCTGTCTGCTTTCTCCGTTTCACTCCGAGTTTGGATCAAGGAGCTGTAGTAAAATTGAAGTCCCTGGGAATGGGAAAACTCTCCACTCGGAGCCATACCTAGCAGAAAGGAAGATGGTTGTGGTTGTTGGAGGCTAATCATCTCAACCCCAGAACATCACTGCAGCAGTTCTTCATGGTAGTGTGCTAGGCCCAACCATCTTTAGCTGCTTCATTAATGACATTTGCTCCATCATGAGGTTAGAAATGGGGATAAAAGCAAAAACTGCGTATGCTGGAAATCCAAAACAAAAACAGAAACAGAAATACCTGGAAAAACTCAGCAGGTCTGGCAGCATCGGCGGAGAAGAGCACAGTTGACGTTTCGAGTCCTCCATGACCCTTCAACAGAACTAAGTAAAAATAGGAAAGGGGTGAAATATAAGCTGGTTTAAGGGTTGGGGGAGTGGGGGGGGTATTGTTGGGACAAGCAGCTAGTAATAGGTGGAGATAACCAAAAGATGTCACAGACAAAAGGACAAAGAGGTGTTGAAGGTGGTGATATTATCTAAAGGAATGTGCTAATTAAGAGTAATTCAAAAACAGTTCCTCTGACATGTCCTTCTTCCTTAACCGAGGTTTTCCACCCACAGTGGTTGACAGGGCCCTCAACCGTGTCCGGCCCATCTCCCGTGCATCCGCCCTCACGCCTTCTCCTCCCTCCCAGAAACATGATAGGGTCCCCCTTGTCCTCACTTATCATCCCACCAGCCTCCGCATTCAAAAGATCATCCTCTGCCATTTCCGCCAACTCCAGCATGATGCCACCACCAAACACATCTTCCCTTCACCCCCCCGGCGGCATTCCGTAGGGATCGTTCCCTCCGTGACACCCTGGTCCACTCCTCCATCACCCCCTACTCCTCAACCCCCTCCCACGGCACCTTCCCATACAACCGCAGAAGATGCAACACCTGCCCCTTCACTTCCTCTCTCCTCACCGTCCAAGGGCCCAAACACTCCTTTCAAGTGAAGCCACATTTCACTTACACTTCCCTCAACTTAGTCTACTGCATTCGTTGCTCCCAATGCGGTTTCCTCTACATTGGAGAGACCAAACGCAGACTGGGTGACCGCTTTGCAGAACACCTTCGGTCTGTCCGCAAGCATTACCCAGACCTCTCTGTCACTTGCCATTTCAACACTCCACCCTGCTCTCATGCCCACATGTCTTCTTGGCTTGCTGCATTGTTCCAATGAAGCTCAATGCAAACTGGAAGAACAGTACCTCATCTTCCGACTAGGCACTTTACAGCCTTCAGGGCTGAATATTGAGTTCAACAATTTTATATCATGAACTCTCTCCTCCATCCCCACCCCCTTTCCGTTTCTTCCCCCTCCTTTTTGTTTTTTCCAATAATTTATATAGATTTTTCTTTTCTGACCTATTTCCATTATTTTTAAATGTATTTCCACCCATTGTTTATCTCTACCTTTTAGTATTCCTTCACCCCACCCCCACTAGAGCTATCTGTACCTTGTCTGTCCTGCTTTCTACTCTTAATTAGCACATTCCTTTAGATAATATCACCACCTTCAACACCTCTTTGTCCTTTTGTCTGTGACATCTTTTGGTTATCTCCACCTATTACTAGCTGCTTGTCCCAACAACCCCCACCCCCCCACCCCTTAAACCAGCTTATATATCACCCCTTTCTTATTTTTACTTAGCTCTGTTGAAGGGTCATGGAGGACTCGAAATGTCAACTGTGCTCTTCTCCGCCGATGCTGCCAGATCTGCTGAGTTTTTCCAGGTATTTCTGTTTTAGAAATGGGGATGTTCGTTGATGATTTTTGCACAGTGATCAGTAGCATTCGCAACTCTTCAGACACTGAGGCTGTCTGTGCCTGCATGCTGCAGGTCCTGGGCAAAATTCAGTCTTGGACTGGTAAGTGGTAAATAACATTTGTACCATAAAAATGCCAGGCAGTGACTGTCTCCAACAAGAGAAAAATCTAACCATTCCTCCTTGGCATTATAATTGCTGAATCTCCCATCAACAATATCCTGAGGGTCACCATTGACCAAGAACTGAACTGGACCAACCAATTAGATACTGTGGCTACAAAAGCAGATCAGAAGCTGGGAATTTTGCAGTGTGTAACTCTCCTGATTCCCAGAATCACAAGTTTGGACTGTGGTGAAATAGTCTTCAGTTGCCTGGATGATTGCAGCTCCAACAATATTTGAGAAACTCGACACATATCAGCCTAGTGTTAGAATCACATCTCTCAACACTGAAGTTTTCTTTTACTAAATGGAAGGATTTGGCATGATCTGGACACATGGTTGCTAACCTGGGATTTCTTTTTAAAGAAGGTCATAAGTTCACCATGGATCTGTAAACAAGCAGGCCTCTTCCAAGAAATCGCCTGACCTATATGGAACTTGAGAAAGAGTTGTTTGTTTAGGTTGAATTGCAAAGCATTTTAATTGATGAAAAGCTGGGAGGCAAAAAGGCAATCACATGGGACAGAGGGAAAAAAGACTTGAGTTGTGAACCTGCTGGTTTTGAAGGCAGTCTTGTTGGAGAGCAAGCTGAGGAAAGAAGGTTACCTTGACTGGTTCCCTCTCTCTCTACCTTGCCTAAAATTGTGTGGGGCTATCAACCTGTCACCAGAGAACCCTCATCTAAGTGTAACTAGTCTGCATTTGGACCTGCAAAGCTGGGAGTTGGTGAGAACTTCCAGTCATCCACCGGGACCAGTGACCCATCTGCACACAAGAGAACTCCAGGTTGACAGTATCGAGACCCTGCAGACTTTATCCTTTATTTTATAATGTCCATCCCCCAAAGCCCATCTCTGCGCAGAGACTAAATCTGTTTGTCCTTTGTTTGTTTGTGCGCGCACTGGGGAATGCTTTAGGAAGAGATAAATAGTTATACTTCCCGATTGCAATTGCATGTTAACCAGTAGCTGTAACTTGTTAAAAGAAGTTTTGTCTTAAAATAAATTAATCATTCAGATTTCGAAAGAAGCCTGGTCAGAGTCTCTGATCTGCCCTGAATTCTGCCCAGTGACGAGCCCATGTATTTTGCTAATTAAAAGTTAAACACCGGGGTGGGGGGCTCTGGTTGTCTTATTGGAAATGCAAGATATTCATACTTGTAGACAATGGCAAGAGCATCTGTGCTGACCCTGGGTAGACTGCTAGTCTGCAAATCTCACATGGCAGTGTTAGGAATGTCAGATTTTGTAAATGGTTATACTTTAAACTGCATTTAATTTCAAGAGAGATTGAAGTTTGGTGTCTAAAGGATAGCTGGTTAGCATTTCTACCTGGACACCAGTCACACATGATTCATATTACCACAAGGATGGGTTTTTGGAAGGAATAGTACATAGAAAGCCATTGTAGGATTAGGTTGCAGGTCTTCTAAGATATCCCTGATCCTCTCAGACACAGTGTGCAATAACCTGAGAGAGACCAGAGATAGAGACAGCCAGTCTCCATTCATCATGCAGAACGTAGGTGGGAGCTTGCGCTCAAGTTGAAGAGATCAAGTTTATGAGAATCTAAACGATGCAGGGAGATTCGCCTAGCTTTGGCTAGAGGGAGGAACCTTCAGGGTAACCCTCACCAGGAAAATGCGTCCTAGGGTCAGGAGTTACCTGGCTGGTAGAGTATCTCAAACTCTGCTACTTGAAAACCGCAGTGCCTGAAAACTGGATGTTTTGATAATGTTTCATGCACCAATTTTAATTGAGTAACATTTTTAAAAAAAACTTAACTGACAATATGTTTAGGTGCTGCATTGGCACAGTGTGGCTTTAGACTAGTTACCGGCTTTGTGTGCTGCTCTATCCTGCACTTCAAGTGACCCTTGACCCCACCTGAACCAGTATGACCTGAATTGCCCACAGCCTAAACTGCCCAACCTGAAATCTGGCATGGCCTCAGCTCCAAGGATGCCAGATTTGAGGTACTGTACTTGTTCTGTGTATTAGCGAAGAATTTGTTTAGATTTGGTAATCCAGTGGCTTCTTTTCCGCCTGATTGCCAGAATTAGAGTAAATGCACACAGATCAAACTTGAGCAGTCGCATATAAGATGTTGCATCTGACCTATTGAGTTCAAACGTCTGCACCAATCCCAGTGAAAGCCATGAATGGCTCAGGCACTTGGCTCCTGGCTAACTGATGAAAGTCTGGTACTGTTCTATACTGTTGACTATAAAATGAAACACTAATCGTTTTTAACGGCTTTAATCAATTGTCAGACTTTATAATAGAGGTACCTAGATGCTACTGCCAACGACTTATCAGCCTGGTGCTCTCATGAAGGCGTTCTCAGGATCTAGAAAGAACATTGTGCTGATTTAGTATCTGACCGGACATGCACTAGCGCAGACTTGTTTGCATGGGCATTGAAAAGCGAGTAGGATATGCTCACACTTAGAAGCCCTTAACGTGTAGGTTCAGTGGAAGAATGTGCACTCTGTGCTCCATTTGGCCATCGTCAACCTTACCCTCATTCTGACTTCTCTGGAAGGCTCCAAAGTAGACTTGTAGATTATTAAGATGATTAATAACCAGTACTGAGGCTTTTCATATTTTACGAACTTTATTGTCTTCAAGGAATGACCTTAACCCCAAAGCGACACAATTTTGAATTTCTGCACCAATGTCACCTTCCTAAAGTTAACGAAGCCCTGTTCTACCATCATCGACCTAACCATCTATCAGATGCCATTTTGTTTCCCTGGCAAATTCTATATAGATCTGGACCATTCTCTTTCTCAAATTTTGAAATTTCTGCCTGTAGGCCTCTGGCACCAACTCATAAACATTGAGCATAGCAGTTTTTACTTCCTCACAATCACATAAGTGCTCTGCTGAAAGGGATGAGCAATTAAAGATTCCACAGACATTTTAAAGGAATTACAAATTTTCTTTACTGCTCTGCTTCTGGGTCAAAGGTTGTCACTATAGATTGGATGATGTGGGAAGCCTACAGAGTAATTAAAAAGGAAGAAGCAAGATTCTGCATCTGAGATATGCGCAGAAGAAGTGTGATTTGAATAAAGTTGACTGAGGAGAAACCCAGTTATCTTGATTTCATGCGTTTTCATAAACTTTCAACTGAGGACCTCATGGAGTAATTTTTTACGGTGCTGGAAGCACATTGGCAAACCTTGGATTTTACCCGGTATCATTTCTAGCTCCAAGATCCACAAAATCAGGGCTTACTGAACTTCCTCTACCTAAAGAAGGTAGGTCCAATGTCGCCTATCCTTTTTGGTCCCTTTATCAGCAGTGCGCCGGTTATCATTGTAAGGGTTAGGATTTGAGTGTCCTGGATATTTTTGAAATCATTACATGTTCCTTTTAGTGTTTCTGGAAGATTAGTGTACTCTTTTTAAAAAATAAATAAATAAATAATTCTGAACCTTTGGCATTACTGTCAAGGTTGTAGTTATTGCTAATCTTTAGCAACCCAGTAGCAATTAGGATACTTCATGGGGTAGGAGGTGTCAGCTGTGGCTCAGTTCATAGCACCCTCGCCTTTGAATCAGAAGGTTGTGGGTTCATGTCCCACTCCCGGAAACCAAGAACTGTGAATGTACTCGAAAGAGTTACATGCGAACTGTTGATAACTCGAAAGAGTTACTTCATGGGGTAATTAAGAATCAACCATATTGGTGTGGGACTGGTGTCACAAATAGGCCAGGACTGGATAAGAACAGCAGGTTTCCTTCCCTGAAAGACATTGGTGTAGCAGATGGATTTTTAATGATCTGATAGCTTCATAATCCATTTTACTTGAAAATCACCATCTTGATCTATGGACTATGCAGTAGGACCTGATTGTGAATCCTCTAATTGCAATGATATGGCTCTGCAAGACCCAGGAGAGGATGTTAAAGTTATTCATTTGCAGGTGGAGGCATATGTAACCATTGTTTATCTCGGTTTCTTATGTATTGGTATATGCGGTTCTGGTGAATCCAGTTTTCAGCCTGATCTTCAGTAACAGCAAAGTCCGAAACTGGGAGAGTTTCTGACATATAAGACATGCTCAAACAGTCCTCCATTATTCTACAGAGCTACTAGAGATGCAACAGTCAAAAACCTGTTCACTTTGACTTCTTACATAACATTTTTACTAATTTGTGAAGAGTAAAAGAAGCACATGTAATTTTGTAAGTCATAAGTTGTTGGTGAATGCAATCTGGATTTTATTTGCAATTATTGATATCTACTTGAATATGTGTGTACAACTCTTCAATAAATGGATTCTGAAATGGTTAAATTCCTCCCTTATTCAATTGAAGTAATGAGATGTATAGGAATGCTGCATAAGGTATAGGTTAATTTCAAAAGAATATAAATAGAAGAAAGCAGCATTTATTACCTCATGCATAGTCTATTGCCAGACAACTCATGTTGCTGAGGCCCTTTAGAGTTGTTCCTTAAGTGGCCTATTAGTTTAGCAGTAATATTTCTGCTCAGTTATCAGTTGTGCTGTTTCCTGTAAAGTTATCAGCAACTTGGATCTTCAGGTTTTATTTATCGATGTATCACATGAAACGTATCTGAAGTTAATAGCCTGGTCAGAGAAGGGTCATCACATTGTTTCTTAATCCTTTTCTAATATTTAGCTCTTATAAATTGAAGTAGAGACTTTGATCACAATGTAATGCTCAAGTACTCCAAATTCCTTATTGATTACAGATATGTCTCACAAAGTTAAAATCTAGTGTTTGTCTGAGAAATGTTCAGTGTGCAGTGTTACGGACAGAATTCATGTTTTCTTATTGTCTGTGATGAATGTGACTTTATATGTGAGGTGTGTGTATTCTTACCCTCAGTGTGGTTGTTCCAATTTAAATAATCCTAGATGCAAGCTGCTTTGAGTTTTAAAATAAAAGTTTTAATTCTTTCATGGGACGTGCGCATCACTGGCTAGGCCAGCATTTATTGCCCAAGTCTTATGGTGGTGGTGGTGGTGAGCTGCCTTCTTGAACTGCTGCAGCCCATGTGATGTAGGTACACCTACAGTGCTGTTAAGGAGGGAGTTCAAGGATTTTGACCCAGTGACAATAAAGGAACGGCAATTTAGTTCCAATTCATGGATGGTGTATGGCTTGGAGGGGAACTTTCAGGTGGTGGCATTCCCATGCAACTGCCCTTGTCCTTCTAGGCAATGGAAGTCATGGGTTTGGAAGATACTGCTGAAGAAGCCTTGTGAGTTGCTGCAGTGCATCTTGCACTAATGTCACTGTGTGTTGGTGGTGGAGGGAGTGAATGTTGAAGGTTGTGGATGGGTTGCCAATCAAGTGGACAGCTTTGTTCTGGGTGGTGTTGAGCTTCTTGAATATTGTTGGAGCTGCACTCATCCAAGCAATTGGAAAATATTCCATCACACTCTTGACTTATGACCTGTAGATGGTGGACAGGCTTTGAGGAGTCAGGAGGTGAGTTACTCTTTGACCTACTCTTGTAGCTGGTCCAGTTCAGCTTCTGGTCAATGGTAACCCCCCCCCAGGATGTTGATAGTGGGGGATTCATTGATGGTAATGTCATAGAATGCCAAGGGGAGATGGTTGGATTCTCTCTTGTTGGAGATGGTCATTGCCTGGCACTTAAGTGGGGTGAATCTTACTTGCCACTTATCAGCCCAAGCCTGAATGTTGTCCAGGTCTTGCTGCATTTGGGCTTGGACTGCTTCAGTATCTGAGGAGTCGTGAATGATGCTGAACATTGTACAACCATCTGCGAACATCCCCACTTCTGACCATATTATGGAAGGAACATCATTGATGAGGCAGCTGAAGATGGTTGGCCCTAGGACACTACTCTGAGGAGCTCCTGCAGTGATGTCCTGTGTATGAGAGCATTGACCTCCAACTACCACAACCATCTTCCTTTGTGCTAGGTTTGACGCCAACCAGCTAGGTTTGACACCAGCCAGCGAAGTAATCCCCCTGATTCCCATTGAATTCAGTTGTTCTAGGGTTCCTTGATGCCACACATGATGTCAAATGCTGCCCTAACATCAAGGGCAGTCACTCTCACCTCACCTCTCGCATTCACCTTTTATCACCTATCTCTGAGTTCTCTTAATGCTTCACCTACAATGAATTACTTTGTAGTATAATAACTGCTGTTTTGTATACAAGATTGCACCAAATGAGCAGCAAGATGAATGATCAGTCAATTTGTTTCTGCTACTGTTGCTTGAGGAAGAAATTTTAGCTGGAACAGAGAGACGTCTATTCTCATTGTCCAATCGTGCCTGAGCCCCTCGAGAAAGCAAATGGGACCTCAGCTTAAAACCCATTAATAGTTCACAGTCACCTCTTGAGTTCAGCTCTTTTGTCCATGTTTGAACTGAGGCTGGAACGAAGTCAGGAGATGAGTGGCACTGGTAGAACCCAAACTGAGCATCAGTGAGCAGGTTATTGCTGAGCATGTACAATTCGATAGGACTGTCAATGATCCCTTCCATCATTTTACTGATGATCGAGAGTAGACTGATGGGACGGTAATTGGCAGGGTTGGTTTTGCCTTGCTTTTTGTGGACAGAACATACCTGGCAGTTTTCCACATTGCCAGGTAAATGCCAGTGTTGTAGCTGGACTGGAACAGCATTGCTAAGGGTGCAGCTAGTTCTGGAGTACAAGTCTTCAGTACTACTGATGTAATGTTGTCAGAGCCCATAGCCTTTGCAGTAGCCAGTGCCTTCAGCCATTTCTTGGTATCACGTGGAGTGAATCGAATTGGCTGTAGACTGCATCTATGATGCTGGGATCCTCCAGATGGAGGCTGAGATGGATTATCCGCTCAGCACTCCTGGCTGAAAATTGTTCTAAATGCTTCAGCCTTGTCTTTTGCACCGATGTGCTAGGCTCCACCATTAGTGAGGATGGGGATATTTGTGGAAATGTGTGCTGGGTTCCACCGTTAGTGAGGATGGGGATATATGTGGAGCTGCCTCCTACAATTAGTTGTTTGTTTGTCGTCCGCCATTTACGACTGGATGTGACAGGACTGCAGAACTTAGATCTGATCTGTTGTATGCGGGATTGCTTTGCTATGCCTATTACATGCTGCTTTTGCTGTTTAGTATGCAAGTAGCCTTTTGTTGTAGCTTCACCAGGTTGAGAACTCATTTTTAGGTATGCCTGGTGCTGCTCCTGGCACTTCTCTTTGAACCAGGGTTGATCTCCCAACTTTTCTTTGAACCAGGGTTGATCTCCCAATTGGTGGTAATCATAGAGTGAGGATATGCTGGACCATGAGGTTACAGATGGTGGTTGTATACAATTCTGCTGCTGCTGATGGCCCACAGAGTATCACAGAGATGCCCAGTTTCGAGTTGCTAGATGTGTTCGAAATCGATCCCATTTAGCACGGTAGTAGTGCCACACAACATGATGGAGGGTATCCTCAATGTGAAGATGGGACTTCGTCTCCACAAGGACTGTGTGGTGGTCGCTCCTACCTATAATTTCACACAGAGATGCATCTGTGATGGGTAGATTGGTGAGGATGAGTCAAGTATGTTTTTCCCTCTTGTTGGTTCCCTCATCATCTGCCTGCTATGAGACGGTAGTTGGTAACTTCAAACAACTGTCATAACCTATATTTTCAGTTGGTATGTTTGAGATGCAACCCTGAATTCAGAAATGAAACCACCAAGCCTCCAGAGGTTTTTTATATAAATTAAATAAAACATTTATTAATTTTACAAGGCATTAAACACACACATATCTACAAATTACTACCATATTAGCTATTAAACAAATCCCCAAATTAATCACTCCTAAAATCTTCACCAAGACAACAATAACCCATAGACATTAAACAGACACCAGGCAAAGCACATTTTGTCTTACAAATTCAAAATGACGTTCCTTTCAATTTGTTTCCTTTGCAGACAGTTGTAGGCTAACAGGCGCTTAGATATCATATGCCTCTAACTTCCACACACAAATATCTTCTGTATATTCCTAGCCTTCCCTTTGAATGCAAATTCTCTTTGTACCACCAGGCCCTTTGAATTCCACCTCTTCTAACAATAAAACCTGTTTCATAGTACCAATTTTATTAGTAATATAAACATATTGCTTTGTGTCTCCTAGTTAGGTGCAAGATTTCACCCCCAGTCTTTGAATAGTTTATTCAACAAATGCAAATGTCCCCTTTACTTTTTTGTTTAACATCTCAAAGCACCCAGACTAGCTGGCTTTATTCCAATTGACACATACACACTCACACCTATGGACACATACCCTATTACAAGTCCAATTTAAAATCATTTCCAATAACATACACATATATATATCTATATATCTATCTATTTATCTTTATATATCTATATATCTCTATATCTCTATCTCTTCATGACATCCCCCGCCCTATTGAAAAATGAACCATCATAATTCTAAAAGATAGCTTCATTTTTTAATAACCTATCTCCACATCTCACACTATCTCCTATACTCATTACACTACCAGATGCATGCATTAACATAACAACATATATACACAAGTCTTTGGTATTAACAGAAATCACTCCAGTTCAGTGTCTAGGTTTTTAAAAATGTTCAATTTTCTTTTAAGCTTCAAACTCTTGATAATGCAATTGTGAGCAGGTTCTCCCTACCAGTAATATGTATAATCCATGGATTAAATGGTTGCAATAATAGACTCCACCTGAAAATTCTTGCACTTTTGTCTCGAAATTTGTCCAAAAACTTCAACGGTTTGTGGTCTGTATAATCGGTTGCTTCTGATGAATTCTTTGCAACATAAATTTCAAAATGCTGCAATGCTAACACCAAACTCAAGGTCTCTTTTTCGTTGAATATCTTCTTTGTTGTACGTTCCGCTTCTGTGAAAAATACCCTATCGGTTTTTTCAATTCCAGTGTCATTTACTTGTAACTGTACAGCCCCAATGCCAATATCACTTGTGTCAACAGCCAATTTGAATTGCTGGCATAATTGGGTACTGTCAAAACTAGTGTCATTGTTAATACAGTTTTCAAACTATCAAATGATTTCTGACACTCCAGTGTCCCTTGAAACTTCTTGTTCCTTTTTAATACTTCAGTCAGTGGAGTAACCACACAGCTAAAATTTGGTACAAATTTCCAGTAAAACCCACTAATGCCCAGAAATCTCAATTTTTCGCTTTGTTGTGGGCACTGGGAAATCCACGATAGTCTTGACTTTTGCATCTCTCTGAGCCACCTTACCATGTCCAATGGTATGGCCTAGATATGTAACTTGCGCTTTTGCAAATTCATGTTTAGCCAAGTTCATCACCAAAATAGCTGCTTGTAATCGAGAAAATAATTCTTCCAGATGCTGCAAATGCTCCTCCCATGTAGGACTGAAAGCTATTACATCATCAACATAAATAGCACAATTGTTTAGACCTGCAATTATTGTTAGTCAGTCTTTGAAAAGTCGCTGGTGCGTTCTTCATATCATCTGTCCATGACGGTATCAGTAGGAGTGACCACCGCACAGTCATTATGGAGATCTACACATTGAGGATACCCTCCAATGTGTTATGTGGCACTACATCCGTGTTAAATGGGATAGTTTTTGAACAGATCTAGCAATTCAAGACTGGCATCCATGAGGCACTGTGGGCTATCAGCAGCAGCAGAATTATACTCGAACACAATATGTAACCACATGGCTCGGCATATCCCCCGCTCTATTATTACCGTCAAGCCAGGGGATCAACCCTGGTTCAATGAAGAGTGCAGGAGGGCATGCCAGGAGAAGCACCAGGCATACCTAAAAATGAGGTGTCAACCAGGTGAAGCTATAACACAGGACTACTTGCATGCCAAACAGCATAAGCAGTAAGTGATAGACAGGATTAAGCGCTCCCACAACCTACAGATCAGACCTAAGTTCTGCAGCCCTGCCACATCCAGTCATGAATGGTGGTGGATAATTAACTCACTGGAGGAGAAGGCTCCACAAATATCCCCATTCTCAATGATGGGGGAGTCCAGCACATCAGTGCAAAAGATAAGGCTGAAGCTTTTGCTACGATCTTCAGCCAGAAGCGCCGAGTGGATGATCCATCTCAGCCTCCTCCGGAGGTCCCCAGTATCACAGATGCCAGTCTTCAGCCAATTCGATTCACTCCATGTGATGTCAAGAAACGACTGAAGGAACTGGATACTGCAAAGGCTTTGGGCCCTGACAATATTTCGGCTACAACACTGGCATCTACCCGGCTATGTGGAAAATTGCCCAGGTGTCTCCTGTCCACAAGAAACAAGACAACTCCAACCTGGCCAATTACCGCCCCATCAGTCTAGTTTCCATCATCAGTAAAGTAATGGAAGGGGTCATCAACAGTGCTATGAAGTGACACTTGCTGAGCAATAACCTGCTCACTGATGCCCAGTTTGCATTCTGCCAGGGCCAATCAGCTCCCCACCTCATTACAGCCTTGGTCCAACCATGGACAAAAGAGCTGAGCTCCCAAGGTGAGGTGAGAGTGACTGCCCTTGACATCAAGGCCACGTTTGGCTGAGTGTGGCATCAAGGAGCCCTAGCAAAACTGGAGTCATTGGGAATGAGGGAGAAAACTCTCTGCTGATTGGACTCATACCTAGCACAAAGAAAGATGGTTGTGGTTGTTGGAGGTCAGTCATCTCAGCCCCAGGACATCACTGCAGTAGTTCCTCAGGGTGGTGTCCTCGGCTCAACCATCACCAGCTGCTTCATCAATGACCTTCCTTCCATCATAAGGTCAGAAGTGGGGATGTTCGCTGATGATTGCACGATGAAGCAGTCCATGTCCAAACGCAGCAAGGTCTGGACAATATCCAGGCTTGGGCTGACAAGTGGCAAGTAACATTCGTGCCACACAAGTATCAGGCAATGACCATCTCCAACAAGAGAGAATCCAACCATTGCCCCTTGTTCAATAGCATTACCATCACTGAATCCCCCACTAACAACATTCTTTTGGTTACCAATGACCAGAAACTGATCTGGACTAGCCATATAAATACTGTGGCTATGAGAGCAGTCTAGGAATCCTGCGGCGAGTAACCCACCTCCTGACTCCCCAAAGTCTGCCCACTTTCTACAAGGCACAAGTCAGGAATGTGATGGAATATTCCCCGCTTGCCTGGATGAGTGCAGCTCCCACAACACTCGAGGAGCTTGACACCGTCTGGGACAAAGCAACTCGTTTGATTGGTACCACATCCACAAACATTCACTCCCCCTACCACCGTCGCACAGGAGCAGCAGTGTGTACCATCGACAAGATGCACTGCAGGAATTCACCAAGGCTCCTTGGACAGCATCCTCCAAACTCACAACCAATACCATCTAGAAGGACAAAGACAGCAGACAGGTGGGAACACCACCAGCTGGAAGTTCCCCTCCGAGTCGCTCACCATCCTGACTCCTTCACTGTCGCTGGGTCAAAATCCTGGAATTCCCTTCCTAACAGCATTGTGGGTATACCTACACTACATGGACTGCAGCGGTTCAAGAAGGCGGCTCACCACCACCTTCTCAAGGGCAATTAGGGATGGGCAGTAAATGCTGGCCCAGCCAGTGAAGCCCACATGCCTTGAATGAATAAAAAAAAGTACCAAATGGCATGACTTTAAACTGATATAGTCCATTTCCCATTACAAAAGCCGATATCTCCTTTGCTTTCTCCAACAATGGTACCTGCTAATATCCTTTTAGCAAGTCAAACTTTGATAAATTTTGATTGCCCGCTTTTGTCACCGCATTCACCCTTCGATGGCCCACATACAGTCTTTGTGTTCCATCCAGTTTCGGTACCATCACAATGGGCAAACTCCAGTTACTGCAACTAGACTCAATTATATAATTTTGAAGCATGAAATCAATATCTTTTTACACATGTGATAACTTTGCTAGATTTAATCTATAAGGATGTTGCCTTATTGAAGATTAAACTTATACAGAGACATCACATTTGGCTAAATGTGTCTTTCCCAATTTATTCCCACAAATAGGTTTGTGAGACTGCAATAGCTTTTCCAAGTCACTTTGCTGCTTGCTTGGAAAATAACTCAGTATTTCATTTAAATTTTCAAGCACCCCCTCATTATTCAATTTGATTAGAGGAAAATCAATTTCAGAGTCCTGCATTTCTATCTCTTTCTCATCATCCACCATTACTAGTACCTCTTTTTGTTCCTCTTCCCTGTCAAAGTACTTTTTAATCATATTTACATGACACACCCTCTGTTTCTTTCTTCTATCTGTTGTATTTATTAAATAATTTACTTCACTCAATTTCTTTTCAACCCTGTAGGGCCCACTAAATATTGCATTCAATGAATCATCTAGCACTGGTACCAAAACTAATACTTTCTCTCTAGAAACAAAACTGCGAGCTTTAGCTTTCTTATCTGCCTTCACTTTCATCACTTGCTGTGATATCTTTAAACGTTCCCTAGCCAACTCACATGCCCTGTTCAATCTTTCCCTGAAATATGATACGCAATCCAAGAGAATAGTTTCTGAATTTTGGCCCGCCAATTTCTCATGAATCAATTTCAGTGGCCCCCTTCATGACAATAAACTAGTTCAAAAGGGCTAAAAGCAGTCGATGCATTAGGAGCATCTCTAATAGCAAATAATAAAAATGAAATTCCTGTATCCCAATCCTGATGGTACACTCTCATCATGGTTTTTAAAGTTTGATGCCATCTTTCCAAAGCTCCTTGTGACTCCAGATGATAAGCTGCTGACTTAAACTGTTTTATCCCCAAACTTCATTACTTCTTTAAACAGCTGTGACATGAAATTTGACCCCTGATCTGATTGTATTTCCTGAGGTAAACCATATCTTATAAAAAATTTAATTAACTCCTCCACAATCTTCTTAGTTGTAATATTTCTTAAAGCTATCACTTCAGAAAACCTGGTAGACACACCCTTTATTGTCAATAAATACTGATTTCCACTTTTAGTCTTGGGGAGGGGTCCTACACAATCAATCATCACCCTAGTAAAAGGTTCTTCAGATGCTGGCATTGGGATTAAAGGCGCTGGCTTAATCACTGCTTGTGATTTCCCTTTTCCTTGACATGTATGACAGGTTCTACAAAATTTGACTACATCCCTATGCAACCCTGGTGAGAAAAAAAAACCTCTATCTTTTCCTGTATTTTCCTAATTCCTAAATGCCCCCCCTCCCCCCCAATTGGAATTTCATATGCAATCTTCAAAATCTGATTCCCATACCCTAATGGGATAACAATCTGATATACTTCGCTTCAGCTTTCATTTGCTGAAACATGATCTGGCCTCCATTTTCTCATTAAAATATCTCCCTTAATGTAATAACATACTGGAATACATTTTGCTTCTGTTTCTGAATAAGCTTTCTGATATAACTGCTTTAATTGCAAATCATTTTTCTGTAACTCCACTAACCTCCTTGAGTTAATCACTTCAGCTGAATTGTCCTGTAGTCTTTCCTCCTGAACAATGTTATCAAACACAGTGCCAGCTAATTGGATTTCAACGCCCCCTTGCCTTTGAACTGCCTGCCCTTGTTTATCTTGTTCTTCCCGATGAGCTTTTGATCTCATTATCACACAATCAGGAAACAATCCAGGATGTTCCTTCTTTAACACCTCTGTTGAAAACACTGCTACAGGCTGCTCAACTACCCTAGGCATCACCCACATTTGTGATGTAGCTATATCATTACCCAGAATAAATTGATCCCCTGCAATGGGCAGTTTTTCCACTACTGCAACAATAATTTCACCTGTCCTCCGTTAGCTCTTTTAATTTACCTTCCACAACGAAATATATTTAGCATCTCCACGAACCTCACTTATTATCACCTGCTCGTGCAATACTCCTTCTGAACAACAAATATCACTATCCCACAAAATTAAAGATTGACTAGCCCCTGTGTCTCTTAAAATTTTAGCACCTTTACCTACTCCACCCTGTACACATGGAAAGACTTTCCCTTCACACACACAATCTTTAAACATTTCTGCAACCTGCTCCTCAAAATTCTCTTGGGTAAATTGTGAACACATTCCTGCTTCTTTACCTATCACTGATTCTCCCTGTTTTACCTGTACACAAACCACTGGTTTATCCTGTGCCTGAACCTCAGAACCCACAGTACTTTTACTTCCAGAACTTTTCTATACGCCAGTAATTCAACAGTTTTTTTCCTGCAATTTCCAACACACTGACTTTGTGTGCCCCATTTTATTACAATGAAAATACCTCCATTTTCGAATGTCACTCCTACCCTTAGCACCTTCCTTATTCCGAGAAAGAACTTCTCCTCCTCTTCCCTGACTACCTATCTTCCATTCACCCTCCGACTTTCTACCCTTTTCCGATTTGAAAGGGTGCCAAAGAAAAGGTTTAGCTCTATGAACAAACTCATAATCATCAGCTATCTCTGCTGCTTGTCTGACAGTTTGAACCCTCTGCTCCTCCACATGTGCTCCCACTACTGAAGGGATTGAGTCTTTAAATTCTTCCAAAAGAATTACTACCCCAAGAGCTGCATATGTTGTTTCTATTTTTAACATCCATATCCACCAGTCAAAATTGCTTTGCTTTACTCTTTCAAACTCAATATGTTTGCCTAGGCTGTTTTCTCATGTTCCTAAATTTATGCCCGTATGCTTCAGGAACCAACTCATATGCACTCAAAATAGCCTTTTTCACCACATCATAATTCATCAGTACCTCTTCAGACAGCGGAGCATATACCTCATGCACTCTACCCAGCAACTTAGACTGTAATATTAACGTCCAGTACTCATGTGGTTATTTCATCTATTTAGCTATCTTAAATGAAATAAAGAACACTTCAACATCTTTTTCCTCAAACTTTGGAAGAACTTGCACAAATCTAAACATCTCCCCACTGGTTTTCGGTTAAAGGTTTTTTTCATCATCAGAACTCTCCTCAGAACCCGAGATCTCTTTTTTAACTTCCAGCCTTTTAAGCAGGTAATCTCTTTCTCTCTTTCACGAAATTCCAGTTCCAGCTTCCTTTCTATCTCCTGCCTTTCTGCTTGCTCCCTTTTAAGTCATTTCTCTTTCCTTAGCTTCTAATTCAAGTTTTTTTCCGTTCCTTTGCTTGTTCAAATTCAAGCTGAAGTCTCACTTTCTCCAACTGTTACTCACTAGTGTCAGGTATCCCTTCTGACTGTAGATGCTGTGCTATACTTCTAATTATACCTGATTTCCTAGCCCCCGCAGGTAACCCCAATTTTAACTTATCTGCCAACTCTGTTAACTTACTCCTGGTTTTTTTTTTTGTAACCCAATATGAGATATATCTTCTACTCCAAGACAAGTCTTAGCAATTGCCAAAGCCATCTTGCAGTCTCACCATTTCTAAAAAGCCTCCCCAACTCCTGAATTGAAAGTGCTTCTCGTACTTGTAACCTTAAGATTCACCAATTCCAAACCAATCACGGAATTATAGATATTATCCAGCCAAGAGCCAACAATTGTTATGACACAGCAGTTGGTAAAGGCTGAGTTATTTAAAATCCCAAAGGGAAACTTTAAACAACTGTCATAACCTATATTTTCAATTGGTATGTTTGAGATGCAACCTGAATTCAGAAATGAAACCACCAAGCCTCCAGAGGTTTTTATATATCAATTCAATTAAACATTCATTAATTTTACAAGGTAATAAACACACACACATCTATAAATTACTACCATATTAACTATTACACAAATCCCCAAATTAATCACTTCTAAAATCTTTACCAAGGCAACAATAACCCTTAGACTTTAAACAGACACCAGGCAAAGCACATTTTATCTTACAAATTCAATTTGTTTCCTTTGCAGACAGTTGTAAGCTTTCAAGCGCTTAGATATCACATGTCTCTAATTTCCACACACACAAGTCTTCTGTATATACCTAGCCCTCCCTTTGAATGCAAATTCTCATTGTATCACCAGGCCCTTTGAACTCCACCTCTTCTAACAATAAGACCCCCTTCATAGTACCATTTTTATTAGTAATATAAACGTATTGCTTTGTGCCTCCTAGCTAGGTGCAAGATTTCACCCGCAGTCTTTGAATGGTTTATTCAACAAAATGCAAATGCCCCCTTTATCTTATTGTTTAACATCTCAAAACTACTATCCATCAAAGCAACCAGACTAGCTGGCTTTAATCCATTTAACACACACACACACACTCCCACAGACACAGACCCTACTGCAAATCCAATTTAAAATAATTTCCAATAACACAATATACATTAATGCCTCTTCATAACACTGCCGCAGACCCAGTTTAGCATCTATGTCCTTTAGGACTCAGCCAGCTCGGTCAGTAGTGGTGCTACCGACCACTCTTTGTGATGGACAATGAAGCCCCCCACCCATAGTACATTCTGTGCCCTTGCCACCCTTGGTGCATCCTCCAAGTGGTGTTCAACATGGAGGTGGAGTGATTCAGCTGAGGGGGTGGGAGGCTAGTGGCAGGTGGTAATTGGCAGGAGTTTTAACAATGGAATTGTAAAAACTTATGCTTGATTATTTATGACCTGTGCAAATAAAGACCTGACATGTTCTTTGTCATTCATTAATAGGCATCTGCTTTTGATTGTAGCTAAAGAAGTAGGATTTGTCTTCATATTTTATCCAAGCAGATTTATTAACTCGAGTAACTACCATTATGGGATTTCAAAAACCTTTTCATTCTCTACAACTTTAAGCACTCAAAGTTTACAATTTAAACAAAATCTTGAAAAAAAGTTTTTCTCCTGACAATTTTTTAACTTTTTCATGAACCAATATACTACAACTGAACATTTGTCTTCTGAGAACAAGTTGTTTTGTGTTTGCAGCTTTGAGCATTGCTACTTGGCGGGGGAAGGAAGAAACCTCTTGCACAGTAAAGCTATTTCAACATCACATAGCTTTGTTATTGTAACTTAACCTTAACCCATTAAATTAAACATAGAATGTAGTTTTACGGCCATTTTAAACAATTTACCTTTATTTACCCTAGAATGCTATTTTTCCCCCATTCTCTCTTCCCTGCTTCCTTTTTTCCCTAGTTGCCTTTTATTCCAACCTACATACAGCATCCCATTCACTCACTCGTTTTCTTTAGGTTAAACAACTGATTTCCTTCTCATCAGTACTGGACTATAGCATCCTGCTGGAATCCTTTTCAACCTGGAGTCAGCAAAAGCAAATTCTAACCCTGCAGTAACTCCACTTCTTGTGTTTATTGTTTAAAGTGCTCATGATTTAAGCATAGATGAAAGTGACTCCAAAATTGACATAAGGGTTTCATTGACAAAAAATTCAAAGGTTTTTTTAAGCACAGGTGACTGTTTTTGAAAGTTAACCAGAACAAGCTTTTAACAAATTCATTACCATCAATTAGGAACTGGGATCCACAAACAAATTATTACAGGTCATCACAATGAACTTGGTTGAGGTGATTTTGCCCAGGCACTTTGAGTTATGAGAAGTGATTTTGGTTGGATAGAGTAAAATGTCAAGGTATCAGTTGTTCATTTTTGTAACCTGGTGGGTTTTCACATCAGCCTGCTCCTTTCTCAAACTACCACAATCTGCTTCAGTGTTATCTGATCAAATAACAGCAAGACAAAGCAAAATGCATTCAGCAAAACTCTGCCTTAGTGAGTCAGTATCTGTAAAATGTAGCCAAGTCACTTCCTCTCCCACAGGGCTTTTTTTTAAAAAAGTAAAGCTTAACAAATTTATACAGATACACCAATTGTATTAACACTTTGAATTCTTTAAATGTTAAACTTTTCACCCATGCTAAATGTTATACCTCTTGATTTATATCTGTCTCTTTTACTTTAACTGAAAGTCAAACACATAATATGGGAGTCATTCTAAGGTTGCTTTTATCTGATGTTCTTACTCTTTACATTTTTCCAGTGAGGGATATGCATTTAATATAAAGTAGAACAGATTTATATTACATCAGTAAATATTTCCTTTTCATTCCTCGTGATCTTTCTCAATAGGTTCATAGCATAGGGTGTAGGTCCAACATTATTGCATTCCTCAAATTGACTTTATTAGTGTGTACCTCTAACACTTTATTAAAACAACTGCTGTGAACTATGTTTGCATAAAAGTATGTCTTGGCTTTTTGCATAATAACACTGATTTTCAATGAGGGCTACTGTCAGACCCAAGAGTCCATAGCTGAAAGTACTGCAAATGCTTTGGGAATGTGCAGCAATTATACTCATTCTGTATTCTTTTAACCAAAATTCTCATGATTAGGTTCACGGTGAAGTGTACATGCTGGGAAATGTCTTTATTTTTCATCACCAGTTTTCTGACCTGCCCTTTAACTTTAAAGCATTAACCACCAGTTGGGGTGTATCCCACAAGCTCTAGATGCTCTCCTACAGTTTGTCCAGCTATTTATTTTTCATGTGTGGGCTTTAACGTTGTGTTGGCAGGGAGCATCACAATTGAGGCCAAATCTTTTATCTGTGTCACGTGTACATTCAGCCTCGGTTGCTGCATAGAATCATGGCTGATTTTCTTCTTATCCAGCCAACACTGAGGCCAATAGCACACTTCCTGAAACCCAACCTAAAACAATCTAGCTCCGTACAGAGTTAGAGTCAAACTGGAAATTTTCCTGGTACATTAATAAACACACTAACCCATCAGAAAGGTCACTAGGTATACCTTGATTTGTAAACATATATTCAAGTTGAGTTACTTGAAATCTTAATTGGGTTTTAGCCAAAATTGATGTTCTTTTATAATGATTTTGCAATCCTTTAATACTTGATGGGCCATTTAAAGCCTTTGAACTAAGAATTTTGCTGGAACACTGTTTCTGTACTTCTCTTAAAAATAGTTATTTGTAAATAGGAGCTAATCTTTCAGAAGTATTTTTGTAAGCAAATAAAATTGGTAACTTATGAATTTGTACTGTTCAGCATGATTTTGGAGGGTTCTGAATTTATCACACCAGATCCTGTTAACCCATCGCCTCTGTGTTTGCCGAGCTACATTGTCTCCCAGCCCAGCAATGTCTTAAATTTAGAATTTTATTTCTTGTGTTCAAATCCCTCCATCGCTTTGCCCCTCCCTACATCTGTAACTTCCTAAAGTCCTCTGAGAACTTTGTGTTCCTCCAATTCTGGCATTTTCTTCACCTCTTCATTCGTGCCTTTAGTTGTCTAGGCCCTAGCTCTGAAATTCCCTCATTAAACCATTGTCTTTCTGACCTCTCTGTCATCTTTTAAGACTCTATTTAAAGCCTACTTCTTTGATCAAACCTTTGGTCACCTGTCCTTAATAGCTCCTTGTGTGGCTTGGTGTCAGTTTTGTCTAATAATCCTTCCTTAAAGTGCTTTTCTAAGGCAATGTATAAACACAAGTTGCTATTGATTTTAGGTAGCACTGGAAGTGCAGAAAGAGAGAGCCTCTCTTTGATGATGGCTAAGTTATTGGCAAATGTGGCAAGATGGAGGCCATACCATGATGAAGATGCTTCATTCATTTGAGCTTTCCTTGCACAGCTTGAAGTGCCTACTCAGTGGTTAGCATCCATTATTCCAATATGGATGCCTCAGCAGTTAGAGGCTCTTTCTTTGTGCTGCAGCAACTCACCCAGGCTCCTTCGACAGCACCTTCCAAACCTGTGACCACTACCACCTAGAAGGGCAAGGGCAGCAGATGCATGAGAACACCACGACCTGTTCCAAACCACACACCATTCTGACTTGGAACTATATCACTGTTCCTTCACTGTCGCTGCGTCAAAATCCTGGAACTCCCTTCCTTAACAGCATTGTGGGTATACCTATACCACATTGGACTGCAGCAGTTCAAGAAAGTGGCTCATCACCACCTTCTCAAGGACGATTAAAGATGGGCAGTAAATGCTGGCTTTGCCAGCAACACCCACATTCTGTGAAAGAATAAATTTAAAAATACACTACTTTCGTTATTTTATGGACAGCTGCTTTGGCTGGATGAGAATCCAGAATTCTTAAGACATGCCCCAGCCAGTGTTCTTGCCTGAATCTATCTGACTATATTGCCATCAGTCCATCCTGTGCTTTTACTGTTTCATTTCTGGAACTGTCTTGCCATATTGTCGATGCCATGAAGCAAGTGGAGCTCCTGCCTTGTAGCCATACATAGTCATGGAAATGTTCCGGGCCTTCAATAGACTGAGTTCAGTGTTCGGAAAGTGAATTTTTTTTCCCACTCTTTTCAGTAATAGAATGCCATTGCTATTCTGTTCCCAGTAGCCAACTTGAACTGCTGCTGTTTATCAGTTCTCACTCCAAATTATTTTAACTGAGTTATTTCTAATCCCAGTATTGTCTAGATGCCATTTTACGCATTGCTGCTTGAGAGAATAAAAGGGGTTTTGCATTTTTTTTGTATTTGGCTAGCTGATTTGCAGGATGTACTTTCAGTGAGAGTTGCAGCATTAATGTAGTTCAAATATAACTGACCCTTCTCCCTCTATCTCTGTTTTAGCCCAACTTATCTCAGAAAAGATGTTGAATTATGATCCCTGCAATGTTTGTGCTTTTGGCTTTAGCAGTTGAATTACCCAGTTAAAATGCAATTTACTTTCAAATTCTGTTGTATCTTAGCCAATAATAAAACCTTGTTTTATATATACTATAAATAGTCAAATATTCATTTAAATGTCAACATCAACTAAGTATGTACACTATGCTTTGGAACATCTAGTTATTCAGAGAGGATAAATATTTGAATCTAACGTTTTGTAATTGTTTTTTTAATGTAACAGAACATAACTTGGTGCAAAAGCTATCCCACTATTTCAGTATTCATTATAATATGTAAGTGTACTTGAATCAGCCCACATTAACACAAGTATTCTATTCTCTTTGCTAATCTGTTTCTAAAAGATTTCATAAAAATGTTAATGCTGTATCATACACAATGTGCGTTTTGATTTGTTTCCGTCTACAACATGTAACAGCTATTTCTCTGACAATTTAAGAAGCATATGACCTTTGTTTCAGAGAGGCGCACTTTGCATTCTGAAATTCTCAAATGCTGTTTCATTGAAATGTGAAGGGTTAGGATATAGTTCAGTTGTGCCCTTTCTAGGTATAGAGCTGCTTCGTCTTGGATACACTGGTTACCCAGCTGATTTCCAAATATGGTAAGGTATGCCTGGGCAGAGTGTGGAGCTTACTGTTTCGATGCAGGTCATGGAATAGGTGAACAGTAAGTAAAATCAAGTACACTGTCAAACTATTAGTTAATTGTGAACTTTCATAAAAGACTGGGAAGAAACAGAGGTTACCAGATTTATTATCAAATGTATTTCATTTAGAACAGTCTCATTAAAAGAAGTGTAAGATCCAGTGTGCAAATTAAATTGCACTGTTTCTCTAGACTGTAAAGTATAGCTAATAATTAAAGAACGTATAAGAAGCCTTAGTTTCGTTAAGATATTGTTTATCAAGATATGTTTATAAAATATATTTCAAAACAAAAATGTTCCCACAGAGGGAAAGGGTGGGACTCAGTAATCTAGAACCCCAGATGTCAAGGAGCATACAGAGCAAGATAATGCAAAAAAAACTTACGTCACATTTTAAAAGGTTAATTCTGCAATAAACCTAGGCGAGTTTAAAAAGTGTAGGGGTGAAAGGAAATTAGGAAAGTGAAGAGAGAGCATGAAAAAATTATTGCCAAGGGAAGCCCAAAGACTTTTTATAAATAATTGAGGAGCAAGAAGATAACTTAAAAAAAAAAGTGCGACTAATTAGAGACTAAAAAGGTACAGCGTGTGGAGGCGGAAAGTGTGGGCCTGGTTCTAAATAAATACTTTGTGTCTATTTTTGCAAAAGAGGGACAAGAGAGATGTTATTGAGAAGGAGGAATGTGAAATATTGGTTGCGATAAACCTAGTGAGGGAAAAAATTAAGGACATGATGGGGTTGATTTAAACAGCATTAATCTCTCTTCTCAGCACCCATCCGTAAACAAAGGTATTTTGATTTTCTTCCCCCTTTATAAACTGTAGCATATTTCCCACCCCTTGGTTTTGGTATGATCAATAATCCAACAGCAAACTCGAGTTAGGATGAACTCAAAAGGGTTCGTTTATTTACACATATTCAAAACGCGAAAGTAAGATTGCAACTTTGCTTCCTTTGCATTCATACAGTAAAGGAAGGATAGAGAAAGGAAAGATTTACAATGTAGAGACCGCAGAGAACAGAAATATTGTTTCATGTGGGTTCCAGAATCAAATGAGGTATTCCTTCAAGGAAGCCGATGAGCTGAAAACCGATGCTGGATAATTCACTTTACCAGTGGTGTTGACTTCACCTGATGAGATAGGCATGCAGAGATGATTCAGTCTTGTAGGTGATGGTACAGAATTTCCAGTAGAAGCAGTGTAGATGGGACCAGGTGTCCACCCTGGGCTAGAACTCCTTGTCTGTGATGCTGCTAGTTAGATGGTAAAATGGCAGACTGACTTTGCAGTACACCAAAGTAATATTATTGATTCCACAAGCTAGAGATCCATGTCACATGACTCCCACCTCTGCACTCTGTCTTTGACAAGGGATGTGTATCCCTTGTCTTAGCCCCGAGATTGCTGAATGTCACAATCATTAAGAATTGAAAGGAAGGTTGCAGGGCCTTTGTCTTAGTAGACGAACAGACTCCTGTTAGCCAGCCTGGGTTATGCAATATAGTTGGCCTTTGTTTAGCTGTCTTTTGAATTTGGCCTGTACAGCCCATGATGTGTCGTTAGTGGCTCTTCAGAGGTAATGTGAGCGTTTCCCTGGTACTGCCAGGTAGCTTGTTTTGTTCAAGTGTCAGAAAAAGACATAGTTCAGCTATTTTAGGTCGATGTTCAGTTTTAAATTTTTAGAGATAGCAATGAGCTTATTTTTATATATTTCATTAAAAATTTATACATGACTTCACATGAAGTCTTAGTACCTCAAAATATGGTGTTATCCTTCAAAGTGGATAAAATCATGAGACCCAGATTAAATGAATCTCTGGCTGCTAAGGAAAGCAATAGTTGGAAGCTCTGGGCATCGTTTTCCAATTTTTTCTGGCTATAAGCATGGTACTGGAGGACGACTAATATTGTACCATTTCTTACAAAAGGAGAAAAAATAGCCCGAGTAATTGCAGACCAGTCAGCCTAACCACGGGCAAATTATTGGAAAAAATTTTGAGACAGTATAAGTCATGTAGAGAGGCATGGATTAATCAAGGACAGTCAGCATGGATTTGTTAAGGGAAGGTTATGGCTGACTAACTTAAATTTTTGGAGGTTGCAAAAGGAAGCTTGATGAGGGTAGCATAGTTGGTGTAGTCTACATAGATTTTAGTGGGGTTTTTGGCAAGGTTTCACATGATACTTGTCAAAATATTAAATGATAATGGGATCCAAGGGAAAGTGGCAAGTTGGATTCAAAATTGGTCACTGGCAGGAAGCAAAAGGTTGGCTGGAATGCTGTTTCCAGTAAGATTCTACAGGGGTCAGTACTGGGTCCCTTGCTGTTTGTGGTATATATTAATGATTTGGACTTAAATGTAGGAGGCATGATTAAGAAGTTTGCAGATGATATGAAAATTGGCCACATAGTTGATATTGAGGAAGAAAACCGTAGACTGTAGGAAGATATAAATGGACTTGGTGGGCAGTAAACTAAAAATGGTATTCAGAAGTGTGAAATAAGGTATTTGGGAAGGACAAACAAGGCAAAGGAATGTACAATAAATGGTAGGATACTGAGAAATGTAGAGGAAAAGAGGGACCTTAGGGTGTATGTCCATAGATTCCTGAATGTAGCAGGATGGGTAGATAAGGTGGTTAAGATGGCATGTGGGATCTTTTTTTCTATACTGCCCAAAGTCTAGAGTATAAGAGCAGGGAGGTTATACTAGAATTATATAAAACATTAACCCGATTGCCCCTGGAGTACTGCATAAGGTTATGGTGACTGTATTACAGGAAGGATGAGATTGCAGTAGAAAGGATGAAGAGATTTGTGAGGATATTGCCAGGAATGGAGACTTTTTGCTATGATAGAAGATTGGATAGGCTGGAGTTATTTTCTTTGGAATGTAGGAGCCTGAAAGGAGATTCATTGACCTGCATAAAATTGAAGGACCTATTTCCTTGGCAGATTGGTCATTTGGAAGGATCAGAGAGTAGTTGAGGAGAAATATTTTCATCCTGAGGGTGGTGGGGTTCTGGAATTCACTGCTTTGTAAAAGAGAGAGAGAATAGGACAAAGCAGAAAAAGTGTGCTTATGATGGATGTCAGGTTGTTAATACAAATAAGAACCAGGCTGAATAAAGAAAGTTAAGAAGAGAGGCGAAAATGTAAATGAGAGAGGCAAAGAGAGAGGATGAGAAGAAATTGGCAGCATAAAGAGAATCTAAAAGTCTTCTGTAGACACTAGAGGGGTGGGCTAATTGGGACCATAAAAGGAACCTATGCATGGAGGCAGGGGGCATGGCTGATGTACTAAATGAGTACTTGCATCTGCCTTTGCCAAGGAAGAAGATGCTGCAAAAGTCATAGCGCCTATACTTAAAGTTGAAATGTCACCAGGACAGGAGGGGATACAGCAGAGGATGCTGTGGGAAGTAAACGTGGAGATACTGGCCGCAATCTTCTAGTTCTCTTTGTCTACAGAAGTGGTGCCAGAGGATTGAAGAATTGCAAGTATTGCACCATTGTTTTGAAAAGTTTGTAAGGATAGACCCAGCAACTAGGATCTATCAGTTTAACCTCACTGGCTGGAAAGCTTTTTCGAAGCAAAAGTGCGGAACAAACAGCCTCTTAGACAAGTGTCAATTAATTAAGGAAAGCCAGCACTGAATAGTTAAAGGTGAACCTGTGTTTAGCTGATTTCTTTGAGCTTTTCTGGTAAGATAACAGAGGGGGTTAATGAGGGCAGTGTGGTTGATGTCGTGTATGTGGACTTCCAAAAGGCGTTTGATAAAGTGCGACATAATAGGCTTGTCGGCCAAGTTGAAATCCATGGAATAATAAGGACAGTGGTGGCATGGATATGAACTTGGCTGAGTGAAAGGAAACAGAGAAGTTTTGAACAGTTGTTTTTCAGACTGGAGGAAGGTATACAGTGGGACGACTCCACTGGGGTCAGTATTAAAACGGCTACTTTTCTTGATTTGGTATTAATGACCTCAACACAATTTTCAAAATTTGCCAATGACAAAACTTGGATGTGCTGTGAACTGTGAGGAGGATAGAAGTGAATCAATTTGGAAAGAAAATGAAGAGAGGCAACATAAAAAATTACAATTCGAAAGAAGGTATATGTGCACAAATTATTGGAGGTGGCAGGGCAGGTTGAAAAAGTAGCTAAAAAGGCATATGCGATCCCAAGCTTTATAAATAGAGGCACAGATTACAGAGGTTTTCATGCACCTTTATTGGGGAGGTTATGCTAGAACTATATAAAACATTAATCAGATTGCAGCTGGAGTACAACTGAGTATCGTGTTCAATTCTGGGCTCCGCACTTTAGGGTGACTGTGAAGGCTTTGAACAAGGTTTAAAAATGATCTACAAAAATTACTTTTTTTGTCTGCCTTTAAAATCAGCAAGAAGCTGTTTACAGACAGTGTTCCACTAAAAGCCATTAAACTAGCTGCAAGTCAACAAGCAGCCAAGGTAATTAACAACAATACCTTGAAAGTGAGAGATCCCAACAGACAGGACTTTCCCCAACCTGTTCTAACTTCAAGTGAGAACCAACCTCCTAGAAATTCGACTACAAGAAACCTCATGGCCTGCTGAGAATCCTTCACCTTACAAGACGTTCACTTCAACTTGGTAAAGCATCACCATCTAAGAAACTACAGGCCTGCCTCAAAAGATATTGAGATAATTATAAGCTGTAACAGTAAATTACTTTCATCTGTCTGTGAGAATATGTATGTGAGAGTACTCACCCACAGTACTGTTACGGAAAGAAGTTCCAGGATATTGACGCAGTGACAGTGAAGAAACAGCGGTATAGCTCCAAGTCAGGATGGCGTGTGGCTTGGAGGGGAACTTGCAGATGGCAGTGTTCCCATGCATCTGCTGCGCTTGCCCTTTGAGGTCGTAGATGCTATTGGTTTCAGAGGTGCTGTTGGAGCCTTGGTGAGTTGCTGCAGTTCACCTTGTAAATGGTACACACTGCTGCCACTGTGCATTGGTAGTGGAAGGAGTGGATGTTGAAGGTGGTGGATGGGGTGCCAGTTAAGTGGGTTGCTTTGTCCTGGATGATGTCGAGCTTCTTGTTGGAGTGTTGTTGGAGCTGGACTCATCCAGGCAAATGCAGAGTAACGCATCACCCTCCTGACTTGTGCCTTATAGATGGTGGACAGGCTTTGGTGAATCCTGAGGCGAATTACTCTCTGTAGAATTCTCAGCCTCTGACCTGCTCTTATAGCCACAGAAATACAATATACAATATTTTAAAAGATTACATTCACCCACAGTGCTTTTAGATTGACCGTGCTCATCTAATGTCACAAGTTGCCGGTGCAGGTAGCAGCTGAAGGCCCAAGGTTACCTGCACCAACCGACTTCTGCCATTAGATGACTCTAGTGCAAGTTCAGAATGGGAGCCAGGAACAGACTCTCTGTTCTAAATTAAGAACAGAGGGTGGGAAGCAAGGGCAGTAGCGAGGAAAAGAGGGACTGAGGGCTGGAGTAGAAGCACTGTGGGAAATGCATTGAGTAGGCAGGCTACAGAAGAGTAAGCCTGTAGCAAACAACGTTAAAGTGAAACTGGCAATGTTAAATGGATATATTGGAACTACACTTTAAAGTTGTTAATAAAGTAACAACGATAAGTGAGTCAATGTTAGTCTGATACAATGTTAGTGTATCTTATATGCATCTTTTCCTCTACAATACATTCTGTAATATAGAATCTTATGCCAACTATTATGTTTGACAATTTGGCAAATTATTTGAATGTAAATTTTGATTCCCTTAATGCAGTTTTTTCTAACTGCAAAAGAGCAGCTTGTAGTTTGAGATTTACATATCAAAGCTATTAGTATGAGAGTGGTTGCGAGAGTATTTTTTTTTTGCACAAGCTGATTGGTAATGCTGTTCTGAGCTCCTCTATTTGCAGTTAAATAGCATTTGCAGCAACATCTAAACCACCTAAACATTAAACTTGATTGCAGATAGACTTCTCTTCCTGCTCCTGCACCTTTGCCAGCGGTGTTTCCTTCACCCGCACCCAAGGAAATATCCTCGGCCCCTCATTTCTTATTTACATTCTGCTCCTCTGTAACCTCATCCTTAAACAGTGTGTCAATTTCCACTTGTACACTGAGAACACCCAGATCTAACTTACCGCCACCTCTCTTGACCCCACCACTATCCTGAAATTACTTAGCCTGACATCTGATACTGGATGAGCAGAAATTTCTCCCAGCTGAATATTGGGAAGACTCAGCCATTGTTTTCAGTACCCACCACAAGCCCCTCTTCCAGACAACAATCTGAGGTCGAACCAGAAAGTTTGCAACCTCTATCATATTTAAGCCTTGGGATGAGTTTCCAACCACATATCCACACCATCACTAAGACCGCCTATTTCCACCACTAACATCGTGCAATTGTGCCCCTGTCTTAGCTCATCAGCTCATTCATGCCTTTGTTACCTCTAGCCTTATCCATTCCAACACACTCCTGGCCAGCCTCCCAGTTTCTACTCTCCATAAACTTGAGGTCACCCTAAACCCTGCTTCTCAAGTTTAATTTGCACCAATCCTGTTCTCATTCATCAACACTCACTGACCTACATTGGCTCCAATTAAGCAACACGTCAACTTGAAAATTCTCAGCCTTGTTTTCAAATCCCACCGTACCCCTGACCTTCACTATTTCTGTAACCTCATCCAGCCCTACAATCCTCCGAGGTATCTGTGCACCTCCGATTTTCACCTTGGCATCCTTGATTCTAATTGCTCCATCATCCATGCCCTGGATCTTCAGGTGTCTGGGACCTAATTTCTGGAGGCCCCTCCCTAAACCTCTCCATCTCTCTGTTTCTCTTTCCTGCTTTGAGACACTCCTTAAAACCTACCTCATTGACCAAGCTTTTGGTCATCAGCATATTGTCAAATTATGTTTGAAAACTCTCTTGCAAAGTACCTTGGGATAATTTAACTTCATTAAAGGCACTATATAAATGAACGTTGTTCCTTCCAGCGTTATATCATTAACTGATTCATATTTTTCTGTCATTGGAGTGGAACCGTTAACCAGATTTTACAGTACCTAGTGTGCTGTAAAAGAAAATGAACCAATAGATTTTATCATGATTAAGAATGCAAAAAGGCTTTCTGAATTATGCATATTGAATAAATATAATAAATCCACAAGTTCCAAGAGAAACAGTAACACTTGAGAAAGAATTATGCAATGTTCAGATTCCTGGAGATGTTTAGTGAGCATCAGCACTATAAAAGATAAATATTCAAACAAGGGTAGGTCAGTTTCTCTAGTTTGCCAACAGCTTGTTTACCATCTGTATTCAGTCTTTGCTCAAGAAGCTGCCTTTATATTTGCACTGCACACACAACCAAAGTGAATATCCCATCTTTAAAATGTGCAAGACCACCCAATTGGCCACATATTCCAGTGAATCAGTATAGTTCACAATCACAGTGTAGGCCCACATGTTGTTCAATTAATTATTTTTGAAAGAATTTGGCGATCATGTGGGCAAACCATCTTGGGTCTAAAATCAGTTCCTACGTTTATTCATTGTTCTTCATTAGGGAAAAGAGGATATAAGGATTTGTTAGCAGCAAAATTTGGTTGTATGGTGTCCAGGTTATCAGCGCTAAGTGCCATTTTTGGTCCAAAATGCTGTCCACAGTGCATGCTCACACTTCTGGTGTGGACCATGCTGGACACTATTTTGAATAGGCCATTAATGTGGAAACTGTGATCATGTGCTGGAAGCATGCAGAGTAGGCAAATTGTTTAAGTAAGAACGTGTATTTATATAGTACTTTTTACAACAATTGGATGTCTTAAGGTGCTTTACAGCCAATGATATACTTTTGAAAGAGCAATCACTGTTGCAACATAGCAATCGTGGCAGCCAAGCTGCACATGGCAAACTCCCAAAAATGGCAATGTGATAATGACCAGATGATTTTTTTTTGTGATGTTGATTGAGGGATAAATATTGACCAGGGCACCAGGGCTAGCTTCCCTTCTCTTCTTTGAAATAATGCCATGGGATCTTGTACATCCACTCGAGCAGGCAGATGGGGCTTTGCTTTAACGTCTCATCTGAAAGACAGCACCTCCAGCAGTGCAGTATTCTCTCAGCACTGGAGAGTCCAGGGGAGGGGTGGGGAAAAGGGAGCCAGAGGAGCAGAAGTGTTTTAACATACTTGGCTTAAAGGGATGCACTCCTGAGCAGGCTCTGTGCCTGCAAAGAGCAGGCCTAAAAAATTCAATGTTAAAAAGTAGTGTATGTTGTGGGTAATCAGGCCAAGTTCCCGAATGACAGGATCTGGCAGAACCATCAATGTGGTCTCCCCCAGAGCCCATTCAGGTGCACTACTACAACATCTTCATTTGAGGGTAAGTGGGCTCCCCGGAAAGTGCAAGTACCATTGCCGCCTTGATTATTGGCAAACTTCTCAGTATTTGTCGCTTTTGTGACCACACAATCTGGGCTATTGTGTTTGGATGATGTGGCGCTCATGGTTAAATAGCTGGTAGTGTGTGTGAGCTGAGAGATGTGAGGTTTACAGCAGCACAAAGTATTGAAGATGTGGAGATGCAAATGAGTGTTAAGTTTGAGTTGTGATTGATAGATTGTTAGTATGATAGATTGTTGGTATGAAAATAATGGGAGTATGGTGCATTGCGTACATTGTGAATCTAATTTGGCAGGTAGTGAGACGTGACAGCAGAAGATGCATTTACTGACCTGAGCATCATGTGAGGTCATTGAACATTTTGCAGCTCTGCATCCATGTCCTTGGAGCTTCATTGCTTGCTTTGACTGCCATAGCTATATGATCCCATTGCCTTCTGACAGAACCTCTGCAGAAAGATGATATACATCTCTCTTGTTGTGCACCTGCTCAACCAAGGCCTCCAGTACAGTGTCTAAAAATCTTGGAGCCTGTTTTCTGCCATGCTGTACCATTATTTAGTGTTTTTCTAGCTCTCGCTCTCTTCTACAACCAGTGCTGATACCTGATCCAGCCATAGTACACCTCTCTTTTAAGAGGTGCATGCTAGCTTTAAATGGCGCCATTCTCTCTCAATTTCGCACCCAGCAACACTAAATTTACGTGCTACCTGCATCAGAAGCAACTGGCGTGGGTTAATTGTGTATTGCTATCTGCTTCTGTGCCTGATTTCAGGCCTTAATAAATTTCTCGATCACTGGCTTTCTAAAATAATCTAGTTGATTATTGTTGAGCAGATCAGTAGTCCTGTTTGTTTAAAATTTCCAAATAAGGAGTCGCAAAAGACTGGGTAATAATTGTCCCATGTGATCTCTTGGGTGTATACTATATATTCTATAAAGCTGGATCAGCTGGCACTCTGTAGTCAGATACACAATTCGTTCAAAATTTGACAGCTCACTGGCCAATTTGGGCTCTAACCCTTATTTCAAATCAAATTTTTTTACTGCCTCCCATCTAAGACTTTTGTAATATGTATATATTTGAAACAAAATACGTGCAACAGGCTTCATACTTGCCACACTGCACTAATCCTAAAATTGTCAGAAGGTTTTTTTGTTGCAGGGTGCTGTAAGATATCATTAGGAGGTCTTCAGTATACCTAATAAAACTTCCTTATGGTGAAACTGAGACTGGCACTTCGTAAGACAATTTTGGTTTAAAAAAGTTATGATGATCAATAAATTATAGAATCATACAGCACAGGAGGAGGCCATTTGGTCCATGTCTGATGGCTTGCTAAAGAGGTATCCAATTATTACCACCCCCCCCTGCTGTTTCCCCATAGCCCTGCAGATTTTTTCCTTTTCAAGTATATTACCCATTCCCTTTTAAGCATTACTACTGAATATGCTCCCAACGTCTTTCAAGCCGTGTATTTCAGATCATCATAACTTGTTGCATAAGGACATTCCTTCTCATTTCCCCATCAGATTTTTTTTGCAAATTAACTTAAACCTGCGTCCCCTGGTTATTGATCCTCCTGCCAGTGGAAACAATATTGCCCTGTCAACTCTATTAAAACCCCTCATAACTTAGAACACCTCTATTAACTCTCCCCTTGTCCATCTATGCTCTAAGGAAAATAATGCTGTTTCTTTAGTGTCTCCACAAAACTAAGTCCCTCATCCCTGTTACCATTCTGGTAAATTTCCTCTGCTTTTTGTGGTGGTATAAGGACTCAGCAGAGACCTCTGTACAGTACAATGATCACCTTATCCAAGTGCACATGGAGAAGGCTCTCTTCTAACAAGGTCGTGAGAATTCTAATTCTACAGCAAACAATCACTTACTTTTATGCTAAAAAAAAACTGCAAGAAGGTCTGCACGTATACAGTTACTTAGAAAAGCTGCAGACCGCGCTTCAACCATTCTTCTGAACACCTGTAGCAAAATTTAGCTTATTATGACAGTTACTTGTCTATTACCTAAGCTGTAAAAGCTGCTCACATCCTGTATTCAAAGAGGTAATGCCATACTTTGTGGTCCCGTTGTCTAGGTTACAATGAATGTTCCATCCTAGCTAGACCCAGTTCTCGCAATGCTCATTATTTAGCAATTTAGGTCAAGCTTCCTCGTGCTCCCTGCATTTAATCATGTTAACCTGTGCTAGCCTTAATTATTTGTGATCCTAATATGTACACAGTTTTGTTTGTACGTGATGTCCTTGCAAGAAGATTTAGTTTCTGGGAATGATGAATACAAAGATTCTAAGGAGAAATGTTCAGCGACTAGAGAAGTCCCTTTGCTTACTTTCAAGAGCAGGATGTCTCAACTCGGGCCTCGTAAAATACCTGTTTAATATGATTCGAAGGTTATCGACTTGGGCTACTTTCTCTGCACACATGAAAGAAGTGAAACCAGTTGACTTGAATATGCTCACAGGAAGACACTGGGTCACTGGGAAGAAACGCCGAAGCGGATTAGCTTGGTTTGTGTTTGCTATGGCTCCCTACAGACTTCAGATGTTTGGTTTCCTTGTGACCAGTTTAGGCCAAGGTGAAATTTCAGACGAACTAAGAAGATCACTTAACAAACCATGTGGCAAAGGAAGCACAAGGAAACGAGATGATCTAGCTGAAGAAGAACTTGGCTGGGTTGAATCTTTGTCCGGTGATCTACCTGACGATGATGATTCAGTGGTGGATCCCATTTATAAGCCTAGCAAACATACTGATTCTGAGGAAATTAGTGAGCAATATAAGGAATGTAATAATACTGAGACAGATCTGGAAATAGAAAAGACTGGAGACCCTGGCTTAATGAAGCTGAAAGAAACTCCTTGCCATGAGAATGAAAATGATGCACTTTGCGTTAATTCTAAAGAACATATCACTTCATAGATTGAGAAGCTGAGAATGATTAACTTTTCTGCATAAATATTTGTGAACGTTTGTAATTTGAATCAACTGAACTTTTGTACATTCAGTTTTGTGTATTGAGATTTAATAAAATTTAATTCATCAAAAAAAAGCGCTGCCTTCAATGGTTTAATGTCTTTCCTAAAGTGTGGTGCAAAGAATTGGAGGCCTAATCATGAATTTGTAACCATTTATTACAGCTTCTTGCTTTTGTACTACATTCCTCGATTTGTAAAACCATGGATCCCCTTTTGCTTTTCTGACTGCTTTATCGACTTTGCTTGCCGCCACCTGTATACGAAACTCTAAGTTTTAAGTTCTTCTGATTTGATTTGGAAGTTTGAGTTTTCCTGCATGTACTTTATTTCCCTAAATATTCTCATTCAAAATTGTTCACTGAAATAAGCAGAGCAATATATTACTGCAGTACAAGCACTATGCCTTAGTATTCAAAGAGAAAGGCAGTCAAAAGGGAACTCATTTTAAGATCATTTCCTTGACTTGTTCAGTTGATGTGACTTGTGAATCCCACCAGTATTTGGAAATCCATCCATTTGCGTTTGCCAGTAGAAAACCATTATCCATTACTGTTATGAAATCAATGGCTAGAATGGGATTTAATCCTTTTTTAAGTCATACAGCAGATATGTGCAATATCTTTTCAGAAGGTTAGCATATGAATACTTAGTTTTCTTAAGGAAAAGATTGAATTCAACAGGTTATCTTTACACAAGGCTCTTACTATAGGAAACAGTGAAATAACATGGGGTATCCAGATACATCATTTTTGAAGTTATTAAGCATCTAAAAAACAAGTTGCCTGAATGAAATAAGTGCATAATTCAAATGGTGCAAATATTTGAAAATGCCACGATTTGATGAAGCAATGGCTATGCTTCCTTTCTTCGAAAAATTAGACTTGTTTGACTTCTTAAAATAAACTTGGAGCTCTTTCCAAATTTGACTGCACTACTTGTTCTTCAAGCTGAATTCCAGTGTTTCCCTCTATTTTCCTGTCCTGAAATGATTATGTAAACTTTGTTTATCAATTGTATCAGATCTCCTAATTTCTTCATTCTGGTTACAGTGACCACTTTTAAGTGAGCAAACCTGTTTGAAATGATCTGTTCGGAATTAGCTTTTGAGAAAAATCTCAACTTCATATAAGTTTGATTTTGTGATTTTATAGTAACTTTCAAGATTGAGGATGTCCACAATTGTTTACACTTCTGGAAAAAATATACTACTACTAAAAATACAAGTAACCGCATTTAAAAAAAATTTAAGATTAAAATCAGTTACTCTTAGTGTAGTTAACTTAACATTCAATCCTGGTATTCTGCATATTCAAAACCAATTTTATTTAATCTAAAATTTAATTTATTTTCCTGAGATTTCTATAGATAGTGCTAACTATGGTGGAAATGTCCTTTTGGGAGAATATTTAAGGGTTATGATTTTAGGATCATTCGCAGTCCCAGCTTCTATGGAATATACAGCATTCAAACTGAATAATCCTAATAGTCGTTGGCAGTTTATCCTAACTATAAATCAGATCAGATGGCCCGCCAAAAGAATGTTCTGAATTTCAGATCCTTGTGCAAAATCCCACACTGCTTTTCAATGTGGTTGTTTCTAAACCCACTAGTCTCCTTTTGATGAGAACAAGACCGAAATTATGTTGAAAAATGCATTTGCAGCCAAAGTGAGGAGCTCAAGTTTATATGTTAAGTAACTAGTTTCCATTAATAGCCTAGTATCTATACCAGGAAACAATAGAATGTTTGCAGTCCATCACTTAAGTGAAAACAAATAGTTAATTGTTTACCGAGGGAGTTTGCTTCTTCGAGGGATTTGTTTAAAGAAAACTGAGGGGCAAATCTTTTCAAAAGTAAGTTTGTGATATTCTATGTTAAAACGTAAGAACTTCTATCTTCTGAAGTAATGACTTCCTTGTTAAAACTGTTGAACCCATATGTATGAAAGGGAACTTTTAAGGCGTTTCTTCCTCAGAGAAAAAACTTAATTCCCAGCTGAAAGCGAATGGTGCCTTTGGCTTAATTCCAGCATTCCTATTCAAGTCAAAAAATTTGAAATGCCAGAAGAAAGCAGCACATGAAACAGCCCAGCTAAGGCAATAAGAACAAAACAAAACTTGCTGTATTCATACATCATCAAGAGGTGCTCCACCCCCTTGATGTGAACAAAGTCTCAAAATGAAAGATCGTATATTGATGGTTATCTCAATTTCGCTGTCTTATGGCACAGTTCAGGTAATTTAAAAACCACTTTCTTACAGCTGTAGTATTTTGAAAGACAGTCCTTTGGGATTTTATTTGATGACTTCATCTGTTTTTTTTTAAACATGTTGAACTCTTGATGCAACTAAGGAAGAACAAATCTCAGTTTGAAGATCAACATTCATCTAACAGTCCTATTTTCATTTTACCTGTCAGCCTGCACTGTTGTAAAGCATATCTCTACAATTTCAACTGCGGATAAGGACAAACCTGTTCTGAAGGCAACGTATGTGAGCTTAGAAAAAACTTACTCAGAAAAGTGAACCTTATACATCATTGGTCAGAAGTGAATACCTTGGATTTGGGTAACTATGTCAGCGCTATATTCTAGGAATAAGGACCTAACGAGGAGCAGGAAAGCACAGCAAGAGACACCGCCTTGCTCACCTTCACCCACCAGCAAGACATTTCGAGTAAGAAAACCACTGACTTTTGTTGCAGTGCTCTGGTATAGTAATATGAGGCATATAAACTATGCGACAAATAATGTATGGGAACCGTGGGTTGCAAATTTTTTTTTTTAATCCTGATTTTAAAAACACACGTTAAGCAGTCAGCCTTCTATTTATGTACATTTTGAGAGCTAGGGTAAATAGTGTTGTGGTGTTTTTGTATTCTAGAAAAGATTAAACTATAGAAAGATTTCATTCTGAAGTAAATTCAAGAAAAACATGTTGCTGATTTTTTTCTGTGTTTTCTTCCTCCTTAGAACTGTTGATTTTGACAATTGGACTGTTTTTTTATAAGCGTATAGGGAGTAGTAAATATGATAGTCAACATACTTTTTTTGTATACTGCCCAATATTTTTAAAGTGCGACTTGTATGGCTCTATTTAACTGTTACATTCTGACAAGTTGAGCTCATGTTTTCTTTATCAGTAATTGGCACTGGCATATATGTATGCCTGAGGGATTAACCTCAGTAATGGTTCTAAATCTGTATATTAAATGTACAGCAGGGTGGCTAATAGATGAACAATCCCATTGAAAATAATGAAAGATTTTTCTTAATAGCTAATCGTAACCAGTTTCATTTAATGCCAATTCTGATTGTGTGGTCTAAGCATATACAGGAACCATTTGTGGGAGGTTATTGTGGAAGTCGTATATAATTAGTAACAGCTGCTGTGGAGCAGATATACTGCTGTTTAATGTGCAGAGGAAAAGTAGAGTTTGGGGCCCAGGGAAAACTTGCTAGAGGAACCCAGCTTGAAATATAAACTACAAGTCTGAAAGAAATTTTGATCAAACAAAAGGAAAATCATTGCAGTGACAGTACAGCCATGTTGTCAAGTATGTTTTGAAGAAACACTTTTGCAAGATTTGAATCTCCATGAAAAATGTAACTTATTTCCTTTTTATTCATCATGGGATGTGGATGTTGCTGGCTAGGCCAGCATTTATTCCCCATCCCTAATTACCCTTGAGAAGGTGGTGTTGAGCTGCTGCCTTGAACTGCTGCAGTCCATGAGGCGTAAGTACATCCACGGTACTGTTAGGAAGGGAGTTCCAGGATTTTGACCCAAAATTTGTAACATCAGGATGTTTTAATGCATTTTACCTGATTCATAATTCTTATTTGTCTTTGGTAGCCATTGCATAATTTCAGTGATAAACAATGCCATCATTCGTGAATATATATGAATTAGAGAACAGAATATTTTTGGTATTCGAGTTGTGGTATACACTAAACATATACAAAACTTTGGGCAATTTGAAAGCACCCATCTGGTAAATAATTCAATGCTGATTATTAGCCAAAAAAACTTCAAGTCAAATGGATCGCTAGAGAGAAAACTTGGAGCATATATTATATTATTTATGCATGGTATGACACCATATTTCCAAAATTCTGCCATTAAATGTAGCTAAGTATTTTCCCTTATGAAAAATCTTTGTTCAGTGGGTAGAATCTCCCTCCTCCTCCCAGTTTTCTCCCCTTAACTCTTTAACACCCCCCACCACCGACTTCAGAGTGCTTCTGCAGGGCCTTCATGGCCACCAACTGCCTTAAGGTGCATCATAGCTAGGCCCAGTATTGTTTCCATCCAGTATGTAAATGTACACTCCCAGCAGGTAGCACCAGATAGCTATTGCTAGCAGTAATTGTGAACACTGAACAAGAATCAAACCTGAAGCCAGCTTCTACTTTTCTCCTGCCCACCTGCTCCCCTCCACTTATTGTCTATTCCCTCCTGTCTTTCTCTCCTTCTACAATTTTTACAGCCCAATTGTTAGAATTCCTAGTTTTAATTTCAGTAAGGTTATAAGTATAGAACTATGGATAGGTGTGATTAATTAAAGTCAGTATACTTCAGGGGTTCAGATTTTGTCATCAAACCACAAAACTAATGCTCAGCAGTCTGCCAATCCCAAACTTACATTCAAGTTCCATTTAAAAGCTATATGTGGTTTGAATTTTATGTAGAATTACTGACATTGGTGCTGCTGGTTTTTCCACTGTGGTCAGTTTGGCAAATGTCATAATTAGTATCTGACGGTTCTAAGTGCTATTATTTAGGGAACAGTAAAGTACAGACTAGGTAGTCAGAAATAAAACCATTTAAACATTATGATCAAATTAACGTGTAGCAGTTTTTATTTAAGAATAAATAACCAGCTTTGACCTAAAGGTTCACTTCAGTTTAATTGCAGAATGCTGCAATCATAAGTGAGGCATTAAGCGCTCTGTTATATGACTCAGAAATACTGTATTCTTGTAAGATATACCATAAAGGAGATTTAACTTCAGAAATTATGGATAAATGTTCTATTCATTGGATATTTTCATGTGCTGATACTGGGCTATAATAATAGTAGAGGAGAGTAACAAAATATTTTTGTACTGTTTCTGGGACGTGTTTCCTAATGTGCAAAAGAACAAATGCAGACCCAACTGTCACTAGCTGAATCAGTATTGTTAAAGTATACTTTTGAGCTTCATAAGTATCCAGTAAAACTACTGATAATTCTCTGACACCATAGAAAGGTTTTTTTAAATAATTTCTAGAATTACATTTTCTTCAGTGACCATTTACAATAAATATATTCATTTATAAAAATAGTGTGTCACGGACAGAATGTGTGCGTTCTCTCACTGCACATAATCGGTGTGTTTTGTATGGAAAGTAGTGTCTTTTCTTGCCCTTGGAGTGTGTATTCCAATTAAATAATTCAGCAGCAGGCTTTCATGAGTTTAAAATAAAGGTTATTTATTCTCACACACTTACCCTGAATTAATGCAACACCACAAACTCGATCTCACGCAAACAAAGACACACAGAAAGATAGTGCACTTTTACAGTTTGCAGTTAATTCAGTCTCTGGGTTATCATTTCCAGTGTCCCACATGGCAGGCTTGTGGTTTCTTGTATGATTTAAAGTTGAAGTGAGTATCTTGTAAAATGAAAGGTTCACAGCATGTTGCGAGGTTTCTTGTAGTTGAATTTCTAGGAGGTTGGTTCTCTGGTGAACTTTACTGGAACACGGTTACATACCCTCGCTGCTTGATGACATGCAGCTAGATTGAGCCTGGTTCTCAGACTGGCCAATGACATGATTCTGATGGATCTGCTGGGTCCTGGGGTAATAAGGCTGCAGTCCCTGAAACCAGCTTTGATCACATGACCACAGGTTCACACTTCTGAGGCCCACCCAGTCTAGTTAGGATGGGGAACGCCATTGTGATACAATGGAAAGTTGATAGTGGCCATTGAGTTTTGATTTTTCCTTTTTGTCCAAAGTGAAGCATGGAAACAGACAGTCTGGAAACTCCATCGTTTTTAGGTGTTGGCCCATCTTTAAACAATGAGATGCGTGTGTTCCATGAATGTCTATGAGGTATCCTCACCTATGTCCCTATTTAATTAGTATTCAAGTATTCACTGTAGACTTGATATTGTCTGTAGTCCACATGCCAAAAGTCACATGATTTGTGGCAACCATCTTAACAGCTTGTTTGTGTCCAATTTTTAAAAAATTGACAAAGTTCATATGACATGCTATACTGGACATGACCAGCAGTAGTGGAAAAAGTTGTTGTCATTGTACCTTATTTTGCCCACTCCCAAGACTCAACAGAAATCTGTCTTTTAAGGGTGATATCTGTGGAGACATTGGGCAGAATTTAACCATTGGCTGGCGGGCGGGCCTCACCGGCTCGGCGGCAGGCGGGCAGCCGAACCCCGCCGCCGAAACAGGGCCTGCCGCCATTTTGAGTGGGCAGGCCAATTAAGGCCCGCCCAGTGGCCTGCCTGACAGGAAGCGCTATGTGCTTCCTGTGCGGGGGGGGTGGAGGGAATCCCCATCTGTCAAAGTGCGCTCTTTCGCGCATGCGCGCGAAAGAGCACACTGCTCCCTGAGGCAAAGTCCTGTCTCAGGGAGATTCCTAAGAGGTGAGTAAACTCTGAAAATAGATAAATATTAAAGTTATTAACATGTCCCCCTCATGTGAAAATATTACACGAGCTGGGACATGTTAATAATAAACACACAAAATTTATTACATTTTTTAAAAACGGACATGAAACTTCATCCTGCCAGTGGATGAAGTTTCATTAGTAATCTGCAGCCCGCTGGGGCTCCTGGCCTGCCCACCAGCCTTAAGGTTGGCTGGGCAGGGTGTTTAATTACGTTAATTAGCCTGTCAATGGCCTTAATTGACCATTGACAGGACGGAGGGAGGACAGCTGATTTCGCTGTCCGCCCGCCTTGGTAAATATTTAAAGGGACCGGGATGACGTTGGGGGTTCCTCCCGATGTCAGCCCACGTCATTTTCCCGTCGGCGAGCAGGCCCCGCCCCCAAATCGCCAAGAGGAAAATCCTGGCCATTGGCTGCGCCCTTTTTCACTCAGTTATTTGTTTAATTTCCTTCTGTAACACTCACGATTTGATACAAAGGACAAAGATATGCTCTTAAGATGGCTGCTGAAAGATGTTAATTTTAAAGGCATAAAGAAACTACGAGTTTTAATTGCTTTGGCTGCCCAGATCACCTGGTCAATATTGCCCTCTTTTGGCATTAGAATGCCATCATGTTTTAGGGTATCAAAATTGTGCCATTATCAATCCAGTATATTTGTACAGAAGTTGTAAGGATATTACGTTGGTCTCCAAAATAAAGGGCTCTGACTTATTATTTTGATCGGTCTTTGCAACCAGGACTACTCTGGAGGACAAGTTGCATCCATTTTTGGCTCAGTCAAGTGTCAGAGAACAAGATCCTCCAAGCAGGGGAGTGTATTTTCCTGAATCACTTGAAGCTTGTCTTAAAATAGTCCAGCCAAGTAGACTATTTATGGAGGCTTTTGAGTAGACTGTCCTACCCTTTCAGTCACTAACAGTGGTGTGGGTGCAAAGGCTAACTTGTTGGGGGAGAAGTCAGGATAGGGAGGTTATGATAAAATTGTAAAAGCTTTAATTACCAAAGAAACTTTCCACTTGTCACAGGGAACATTAGGTGCGGTGGAAATTAACTGTGATATTAAAAAAAGTCTTGCAGATCTAAGTTAATGAAGAAAAGGATAATGCTTCTTTATAATTCCACCAAAAACAATTTCTGAATATAGAATCCACTAGGATTAGGTTCTCCGTGAATAAAATGTCATAAATGAGAGAATTTTCTGCAAATACATGTTCTGTTGGGAAATACACTCAAAACTCTTGTGTAAATATACAAGTACCACCTGAATATTAACTCCGATTGGAAGAAATTAGTTTAAAACACATCCATTTAAAAAGTGCTTTGTAGCCTCAGGACGCCCCAAAATATGTCGCAACCAAAAAATGACTTGGAAGTATAATCGGCGTTTATTTTATGTCTGTAAACACTGGAGCCAGTTTGCACATAGTGAGATCCCACGTTATTATTTGTTGTTTGTTTGTTAAGGAAGCAATGTTGAGCAGTTACCAGGAGAAACCTCCTGCTCTTTTTTGTATAACACCGCGAGATCTTTTCGGTCCAGCTGAACAATCAGGCAGGGCCTCAGTTTAAGATTTTGTGTGGAAAGGCAGGATCTCTGACACTGTAGCAGTTCCTCAGCATCATACTGAAATGTTAGCCTAGATTATATACCCCAATCCAGGAGTGGAGCTTCAACTCAGAACTTCTGACTGCAAGGCAAGCATGCTACAAGCTGCTGACTAAGGATTCAAAAGACACCAGTTATTGTAAGGATAATTTTTATTCACTCCACAAGGCCAAATACTTCAAGGGTATTGTTTTCAGATTGCAGTTAGTCGACTTGCAACATGGAATATTAGAATGACAAACACAATCAGTGTAAACATAGGAATATTATTGATCCCACAAAATGTCTTTCATATTTAGCTTCAAGACTGCAGTGTTTATTATAACTAATTAGTAGTACACATTTTTAAAGTGAAAATTGTCTTTGATGTTTTCCAGTATTTCCATCTGAAATATCAAATACTTCACATTTGATATGTTTCTGAAATATCCTGTCTGCTGTCTGGGTGTTTCTCTTGAGCAAGAAAGACTTATCCATATTTCAGTATCTGAAATGTAATTTACATAATTCCAGCTGCTTCATCAATGATTTTCCTTCCATCATAAGGATGTTCGCTGATGATTGCACAATGATCAGCACCATTCACGGCGACTCAGATACTGAAGCAGTCTATGTCTAAATGCAGCAAGACCTGGACGATATCTAGGCTTGGGCTGACAACTGGCAAGTAACATTGATGTCACACAAGTGCCAGGCAATGGCCATATCCAACAAGAGAAAATCTAACCATCGCTCCTTGACAGTCAATGGCATTACCATCGCTGAATTCCCCACTATCAACGTCCTAGGGGTTAGCTTTGACCAGAAACTGAACTGGACTAGCCATGTAAATACTGTGGCAACAAGAGCAGGTCAGAGGCTAGGAATCCTGAGGTGAGTAACTCACCTCCTGACTCCCCAAAGCCTGTCCACCATCTACATGGCACAGGTCAGGAGTGTGATGGAATATTCCCCACTTGCCTGGATGAGTGCTGCTCCAACAACACTCATGAAGTTTGACACCATCTAGGACAAAGCAGCCTGCTTGATTGGCACCCTGTCCTCAAACATTCACTCCGTCCATCTGTTATGACCTGGCAGGTGATGTGTGTCAGGCAGACCAAATCCACAAGGGAAACTTAGCCACGCTACCACAATGGTTTTGCAATTTGTATTTATTGCAAGAAGATTTGTGCACTGAATTCAGAAGCAACGAGTCCACCAACACCCTTTTAGAGATTTTAAAAATTAAATTATAACATTTATTAACAAAAGAAAAGATTTCAAGCACATACGTAAGATTACAGTTACTTAATACTGTAACAAATCCTAAAATTCTTAATTAATCTGACTCCCAAATACACACCCCCTTTAAGGCAACAGTCCAAAATATTTTTCAAATATAAAACCAAGCCATAAAGTTCCCACTGGTCCCACTCAACAGTGGAATTCCAAAACCTTTTCTCCGATTTTAGTTACTGGACACAGCAGACTTTTGCAAAAAATGGCAGCAGACTTCTTCAAGTGTTTCACACACTCCTATTAGACCTTCCATGGCCCCCCAACATAGCCTTTCATTCCTCTTTATATATGTTTCTCTCTCTAATCTGTAAATTACATTGTTTCATATGTCTTTTCAAATTTACTTTTCCCATAATATAAAAATCTTTCATGTTGCCAATATGACCTCTTTCCTTTTGGTAAAGATAAACACTGCTTGGTCTTGCTTATCTTACCAGTTGTAAACATCCTACCATTCCTGTGAAATACAAACAACAACTTCACTCATTTAAAAATGCAAATTTTCTTCACACCTCATATGCTAAGACTTTGTCCATGTTTATTCATTAGCATTTCTACACCTGACTCGTTTTGATAATTTCAAGCTTGCAGTCTAGCTGACTTCAATTCAATTAAATCACACAGAATCGTCCATACTCACCTCTATAAACCTAGTTTACAATAGACTGCAATAATATTATGAAAAATATTATAATTCCGTGACAGTGGCAGCTGTGTGTACCATCTACAAGATACACTGCAGGAACTCAACAAGACTCCTTAGACAGCACATTCCAAACCCATGACCATTACCATCTAGAAGGACAAGGGCAGCAGATACACTGGAACACCATCACCTGGAAGTTCCCCTCCAAGCCAGTCACCATCCTGACTTGGAAATATATCACCGTTCCTTCACTATCGCTGGGTCAAAATCCTGGAATACCCTCCCTAATGATACTGTGTGTGTACCCACACCACGTGGACTGCAGCGGTTCAAGAAGGCAGCTCACCACCACCTTCTCAAGGGCAGTTAGAGACCGACAATAAATGGTTCCCTAGCCAGGAATGCCCACATCCCATGAATGAATAAAAACAATTACAAAGAGGTCCGGTGAAGACAATGGGCCATAACTTTCAAGCTCCAGGGCCGTGTAACTGGGGTTACCCCAAATATGTGCTGGGGAACACCCCTCACCACGAAAGTTCCCAGGTAAGGTCTGCAAGGCACTTGCCTGAGAAGCACAAACTTCCCCTGGGCAATTGCCCTGCACTGGGAACCATCTGAAAATGCGATTTAAATCTCAAACTTCAGATGGTTCTGACTGTGTTACATCAATAGTTACCCAGAAAAAATTAGAATTAAAACTACTTCTAACTGCTGCACAACTACTTACAGACCCACACCGATTTCCCCCCCCCAACCCCCCATGGGACTCGTCTCCAATGCAGCAGCGCCTGACTGAAGGCTTCAGGAACGCGCTTCCCTGCACGGTTCTCGCCCAGCCTGATTTGGAAGGTCGGGCGAGACAGAATCGACAAAAATGGTAAGAAAGTAGGAGTGGAGTGGCAATCCGACTCTGATTACCACTCCGTGGAAATTCAGGCCCATAAAGTGTGAGGACCACTTCAATCAATAGCATTGTGCGTATAAAAATTGAAGTGGTGGGGGGTGGAGGGATTAAAGCACCATCACACACAAGTTTGAGATCCCAGCAGGTTCTGAAGATAACATGAAAGTTGATGCAGCACTTCAGGTTCTTGGACCTGACCATTGGAATATTTGGGAAGATTATGAATCAGTAAGCTTGGATTAGTAATTGCCATTTTTTTTTAACAAAGGTGAATAAAAATGCACTTTTAATTTCTATTTGACTCATAAAAGATGAAACGTTGATCCAGACCATGAAGTCTTTTGTATTAAAATTTTAAGTTATCTTTTATTCCAATTTGTATGTTCTTCCAAATCTTTGTGTTGCCTTTTTCTATATTAAGCAAATATGCTTTGGTTATGTTGAGTTGAAAATCAGTTTTGCTAGTTTTTTACATCTTTCATGCAAGTTGCTTGTATGCATAGATTTATATTCTAAATCTGAATTAATTTACCCCCGTTTTTAAAAAAAACTCAACTGTTTAGATGAACTGGCATTTATCATTAAAATCTTTGATCTATTATTGTGCTGCACATTTGTCTTGAATCTCCACATTGTATATTATTATTGGCTATCCCTTGCTGGCTAGGATGATTGTCTTCCATGAGTCTGAAGATGGCTGATGAGGCCGATTCAGAATCTGCAGACTTTATAGCATGGAGGGCATTTGTTGTCAAGTGGGATGTCTGGTTACGTGTTATTATGACATGTTCTTTTTGCTGCTCTCACTTTTCCTCTTCAATTTGCCATCGTTGGGTCCCAAAATGTTGGGATCCTTCCCACAGACTCTCCCACCATCTGGTTCAGTCCAGGGTGATGGCCTCCCAGGAGTTAATGTCAATGTTGCATTTCCTCATGTTGGCTTTCTGCACATCCTTAAAGCACTTCTTCTGTCCTCCTCTGGTGCATCTGCAATGATTGAGCTGGGAGAACAAGACCTGCTTTGGGAGCCTGGCATTTGGCATCCAAACTATATGACCAACCCAATGAAGCTGATGGTGAATGATCATAGCCTCAATGCTTGTGGTGCCTATTTGTGAGAGGACACTGATGTTGGTGTGTCTGTCCTCCCACTAAATATGTAAGATGTTCCACAGGCAAAGTTGATGGTATGACTCCAGTGCTTTGAGGTGCCTCCTATACATTGTCCCATGTTTCAACCCCGTTCAGTAAGGTAGGGACCACGACTGCATGGTTGGTTTCAGTTCTGATGTCGCAGTCTTCAAACACTCACTTCCTCAGATGGCCAAAGGCTGCACCAGCAATTTTCAGTAAATTGGTGTCAAAACAATAATAATCTGCTTACACTGTGGAGCCGCCATTTCTGCCTCGTGTAACTGTGTACAATTAACATTACTTCCTGCAAGTCAGTCTAGCTTTTATAATTGATCAGCCATATCTGCTGAAGGATTGAGGTAGATCCTCTCTGGCGCATGTTCCTCCTCTTCTGTTTAAATGCTTTGGTCTTTAAAAAAAAACCAATGTACTGAAGCCAGGTATGTATCTATAAGTGATGTAGTTACATTTACAAATGCTGTTTACCCCTTCCCTTCATCTATAGTGCTGAAAGTTTGATAAAACGTGCATTCGCATTTTTGATGCATTGCTGAAAAAAATACTACTACTACCACCAAATGACTATTTTTGATGCAATGAGATTGCAACTTCAAATGTGGAGCTTCCTTTAATGTCAATTGCTGGGTAAATAATATGATGGTTCTTTTGGCATGGTTTGGTTTACTATTACAGTAAAGTCAATGCTGAATCGTGTTTTCGCATTAAAAATTGCAATAAATCAACAGCAGCGGGTATGTTTAAATATCTGAAATGCTCTAGAAATGTTGGTGAATTTGGAACTGATTTTTGTGTTTTTAAAAAATCATTGCAAATGACTGTTCCCTCCCTGGAGCTTAACTAGTTTTAACTAATTGAAGAAATGGGTTAAGGCTTAGTATTGTTGTTCTATGCAGAATTTTCCTTCATTTAACAGCATTTTTTTTCCTCTTGCGTTCAAATCAGAAGAAAGATTAAGTTTTCCTGCCCTTTTTGCCAAAATGTTATTTTTCACATTTGTTCTTTTTCTTGTTATCTGGATATGAACTTCAGATGTTTTTACTTTCCACGAATCCACTTTCTCTTCCTGTATTAAAATTGATGCATTCCAGAGGAAACTAGATAAGCACATGAGTAAGAAAGGAATTGAAGGATATGCTGATGAGGTTAGATGGAAAGGGGTGGGAGGAGGCTTGTGTGAAGCATAAACATTGACATTGAATCTATTTGATTGAATGTCCTGTCTCTGCGCTGTGTAAGTACTTTGTAAACTGCTTTTCGAAGACCACTAAAGGAAGAGGTATGAGGAGAAAGTAGTGACAATTGATATGAGGACCCTGGTTTTTTTGTTGTTTAAACTGTGTATTAAAACTGTTGGGTATGCTGCACACCAGTAAGCTCTCACATTTTGGAATTTGTGTATTGGAGTTTCCTTACTCTTCTCTCCTGTTATTCTTAACCCAACCACCAACCCCTGCCACCTTTAACCACCTGCACCAGATCTCAGACTTATTTTCTTGGATGCAGCAAACATTCAGACTGAGGCATCCATTTAAACATACAGGTTGTTTCAACATACTATTGGAGAAAGAGGCTGTAACTTTCCAATTTGTTGTAATCTGATGCTGTTTTGAATTGTGCTTGTACTGTAAGTGGTGATGTATTTCTATATCTGTGGTGTAATTTCCTTAGAGGAGCAATTTTTGGAAGCAAATTTTGGGAAATGGAATTAGTGTTTGTAAAATCATACAAATGAGAGTATGTCTAATAACTAGCCATTGTTACGATTATTAATATTATTGGCATCCGTCCAGCTCAGGAGACAATGGACTACGCCCAGGGTGTATGTCACTTCCGTATTGAACATAGTCTATTGTGTCTATGGAGGTAGATTTGTCAATGGCAGGCCCTTCCACAGCTGGCACAGATGAATAGCATTGGCCCAAGGTGGACTGATTTTATTTTTCCTTTCAGCGGGCTCTTTTCTGCCATCTGGTCATTTCTTTTGTCTTCTGCTTTTTCCACACCCTGACTGCTTGTTACTAGGCACTCTGGTCAGCAGCAAGGACTTCCCATGCATCAGCTCCGATCCTGGTCAGTTTGAAATCTCGCTTGCAGACACCCTTGTATTGCAATCGTGGGCGACCTGTTGGTCTTATGCCCATAGCAAGCTTGCCATAGAGCATGTCTTTGGGGTTGCGGTTGTCATCCAGCCAGCTCAGATGATCCAGCCAACAGAGTCGCCGCTGACTCAAGGTCAAACATGGTGGTGATACCTGCTTACTGGCGTATTTCCTTATCAGCACAATCTCCTGCCAGGAGATGTCTAGTATTCATCTGATTGTAACTTTATGCAAGAACTTGTAGACTGTCTTTGGTGCTTTTCTTTACTCATGACTGATGTGAAACTTGTTGCAGAAATGCCTTGTCCAATTTGGGTTTGAAACAGACTATGTAAAACATATTCTACAGAGTGTGTATCAGATGAAATACCAGCCTACAGAATTAATTAAAGCTTGAATTGTAGATAACTGGCCTTATATAGTTGAGAATATTTAATAAAAACAAATACTGCAGATGCTGGAGATCTGAAAGAAAAACGAAGTGCGAAAAAAACTCAGCCGGCCCAGCAGCAACTGTGAAGAGAGAAACGGAATTAACATTTTGAGTCCAATATAATTGTTCTTTGGAATATTTAATGTTTTCCAGCAGTCATATATCAATGGAGAAGAATAGCACACATCAAAAGTAAACATGCTCAGAGCAAGTAATCTGCATTTAAAATTTATAAGATATTTCATTTTAACATAATTTAAGCAGGATGATAGCTGTATCAGGGGCAAAGCAGTTTGGAATGCCAATACTTAATAATTAACTACTTACTTATGTTAACCTTGGTAAACTAATTTCTTGAGAACAACATTTTTGACTCTTAAAATATTTTCGAAGTCATTACAGACTTTATAGTACCCTTGTCGTGCACTTATCATTATATCATGTATTTCAAATATCTCAAACAATTTACCATATGATGAATTTCTTTGAAGCACTTTTGTAGTACATGACATAATTTTTTAGTGCTAGAAATTTTAGTTTAAATCATCTTGGCTTCCTGATTTTTTTACAAAAGCAAAGTATTGCAAATGCTGGAACTCAGAAATAAAACAGAAAATGCTGGACATACTCAGCAAGTCAGGCAGCATCTTTGGAGCGAAACAGTTAACATTTCGGGTGGATGATCTTTCATCAGGATAGTTCTCATGAAAGTTCATCCACCTGAAACGGTAACTTTGTATTTCTCTCCACAAATGCTGCCTGACCTCAGTATTTCCAACATTTCCTGAAATTGCTGGTTGTGCATGGATATATTGGCATACATTTTTTTACATTCAGAAAATGTAAAGCCTGCTGCAGTACTTTGCTTAGATTGTATCTTAGTGAACTAGACCTTTGGTCACCTTTTTGTGGTAAATACTAACTTTGCATTAGAGTAATCAGTAGCAAATTCAAACTTAATGCTTTCTGCCTTGAGTAGCTATGACTATAATCAGTTTATTGCCAGATATTTTAGTGGAAGACCCCATAATAGTGTAGAGCATTGTAACAGCATGCCTGATCTTGGTACACATTGACTTTCTGCTAGCCAGTCACATAGCTACAAAGCATAGGTTGCTGGCTGGATATATGGAGGTAAATAATATTTGCATAAAAACAGAATGGATTGGGGAATACTTTTACCAGATAACCAAGTTCCTTTGGTGTCAAATTTTATCTTGATGATCTTTGAGGTGCCATTCAATGTAACCATTATTCATATGAGAACTTTGACTGCAGAGAGCATCATTACTGAGCCTGCTATATTTTTATACATAGCACATATATTTTCAGTAGGATTTGTATGATGGTGATTGAATGGGTATCTCGCTCCTTTTCCCCTCTAGGCCAAGAAGGCCAATTATACTAACCTTGCTGAAATTTCAATTTGGCTCTGACATGGTCTATCCAGCTTAGTTATTTGATGAGCCAGTGAAGAAATTTAGAACTTTTACTCAAATTAGCAAAAAGTTAACTTGGAAGCTAAATCATGATCAGAATTTGGCAAACAACTGAAACTGACATGAACTTTATCGCTGCTGAGGAAGGAGGAAAGAAGACACATGTTGCTTAAAGTTGGCTCTAGCTTCATGTTTCGATCTCCCAGCTGAGAGAATGTACTTTGTGTTGATATGATACAGAAGTAGCCCTGTGGAGAGCTGCTATGTTTCGTCCTTATTTTGGCAGGCTGGCTGCAAATGATGAGCTGACATTACCATGCCTCTGAGTCCACGTCAAAAAATGTAAAATTAGGTTCTTGCTGGGACTCTATTCCCAAAACTTTTCCAGGAGGCAAAGCTAACTGGCAACCTTCTAAACGTTGATCCATCAGGCACATCGTCTAGGCAGTTCCCTTTTGGCCAAAAGATCCAACAGGGAAAATTTCAGTTGAGCTACAGGTAAATAGAAGATGCCCTTCCTCCAGGGTGAGATATATGCATTTTTGAAATATGGCTTGTAAGCCTAGATTGAAACTGTTCTCTCACATATAATGTGCATTTAATTGCACCCTAATATTTAGAGTCTGGATTCCTCAATAAGTTATCTATAAATGCTCAACAACATCCTAAATGCCTGTTTTTTTTTACTTTTCAGCATGATCGACTCAGCAGGTAAGAACTTTGCCATATTGTATTGCGCAAGTACTGTACCTATTGCCAGAAAATGGTTTAGCGTACTTCTTTTTCAGGTGTCAGCTGTTTTCTTATACATGTTCCATGAACAATAATATTTTGGTAATCTACATAATTAGAGGCAGATTTGACTTAATTTTTGATATTTAAAAAAAAATGGCATTTTGTTGCTACAATTGATCATAGCATCTTTATAGTTCATTTAAGATTATCAATATGGTCTGTTAGCAAAATATTCAACAAGATTCAGGCCTCATGCCAATAAATAAGACTCAACCAGATATTCATTTATTGCTTTCAGTATGTCCGTCTTAACATAAATTTATGTTAAGATGCACTGCAAATTGCTTGGAGTGCCTTAACATTAAATGGTTTGGGATTCAGTGCAAGTTCTGGGCTCAGTGATTCTGCATTTGTTTGCTTGTATAAACGTTTGTACAAATCTGATAAATATTTGTTTTATCACAAGAAGAGTTCCTTAAATAATGGACTCATTCGTTGTATATGTATTAACTGGTTTAGACATTACCCATGTTTGACTTGATGCCATGAGACTTCATGACGTCCAGAGTCTATGTTGAAGACTCCCAGGGCACCACCGTCCCGAATGTATACCACTGTGCCGCCACCTCTGCTGGGTATGTCCTGTTCCGCCCCCCCCCCCCCCCCCCCCCCCCCCCCCGCCCCCCAAATCAACAGAACACATTCGAACCCGGGTCTTTAGAGCATTATCCTGGGTCTCTGGATTACTAGTCCAGTGACAATACCACTACGCCACCATCCCCTGCTGATGGTCACTGGACTAATAATGCAGAGACCCAGGATAATGCTCTAAAGACCCGGGTTCGAATGTGTTCTGTTGATGCTCTGGGGACCTGGGTTCAAATCCCACCACAGCAGATGTTAGAATTTGAATTCAATAAAAAGCTGGAAATAAAAGTATAATGACCATGAAACCATTGCGTAAAAACTCATCTGGTTCACTAATGTCCTTTAGGGATGGAAATCTGCAGTCCTTACCCGGTATGGCCTGCATGTGACTCCAGACCCACAGCAATGTGGTTGACTTTTAAATGCGCTCTGAAATTGTCTGGCAAGCCACTCAGTTGTATCATACTGCTAGAAAGTCTATAAGGAACAAAACCGGGGGGACTACCTGGCATCGACTTCGGCACCAGAAGTTACATTGGCAAACTCAGCCCTGTCGACCCTGCAAAGCCCTCCATACTAACATTTAGGAGACTGTGCCAAAATTGGGAGAGCTGTCCCACAGACTAGTGAAGCAGCAGCTTGACATAGCCATCCTCACAGAATCATAAATTACAGATAATGTCCCAGACACTACCTTCACCATCCCTGAGTATGTGCTGTCCAAACGGCAGGACAGACCCAGTAGAGGTGGCGGCACAGTGGTATACAGTTGGGAGAGAGTTGGCCTGGGAGTCCTTAACATCAACTCGGGCAACCTGAAGTCTCATGGCATCAAGTCAATCATGAGCATGGAAACCTCCTGCTGATTACCACATACCACTGCCCCCCGCTCTCTCTCTCTCTCCCCCCACCCCCACCTGCGCCCAGCTGATAAATCTGTGCTCCTCCATGTTGAGCATTACTTGGAGGAAGCATTGAGGTTTGCAAGGGCACAGAATGTTCTCTGGGTGAGCAACTTCAATGTCCATCATCAAGACTGGTTCAGTAGCACCACTACACACTGAGCTGGCCGAGCCCTAAAGGACATAGTTGCTAGACTAGGTCTGCGACAGGTGGTGAGGGAACCAGACAAGAAGGGAAAATATACTTGGCCTCATCCTCACTAGTCAGCCTGCTGCAGATGTATCTGTCCATGACAGTATCGGGAGGAGCGATTGCCATACAGACCTTGTGGAGACAAAGTCCCATCTTCACATTGAGGATGCCCTCCATTGTGTTGTGTGGCACTGCCACCCTGCTAAATGGGATAGATTTTGTTCAGATCTAGGAACTGATGACTGGGCAACCATGAGGTGCTGTGGACCATCAGAAGCAGCAGAATTGTACTCAGCCACAATCTGTAACCTCCTGGCCCAGCATATCCCCCACTCGACCATTACCATCAAGTCAGGGGATCAACCCTGGTTCAATGAAGAGTGCAGAAGGGCAAGCCAGGAGCAGCACCAGGCATACCTAAAAATGAGGTGTCAACATGGTGAAGCTAGAACACAGGACTACTTGCATGCCAAACAGCATAAGCAGCAAGCAATAGACAGAGCTAAGCGATTCCACAACCAACGGATCTGATCTATGCCCTGCAGTCCTGCCACATCCAGTTGTGAATGGTGGTGGACAATTAAATAACTAACTGAAGGAGGAAATTTCACAAATATCCCCATCCTCAAAGATGGGGGAGCCCAGCACATCAGTGCAAAAGGTAAGGCTAAAGCACTTGCAATCTTCAGCCAGAAGAGCCAAGTGGATGATCTATCTTGGTCCTCTGGCAGTCTCCTGCATCACAGATGTCAGTCTTCAGCCAATTCAATTAATTCCACGTGATATCAAGAAATGGCTGAAGTCATTGGATACTGAAAAGGCTATGGGCCTTGACAATTTTCCGACAATAGTACTGAAGACTTGTGCTCCAGAACTTTCCGCACCCCTACCCAAACTGTTCCAGTACAGTTATAACACTAGCATCTACCCGATAATGTAGAAAATTGTCCAGGTATGTCTTGTACACAAAAAGCAGGACAAATCCAACCAGGCCATTTACCACCCCATCAGTCTACTCTCAATCATCAATAAGTGATGGAAGAGACCATCAACAGCACCATCATGCGGCAGTTGCTTAGCAATAACTGTTCTTTGACACTCAGTTTGCGTTCTGCCAGGGTCACTCAGCTCTTGACCTCATTACAGCCTTGGTTCAAACATGGACAAAAGAGCTCAACTCCCGAGATGAGAGTGACTGCCCTTGGCGTGAAGTCAGCATTTGACTGAATGTGGCATAAGGAGTCCTAGCAAAACTGGCATGAATGGGAATCAGGGAAAATAAACTCCACTGGTTGAAGTCATACCTAGTACAAAGGAAGATGGTTGTGGTTGTTGAAGGTCAATCATTTCAGTTCCAGGACACCACTGGAGGAGTTCCTCAGCATGGTGTCCTAGGCCCAACCAGCTTCAACTGCTTTGTCAATGACTTTTCCATCATATGGTCAGAAGTTGGGGTATTCGTTGAAGACTACACCACGTTCAGCACCATTTGGGACTCCTCAGATACTGAAGCAGTCCATGTCAAAACGCAGCAAGACCTAGACAGTATTCAGGCTTGGGCTGACAAGTGGCAAGTAACATTCACAAGTGCCAGGCTATCACCATCTCCAACCAGAGAGAACCTAACCATCGCTTCTTGACGTTCATGGCATTACCATCGCTGAGTCCCCCACTATCAACATCCTGGGGGTTACCATTGACCAGAAGCTGAACTGGACTAGCCATATAAATACTGTGGCTGCAAGAGCAGGTCCAAAGCTCAGAATCCTGTGGCGAGTAACTCACCTCCTAACTCCCCAAAGCCTGTCTGCCATCTACAAGGCACAAGTCAGGAGTTTGATGGAATATTCCCCACTTGCCTGGATGAGTGCAGCTGCAGCAACACTCAAGAAGCTTGACACCATTCAGGACAAAGCAGTCCGCTTCATAGGCACCCCATCCACAAACATTCACTCTCTCCACACAGTGTGGCAGCAATGTGTAACATCTACAAGATGCACTGCAGGAACTCACCATGTCTCCTTGGACATCACATCCCAAACCCACAATGCAACCATCTAGAAGGACAAGGCCAGCAGACACTTGGGAACACCACCACCTGGAAGTTCTCCTCCCAGCCGCTCACCATCTTGACTTGGAAATATATCGCCATTCCTTCACTGTCGCTGGGTCAAAATCCTGGAACCCCCCCCCTCCCAAACAACACTGTGGGTGTACCTACTCCACACGGACTGCAGTGGCTCAAGAAGGCAACTATCCACCACCTTTTAGAGGGCAATTAGAGATGTGCAATAAATGCTGGCCGAGCCCACATCCCATGAATGAATAAAAAAAATTCACATCCAGAACCACACAATGCACTGTCAAGTTGCATTCTCATTTGCTAAAACTGCTCACTATTCCAGGGGAGCACCCTGGAATGCAGATGGCCACCGGCTTTTCTCTACTGCAACCACCTTCTGGAACCCCCCTCGGCTGCCTCTTCCATCTTCAACTCCAACAAAAAGTGTGAAGTACTCATGGGCTGCTTTGTCACTAAGATTGAGACCTTCCAGTCCTCTGCCTCTGCCAGCCCACAGGGCTAAACTTCCTCTGAAGTTCCCCTCTGCCCAAACTCTGACCTCACATCTTTCTCTAGTTTATTTTCTATCTCCCTTCATGCCCTCTCTAAGCTCATCTTGTCCATGAGACATAACAACAACAAGATACTCATATAGCGCTTTTAACTAATAAAACATCTTGAAGTGCTGCAGGAGCATTCTAAAACAAGATGTGACACTGAGCCATATGGAAAGATATTAGGTCTTATGTCCAAAAGCTTAGGCAAATAAGTAGATTTTAAAGAGTGTCTGGAAGACAGAAGGGGAGGTGGAGAGGTGTAGGGAAGGCATTTGGAGCTTAGGGCTAAGGCAACCGAAGTTGTGGCTGCCAATGGCGGAGCAAGTAAAAGGGAATGTACTAGGGGCCGGAGTTAGAGAAGTGCATGTATCCTGGAGGGTTGTAAGGCTGAAGGAGATTGCAGAGGTAGGGAGAGGCGAGGCCATGGAGGGATTTGGAACAAGGATGAAAATTTTGAAATCAAAACATTGCTTGACTGAGAGCCATTGTAGGTCATTGTTCATAGGAGAGATAGGGGAACAGGGCTTGGCCTGCACAGCAGAGTTTTGCTTGCATCCTTGGGTGACACCAGAGATAATAGTTTGGGAACAGGAACAAAAGCCATTGCAAGCGATTCTCTAAGATTGAGTATTACATGTAATGGCTTCTCTTCCCATGTCCACTGGTGTTCCTCAAGGATCTATCCTTGACCCCCTCCTATTTCTCACCTACACGTCGCCTGTCAACAACATCACTGAAAGCACAGCATTAGTTTTCACATGTATGCCAATGACACCCAGCTCTACCCAACCAGCACCTTTCTTGACTCCACTGTTGTGAAACCATCAGACTACTTATCTGACATCCAGCACTTGATAAGCAGAAATTCCCTTCAATTAAATATTGGGAAGATTGAAGCCATTGGGCAGAATTTTCCGTGCCCGCTGGCATCGGGCATCATGGCGGGCGTGAGTGGATAATATGGTGGGAAGACCAAAAATCCATGTGAAACCAGTTTACATCGTCCACTCTGCCCGTGGCAGGCCACGTTTCCTGCCGCTGCACATCAGGAACTTCATTGTAATACATTCACATATCATTATAAGCCCAATTCACCAGAATTATCCCCCCCCCCCCCCCCCCCCCCAAGTGCTGGATCACCTGAGCATGCCGGCGTAATTGCACGCCGACGTATTTCACAACTCAACATAAGTAACGTGAACCTGGCGAGCTGCACTTCAGTGGGGACTTTGAGGCTTGTATGCCTACCATGCTTCAGGCAGCACTCACAGTCATCAGCGCCAAGCTGCGCAGGCAGCACCACATCACTTTTAGGGGGGCTCATGGGCAGGTCTCTACTTACGAGACCAGTTGTAAGCCGGGGGTGGCTTTTCAACGGCTGCAGAGCTATGGTTTGCTTGGGGAAGGGGGGGGAAGTAGCCTTGGGCAAGGGAAGAGGCTGCAGGGCTAGGGCATTACTGGGCAAGGGGGGTATCCCAGGGTGCATGTGAGTACACATGATGTTCTGTACAAGTGGCCTCAAGATGGCGTGGGCCGAGGAGGCAGTCTCCACAGGAGATGAGTCCAGATGGAGGTGTGTGTGTGTGTGTGTGATGATGTCCCTTGAGCTGGCAGTGAGTGAGATGCCAGTGAATGTGTGATGGGCTTGAGTGTGAGAGTTTAGAATGATGAGATGGCCGCCTTACCCTGGCGGCATGGTTGAGATCATTCATCCTCTTTCTGCACTGGATGGCGAACCCCTTCTGTGCAGTGCTGGCACTGACCACCACTGCCACCACCTCCCAAGCGGGTGAGACTGATGGGCCTCCTGCAGCCAGAGCGAGGGTAGGGGATTTTGTGGCGACTCTAACAGTTTTCAGAAAGCGTCCCAGGGATGCGTCATTGAATTGGGGGGCTGCAGTCTTCTTGCCTTTCGGGGCCATGTCTTCTGTGCAGCGGTCCTGGGCTGGAAGCACCGAGAGGGGTGCACTTTAAATATGGTGCTTGGCATGAGGAAGTGACTAGGTGACAGCGTGGCGGGTGGATCTGAGGGCACCCGCTAGCGAAACAGCGTGTTTCCCAGGAATGCATGATTAATGAGGTGGGATTGGGACGATATGGTGCGAAAATCCACCATTGCGGCCTGCGAATAAAACGTCCTTTCTCCTGCCCGCCACCGCACTTAGTGCAAATCTGGGATGAATCTGCTCATTATCTTCGGCCCTCACAGCAAACTTTGTTCCTTAGCCATAACTCCATCCCTTTCCTTGGCAACTGCCTGAGGCTGAATCAGGCATTTGCAAACTTGCTGTCATATTTGACCCAGATGTGAGCCTCTGACCACATATCGGCACCATCACTAAGACCACTAATTTCTATTTCAAAACTTTGCCTCAGCCTTTGATCATCTACTGCTGAAACCCTCATTCATGCCTTTGTTATCTCTAGACTTGAATATTCCAATGCACTCCTGAAACCTCTCCTACTTTCTACCTCACTTTCCTCCTTTAAAACAGTCCTTAAAACCTAACTCTTTGGTCAAGCTTCTGGTGAGCCCATACCTGGAATACTGTGTACAGTCTGAGTGTGTGGAACAACAGCAACCTAACTGAAAACATCAAACTGTTAATCTACCAAGCCTCAATCCTTGGTGTACTCCTTCACACTGGTGAGAACTGGGCAACATATTCTGGGCAGGAGAAAAGGCTGAGCAGTTTTCACCTTTGCTGTCTCAGAACTATCCTTTGCAAGACAAGGCCACCAACCTGGAGCGTACTAATTCCATCACCACATACTCTTTGCTAATCCAAAGATGTTCGTGTTGGCTTGGCTTGACCATGTTCATCGGATGGATGATGGCCATATACCCAAAGACCTTCCATGTGGTAAACTATCCATTGTGTCACCACCCTCCTGGGCGTCTATACCTCTGCTACAAAGACGTCTGCAAGCAAGATATGAGGAACATTGACACTGACAACTGGGAGACAGTTGATGATAGCCATGAACTCTGGAGGCTGACCGTTTGGAGAGAATGCAAGAGGTGAGCAGAAAAAAAAGCTCAGCTGGTTGAGAAAAGAGCCCAGAGAAAATCGAGGCCCCTGAACCGTGCACCTTCTCGGCCCACTATCTTCTTCTCCAGCAAATGCAGCAAACACTGCCATGCCAGAGTGGGGTTCTTGAGCCGTAGCAGGCGACGCTTAACACAGAGTTGACCACCAGGGCCCAAGCCATCACGTTACAAAATGAAAGGCTACCACCATTTTGTGGTTTTATTTAAGGTGGGATTGCATTGGGGACAGTTCAGGGAAGGTTTGCTAAGTTGATTCCTGGAATGAAGTGGTTGTCTCATGAGGAAAGGTTGAACAGGTTGGACCTATACTCATTGGAGTTTAGAAGAATGAGAGGTTATCTTATTGAAACATACGATTCTAAGGCGGCAAGAAAGGTTATATGCAGGGAGGGTGTTTCCCTTTGGGGGAGAGCCTAGAACTAAGGAGCACAGTTTCAAAATAAGGGGTCTCCTATTTAAGACTGAAAGGAAGAGGAATTTCTCCTGAGGGTTGTTAATCTTTGAAATTCTCTTCCTCAGAGAGCAGTGGAGGCTGGGTCATTGAATATATTCAAGACTTGAGTTAGACGGATCTTTGATATACATGAAAGTTGTGGGTTATGATGGGTGGGCAGGAAAGTGTTGAGGCCACAATCAGATCAGCCATGATCTTATTGAATGGTGGAGCAGGGTTGAGGGACCAAATGGCCTAAAGCTGTTCCTATTTCTTATGTTCTTATCTAACCTAACACCACCTCCGTTGGCTCAATGTCATATTTTGTTTATTATGGTCCTGTGAAACACCTCAGGATATTTGATGTTAAAGCTGCTATCCAAATATAAGTTGCTGTTGTAACAACACTTTATAATGCATTTTCAGAATCGGGTATCTGTTCTGAAATGCGACAATTTTAATTTTACTTAATGTGGACTTTTGATTTACAGTTGTATTAATTTGAGGCTGGTCAGCAGCTGCATTTTGTGTTATGGCCTGTAACATAACTGTAACTGTGGCTTTTGCATTTAGGTTGGATTCGGGATCATCAAATTCCTCGACAGCTGACAGTTACAGTGACCGGTTGTTGAGTCGAACTAGCTCGTACACGCGCAGGGAGAATCGACTGTCATCCCTTAGTAAACTAGAACAGGAAGACACCATAAAGGATTACAAGAAGGTAGATAATGGTGGGGGATTGTTGATGTCAGATTCTTGATCATTTGTAAACTTTTGGGTATGAATCTATATGACAGCTTTATATTTCAAAAATAATTTGTTTTCCCTGGTTTTGACCTTGCTTTTTGTCTTCTAACTCACTCCCACGCACAGACTCTGTCTTGCCCTTTCCAGCTACAGTTTTTTGTGAAGTTGAAATTTGCAGTGGGAATATTACCATTTATAAATCTGGGTGTTCCTACTTTCATGAATCATTAAAAGACTATAAATCTTGCTGAAAATTCTTGTTGTATTATCCTTTTGCCATATTGTCCCCCCGTACAGTGGGCAAATGCATAAGTAATGTGGTAGACCTTACATGCCAGATAACAGAATTATTTTAGTGAATATATTGATCTGCCCCTGGTAGTTTAAATGTAGTGAAGAGATTTTTGAACATCAGAATGATTTTCACAGTTTGATTCCAGCTCATTTACATAGCAGTGAGTTTTGATTCCCCAACTCCTCCTCCAAATATGGGAATTTTGAAGATTTTGCAACAAAATTAATAAAAATGTGACACACAATTTACAAGTTTTGCAAGAATACCTCAATTAATTTGGTAACGCTAGCAAATGACGTGAAATGGAGCACAAATAAGTTTACTCACAGCAAGACCAAATTAACAGGAAGAAACTGTATTAATACACAGCAAAGAATACACTATATAGGGAAATCCATTTTATAGTAAAATTCATTCAGTCTTAGAAATTTTCAGGCACTGTGCTAAACAGTTAGCCATTTCACGGTCCAGTGAATAAGGAAGCAGAATGTTGAGGTGTATTTATCCTCTGACAAGCCTTGATTAGTGTTGGGCACCAACATGTTGATTTCAATTTTGTAATCTCTTAATTTTGAAAGCCTTTCTGCTTTGTTCTGGACTCGTTTCTAGAATGTCCTAAGTGATGACCTGTGGGAGGTACTCTGCATACTTTTATAAACACCAGATGTTAACTTATTATTGTGCAAGTATTTTTGTTGCAAGGCTTGGAAGATGTCTAAATTTATATAAGAGCTTTGATGCTGACATGCAGCATTTTCTATGGCTATTTTCAAAATGACCAAATATAACGAGTTGTACTGGGGGAAAAGCATCCTATGTTGCACCGATGTGACTATTAATCTGGAACAAATCTGGGAATATCTTGAATATTTAGAAGACAATTTATGGAAGATCAAATTCTCACCGTCGGCGAGGGAGACATGGGCGTTTTGGTTCTCTATTTCAAGGATTGAAAATGGACATTTAGGTCTGTTGATTTAAAACCAAATCCCCGGGGTGAAAGGGCAACATTACCCACTTAATATATAGTATATATAATAAGTGCATTAACAATATACTTCAAAAATAGTGAAGGAATAAAGTCAGGAGGATCTTTTCCAAGACTGTCAAGTAATAATTAATGGGTGGCTAAATCATCTAAACATGGAGTTCTGAAAGTTGGGAATCTTTATAGAAGGCTGCAAGTAATTTTAAACACTTATGTATACTTGTGCAGTAAAATATGTATAATTTCAATGGCTTTGTAGTTTGTGTTAGCTTCGTCTTAAATGTAATTGCTCCTTTAACTCCATATTTAGTAACAAGAGTCGTTCTACTGAGCATTCCATCTATAAACAGATATAAATCACTCCAATTGACTTGAGGTTTTAAAAGAAACAGTGGAACAAGTGGTCTGTTCAGAGAACTTTAAATAGGCATGGCCCATAACATGATCAATTCAAGTAATGATCACTACACTCTCATAACATTGCTGAGAAACACCTGCTCGATTGTGTACCCGACAGAGAAAAATACTTATAAAAACTCAATATTTTTGCTCACTATTTGCATTCAAAATGTGCAGCTATTCTCTATCTTTCCATATCCCCTTCTCCTTCCTGCCTGTAGGCCGTGAAGTCCTCATGCAGTATGAGAGTGAATGTCTTCTATAAGTAGCAATGTTTAAAATTATGCCTGCAATACTTGTAGGCTGGGTGGGAAGAAAGTTCCTCACATTTAAAAGTAGCTCTTCCACTTTATTATTACCTTTGAAACAAAGTTGCAAACTTTATATATTTAAAAGAAAATACAATTCAAAAACTGCTAAAATAGTGTATGTAAAGATAAAATTGACTGCTCAAATTGAAATTCACAGTTTATGGTTGATTTAATCATTGATTTTGTTTTACAGTTATATGAAGAGGCCTTGACTGAAAATGAGAAACTTAAAGCCAAACTGCAAGAGGCACAGCTTGAGCTCACTGATGTAAAAGCACAGCTGGAGAAAGCTACACAGGTTCAGAGAGATTGAGAGATTTTCATGAAAACCTTTTTTAAATTTTAAATCCTTTGCTGTATAAAATTCCTGTTGATAATCTAACACAAACTAATGTAGGAATTTGTCCATTTCAGAAGCATGAAAGGATTTCTGATAAGTCTTCAATGATGGAGATGGAGAAAAGGGTACGTTAAGTTTCCACCTGTTCTCTCCCCCCCCCCCCCCCCCCCCCCCAACCCTTCCACCCCACGATCCCAACCACAAATTTCTGAGCATGTACAAATTGCCCAGGCAAAAATCTCCCCATTGTTAGTTTATTGGCAACTTAAATTCCCAATTGAAACTGTTCGCCAATTATTTTGCGTTACCCTTATAGCCAATAACAGCTGGTCACCCTGTACAGGTGGGTTGTAAAAAAACCTTTATTGTGAGTGATAAAAGCCAGATTGCTCCTATATTTCTACAGTTCTTCAATGCTCTACGCTTTATATTAAACCTATGACAAAGGTAATAACAACAATTATTACAAACCTCTCCCTTATTCTTATATAATTTGCTACAAAAACATTCTAAGGGTAAAAAAACAAACAATGTAGAAGTTTTAATTTATGCCTAAACGATTCCAGAGACTTAGGACCAAAATTATGGGGTCAACAGAGGGCACAAGTATATTATGAACTCAGCAGGGTTGTCTGAAATTTGGGCAGAACACAGGTATTCTGAGTTATCACAGAATTTGCCTATTAGTAGAGATTTCAGTTGGGTGCTTATGCGGTAGGATGAGGTGGGCATGTTTCTAAGTTACCCTGCAACTCCTGCCAGTTTGCATCGTTAGGCTGAGCAGGTTTGCACACCTACTGGGAGCCCACTTGAAGAGCACAAAAAAGTAAGGATCATGTATTTCTGGAATCCATTATCTTCTGAATGCAGTTCAATTGTTCCTGTATTGATCAGTTAACTTGCTAGTAGCTCTGTTTGGCCTCAAGAGCAGGAGCAAAAGTTGGAACAAAACATTCATTTATAAAGTTAAGGCCAGGAATGCTTTTCTATTTTTGTTATTCTAACATAGTGTAATTGGTCTCTAACAGGAAAAACGTGCTTTGGAAAGGAAAGTTTCTGAAATGGAAGAAGAGCTAAAGGTATATGGTTTAGGTTCTTTATTATGCTAACATGAATTGCATATCCCATGAGAGAGCTTCGAAAGTATTCCTTTATGCGACCAATTATATGAAGAACTTACTTCGGTATTGATGGCAAGTGCTTATTATGCACTTTGGCCGCCTATTAAGGTGTTTTAACAACTTCTCTTAACCTAGATTCCAGAAAATTGCATTTTTCCCATTTTAAGTTGATTGAATTATATGGGTAAAACCCAGTCTCACTCGGAAACCACGGGAATGGTTCATTTCTTCTATTATGTAACAATAGCAGGTAAGTGCTGTTCTCAACTCGGGAGCTAGAAATAAACACCCTTTATGAGGGAGGAATCAGCCGAATTAATCATTCCTTACCATTCTTGGTGCTCTTGCAACTGACTACTGTTATGATCTCGAGGGAGAGCATTAACTTTTTTTAAAAAGTAATTTGAACTCCAGTTAGTAACTGAAAGAAATTACGCCACAAGATTTCATGTTTTAAACAAAACTTGTGCTACCCATGAATTAAACAAAGCAGGTATTACTAATTTAACCCTTATTAAACCTGTATCATTCAACCCTGAAAATCTCAACAGGACACTCCATGTTCTATTTTTATTTACACCCAAGAGTTCCCCTGTATATTACAGCTGGTTCCTTCACTTCTCCTGAGTTCAACCCAGAGTGTGCGACAGCTCTTAGGAATTCACTTTTTTTCCCAGTCTGGCACTGAGACCTCCAGAGCTTGCTCTCCGCGTGGATATCACTGACGATCTCTTCCACTGGCCTTGCCAGGCAGATCTGACAATTTTAATTTCTCATGCACTTGGACTTTTCATTTCGAGCACGAGTCCCACTCTCAATTCCTGCATGGTAACTCGAGATCAGAAACATCACTGATTCCTAATGGCCTCTGTGCACCTTGCTGCTGGCAGATACAAATTACCTCCTCATAGTCCAAGCTGACTTGGTTTATTTCTGTGAGGAAAAACACACACAAGTACTCTCCTAACAAAGGGTAGTTCCCTGAAACCTATCCCCATGGCGATGTCATAGCAGGGATGTCCCAGATAGAGACTTAAATTAATTATATTTTACCTTCAAAACAACTCTTTGATTCTGGGACTCACGTGAATAATTTATTCATGTGAGTGACAGCCCTTTGACATCAAGGCAGCATTTGACAGAGTGTGGCATCAAGGAGCCCTGGCAAAATTGGAGTCCATGGGAATCGGGGGGGAAAACTCACCGCTGATTGGAGTCATACCGAGCACAAAGGAAGATGGTTGTGGTGGTTGGAGGTCAATCATCTCAGCTCCAGGACATCACTGCAAGAGTTCCTCAGGGTAGTGTCCTAGGCCCAACCATCTTCAGCTGCTTCACCAATGACCGACCTTCCATCATAAGATCAGAAGTGGGGATGTTCACTGATGATTGTACAGTGCTCAGTACCATCTGCAACACCGCAGATACTGAAGCAGTTTATGTCAAAATGCAGCAACCTGGACAATATCCAGGCTTGGGCTGTAAAGTGGCAAGTAACACTTGCACCACACAAGTGCCATCTCCAACAAGAGAGAATCTAACCATCGCCCCTTGATGTTCAGTGACATTGCCATCGCTGAAACCCCCACTGTCAATATCCTGGGGTTACCATTAACCAGAAACTGAACTGGACTAGCTACATAAATACTGTGACTAAAAGAACAGGTCAGAAGCTAGGAATCATGCGATGAGTAACTCACCACCTGACTCCCCAAAGTCCACCATCTACAAGGCACAAGTCAGGAGTCTGATGGAATACTCTCCCCTGGCCTGGATGAGTGCAGCTCCAACAACACTCAAGCTTGACATCATCCAGGACAAAGCAGACCACTTGATAGGCACCCCATCCACAAACATTCATTCCTTCAGTACCGACACACAGTGGCAGCAGTGTGTACCATCGACAAGATGCACTGCAGGAACTCACCAAGGCTCCTTGGGCATCACATTCCAAAGCCACGACTGTGACCATCTAGAAGGTCAAGGGCAGCAGGTACTTGGGAACACCATCACCTGGAAGTTCCCCTCAAAAAAACTCACCATCCTGACTTGGAAACATATTGCTGTTCCTTCATTGCCACTGGGTCAAAATCCTGTAACTCTCTCCCTAACAGCACTGCGGGTATACCTACATCATAGGGACTGCAGCGGTTCAAGAAGGCAGCTCACCACCACCTTGTCAAGGGCAGTTAGGGATGGGCAATAAATGCTAGCCTAGCCAGCAATACCCACATCCTATAAATGAATAAAAAAATTCTCTAATGCAAATAACTGCCCTCTTACTAGACGACTTGGTTCCATCAAGAAACCCAGTCTTTACAAGTTGCTTTTTGCTTTTTTCAGCTGGGGAAACCTACATAAATAATTGAAACCGCTCCCATTTACACTCCAACTTCAAAGCATTTTCTGAGATATCTTGAGACAAACGGTCTCCTCCAGATAGATCCAAAGTAACCATTATAATCCCATGATGTGAACACCTTTTGCCACCACCCCAAAAGCACAAAAAAAAACTTCACCTTTGAGCTGTAATTACCCCAGGTCTGTTTGTATTGCATTTACTTCAGTTTTGTTTGCCAGTTTCCAAAACCAGGTGCTTCCATTATCATCTTTTTAAAACTTCAATCCCCCCCTAAAAGTTTTATTCCTAAAACATATGAATCATGAAATTAGATATTTTCGTAACAGCATTTGACCAAAGTACGCAAGCCCTTTAATATTTTGTGCTGCATGTCTTCCATAAGTTAAAGGGGCTGGCTTGTGTGGGAATTTTCAGGTTGCTGTGTGGCTACACACCTTACAGGGAATATTGATCCCAAGGCACTTAACAAGAGTGTTATCAATAAAAACATTGAGCCACAGAAGGAGACATCAGGAGAGGTACATTTTATGAAGCATCTTAAGAGGAGAGAGAGAGGTTTAAGAAGGGAATTACGGAGCTTAGGACTGAGGCAGCTGAAAGGCACAGCCATCAGTGGCGGAATGATTAAAATCAAAGGTGCACAAGGGTTGGAAATGGAATAGCACAAATTCCAAAGGCTTGTTTCTTTTTTTATTCTTTCACATGATTTGGGCATCACTGGCTAGGCCAGCAATTGTTGCCCATCCCTAATTGCCCTTTAGAAGGTGGTGGTGAGCTGTCACCTTGAACCTCTACATTCTTTTGATGTAGGTACATCCAAAGTGCTGTTAGCGAAGGAGTTCCTGGAATTTGATCCAGCGACTGTGAAGGAGTGGTGATATTGTTCCACATCAGGATGGTGTGGCTTGGAGGGGACCTTGGAGGTGGTGGTGTTCGCATGCAGAGTTTTATGAACAAAAATTTATGTAAGGTGGAAGTTGGGAGGCTGGCCAGGAAAGCATTGGAATAGTCAAGTCTAGAGGTAACAACGTTATGAATGCAGATTTCAACAGTTTAGCTAAGGCAGAGTAGGAATTGAGCAATGTTACAGAGTTGGAGGTAGGCACCCTTTTCGATTGCGTGAATATGTGGTCAGAAACTTAACTCGAGGTCAAACACAACACCAATGTTGTGAAAGTCTTACTCAGCTTAAGATCTTTGCTAGGGATGGAATCAGTAGTCAGGAAATTGAGTTTCTGGGGGAGACCAAAGACAATGGCTTCACTCTTTCCAGTATTTAGTTGGAGGAAATTTCTGCTCAGCTGATATTGGATGTTGGACAATCAATGTAACAAATCAGACAGTGAGGGAGTCCAAAGAGGTGATGGTGAGATATTGCTGAATATCATCAACATGCAAGTGAAACCTGATGTGTTTTCAGATGAAATCACCAAGGAGTAGCATATAGATAAGAAATATAAGGGATCCTTTGGCGGAACTCCAGAAGTGGCATGACAGGAATGGGAGAAGCCATTACAGTTGATTCTCTGTCTATGATTAAATAGGTAAGAATGAAAGCAAGCTCAGGCAATTGCGCCCAGCCAGACAACAGGACAAGAGTTGGCGGGGGATGGCATAGTCAGCTGCAGAAAAGGCTGCAAATAGGTGGTGAAGAATGGGGAGGGTTAGTTTATCACAGCCACACTCAATGTCATTTGTGATTTTGATAAGGGCCATTTCAGTACTGTAGCACAGCTGGAAACCTAATTGGAGGGATTCAACCTGGAATTGCAGGAAAGATGGGCATGGATTTGGAAAGCAACAACACCTTCAACGACTTTGGGGAGGAAAGGGAGGTTGGAGTAAAGTGGTAATGTGCAAGGACAGAGGGGTCAAGGGTAGCTTTTTAAAGGAGAGGCAAATCTGAAGGGCAGGGCAGGGCAGGGGAACAATGTCTGTGGAGAGGGAAAGGTTAACAATATCAGCTAACATGGAACCCAGGAAGGAAAGTTGATTAATCAATAGCTTGGTTGAATAGGGTCAAGAGAATAAAAGGTGCATCTCGTGAATTAGATGAGATCTAAGCAAGAATTGCAGGAGATGGGATACAATGTAGAGAACAACACGATTTCAGGGCTAAGGCATCAGGCAACATTTGAGGATCTTTGTTCCGATGGGGAAGCTCTGGCCTGGGGGCTGGATGCAGCCCATTGTGCTTTTTCATCTGGCCTGTGCTGGAGATTTCAAACAATATATTGGAGAAAACAATTCCTAAATAAATAGTCATAGAATGAAGAAAACGCAAATAATTAGGGACTGAGAAAAGATTATTTAAATATTCCAATTAGTATTTTTTAAAAATCTGTTTAATATTTCAGTCCATGCCAACACCATGGGAAATGAAATGACAGTGTAAATGAGCCTCCTGCCCAGATTTCAGGAAGCTACTGTAAAGGAAAGGGGCAGGGACAGAACCATAAAGAAAGGGATTAATGATGGAGTCACATTCAAAGCACTTATTTTGCGTATCATACATTTCCTTTAACAGATTTTGCCTATCCCATTTTCTAATATTCAAATGCCACTTTCTAACACTTAGAGCAGTATCTGGGTGAGGAATCAGTGACGGATAGACTGACTGGAAACCAGCTGGGAGTGTCAGCATGCTAGTGGATTGTCGGGCAAAGCTTTGAATATCCTTAGAGAATTGTTGGCACCTTAACAGAAACACGGTGTTAAAATCTTCACTTGCATCAGGATGTGCTTCAGTTTGTTACATCCTCCTGTGCTATCCCAGTGTTATTGAAAATGCCTACGTCAAGCTGCTGAATATCTCTGTGCACTAACAGTTTACTCAGAGTAACACATCTGTGAGAAGCAAATTTCTTTCAGGAGTTAAAGGAAGTAAGTATTGCAGTTAATTTAGTTAATCTTAAAGCAAACCCACTCACATCAGAAACAACAACTCTTATAAGGTGACCTCCATGGATGGTTAGAAGTTTCCTCACAGCGAGTAAGCATTGTTTGGAATGATTGAACATTAACTTCTCTGCTCGTCCTCGTCAAAATCTCACCCAGGGTAGAATAAGATCGTACCTTCACTCTCTCTCCCTCGTGTTAACATGGCCTCCACTAAGTGATTAATGTTTTATTATCTAATATGACAAAGAGAATACCTGTCCTGTTCTTCCATTAACACTCTATTTCTGGTTCTAAGTTGAAAACCCAGAACTCAGTGGCACCTTATGAATCTCTGGACTGTTTACCCGATTGAGAGAGTTTTTTTTTCCAATTCAAGGCTACACATTGCCTGATGGGAGCATCCTGTGATATTCCTGCTGTTAAACAGTGCACTCACTTTTTTTGCCATTTCAGTTGCCATTCAATGCAGATCCTGTTGTCTTTCAAAGCAACCCTGTGAATTTCTGTTTGCTGCTACTCTCCTGTAACACCGTGGGGATTGGCCTCAGGACCATATTCTCCCTGGAGGATGAGAAAAGGAGGACACCAGGGCATATCAGAGGACCACCCCATAACAAAATCTAGTCCCAGAACCGGACTGAGTTTAGCTAGGGAGGCAGTTTACCATCTTATTACTCATTCATGGTTTGCAGACGTCACTGGCTAGGCCAGCATTTATTACCCATCTCTAATTGCCCTTGAGAATGTGGTGGCGAGCCAAACTCCACCATTTAAAGGTCACCACCAGCGATATTCACAACCCAGTGTGTTCATGCCTCTAGCTCAGGGGCAGGGAACTCCAGCCCATGGGCCAGGTGCAACCTGTTACACTACTTCATCCAGCCCGCAGTGAGATTTAAAACAAAATATATCACGTGCATCTGACACATACATCTCTGCATTTACTGAGTAAAGGTTAAGAGTCACTGTGGGACTACTTTGTCAAAATATGCAGCCAGAACGAGGGAAGTGCAGCACAAACAGTTCAGGCAGGAGATTCAAGGAGGTCAGTGTCGTCGTCCTCTGAATAAATGATATCCAGGTGAGAGGTGTCCTGGGATAGCCCCAAGAGAGAGCGGTCCTGGGTGAGACACGTCCTGGTCTCTGTTGCTTACCTATCCAGTGCAATTGCCGCTCATTGAGTAGATACTGGCAAACACGGCAGTGATGGGCAGGAGGTTCTGGAAGTGGCAGTAATGCAGACCAAAGTACCAGTCATTGTGAATGGCATAGAATCTACAATAACAAGGCGCATTAAAGAAAAGCAAACTCGGCCATTACAATAGAGCAGTGGGTGAGTTGAATGTTTCTGTACTCTCCCAAAAAAAATTAAGTTGTGTTTATGTGTGTGTGTGGTTCACGACTGATTTTGTCTATGCGTGAGTGACCCTTGATGAGAAAGAGGTTTCCCACTCCTGGGTAAGGGCAATGGAGGGAAATGACAGAGGCAGCTGAACTTTTTAATCTTTGTGACAAACGATGTCTATGAGCTCCTCGCAGATTATGAGAGAGGAGGAAAGGGAAGGTGGTTTAAGATGACAGTTTGTAGTGGTGAAGAGAAACTGGGATTATCTTTATATTCCTGGATGATCTTTGAATGGTGAGCAGATTTAGCAGTGGCAAGCATAATTAGGTAAGTGGAGACTTGTGTCTCAAGGCCAGAGTTCCCAGACAATTAATGTTCCTTGTGTGGTGCTGAGAGACCGTATCTTGGTTCATGTTAACTAGGAGGGTTAGTGACTTTCCTTGCCCAGATAGTAAACATATCATATCTAAACTGGCATAAAGGTTTGGACCTCATTCTAACCTCTTGTTTGGAATGGCTGTATCAGCACCAAGCTTTTCCAGATAGAGTATGAATTTAACCATGATGCTAGACCACCTCCGACTCTTCCTGTGACTATTTTCTTTGCAATATTTATACAATCCTTGAAATTTCCAAATGATGCCATATTATGAGAAATCTCATGCAGTGCGCCTGCCTGCAGTAATAACACACAAGCTTGATTCCCCTACCCGCTCATACAACAACACCTTGATCTTGTCTAACCTGCGCTTGTCCTCCTGGGAGCCATGTGCTCGGTACTTCAGTTAAGGAAGAAAAGTAGGATGGTGGTACAGATGTTACTGAATAGTGATGATAATTAGTTGTCGATTTAAAGATTTCTCCAGAGCCTATATTGGGACCAAACAGTGAGCATAAGGCTAGAAGATGGACAATTGGACATGTTCCAAGTGAAGAGAGAAGTACGACAAGGCTGTGTACTGTCGCCAAAATTATTCAATCTGTACACAATACAAACATTCAGAGAATTGGATGTACTTCCAGGGATAAAAATTGGATGCAAAAGCATAATAAATATTCTGCTGCTGCTGATGGCCCACAGCACCTCCATGGTTGCACAGTCTTGAGTTGCTCGATCTGTTCAAAATCAATCCCATTTAGCACAGTGGTAGTGCCACACAACATGATTGAGGGTATCCTCAATGTGAAGACAGGGCTTTGTCTCCACAAGGACTGTGTAGTGGCCACACGTACCAATACTGTCATGGACAGGTGCACCTGCGGCAGCAGGTTGGTGAGGCTGAGGTCAAGTATATTTTTCCCTCTTGTTGATTCCCTCGCCACCTTCCACAGACCCAGTCTAGCAGCTATGCGCTTTAGGACTCGGCCAACTTGATCTGTACTGGTGCTACCGAGCCATTCTTGGTAAAGGACATTGAAGACCCCACCCAGAGTACATTCTGCACCCATGCCACCTTCAGTGCTTTCTCCAAGTGATGTTCAACATGGAGCACCAATTTATCAGCTGATGTGGGGGGGGTGCAGGGGGGTGGCAGTACGTAGTGATCAGTAGGAGGTTTCCTTGCCCATGTTTGACCTGATGGCATGAGACTTTATGGGGTCCAGAGTCGATCTTGGGGACCCCCAGGGCAACTCCCTCCTGACTGTACACCACTGTGCTGCCATCTCTGCTGGGACTGTCCTGCTGGTGGGACAGGACGTATCCAGGGATGGTGATCGTGGTACCTGGGACATTATAAGGTATGATTCCATGCGTATGATTATGTCAGGCTGTTGCTTGACTAGTCTGAGAGAGAGCTCTCCCAATTTTGACACGAGCCCCCAGATGTTAGTAAGGAAGACTTTGCAAGGTCGACAGAGCTGAGTTTGTTGGTCTTGTTTCCGGTGCCTAGCTCTGCTGGGTCATCCGTCGGTTTCGTTCCTGATTGAAGGACTGCTTGTCTTTTGTTAGGATATCTCTCATTTTCTTTTAAAAGGAGCATACTGAGAATCATCAGGCTGGTCACCTGGAACCCCAAAATACTGCAGGAATTTTTTACTTTCTGGATTACCAGGTCATCATCGCCAACGTTTATTTTTATATATCTCTAATAGAAATTAAATGTGTCTCATTTAAGTGTGGAGAAAATAATCGCCAGCTAGGGACGAGGCGAATAAGAAGAGTGGCTAAAAGGTCAAAGAGATGACTGGTGAGGAGCTTTGTTAAGGAGTTGGTGAGGTGGCTTGGAAGGACCTAAAGGGGCAGGAGAAAATAGCATCAATGAAGGAGCGTTTTAATATGCATTATGTTTCTTTTGAATAGAGTACTTAGATTTAGGCTAGGGTGTGGGTTTATGCTGTGGGAAAGTTGGTGTACTGCTGTAAGAAATGGGTTCTTTTTATTCAGAACGCAGGAGAAAGTTAATCATTTGTTTTGAGAAGAGAGAAAAAAATTCAGTGAGCATTGTGCATCCAGTAGTCAGATACAGTATAAGTCATCTTGCGCTCACAAAAAGAGTGATGCATGTTTTGGAAGTACCTGAACATAGAGGTGTTAAAAAGGAAGTCATTTTCTCTTACTTGTGTTCGGCATCATATTTCTCTTCAAGGAAGTACTCTTAAAAATTCATGCTGTTGAAGTAAAAGAGATGCTAATCCCTCTTTTAACATTCCCTTTTGAATGTGGTACTACCATTTTAAGTACAACATTGGGTGGAATTTTCCCAGAATTGCACTTCAGTGCGGCAGTGGGCTGGTAAAATGGAGTCCAACGCGGTGATGAAATGGCGGGTTTTCACACTGTATTTTCCTGAGCCTGCCTCATTATTTATGCATTTCCGGGAAACACGCCGTTTCCGTGATGGGTGGGCTCTCATTCGCCCACTTGCCATCATCCCGCTGTTGCATCACACCGGCTGCCATCTTTAAAAGGCAGCTACCAGCAAAGCGCTCATCGTCTCCAGCTCACCATCGCTGCCTGGGAGACATAGCCAGCAAAGGCAAAAAGACTTCAGCCCCCCGCTTCAATGACGGGTCCCTCGAGTGATTGCTGGATGCCGTGGAGGCCAGCCAGGATGTACCCACTGTACCCCTGCTCTGCCCGCAGGATGGGTAGCAATGCCATCAAACTGGCTTGGGAGGCGGTGGCAGTGATGGTCAGTGCGAACGCCCTGCAGAGGAGGACAGCCACCCAGTGCTGCAAAAGGATGAATGCAGATCTCCGTTCCACCAGGTTAAGTCACTCTTTTCATCACTCCCAACTCTCTCACTCTCAAACCCATCACAAGTCCACAAGGCCCTCACTCACTGCCAGTGCAAGGGACATTACCATTCACTCTTTCTCACACACCATCATTGTCCTCATCCCATCCATGGGGCCACTCACCACCCACATAGGCCAGGCATACTTATCATCAGGCCCGGCAGGTGTCCTGATACACTCTCCCCATCTCTATCCATGCAGGACAAGCTGGCTCACAACAGGAGGGAAAGGCCGCAGACAGGTGGAGGGATGCTGGAAATCAAAGTTTCGACAGAATTCTAACAGAGCCACCCAGCTGGCCGGCGATGACCAGGACCGGTTCAGTGCTGACGATGAGGTCGGCGCTGCTCTACCAAGTGGGGATCCAGCAGTGCAACATCCATCAGGCAACCATGCCGTGAGTCATATGTCTGCTTTCACAGGCCACTGACATGCACTAATTATCTCCCCTTGCTTTCGCAGGCACATCCGCCAAACAGCTGACAGAGTCCATGACCCAGGGCCTTCAGTCAAGCTCCGAAGAAACCTCTAAAGAGGAATCTGAAGGCACCCTCCCTGAAGTCTTGTCTCAGCGCTCACCTGCACCCTCCATCAAAGCAGAGACACATACCTTGGTGGGACCTAGCTTTAGAGTAGCGTCGGGATCACAATCTGGTGAGACATCACACTTTCTGATCCACAGCAGGTGGAGGCAGGAACTTCCCAGGTACCCAGCACTCAGAGGATTGCTAGAGGCCAGAAATTTGCTGAGTCCAAGTCAGATGACAAGCTTCTGGACTCAGTCATGTTACAGTTGCTGGAGCTGCAAAGGCAAGCTAGAGAACAACAGGAAGCGATGTCTGCTGCACTCCTCAGATTGCAAGGCATGATGGAGGTGTCCATCTTCAGGCTTAGGTGATAGTGCCAGCATTGCAACGCACTGGCATGATGGCGGCCGCCATGGAGACCTTGGCCCAGGACGTCACTGCTGCGGGCTTAACTCCATCGCTGATGCCATAGTTAGCCTCCAACAGTGTTTATGCAAGAGGGGGGTGCTGGGCAGCTCGATCTCACTCCAGCTACTTCTTCCGCTCACAGAGTCAGCCGGGGGCCCTCGGCACCCATAGGGAGGAGGATCAGCAGGTGCACATTCCGGGGCCATCCACCAATGCAACTCTGGGAGTGACCGGCCCATCCGAATGCCCTCTTCCTGTGACCTCTGCAGCTGCAGCTTCACAGGCCGAGGAGGGTGCCACTAGCACAGCAGGACCCCGAAAGCAGGCCGGGGCCCAGCAAGCCTTGGCCCTCCAGAGGACGCCCGCCAAAGTCTTCACAGATAGGGTGTCACAGTCACCAGGCTGCCTCCACCCCTGCTGTGGATCTCCGGGGAGCACCAAGATGTAGCGGCAGGGTTAGGAAAGTTAAATAAAAGTAGTTGCACAGCCTGGGCACAGGTGTTGATCACTTATACATACTGTTTACTATTGTCAATAAACTAAGAATATCTCCCTGCCTGTGGCTCCTTGTTCTGATGAGCAATGTTCTTGTCACTCAGATGTGAAACCCTTCTGCACAAGATAAAGGCATCTTAGTCCAGGCCCTCTTCCCTGTGCTCTGTGCAGCCTTCCAGTGACGGTCCAGCCTCACACTCCCTGGAAACGTTACTGATGCCCGCACCTCAGCTGGTCATTGCTGCCAGAATATAGTGAGCAGGTGCCACAGAGTTCTCTCATTCTCTCTGTGTGCTCTCAGCACCTTTAGGGTGGGGCTGACCCCCATCACACCAGCATCTGTGACCAGTGATGCTGTGCACCAGATCCTGATGGGCTGAGGTCCTTAAGGCGGACACAGCAGCAGATGCATCTAATGTTTTATGGCCGCGTCTCTGAGATGGCCCTGATCATGGAACACAAGCATGCTGCCTTCGGTCAGATATGAGTCGGACATTCTCAGAGGCTAAGTGAAAATTCATGGAGTGCCCTCACTGCATGTTGCCATCATCCCCCTGCGATTGAGCAACGATTAGGGCCTCCACTGCATCTCCATGACAGGACCACTCTCACAAAGGGTATTGCCACTGGAGTCAAACATTCACAACTGCGATGTGAGGATCTACGGGGACGCCTCACTGCATGTCATCATCATCCTCCACAAATCTGGCAGCTATGAGGGCCTCCCGAGCACTCCTGCCTTGTCTTGCCAGTGCGAGAGCGTCATTCCTGCCATCGTCACCACCGAGGACCCCCTCACCTTCATCCCTGTCGGCGGCGTCCTCATCGGAGGAGACATGCAGCTCCTCCTCCTCCACCTCCTCAGCCAGCTCCTCACCCCGTTGCAGCGCCAGGTAATAAAGGGCGCAGCTGACGACGATGCGTGACACCCTCTGCGGACTGTATTGCAGGGCTCCACCAGACCAGTCCAGGCATTGGAACCACTTCTTCAGCATCCCAATGGTCTGTTCCACCAAGTTGCGAGCTGCTGCATGAGCCTCATTATAGCGTCGCTCTGCTGCAGTCTGAGGCTGCCGCATGGGTGTCATCAGCCACTGCCTCTGCGGGTAGCCTTTGTTCCCAAGGAGCCAACCCTGCAGCCTCTGTGGACCCTGGAAGACTGCAGGGACCTACGAGTGACTCAGAATGTAGGCGTCGTGCACGCTCCCTGGAAACCATGCGCACACCTGCAGGATGTGTTTCTGGTGGTCGCATACCAGCTGCACGTTCAGTGAGTGGAAGCCCTTGCGGTTGATGAGTGTAGCGATGGAGACCTGAGCGCTACATGAGTGCAGTCAATTGCACCCTGCACCTGTGGGAATCCAGAGATCGGGGCGAATTCAATGGCCGTTGCATCCTGGCTGTCCCAGGCGAAATGCGCAAAGTTGTGTGCCATGGGAAGATGGCATCTGTGACCTCATGGATGCATTTGTGGGTGGCGAATTGTGAAATCCCACAGAGGTCACCTGTGGATCCCTGAAAATAGACACTGGCACAGAAATTGAGCACTGCGGTCACTTTCACAGCCACTGGCAGTGGATACCCTCCATGTCCCCTTGGCGCCAAGTCCTGCAGTAAGTGGCAGATGTGAGCCACCAGGTCCCTAGACATGTGCAGTTGTCGGCGACACTGGTTCTCAGTCATCTGCAGGAATGGCAGGCAGTGCCTATAGACCCTGGGTGTCACTAGGCGCCGACCAGCCACGGCTCACTGTCGCTCCTGGGCAGCGTGTGCGGGAACCAGTGCTGCCCCTTCTTCATGAGGTTGCTGCTCCTGCCTTTGTGCAGCCACGTGCGTCAGTCGCTCTCTTCTCAGTCTTCTACAGTCTCTGTAGGCCATCAGGCATACAGCTAGGTCACCAGGATCCATGATCCTGACGTGGTCCTCCTGCAGCATGAAAGAGAGAGGGATGTGGTTATCATGGCTGTATTTAGCACCTTTCCTGGCCCTGTGTGACCGCCCCTTAATGCTTCCCGGAGAGTGCTGATCACCCCTCAGATGGCATGAGATGAGTTTGCTGCATGGCTGCCCCATCAACCTGCAACATGGGGGGTCACTAGTCCAAACCAGGATGCTGAGATTGCAAGGGGCTGTGAGCGCCTCCAGCAATCACTGCTACATGGCGAGGAGATTGTACAACGTATGTAGTCCAATTGCTCTGCGGTCCAATACAGTGGTGGCGAACTTGAAGTCTGTGCCGGGGGCATGGGGGGTGGGTTGGGGGTGCAAGGTATGGAGCACTTGGTGGCCCTTTGGTGCCTCCACGTTGCTTGCATGGGCGGGCAGGCTAAAAGCTTGACCCCAATCATATCACTGTGGCTGCGCCTGATCTATCTTAGTTGCGGAGGCATGGTCAGTTTATACAGGTGTCCCTAATGCATGACCACTCCCCTTGCTTACCCACGTCGACTGCCTGTGCGCGGGATGCAATGCCAAGGCAGCACTTGACACCCCTCCCCTCAGCAGTCACACCCAGCACTTGCCCCTGGACACCATCGCCCCCCCACCCACTGCCCTCAGCAGTCGCCTCTGGGGCCAGGCATCAGTTCATCAGTTACCCCTGAGGCCCGTAAACAATGGGCGAGCTGTGGACAATGCTGCTGCTCATTCACCTCAGTTCCCCGAAAGTGAGGGCCGCCAAGTGCATGTTGCCTGCATCGCCAACGTGGACGGATGATACAAGAGCCTGGCGGGAGGGCCTTTTAATTATATGCTAACGTATTGCAATTAGCTCCCCGCCGACCGATGGCAGGAAATGCAGCCCTCCGTTGGCGGGCTGAGCGGACAATCACAAGCTGCCTTCACACCACCGTGAAGCAGGTCACGCCATGTTTTCCGGTCACGCCATGTTTTCCGCACACACCATCTATCACGCCCGCCTACAGCAGACTCGGGAAAATTCCGCCCATTGTTTTTGTCATATGAATCTTTCTGCATTGTTTGCATCTGTGTTAAATTACTGATCCATATTTTGTTCCGAGATGTTGTACTGTGCACTTAGTTGAGGTTTTTTCTGCATCTAAAATAGATTTAATGACAGCATTTCAAATTCTAAGTAATTTTAAGTAGTAAAATCATTTCTAGTTATTAGAATAAAATGCTGTAGTTACCTACATCTTGGATATAAAGTATATGTTGCCTTGGTGAGTTGAGCTGCTACATCCTGGTGCTGCCACGTCCTCGGGTTGCCCTCCTTTTTCTGATGATAAAAGAAAGTCTTTTTTGGACTGGCTGTACTTCACAGTTCTTGGACATAAAATTTTCTATGGTTCCGAAGGCAAGAGAAAGGCTACATGTAGTGTTAACTCTGGAAAATATCATGTTAGCGATACATTGTACAATCTTATTTCTTGCTATACTTACTTGCAAGCTCCTATTTACAGGGGCAGAAAGTAAATTCATTTAGCTTCAACAATACATCTTGGCATTGTGTTCTTAATTAATTGTGATAAAACACCATCCCTTATAGCTTTAGATTCCTGTCAAAGGGCCAACACCCACCAGTGGTGTCTCAACAAGTTAGTGATGCCAAAATAACTTATTAGGGTAGCCACGTAAAATCATTCTACACCCGAAAGAGGTTTTAAAATATATTAATGCTAACCTGTTTACTTGGGGCAGAATTTTCCCATTGGCAAGCGGGGGCGAGCCTTGCACACCGACGCGTAAAATGACGCACGGTGATATTTTGGTGGGCACGCGATGCTCTCCGATGCACGCCCGCCATTCATTAACAGGCCACTTAAGGCCATTGAGGCACCAATTGACTGCAATTTTTCGGGGCCCGTGCAATCTTCAGGTCGTCGCACAGGTGCAACGGGCAGGCGGGTAGGACACATTTGAATAAATCTCATCCAAGGGCGGGATAAGAGGGGTCAGTGGGATCGCGAATGTGCTCAGTCAGATATTTAATTTGGAAAGTTACTGATACTTGCCTGTGTTATCAGAAATACTTCAAAATTCCAGCTGCTTGGACAGGACTCTCAGCCTTCAGGTCAGCACTCTACAGTGAAGATCCTTTTTGGGGCCTACAGGTTTCAGGAAGCCTTCCCTTAGCCTGGGAATGGGAGTTGTGCTCTCCACTGGAGGCACCTCCTTTGAGGAGGAAGGGAGGGCCAGAAGGGGGAAGAGGTCAGGGGTGTATATTCAGCCTCCAGGGAAGCCACCTTTGGGAGGAGAGGCGCAGGCACAAGGGGCGCAGGGCCAACAGCAAGTCCAGGGTATACAGGCGGTGAAGCAGCTACCTCAATATGTCTGAGGTGCAGTGCCAAAGGTAGCTCCGTCTCTCAAGGGAGACAGTCAACTCTCTCTGTCAGATGATAGGCCCTAAGACCTCTACTAACTGTGTGGGTGGATACCCCATGCCAGTGACTCTAAAGGTCACTGCTGCCCTCAACTTCTATGCCTCTGGCTCTTTCCAGGGCTCGGTGGGTGATCTCTGCGGTGTCTCCTAATCAGCTGTCCACACTTGTGTCAAGCAGGTGACAGACGCTCTATTCAGGCGTGATTTGACGTTCATCCACTACTGCTGGGACCAGGAAAGTCAGACAGAGAGAGCCAGAGGCTTCGCAGCGATTACTGGCTTCCCCCGCATCCAGGGTGCAATAGGCTGTACACATGTGGCCATCAAGGTGCCAGCAGGTGAGCCGGGTGCCTTCGTCAACAAGAAGGACTTCCATTCCATGAACGTGCAGATAGTGTACGATCACAGGATGCAGATTCTACAAGTCTGTGCAAGGCACCCAGGCAGCTCCCATGATGCCTCCATCCTCAGACACTCCCAGGTGCCGAGGTTCTTCATTGCTCCAGTGCGGTTGGATGGATGGCTGCTAGGTGACAAGGGCTATCCCCTCAGAAGGTGGCTCATGATGCCTCTCCGCCATCCAAGAACAGAAGCTGAGCAGCGGTACAATAGGCGCCAAGCCTCCACAAGGGCTGTGGTGGAGAGAACCATCAGTCTTCTCAAGATGCGCTTCAGATGCCTGGATCGTTCAGGGGGCGCACTCCAGTAAACATTGACCTGGGCATACTCCAGGGAGGCAGGGACACCCGGGAGGCATTAATCCAACGCACCCTCAGCTAGAACACCATAGATGGACTTCCAACAAAAGCCTGTGCTGCAGGCTCCATACTCGATACCTGAGTGCTAAATCTGCCTGGATAGGAACATTAACTAAAGGCCTTGTCAATAAAGCTGAATGTGCCACAAATCTCACATAACATTATTGGTAACCATCCACCTGCAGAAAAAAAGAGGCACCCTCAGTCATGGTCACATGTCTGAATTTAATGATATAACAAATGACAAAGGTGTTAAACAGCAAACCAACTAATCATGACCTCATTGTGGGGCAAACAAAAGCACCAGTGAGAAACCTGTAGTGTGCCTAAGGTGCCTTAAATTTATGCTTTCGGGTGCTAGGTCTAGGTGCTGTCCCCTTGCTGGCACTAGCAACTGAGACAGCCTGCTCACTGTGTTGTCCTGTTGGCCTCGATGACCTTGGCGGCTGTGGTCTGGCCCGTGATGCCTGTGCTGGCCCCACCTGGGAGGGAGTGGCCAGTTCCACAGCTTGCACCTCCCCAGTCATCGTAACCTCATCAGATGCAATGGTCACTGGCAGAGGGGCGGAGGAGCTGCTGCCCTCATCCGGAGACCCTTGAGAGGAGCCCATAGAGATGACAGGCAGCTGCTGCGCCAACGTGAGGTCGCTTCAGACCCCCCTGCTCACTGTAGATGGATGGGCATGGAGCTGGGAAACTTGGTACCCAGACCATCTCCCACACTGGCACTGACCAGCTGAGGTCAGTGCCGATGTGAGGGCTTGCTGGTCCAAGTGCATCCCCAGGAAGCCCTGATAGGTCTCCTGGAGGAGCCTCTCCACGAGAGTCACCACACTCTCCATGGAGGAAGCATGGCGCTCAGCCATGAGGCTCATTGCATTGGCAGTGGTCCGCGTGGACTCTTCCACCACGGAGACCAAGCCAAGCATAGCCTCATGAATCTCCTTCAGATCCTCCTGCACGCCCTGCTGGACTTCCAACGTTTGCTGCCTCACGGACGACTCCAGAGCCACCGACTGAGCATGTGACTGGTCCCCTGCTGTCCTCCGACTGCTGGCGCCATGGGCACTCTATCTCCGCTTAATAAATGGAATTAGGTATTAGAGAGAGGGCAGTTTCTTTAATTCTCTTTAAACAAACTGCAGTGTTGTCCTTTCTAACCTAGTTGATTACAGTGGTTCAATGGCTGTGCTTGTTGGTCCCTCTCCCCTTGTGTTGAAGCTCTTGTCTGCTTCTCTGAAAGTGTTTTTTATCTCTCAGCTTCCTGCCCTTTTCAATGCTTTTTGTAGGAGCAAAGATGGCTGCTATTATCATGTGACCTGTACAAAATGCCAAGTCATCTCCCAACTAAGGCATCGACACTTCAAATGGCCCTTCTCCCACCTGTGGTTCTTAGCTTTTGTCCTTGCCAAGGCACAATTTATAATCTTACAGTGAGGCATCAACAAAACTTTGTTATGTCCTGGATAAGACCACAAGTGAACCATAATTAAATTAAAAGTTGCCTTTTGTCCTCTCGGAAGAGGGGACCCAGTCTGAAATCCACAATTCTGCCTTGTGGCTTGGAGCCATTTTGAAATGGCCTTTAAACTCATTCCAAGGTTTTATTTAAAAATGTAACCTTTAGAATAGTTTTTCTAAAAATTTGTCAGATCATAACTGTGCATCGTAATCGAAGTCTATATTTACATACCATGTAAGAGTTGCAGATAATTGTTTAGGAAGGAAAGGCGTAGTAATTTTCCTGTAAAATATTGACTAAGATTTGAGCAGCTTATATATTTTCTACTTTGGTGTTTCAAATTGATTCATAACATAACTTGAGTGTTGTGCTAGAATTATTGAGTGCATAGCTGAAAGCCAACTTCTGTGGATAATGTTTCTGCAATTACATAGGACATTAGCGCCAGATTCATGAGGCACAAGGGATTTAGAAGTGTTTTGGAGCTCTGCCTTCCATCTCATTCAGTTTGCATTTTAAAAAAGCACATGTTGAAGTATCCTTAAATCTTCATCATCTTTTGATTGTTTTTTAAAACCTCCCAGAGTACCATTTTGATCTTGAGTGAGAAAGACCACTCAGCTGATGAGTTGTCAATTATCCTACTTTTTTAAAATTTTGACCATGGCTCCTACTTGTCCAAATCTTTGCCATTAATAGACTATAGAACATGGCAAAAGGATGAAGTAGAAATCTCCAAAACTGAGATTTACAAGTGGTAAAGTTACAAATGACTTATTGGTCCACTTCACACGTTGAGACAGTTGTCATATTTCCCTTTCTGTCCAGGACTTTCATCCGACTTAGGACATTGGTGGGATTGCTGCTGAAACAGATGAGTTTAATGAACTTGAATGCAGTAATGACATTTTGTCTCTATTAAATGCTTTTATTCCTTCCGGTATGTTTGCACAATATAAAAGCACCAAGTTGTTTTGCAAATAGGCATGTCTCCAACAAAGTGTAATGCCAAAGGTTTTAATAATGTATGGTTCACAACAGGATTCTATGAATTTATATTAATCTTGTAATGTCATCCAAATTAATAGTTTTTCTATTGAAAAGAGGATTTCTCTACTATTAGATCCTATTATACTGTTAGTGTTTCAGCTTCCTGTGCATCTCTCGGCTTTTAATGTGTTTTTTTACTTGATGTTGCCACCAGTAGAAATTTCTAGAAAGTAACGTTCTCCACTGCTGTGCTCTGTATTTTGCGGCCAGTTATTATAAGAGCTGCGTGTTTATTTTGCAACTTACACACAAACGTGGACTTTTACAACAGTTTTGTCAGCAGTATTTTCATTTACAAATAATTAAATCAAACTGGAAAGTTTTTCAGATTATATATGTGTTTATTTCCCCAAAGCAACCTGTATTTAATTTTAAGCACATTTTCAACTGGGTAATTTACGTAGGATATTGAACCTTAAGTAGCTGTGATTTGCTGTTTTCCTTCAGTTTTATAACTTTTATGCTGTTGTCTTCAGTGAGCAAAAGCTGCTTTTTGAAAAAAGCACATTTTACATTTAATATGAATATAGTTTGTTTTACAATGTGTGAAACTATCAAAATATTTTAATTTGAACATTTGCAAAACAGAGTCTAAAATTGGTTATTTTCAGTGCTAATTTAAGGAGTATGCACCTTCATTACAGTGCTGATGAAGTTGCAGTCTTCAGTCCCAGTTTTTGATGCCATCCGTTTTACTTTGCAATAGGCATCCTTGCCAGTTAAGTCCCAAAACGGCAGCAATATCAGAATTACTTATAACTTGTTCATCTGAATTGAGATGGTTGGTGGATGTGTGTCTAAGTGATCTGTTATTTGTAGGAGGTGGAGGGTGAATGGCAGAGACTTATTTAACTTAACACATTTTAAACTCAAACTTTGAGAACATTCTGTAAAACTACTACTTTCTCCTTACAGGTTTTAACAGAGCTGAAATCGGACAACCAAAGACTGAAAGATGAGAACGGGGCACTAATCAGAGTTATTAGTAAACTGTCAAAGTGAAGGCGGTCTTTCTGAGCAAGAGGCAAAGGGAATAACATCAGTTGAAAGAGCCTGCTTGCTGTTGTGAAAGCCATCACAATAAAGAAGTCTCCTCAGAATCGGGGAGCTTGTACTTAGATCTTGTCTGTTCATGGCTTTCTCCCCTGCATTTGATGTCTGTAAAGTTTCTTCAGGTCATGATCCTATTCAGCAACTGTAAGGTCTTTAAGTGATGCATTCAAACAGCCTTGTTTACGAGAAAGATTGGGGAGAAAGTACTGAATTTAAAAAAAAAATTCACAGGTGTGTCTGTTTGTTGAGGGGATGCTTGCAGCTTCTTGCAATTGAGCTACATCCTGTAGTGTTTCAGAAATGGCTTTAAGAAATGCCTTCCACTACCACAACTGCTCAGTCATGTTAACAATGCACCTCAGTTTGTCGGCTGTGCTTTGGGAAGGATCTTTTGTTATGCAGTATTTGCTTCTTTGCACAGTAATTAAAATCACTGCAGAACATGGCTTATTCCTTTTTTAAATAAAAACCATCAGCTAGACTGTATGGTACAGAAAGTATTAATTGTACGTGCAATATGTTTTATTATTTTAATGTGACACTCTTATTCAATTCACTGCCTTCCTTTCACTTATTTTTGTTGCCTTCATTATTAGCAGTGGATTTTAATTTCTTTTTTTTTAAATTTGGTTTGTAGTGAAAGCTTTAAAATGGTCAGGAGCCTTTGGTTTTGTCTCGGTGAATGTGTGAAATTAAATATTTGTGCTGTCAGTGGTTACCACTCTTGAGTTTTTGCATCTACACAGCAAGGTCAGAGAAAAAGCTGGTTCAGGTTGTTTATCAAGGCTGGTTCAAAGATGCATTCTAATGTACAATTGCTGGTTTTGCATTTTTCTGTTGAAAGACACTTTTTTGTGCTTCACCTCCTATTTCAAACAAAGCTAGTTTTAGGCTACACTTGTTCTATTTTTGTTTGCTCTTGACTTTATACACCGATAAGGGGCATTATAACTTTAATGTAGGCTCAAAGACATCTTTTCTGTCTTGAGATTTTCACTGCATGATGAATAATATACTGTATCTATGTACCACTGCTACAGGAATTTAAAATGAAAAGGTACTTTTCTGTAGAGAGCACTCCTTATAAATACAATAGAGTTCAGGGAAGGGATCCATCCAAAGACCCATTGTATAGTCCTTAATAAACTAATGGAATTCAGAGACAAATGTAGTTATTTGTATAGTTCATTCCATGGCTGAAATGTCTATTATAGGCAATGATAATATGGTACTAAAATCAAAATGTGTATATTATATATTTGTGTGTGTGTGTGTGTGTGTGTATGTATATATATATATATATATGATATATATAATATATATGTGTATATATAATATATATGTATGTATATATATTATATATATGTGTGTGTATGTATATATTCTCAGTGGTACAGAAAAGGCCATCAGTTTTGTGTTTTTTGTTTACCTTAGTCAAGCCTACAGGTTACTGAAAATGCATTGGCTGGTTTTTATTTTAAAAATCATGTGCAAAATGAGGCTTGTAGTAGTATTGCTACTGGATAGAATACAAAGGGACTGATCTATTAAGTCTTTTATACAGTATGAAGATTATGTACATATGAAATCTCCACAGGAGGGTTCAGACTGCTGGGAATTTACATTATGCAACTGTTGGTGGCCTTTTTAAAAGCTATGAATATGCTATTAGATATAATTTAGTGTTATAATTTGAACATTTTTGTCATATGTTGGGAAATAGACATGTGGGAAATGTACACATTATTTAAAGCTTGTAAACACATCTGTATTTTATGGTTAAATAGACCACTAATTTCAGGTTTGAAATGATGTTGTACAGCAATTGTATGTAAATGAAAAGGACTAAACGCATTGTCACCTTTGCAAATGATTCTATTAAATGTGAGTCTTTATTGCTCTGAATACAGTAAGTGTATTAAGTTCTTGTGGCGCTATTGGTTCCAATGTGGAAGAACTACTTTACATGAGATGTAGCTCGTGTGTTATGAAGTGTTTTTTTGCAGATACAAGGTCATTCTTCTGATGTGCCTATGACTCATTGGAATCGCCATCAGATTTACACTTGTCTAAAGAAAAATAAACTTTAGACTTCAAGAATGTACTGAAACTTGCATTGGTCCAATTCAGTGTACTTTAAAAAAAATTGATTGTACCACCTAGCAGATCAGTAGTGAATTCACCCCCTTATAATACATTTTCTGGTCAAGATTAATGCTGTTTGTACAATGGCAACATCTGACATTTTAACAATAAATCAAACTTATATTTAAGAAATAAAATTCTTTTTTATCCTTTACCAGAGACAAAATGAGCTATTCACAATTTCACTTTCTGTTAACAAGTATCATGACTGCATGATGCAATTTGAATTAAAGTGAAGATAAAGTGCATGTACTCAAACTAGTAAGATGGGTGTGTTGGACCCCAACATCTTAACTTAAGAATGGGTTTACTGGCGAGGACAACGACGTTGATGGTGGGTGGGTTGGAATGTGGCTGGCTGACTGGTTCAAATTCAATTAATCAGGTTGTGATGGCCAAAACGGGGATTGAACAACTTCAAGACCTTTTGAGCAACGATGTTAAGGTGAAATGATTAGACGGTGGAGAAAATGTAGAATTCAAAATGTTTCCTTCAAGGGGCCTCCTTTTGTTTTCTCATCTTTTTCCTGTTAGTGCACAGCAGTCTGTTCCAAGTTCACTGCTAACGACATGTAGCTAGACTGTGTGGATGTGCTAAAGCAACTCGAATAACTCCCTCAGATATCCAACCACTATAGTTTCTCCCCAAAACAATGCAAAGAGAAACATAAAGATGGTCATCAGGAAATGTTTCATGAAAAATAACAATTTTAAAGAATTGAGGCACTGTTTTTAGTAAAAATGTATATTAGTCCTATCTCTCTTGCAAAATCAAATGTACACAAATTCAACTATATTGCTTTATACATGCCTTTTTTATTGAAAAGAGAAACTTACTTGTTGCATCTTTGCATATTTCTGTGCATGTATGTATATGTATACTTACATAACTGCCCCAAGTGGTTAAATTAGGGCGCACACAAGGTTTTACTGACCTCTGGAAACTAACAGCAGAAAGAACATCTAGACGAATGCATGTAGAATTGGCAATGTTGGAGCTTAACTCCAAGAAATATATGCAAGATTTAAAACATCTAAAATATACCACTGTTTTTAAGTGGTTTCAAATTGTATTTTCCATGCTAATAGTTTGTGGATTTCAAGATATTGAGGGTTTGGAGCTGCTGCGGCCTACATAACATTCATGTTCATTCAGCCTCCTATTGATCAGCATTGGGTCGGACATTATTTCTGGACAAGTGAGTAATCTGAACTTCATACTATTTCTCTGTCACATATGCTTACAGTTGCTGTAGAATCTAATAAATGATGACAAACAAATGGGGCTATGAGAACATTTGGGATATGAAACCCTAACTTTAAGACCATATTAGTGACCTTATCTCTAGAAATAGTGTTGTTACCATTAATCTCAACAGCAGTTGAGATTATTCCTAATATTCATTCATGAGATGTCAGCATCACTGGCATTGCCAGCAATTATTGTCCATCCCTAATTGCCCTTGAAAATGTGGTAGTGAGCTGTTTTCTCAAGTAGCTTGATCAGCCATTTCAGCAGGCGGTTAGGAGTCAACTACATTGGCGTAGGTCTTCCCTGAAGGGACATTAGTGAACCAATTGAGTTTTTAATGCCAGTCTGATGGTATCCATAACAGTGATCATGAAGCTATCTTTTTATTCCAGATTTGTTTAATTGAATATAAGTTCCCCAGCTGCCGTGGTGCAGTTTGAACTCATGTATACTGTACCCCAACTCCTATACTTGCCCCAGGGTTGTTGATCTATATCTGATGTGTACTGGCATAAAACTAGTATAAACTTTGCTGTGGATAGACACAACAGTTTAAGTATAATTGAATTGTGCAATCCAGAAATTTAACCACTCCATTCCTACTGACAACCATTATTTCTGGGCAAGTGAGTAATCTGAACTTCTTACTTCTCTGTCATATGTGCTCACAGTTGCTGTGGAATCTAATAAGTGATGACTTCTAATCCATAGCCATTATATATTAAGTTTAAGACTCAAGGGTTGTATAAAGAATTCAAATTGATGTGTTGGTTTCTTGATTGGCTTTTGCTAATAAACCAATTGCCAGAATGGATAAACTGCCATTCTGTTTCGTTTTTGGCAAACAAATGAAAGCAGTCCATGTTTAAAGAATTTGTGAAGATTTTTATAGGGAGAATCCAGATCTTGCTTTGACGGTGAATGATGGTGATACTGGGATGGCTGCTGTCAAAATATATTTTTCTAGTTCAATTCCTACAGATCTGGGCCTAGCCCTCAAGAGCTCAAATGACGAGAATGCTAGGAAAACTGCAGGGAGATTTGTGATGGTACTATAATGGATTAATTGATTCAAAGTAAGTCTGTACCATAGCCAGGATTGATAAGTGGCGCAAGATTTTTGCTTCAAGAGAAGGGACGTGCTATTTATATTTTATTTTGAATACCTATTTTTGAAAATCTTACAAATGCTGGATATCTAAAAATGGATTGCTGAAAATACATAAGGTGATGAATCAACATCAAAAAAAAGGAAAGCCATACTTAGTTTCCCCTCATCAGAAGCCTTATAAATGTACTTAGACTTGGATCAAAAAATGGCTGGAGGTTCAAATTGAGCCAGTTGTACAACCGAGTACAAATCCATTATTGTACAACCAACCCTGGTGTCATGAGGTGGGAGAATTTACTCTGATCTTTGTGCTGTTTATGTCAGCATATCTATACAATGCAGCAATTTCATGATGAATGTTAATTGCAAGTTTGTATAAATTAGTGCAAAATAGATGTCTAGTTTTACCATTACTTGCAAATCTAGAATATTCTTTTAAACTATTGGCCAACATACTAGTATCAGTTTTTGTCCATTTTTTGAACAAGTAGCTATATCCAAAGTTAATTTCTATTGGCTTTTTAACATTCTTTCAATACGTGTGGTGAAAAAACTTGGAACTCGTACTTGGATATTGATGCACTACAGAATGTTAAGTGTGATTGATGTATGTATATTTTAAAGGAGTAATTCTGTGTGGAATTTACATCAGTTGTTCAGATTTTATGAAGTTTATTTATTGATCGGTGCATTGAGATCTCATCTGCTTACAGAGCTGTTCACGTCTTGTATCTGCATGAAACTGGCTTCAATAAAGTGTCAGAAAAATGTATTTTGTCAAATATAAATAAATGAATTTTAAGTATTTGTGTGCATCTTGAATTTTATACCATTTGTATGTATTATAACGATATTTAGAATGAGGTCAACATTTTAATCTACTTTACAAATGAACTTGAAAGGTCTTCAAAAGCATACCATTCTGGGGCTTTCTCCTTCAGGTTAAGGATTTCCTATACAGGAAGGAATATTGTTCATCTTCAATGTTTGAAGACATTATATCAACTCAGCAATCTGTTATGTGCGCTGCCACTGGGAATTCTTTTTATCCCTACCAGTTTTTATCTCCTCTGCTCAAAGCGCAGATGTATGTTGGAAAAAGGCCGAAGCTGATGACAGCCCTCTGGTACCTCGCTGAAGTAGCACATGAGCCTCATCATGGAGCCTCTAAGTGTTTTGACCAGTGAGAAACCAGGAATGTTGATGGCCTTATAAAGCCCTTGCAGTTGCTCTATCTGCTAACTCAGCGAAGACTGGAGATCAAACCTAGCTGCTGACTGGTTTGTAAGGCTCAGTTTTAACAATTGAATCATTGTGGACAGTATTAACTTAAATGCGGATGTCCGGACACAGTTGCTTTCCACCACAATAACTTGACTCTTTTGGTGAACTATAGTTTCCATCACATGGGCAACTTATACACAAAGTAGGATTGATCTGACAAAATAGAAACTTTCTTTTGTAATCAGTAAAAGATTTCTTGCTGTGACATTATTTAAATTTAAATGGGTTGTTATTACACGCCTTGTACCAGTTCAATATTGTAAAAAGTTCAATGGAATTTCACCAATATCTCCAACTTTGTGAATTAACTTACGGAAAACTGTCATAGCATGTGTCTGGCACGTTAAATTTTTTGACTTGATTTAGTAGTGAGAAACCAGTTTTTAGTGTCACCTTTTACCGTAGGAAATGTTTTCCCTTAATTCAGCAGTGAGGCTGTTGTCATTACGTAACTGAATTCAGAATTAGAGTTCGCCGGTGGCTGTTTCACAGAATGTATTTTTGTCTTAAGTACAAAGCTGACTAAAGCCTATGGAATGAAAATTTGAGTTAATTCATTATTGCTACACTAATTGCCTAAAAAACTAATTGCTGCCACTTCTGGGAACAAATCTCATGTAACATCTTTTGTTTTTGGAAATGAACTTTAACTTAGAAAAAAAGCTTTCTCTTTGGTGCTCCTAACCCATGTAGTAACTATCCTTAGACATTTGCAGGAAGGTGAAATTCCAAGGATACTTATCATCTTTTTGTTTTAATAGGAAGTGCTGAACAATTCGACAGAGCTCCCATCAGAAAAACTGATGAAATGCCTCTGCTGCTTTTAAAGGGTCGGCATCCCTTTGTAGTATAATTCTTTTTTAAAAGTTTTTTTTTCTCTGAGACGATAAGAGAAGTAAAGTTATGCTACATGAGGACTTGCCCTTCACCATTCTAGAATTTATTTTAAAACGAGACACAAACAGGCTTCACAAATCCTTATAAACAATATTTAAAATATTTTTGAGCAATATTTAGAAGAAATAAAACCTCATACCGAAATTGGAATGGAATGTAACTGCATGCAAGTTAAATTAGTTTTGACCTCACTTAGTAATATATGGCATGTTTTGTCCAATTCTAAGAATTGGCTTTTAGTTGAGGCATTCTGAGCTTAGTGCAGTAGTTCAAAATAGCTGTAGTGTGGGAATATCAGTTGTGAATTGATGTTGCCTTTGTATTTGTCCTTGATGTCTTTGTCCTTGATGGTGTGCAGTTTGTTGTGCTGTGAGCAGACCTTTTTGCTCTTTTAGCTCTGGCCTATTTTTGCTTTGTTCATGTAGTTTCAGGAAAGCATCTCAAAGAGACAACAAAAATGAACCCAGTTTATTCTTTATTGGCTGGATAATTGAAGCAGAGGACAATGCACAACAATGAGGAGTGATCCGGGGATGAATTTTTGTATTGCTGAGTCAAAGAGCTGGTGCAGACACAGTGGGCTGAATTTGTGCTGTAACCTATAAAGTTCTCCCTGCTCCTCCAGTCAGAAGTGTAATGTTCATATAATCCACAAACAAAATTTGTTGAAGTAGTACATAAATTGGAATATTAACTTGGTGGGATAAGCAAAGTTTCACCATATTAAATTTTTGGTTCTGGGTTTGCATTTAACTATCAAACATACCACAGAGTTGCATTGGCTTACATGTTACTAACTTAGAGCTCAACTAGTTAAACGTTTTTTCAAGGATTCCATATTACAAGTTACTTTGTTATGTTATTAAAAATATATATATATACACATATTTACACTATGCCACTAACTGAGTGTTTTCAACACTGATCAGTGGAAAAGAATACTTTTTAATTTGCTTATTGATTTTTTTTAAAAGTCCTACTTAAGGGGGCACAAAGTATTGTAATAAGGCAAAGCCTGCTGTTTACTCAGTGTTTTGTTAATGGGGAAATGAGATTAATATAGGTACCATCCATTTAGGATTACTGTAGTGTTAAAGCAGCAATAAACAATATTAACAGATCACCTTTGGGATTGAAATGTATTTTCAACTAGAGACGGGTTAATTTAGTACTAGATAGGTAGGAAAGTAAGTTTTGAAAAGGACATAAGGAGGTTGCAAACAGATATAGATAAGTGAGTGGGCAAAGATCTGCCAGAGTTTAAAGTGGGAAAATGTGAAATTGTCCATTTTGGCAGGAAGAGTAAAAAGCATATTATCTAAATGGGAGAGATTGCAGAGTTCTGAGGTGCAGAGGGATCTGGGGGTCCTAGTGCATGAATTACAAAAGGCTAGTATCCAAGTACAGCAAGTAATTAGGAAAGCTAATAGAATGTTATCATTCATTGCAATGGGAATACAAAAGTAGGGAGGTTATGCTTCAGGTGTACAGGGCATTGGTGAGACCATATTTGGAGTACTGTATACAGTATTGGTCACCTTATTTAAGGAAGGATGTAAATGCATTGGAAGCAGGACAGAGAAGGTTTACCAGATTAATACCTGGAATGGGTGGGTTGTCTTATGAGGAAAGGTTGGACAGACTAGGCTTGTATCGGCTGGAGTTTAGAAGAGCAAGAGGTGGCTTGATTGAAACATATAAGATCCTATGGGGTCTTGACAGAGTGGATGTGGAGAGGATGTTTCCTCTTGTGGGAGAACCTAGAACTAGGGGTCACTGTTTAGAAATAAGGAGTCACCCATTTAAAACAGATAAGGCAATTTTTTTTCACTGAGGTCCGTGAGTCTTTGGAACTCTTCCTGAAAAGGTGGTGGAAGCAGAGTCTTTGAATGTTTTTAAGGCAGAGGTGGATAGGTTCTTGGTAAGCAAGGGGGTGATAGGTTATCAGCGGTAGGTGGGATACAGATTTCAGATTACTATCAGATCAGCCATGATCTCATTAAATGGTGGAGCAGACTCGAGGGGCTGAATGGTCTACTGCTCCTTGTTCATATGTTCATAGTCACATTTCTGAAAGGAATTCACACACAAGAAGTTATAATGCAGTGAATGCTACACATGTGACAGCAGTTTTGTGCCCATCAAGACCTCACTTGCACAAAATTAAATTTATTTCGAGCTTCTTTTGTGGTACTGGTTGAAGGAGGAATGTTGGCCAGGATGCAGAGGAAAGCCTGCTCCATTGAGTTTAAAACTGTGGCAGCCGAGGCACACATCACCTAAGGCTGAGTTTTCGGGAGTGGAGAACTAGTTAACAGCTTGTGTGGGACTAACGTTAACTACTGTTAATTTATAGAAAATGGGCAGCTTGCCTTTTTCTTTCCTTTTCTCCCAGTTGTTTTTTCTTCAACTCTCCCACTAGAGACATTATTTTCCAGACCTCTGGGAAAATCTCCACAGACCCAAGGGGTCAACGAACGCAGTATGAGAACCACTGACTTGCACAAAGCATGTTATTGTAAAATGAGATTTTCCCTTCTAAACTAAATGTAATGTCACACATTAGCTTACTAGTTTTTGTTCCGTTAGCACTATTCCATAAGACTTAAGTTCATAGAAAGCAAGTATTAAAAGTCCCATAGAAATTGGGAAAATGCTCACCTCTCAAGTATTTCTGCGCGTATTCTAAGATTATGGAAGAAACTGCTTTTGTACTCTTGTTTTCATCTTGATGGCATCTGCATGTTGAACTCATCACAGATTAATTCCTGACAATGATATGGCCTTTTGTTATAAGTAAAATTTTTCATGTGAAACTTAGTTTAGTAATATTTGTTTTTTGGTTTATTTCCCTTGTTAGTTTCTAAGTGAATCTTTTGATCTACAATCTTATTCTGACTGTTCCCAACAACCTTCAAGTTTTGTTTCCAATACATGAATTGCCATTAGTCATAAATAGATTAAACTTTTTTAAAAATTCCCCTTGGTCAACCTCCACACATTTCCAATTGAAAGTAACAGCCTATTTCTGGTGCAAGTTGTGTTTATTTTTATAATTCATGGCTGACAAAATCCTAGTATAATGGCCCAGATCTTCCGGTGTCCAGGTCATCAGAGTCTGGACATACTACCCGCCGCCCCCCTCCAAGATATGCTACAGGAATCTTCGGAAGTCGCAATGCAGTGACTCCGTGGGAATTACCCGGGAAGTTTGAACTTCCGATGGCAAATCCCCAGCTTCCCAGGACTCCAAACATGTCTCCAACTCTGAATTAGAGTCGGAGACTTCGGACAGCTCCAACTTACCTGAATAGTTACCCAAGGAATGTTCAACAGATTAAAACCCTGGGTAGCTACAGAGCCAACACCCTAATCACTGACTGACCTACCTGACTCACCCACCGACCCTTTGACTCCCCCACAACTCTCCTGACGAGCCACCCAACTCTTCCCACTCCACCCTACCTCCCCACCCTACCCACTTACCCACCCTATTCCCTTACCTTACCCAACCTACCGCATCACCCAAATTATCTCTCTACCCCATCACACAAGCTAGCCCCTTACCCACTTACCTTCTCTCCGTAGCTTTTCAAAGAAGCTTTAACATCTTTGCTTCACCCTGTACACGTGAAAAGACTTTCCTTTCACACACAAAATCTTTAAACGTTTCTGTAACCTGCCCTTCAGAACTCCCTTGGGTAAATTGTGAACACCTTCCCACTTCTTTGTGTAGCACTGATTTTTCCTGCTTCACCTGTACACAAACCACTATTTTTTCTTGCTTCTGAATCTCGGAACCCACAGTATTCTTATTTCCAGAGCTTTTCTGTGTTCCAAAGACTGCAATAGGTTTTCCCTGCAACCTCCAACACATTGACTTTGTGTGCCCCATATTATTATAGTCAAAACATTTAACTCTTCCAGTGTCACTTTTACCCTCAGCACCTTTCTAGTCTGAGGAAAAACTTACTGAAAATTTCCAACTACTCCTCTTCCCTAACTATCTGCCTTCCTTTCACTTTCCCACTTCTATCCTCGGATTTAAAAGGGTGACGGAAAAATGATTTAAATCTATGGATCAGCTCATAATCAACAGCTTTCTCTGCTGCTTGCCTAGCTGTTTTAACCCTCTGTTCTTCCACATGAGTTCTTACTACCAAAGAAATTGAATCTTTAAATTCTTCCGAAAGAATTACTTCTCTCAGAACTGCATATGTTGTCTCTACTTTTAATGCCCATGTCCACTGGTCAAAATTACTTTGTTTTACTCTCTCAAACTCAATATAAGTCTGACCAGGCTGTTTCCTCACATTCCGAAATTTCTTCCTGTATGCCTCAAGAACCAACTCATATGCACCCAAAATAGCCTTTTTTACTGCTTCATAATCCACTGATACTTCCTATGACAGCGATGCATATACCTCATGAGTTCTACCTACCAACCTAGACTGTAAAAGCAATGTCTCGATTTCTTGTGGCCATTTCATTTGCTTAGCTATGTTCTCAAATAAAATAAAGAATGCCTCTGCATCCCTTTCCTCAAACTTTGGAAGAGCCTGCACAAATTTAAACATCTCCCCCTGGGCTTTGGGCTATAAGTGATTGTTTCCACATCAGAGCTGCCTTCAGCATCTGAAGTCTCTTTAACTTCCAGCCTTTTAAGCAGATATTCTCTTTCCCTTTCCTTTTCTCTTTCCTCCATGGCTAACTTCTCCATTTCTTTTTGAAATGCTCGTTCTCTTTCCTCTAACTTTTTCAATTCCAATTCTCTTTCTCTTTCTTTCACCTCTCATTCAAGTTTCTTCATTTTCAACTGAATCTTAGCCAATTCAGTGAACTAACTCACTAATTTCAGGTATCCCTTCCAATTTCAAATGTTGCGCTATGACTTCAATTATGTCCACTTTCTTTGCCCTTGTGGTTAACCCTAACTGCAACTTATCTGCCAATTCTGTTAATTGTGCCTTAGTTACTTTTGTAAACCAATCACGGTTACATTATCCACTCCTAGAAAAGTCTTAGCAATTGTTAAAGCCATATTTGCAGTCTAACCGCTTTAAAATCCATCAACACCGACTACTGTGTTCAATGCTCTTCTCGTACTCGTAGCCTTAAGATTCACCAACTCCAAACCAATCAAGGAGTTTCAAAAGTCCTGAACAAGCCCCCAATTTTATTTTGATATGTCAGGTGTTTTTTTTTTTCCAGGCTGACCAAATCCACAAGGGAAACTTGGCCATGCTATCACAATGATTTTGAAATTTGTATTTATTACAAGAAGGCTTGTGCACTGAAGTCAGAAGCAATGAGTCCACTAACACCCTTTAGAGATTTTAAAAATTAAATTAGAACATTTAACAAAAGATTTCAAGCACATAGGTAAGATTACAGTTACACGGTTGTAACAGTTCCCAAAGTTTCTACTTAACCAGACTCCCAACTACACAGCCCCTTTAAGGCAGTAATCCAAATAGATTCCAAATTTATAAAGTCACCCAGCAATTTTACCACAAGCACCCACTGGACAATGGACTTCCAAAGTCTTTTAACACAACTTTGGTTACTGGAATAGCAAACTTCTGCAGAGTGGCTAGAGGCTTTCCCCCCCCAAGCCTGTTTCACACAGTCACCTTACAAGATCTCACACAGCCACACCTCACACACCCTTCCATCCTCCTTTAAGTATATTTCCCCCTTTTTTGATCTGTAAATTCCATGGTTTCAACTTGTCTTTAGAAGTTACTTTTCCCAGAATATAACAGTCTTTCATGTTATCATTATGGCCAGCAGTTTTGGGAAAAATCAACGTAATAACCTTACCTTATTTATCTTGCCAGCTGTAAACGTTTTCCATGTTCCTTTGAAAATCAAACACTTCTCCACTTACTTAAAAATACAAATTTCATTCACACCGTATTTGCTGACCTCACTCTAGCTCTACCCATCTCCAATTCAAATGTCTGTTTTACCCCTCACTTCTTCGATAATGTAAACCTTGCAGCCTAACCGTGTCTAGTTTAATTAACTTGGCCACACACAGAACCACGCACACACACACACACACACACACAAGCCTGCTTTAAAATATCCCACAATAATATTAGGAAAAATATGATAGTTCCTTGACACTGATGATAAAAAGCTGAAAGCCCGTCATGGGCCCAGTACCTCTAATCCTCCGCTGCGGGATGTAAGCAGGCTGGATGGAAACTTGCTCAAGTCTTCCAGTAAATCGAATTTGGGGAACACACGGAAATTAGCAGGAAAATAAAATTCCAATTGCCAACCAACAGGAACAGTATCTTTGCAGATTTGCTGTGATGAAAAACAATGTAACATGTTTTATTGCCAAATAAATGGCAGACCACCTTCCCTGTCTCAATTTCTTTAAAAAATGAAGATTTGCTGTAGCACAGTCCAGCAGTAACTTGACCAAGTAAATTGAACCTTGACAGTAAGTTTATTAAAGGCTCTTTTTCTGAAATAAGCTCAAATTCTTTCCTGGGTCCATGGGGATGATTTATCTCCCCTGACCTAGGTTCTCTGTGGCCTATCTTTAACCTATTTTCTGCTCCATCTGAAATTTGCTAACTCAGCACATATCACTAGTCAAGCCTAGGACATTGTCTACCTAATCCACAGCAGATCAGTAATGTTTAGAACCACCAAGCCATGGAGGGACCCCAAGGGCTCTGCATACGATCCTTATTAGCTTGTTACTGAGATTATCTCATAAACCATCTGCTCATCAAAGATATATGAGTGGTGTTATTTCAGGTAAATTTTGGTTCCAACTGTATCCATCAATTGTTCTTATGGAATTAAAACCAGTCTATTGAAAGTTAAACTACCCAATGTGCTACAAGTTTCAACATATGCAATAAACTGAATTTGTTGATGGATTATAGCACGAGACCAAGTACAACTCTCCAGAAAGCTGTATACGTGATCTCAAAAGTTAAGCAAGTATTTTTTTTAATTGTATTTATTACTAGCTTTCTGTTTATCATAACTGAAACAATGTAGGTTAAAGCAGCTATAGCTTGAAAATGACATTGGCATTGCTGGTCTTTAAAGATCAAGGTAACCCTGTAAGGTTATTAGTTTTCCGAACAAAATTCCCATAAGATGGATGTCACTGACTCCTGTTATGATGAATGTGTTCACTAAATTTCATACTTAATTTGATTGTAGACATCCACCTCGGTAATTGAAGTTTATTGTATCATTTGAGGCATAGAAGTTCCATCACAGGCAGTGGCTAGGTGTCATTATCTTTGCTGAACTGTGAGTATATGAGTTAGATGTGTGACATGAATGATTGTCTTATCCTGAATTTGTAGATGAGACTGAATGAAATGATTCATGCAAGGAGTTTGTCTAAGCATGTACACTTGAATCAGTTTAGGGAGAATTTTTTGCATGTGTGATAGCTGATGCTCTGAAAGCTATCATTAAAGTTATTTTGGTACATGAAAGCTGGGATTATATTTGGTTGAGGACATTCATTGCTGGAACAAGCATTACATTGATCCAGAGCGCTTCCAAATCCAGGATTTTCCTGTGCAAGATCAGCTGCTTTTCCTGCCTCAGAATTGGCTCCATTCAGGCTCTTGCAGTGGTTGACACTTTAACCCGTTAATTTATGAATAGAGTTCCCTTGAGCATTCACCCATTTTCAAAGTCCTGAAGGGTTCTCTGCTTTTGAAAACTTTAATTCAGTAGAGATGTCACTTAAAGGGAAATGAGGACAGATGGTCAAAAGCTTGGTCAAAAGTGAGTTTTAAGGAATGTCTTAAAGGAGGAAAGAGTGATGGAAAGGGTTAGGGAGGGAATTCCAATTTTTAGGGCCTGGGTAGCTGGCATAGTCGCTAATGGTTGAAGGCTGAAAACCGGAAATGCACATGTGACTAGAAATGAAAGAACTGCATATATCTCGGCAGTTGAGCTCAGGGAGTTCATCGTGTTAGGGAGAGGCGAGATCATTGAGAGATTTGAACACAAGGATGAGAATTTTAAAATGAGCATTGCTGGGCCGGGAATCAGTGTAGGTCAGTGAGCACAGGAGGTTATGGGTGTTCAGAGCTTAGTGCGAGCTAAGGTATGGGTGCCAGAGTTTTAGATGAGTTTTCTTTTTTCAACTGGTCTTTGAGTATTTGTATTCTCTTCTGCAGTGATTTCTGGATTTTTTAATACCATTTCTGCATTCCCCTACCTTTATTCACATTATTGAAGGCTGGTAAGGCCTGTTATTGCATTCGCAATACTGAACTGTTGTCCTGATAGGTCCTGGTACTTTAATTTGTTCCATTACTGACGAGGAGCTGTAATTAAGCTTGATCTTGCAGTCAGATTTTGGGTTCACTGACTATATGTTTAATTCTGTCTGTGTACCCATCCAAAACTTTGTTTCAATGGTAATTGTACTTACCAGTCGTCAGCTTTCTTTCAACTACAATCATGACTGTGCAAGTGTTCCTTTCTCTTACTTTAGGACTTTGGTTCAGACGAATATCTAGTGATGCAACTATGTAAGCATTTGGTTCCAGTGGCAGTCAATGTGAATAGAAGGTGACTTTGGTAAGTGATATACGTGCAATCCTTTGACTTTCTGTCTTGATCACTGAGTAGAACAACGTAACCTGTGGCACGTAAGTAGATTTGGGATATGCATGTTAAAATTAATTAAGTGCATTTTGGAGTGTTCTGTGCTGGAATCAGTTGCGTCCTTCAATGCCAATTGTTGCAGAGGGCACATTGCAAAATGTAGCATAGGTTGCAAGACTTACTGGTGATAAAGAAGACTTGTTGTGAAAGGAGCAAACCTAACCCAAAGCTATTTGAGCCTCCAGGTACCTTAAGCTGTAGGTACCCAATATTCCTTCAGTAAATGCAAAAAAAGCTTGAAGAGGGAACTTTAAATGTTGTAGGCATAAAATTGAAGTTTGATGGCATTTTTTGCTGGAAAATGTTAGCTTTGTACATTAAAAATGATTTGTTGTGGTTAATCTAAAACACATTCATATCATTGATTTTTCCTGGTTATTATTTTCAAAATCTAAGTGGCATTTGGGTTTATAATTGGCTGACCAGACCATCATTTCCCAAAAATTAAAGCGGTCAAGCTCAAAAATTCCCTCCATATTCTGATTTGCAGAGACATCATACCCCATCTAACTGCCCACCAGTTCCCAAATAATGTCCTCCTCCAACGCTTCCAACTCATGCTGTATCACTTCTCAGTCTCCATCCTCAATTCTATCTGACACTCATTCTCATTTCTAACCCAGTTTGAGCTGAACACTTTTTTCACAACGCCTCAATTTAAGCTGACATTTTACCTCCAGCACCCCTCTCATTGAATGTTGTGACTCTTCTACCCTCCCCTGTTAATGCTGTCATTCTCCCACCTCACCTCAAACTCCACTTCCACAACAACCGGGATGGGAGGAATGCATGAATTATCAAACCCCACTACTCCACAGGCCATACCATTAACTTAAATGTTTCATTTTTGCACTGAAATGGCCAATTGTGTCCCTATACCTCTAGTACCCAGAAGAAAAGAGACCCTGACCAGGCTTCTTTCTAAAGCTCAGAATGTGTCATTTATTTTTAAACAAAACTCCTTTTAACAAGTTGAAAGTACTGGTTAACACACAATTGTAATTGGGAAGTATAACTACCTATCTCTTCTTAAAGAACTCCCCTAGCTTGTGTGTGTGCGCACACACGCACGCACACACGCACACAGACACAAACAAACAAAGGACAGAGTCTCTGCAGAGATGAGTTTTGGAGAATAGACATTATAAAGTAAAGGATAAAGTCTGCAGGATCTCTACGCTGTCGACCTGGAGTTCTCTTGTGTGCAGACAGGCCACTGGTCCTGGTGGATGCCTGGAAGCTCTCACCAACTCTCAGTTTTGCCAAATACAGACTAGTTACACTCAGATGAGGATTCTCTGGCTACAGTTTGATAGCCACGCACAATTTTAGGCAAGTTAGAGAGAGGGAGCCAGTCAAGGTGGCCTCCTTTCCTCAGCTTGCTCTCCAACAAGACTGCCTTCCAAACAAGCAGGTTCATGACTTAAGTCTTTTCTCCCCCCCCCTCTCCCACGTGATTGCTTTTTTTGTCTCCCAGCTTCTCATTAAACAAAGCTCTTTGCAGTTCAAGCAAACAAACAACTCCTTCTCAAGTACCATATAGATCAGGTGATTTCTTGGAAGCGGCCTGCTTGTGGACAGTTCCAGGGTGAAGTTATGACCTTTTTTTAAAAAAATCCCAGGTTAACATCCACATGTCATCCAGATCATGCCAGGTCCTTCCATTTTGTAAAAGAAAACTTCAGTCTTGAGAGAGATGATTCTAATGCTATCCATTTCCCAGCTGCTTCTTTCCTTCATTGGCATCAATTCGCCACTCAGCTATTTCTATTTCCCCTCCCAAACGAACATATTTATACACAATGCTTTGAGTGTAAGCTTTCAATTAAATTAAATGCTGTGTAACTGGCAGGCAGAAAGGAGGGATCTTTCACTGGCTGAAAAGTTTGGAAATTGGGGAAAATAATGTATTTAAAAAAAAACTCTTGATCCTATTGAATGCCTATTAACTCAAATATCTACTGGTATGTTTATCTATTCCTGACAATTCTGAATTTTCAACAAAATTTATGGTAGTCCTTTCTTCCACTTCTACCTCAATATTGATACTAGTGAATTGGAGGAGGTCCATCACTCCTCAGCTTAGTTCCTCAGTTAGACTGCTGATGAAGGAGATATGCACCTCTTCATAGTATAGATGTGAAGTTCTGTACTCGAGTTCTACTTACAGTATGCTGTAATGGGAATATATTAGCATGTCCATTAGCAGCTGTACTGAAGGAAGAGGGGTCTCCTTGGTAACAGCACCTGGAAGTAGCTGAGTGGAGCAGAACTGGCTCTTTGTTGTGAGTGGGACCTGCAGAAGGGCCAGAAGTGGGCATATACTTTTCTCCAACAAATCAAATGGGTACACAGCCATACCCACCGGTTATTCTCTTGAATATGACCATCCTGAATTACTTGGGCGCATGTCAGTTTAGACCAATAGAGAAACAAGGCTAGAAGGTGAGGACATGATGGGCTGAATGGCCTCCTTGCCTGTTGTAAATTTCTATGATTGGTAAGTAATCTCAAATGAATTGGTAATGTTGAAAGTAACCAAATAATTTAAAAGTAAATCCTTGATGATGTAAACACAGGCAGCGCCAACATTATCTCAGATCCTGGCTCCACTTCGGAGGGGAAAAAAACAATCTGAAATATTTATACGATCCTTTGTCAGTACAAGCACTTTGATTTATGTTGTTACTGTGAGCGGTCCAACATATAACAATACCAACCTCACAATTTAGAGGTCATAGTATTAAGTCACATTTATAATTTCATGTAAAAAATTTTAAAATTCAAGTTCACTTTTAAAGACCTGGTAACAATTGTTAATGCTGAGTTTACATCAAGTACACAGTACATAATAAAGTGTGAAGCACATCTGGCAAAATTACTTCTATACTACAGAGAGAGCTATGCATATATCATTGGATTAACATCTGGATCAAAGGCAAAATCATCCCAGATCCGGACTAAGTGCGGTATTGGGTGGGTAAAACGATGTTTTAACTGCCAGTCACGATGGTGGATTTTCACACCATATCATCCCAAACCCATCGCATTACTTATGCATTCCCAGGAAACACGCCATTTCCATGGCAGGTGGGCTCTCATTCGCCTGCCTGCCATCACCTAACCGGGTGCCATATTTAAAATCCAGCCGTGTGTGCACATCTCAGTGCTTCCAGCCCATGACTGCGGCAGGGAAGATGTCCACGAAAGGCAAAAAGATTGAAGCCCCCAGGTTTAGTGACACATCACTGGAACATCTATTGGATGCCGTGGAGGCCCGTCACGATGTCCTCTAACCCCGTTCTGGCCACAGGATGGGCAGCAGCAGTGACCAACCAGGCTTGGGAAGTGGTGGTAACTATGGTCAGTACCGATACCCTTCAAAAGAGGACAGCTGTCCAGTGTCGCAAGAGGATGAATGATGATCTCCGTTCCGCCAGGGTAAGTCACTCCTCTTATTCTCTCAACTCATAATCAAAAACCCATCACACATTCACAGGGATCTCACTAACTGCCTGTTCAAGGGACATCATCATTCACTCACCACCCACGCATGCCAGGCATGCTTATCATCTGGCCTGGCAGGCATCCTGCTTACACTCCATCTATTCATGCAGGACAAGCTGGCACACAACAACGGAGAGGTTGCAGACCGATGGTGGAATGCCTGAAATCAAGGGCCTCACGGACTTTGAAAACAGACCCATCCAGCTGGCCGGCGATGATCTAGACCAGTCCTATGCTGACAGTGAGGGCCCAGCAGTGCAACATCCATCAGACAACCATGCTGTGAGTGATGTGTCCTCTTTCACAGGCCACTGTCATGCACTAATTATCTCCCCTTGCTTTCACAGGCACGTCTGCCAAACAGCTGACATAGTCCATGACCCAGAGCCTCCAACCAAGATTCGAAGAAACCTCTGAAGAGGAATTGGAAAGCACCCTCCTTGAAGTCCCATCACAGCGCTCTCCCACACCCTCTATCAGCGCAGAGAGAGACACCTCGGTGGGACCTAGCTTTAGAATAGCCTCAGGATCACAATCTGGTGAGCACATCGCACTGTCTGATCCACAGCAGGCAACTTCCCAGGTGTCTGGCACTCAGAAGACTGCTGGAGGCCAGAAATTTGCTGAGTCTGAGTCAGATGATGAGCTTCTGGACTCGGTCATGTCACAGCTGCTGGAGCTAAAAAGACAAGCTAGGGAACAACGGGAAGGAATGTCCACTGCACTCCTCAGATTGCAAGGCACGAAGGAGGAGTCCGTCTGCCTTCAGGCTGAGGTGATAGTGCCGGCATGCCAACGCACTGAGGTTAACACTGGTAGGATGGTGGCTACCATGGAAACCTTGGTCCAGGAGGTTACTCCTGCACTGCTGTGTGGGCTCAACTCCATCGTTGATGCCAGAGTTGGCCTCCAACAGTGTGTATGCGAGAGGGATGCAGGGCAGCTTGATCTCACTCCAGCTACTACTCCTCCTCAAGGACTCAGCTTGGGAGCCTTGGGCACCCATAGGGAGGAGGATCAGCAGGTGTGCCCCCCCCCCAGGGGGCCATCCACCCAGTTCACTCTGGGAGTGTCCAGCACATCTGAATCCCCTCTTCCTGTGATCTCAGCAGCTCCAGCTCCACAGGCTGAGGAGGGTTCCTCTGCCACACAGCAGGACCCTGAAAGAAGGCTGGGACATTCCAGGTCTAGGCACTCCAGAGGATGCCTGCCAAGGTCATCACAGACAGGGCGTAGCAGTCAGCAGGTTGCCTCCACCTCCACTGTGGATGTTTGGGGAGCTCCAAGACGTAGCAGCAAAGTTAGGAAAGTTAAGATGTTGTTGCACAGTCTAGGCACGGGTGTTAATCACTTGTACATGCTGTTCATTATAGCCAATAAGCTTCCAAGAATGCCTCCTTGCCTATGGCTCCTTGTTCTGATGAGCAGTGTTCATGTCACTCAGATGTGAAACCTTTCTGCACAAGATAAAGGCAGGTGTCTCAGTCCAGGGCCTCTTTCCTGTGTTTTATGCAGCCTTCAGACCAAAGTAATGGTCCAGCCTCACGCTCCCTGGAAACATTACTGATGCTTTCACCTTATCGGTGCTTGTCATTGCTGCCTGAATGTAGTGGGCAGGCATCACAGAGTTCCATCATTCTGTGTGCGCTCAGTTCCTTTAAGGTTGGGCTGGCCCCTCATCTCTTCAGCATCTGTGACCAGTGACGGTGTGCTCCTGACGGGCTCAGGTGCTGAAATCGGACAAAGGATCTGGTGCTTCTAATGTTTCATGGCAGTGTCACTATGATATGACCCTGATCACAGAGTGCAAGTGATCTGCCCTCGGCCAGACAAAAGTCTGGTTCTCGGAGGCTATGTGAAGTTCGATGGACTGACCTCACTGCATGTTGTCATCATCCTCCTGCAATCAAACGACTATTAAGGTCTCAACTGCGTCTCCATGACAGGAGCATTATCATAGAGGGTACGTGTGCTGCCATTATCCAGACTGGAGTCAAATGTTCACAGATGCAATGTTAGGATATATGGGCTCACCTCACTGGATGCCGTCATCATCCTCCACAAATCTAGGCTCTATCAGGGCCTCCAGAGTGCACCTGCCTTGTCTGGCCAGTGTGAGAGCCTCATCCCCATCATCGCTGCCTTCGAGGACCTCCCCACCCTCATCCCCGTCGGTGTCCTCCTCATCTGAGGAGACCTCCAGCTCGCATGGATGTCGTCAGCCACATTCTCTGTGGTAGCCCTTGTCTCCGAGCAGCCATCCCTGCAGCTTCTGTGCACCCTGGAATGTGTCAGGGATCGGTGACTGACTGAGAATGTAGGAGTCATGCACACACCCTGGTAACCGTGCGCAGACCTGCAGGATGTGTTTCTCGTGGTCGCACACCAACTGCACATTCAGCAAATGGAAGCCCTTGTGGTTGATGTAGTTGACCATGTGTTGTGACGGAGATCGTGGCAAATCCAATCGCTCTTTCATCCTGGCTGTCCTGGTCCCGGGCAAAATGCACCAAGTTGTGTGCCCTCGCAAAGGTGGCATCCATGACCTCATGGATGCATTTGTGGGTGGAGACTTGTGAGATCCTACAGAGATCATCTGTGGAGCCCTGAAAGGAGCCACTAGTTAGAAATTGAGCACCAAGGTCACTTTCATGGCCACAGGCAGTAGATTCCCTCCACGTCCCTGTGGCGCTAAATCCTGCAGTAGGTGGCATATGTAACCAACCAGTTCCCAAGACATGCGGAATCTTTGGCGACACTGGTTCTCAGTCATCTGCAGGAATGAAAAGCGGCCTCTATAGGCCCTGGGCGTCGCTAAGTGCCGACCAGCTACAGCTCGTTGTGGCTCTTCAGCGGTGTATGCGGGAGCCCCAGCCGCCCCTGCTTCGAGGGTGCTGCTCCTCCCTCTGTGCAGCCAGGCATCTCAGTCACTCTCTTCTCCGTCGTCTTTGCTCTCTGTAAGCCATAAGGCACACAGCTAGCTCACCATGTTCCATGACCCTGATGATGTACTCCTGCAGGATGAAAGCAAGAGACACGTGTGTTAGCATGGGTGTACTAAGGACCTGCCCTGGTTAATTGTGAATGCCCCTTAATGCATCGTGGAGAGTGCTGGCCACCACTTGGATGGCCAGAGATCAGTGCGCTGCATGGCTGCCCGAAACCCCACCCACCTCCGCCCCACTCCAACCGACTGATTGGCAACAGCTTTGCCCATTGGACTGCATGCTGTGCTCTCAGCTCAGGCGCAGGCATTCTCCTAACCCACACTGCAAGGCTGCACTGTTAGTTTGGGGGAGATTGGTCCAAACCATGATGCTGATATTACAAGGGGCTATGAGCACCTCCACCAGTGACTGCTCCATGGCCGGCTTTAGCAAGGAGATTGTACAATGTACGCAGTCATCCAACTGTTCTGCAGTCCACTAAAATGCTCATTACTTTGCAGTCTGTGCCAGGGGAGGTGAAAAGCTCTGGAGCACTTGGGCAGTTTGATGCCTTTGCATTGATTGAGTGAGCAGATAAGCTAGAAGCCCGACTCCAATCAATGCAGAGGAATCATCACTTTATATAAGGTGTCCCTAATGGCCACTTCCCTTGCCCACACTCTTTCCACCCCCCCCCCCCATCCCGAATGCTTGTGCACTACATTCAACTGCAGGGCTGGCCTTGCACCCCCCCCCAACACGCCTCAAGTTTGAAGTCCAACAGGCGACCCTGGTGATTGCTGCGCAATCTTAAGTGCACTACTCTCCAAGTTCCCCTCAAAGTGCAGCCCACCAAGTGCACACCTTTTATATGCTGTTGTAAAACACGTCGGCGTGCTTTCCCCCTGACGTGGGCGGACGATCCCAGGGAGGGGGGGGCACGCGAGATATGCAGATGTATTACAATGAGGTTCCCAATGGCGGGCTGAGCGGACTATCGTAAACTGATTTCATGCCGTCATGAAACTGATCGCACCACATCGTTCACTCACGCCACTGAACACGCCCGACGCTGGTGGGCACAGAAAATCCTGGCCAATGTGTCTGCTTTGTTGAAACAATCAGTGTCATGAACACTTTCATCACAGAAAATGGTTCATCTTCACAACCTAAGAACATTCTGAAAAAAATTGCGTTTTAAAAGACACTCTCTTAAAGAGCTAATGCAGGACTCTGCTATTCCTGCAAAAAGCATCTTTTTAGAAGAAAAGGTAAAGAAGCTGGAAATCTCTTGACTCTGGTGGACTGTGTACAACAGCATAGTTTATGGCTCTGGGGGGGGCGGGGAGGGAAAACGTGCCTGGAAATACTATGTTTAAAAGTTGGTTTTGCTTTAAGAAGAGAAAGGACAAACTGCTTGTAAGAGAAGACAGCAGCCATTTTGCAGTCTAGAGCCAGTCCATAGCAGGAAGTGAACAAGTTGCTCCGAGGTTGCTACATGCTGGAACAGGACTTGAGTGTTCCTCGAATCCACCTCAAAACCAGTGTGAGAGTCATCGACTGTTTTGCAGATCAGTGCTGAGACAAGCTGTATAACCTGGACACCATTTCAAGGATTCCATCTTCCCTTGAGCCGTTGACTTTTAACCTTTGGCAGAGTTCCTCCTCTTTTTATTTTTTTGTGTGTGCAGGCGTCACTTAGGATATCTCAAAAGTCTAATTCGTATACTTTAGTATTCCATACTGTATGGTAATACACTTTGCCTTTCTTTGACAAGATTGGTTTTATAATTGTTGTTTATTGAAAGAAGCCTGGTTAAAGTCTCTTTTATTCTCGGTAACAGTAGTGAAGGTAAATGATTGTCCATTTTGGTGAGTAAATCAAACTTTTAAACTAATGGTGCAACATTTGGAGTAGTGGGACTAGATCAACTGTACACTTCCCCCCATCCTGGTCGTAACAGCAGCTCTTTTAGGAAGTTTATGAAATGGCTAGAAGACCCAGGCAATCACCTAAGGATTTTTTAAACCTGGTTTGACCCCATACTGGAGTTACTGTCTACATGGTGCCAGCCCAAATGTTGTGAGGTAGTATTATGATCTCGAGAGAGATTAGCTTTGTTTAAACACAAGATATTCAAATTCCCAGTTATTAACTAAAAAAACTACACCAAACGTCTGTGCCACAAGGTTTTGTGTTTTCAACAGAAAACATTGACTGTTTAAGCTTTAAACAAAGCAAGCATTGCTAATTTAACACCATATTTCATAAACATTTATTTAAGCCTGAAAATCTCAACAGTCACTCCTGTTATTTCCACCCTTGACCTCCTCTATACTTCATGGGATTTTGAGGGTTCCTTTACTTATGAGACCAAACCAAGGTGTGCCACAGCTCTTAGGAATTCACTTTGATTCTCCTCCAGCGTTCCTGCTATTGTCCAAGATAAAAGATTTCTTGGGGTCCTTCCACTAGCATTTGGCCAGGTAACCCTCTAACTGTCCTTAAGCATCTCGCAATTGTGGACAACCCAGCTCACGCTTATGCTTCACTGTCAAATTGCTTAATGGTCGACACCTCCTGACACATTTCTCTCTCTGCCTACTTCTGAGCCAAAACAGCTCCAGACGTAAAACTGCCTGTGAGAAACCACACAGATCCAATGCAAAACAGTGCTTCCCCTGCAACCTATCCCCATGGAAATGTGGAACCCCTGTGTTGTCCCAGCTGGGATCGAAACTAATTAACTTTACCTCCCCAAACCTGTCTTTTGATCTGAAAAGTATACAGATACTTTCCCTTATTTACCGGTTCCCTTCCAACCTTCCTTTGATCTGGGAAATTACAGGAATAATTTATATCTCTAATGGGGATAACTTCAATCTTACCAGTCTTGTTGGCTGACCCCCTGTAGTTTATTATTTTACACCTCTAACTCTAACTCCTTTAAGTGAACATGAACCATCCTTTGAATGGTGATTATCTCAGGTGTTTACTGGTTTATTTTTATTTCTACCCAGGTTATTTTCCCTCATTTATCTTGCATTTAAAAGTTCAATTCCCCAAAAATATAAATCATGAAATTAGACAATTTCGCAACACAAGCATCCTACAGTAGGTCTTTCATTGTTTGGCTATAATGCATTTTGGAATCGGAGTAGAATCTGGCACTGGGGTATATTTGGCAAATCTGCATAGATAAGTTCCCAAAAGCACTTTGTATTGACACAAGTGCTGGTATAGCAGGAGCCTTAAAGAAAGCGACAGTGGGTAAATATCTATTAAAATACGAAAATAGCATATGGAAGTTCTTTCTGGATAGTATGTTAGAGTGCTTTCATCACACTGTCTGCTGCAGGTTCAAGACAAAGGCATACCATCGCCACCTCATGGTAATCAAGGGTGGACAATAAGCCCTAACCTTGCTAACAGCATTCACATCTCAAGAATGATTTGAAAAGTGTATAGATTTATAAATGTATGTAATATATTTTTAGGCTTAAATATGCAAGTATTCTACTATTTGAAGTAGTGATTCACAGTACTGCAGGTTGTACTGGTGGTTATTTTGTATTTCCAAATAATTTCTTGTGTGGGAGGAGCTGAAAACATCCTCTTTACAGAAAACAAAGTATTTCAGAATGGGGAGGTAGCGGTGTAATGGTAATGTCACTGGACTAATAATCCAGAGGCCCGAGGCTAAGGCACTAGGAACATTCAATTCAATTAATTAATAAATCTGGAATTGAAAGCTAGCCTCAGCATTGGTGACCATGAAGCTATCATTGATTTTCGTAAAAAGTCTTTTGGTTCACCAATGTCATCTAGGGAATGTCCTCTACCTGGCCTGGCCTACATGTGACTCCAAACCCACAGCAATGTGGTTGACTCTTAAATGCCTTCTGAAAAATAGCCTAACAAGCTACTCAGTTGTGGCAATTTGGGATGGGCAACAAATGCTGGCCTTGCCAGCAATGCTCACATCCCATGAAAGAATATATGCAATATCTTTTTTTTAAAAAAGTATAACTGGGCCATGTATGTTGGAAAAAATAGCAAGAACGTGCATTTATATAGTGCCTTTTGCAACCTTGGGGCATCCCAAAGTGCTTTACATCCAATAAAGGACAAATGAAGGGAAATCACAGTTGTAATGTCCCAATAACAGCAAAAGATAATGACCAGATAAGCTGTTACTGATGTTGAGTTAAGGGATGAATATTACTCAGGACACAGGGAAAACTCCCATTGTGATGGAAGAGTGCCGTGGAATCTTTTATCTCCACCTGAGACAGCTGTTGGGCTTTGGTTTAACATTTCATCCGAATGACAGCATCTTGAACAGTGCGCCGCCCCCTTACTACTGCACTGAAGTTCTAGCCTTGATTATGTGCTCATGTCTCTGTGACTTGAACATTCCTCATCTGAGTCAGAAGTAGAGTGTGTTACCATTCAGCCAAAGCTGACATCATCTCCAATAGCTAGCTCGATATAAAATAAATATTGTACTCGAGCAGAAAATAGTTCTATATTTACCATCGAATTCTGAGAGTTCAGATCGAGCAATATGTCCCCATATGGTATTGAAGCTCCTAAACCACACGCGCTGCAGGCAGTTGATTTTGATAAGTATCATCTATTTTGTAAGTCCCTATTTGGCAAAGCTAATTATATTCAAACATGTTTTTCATTATTTTATGATAAAGGTTTTTTTAGATCTAAAAGCACCTCCCTGTCCCTTGAGTGAATTTGTACTCTTTGGAAACATGCATGCAAGGAACTGTATATACGCCATAAATATTGGCATATCACATGAATGACTTAAATGGTTAAACTTTAAACAAATTGTTTAAATATGTACTGCTTGTCAAGTGCCAAATACCTTTCACAAGTGGCCTTGTGAAGAGTTGTGTGTGTACTCGTGCAAACATCTATTAATACAGACCTTCATTCTACATTTGGCAAATACGCTGATGTGACACACACTTGAGAATACAGTAACTGCACTGGTCTTGATTTGAATAAAGCTATTTGTAGTGAAAAGGCCCCAATCTTATTTACCCTTTTGGCGTGATCATTAATATATTTAAAAAAGTCTTTTCCCCCTTATTGTTCATTTCGGGAGATTATTGCTCTGATGGTAGAACTCCATTATGCTTCAGATAGATAGCGCCAAGTATTATGTATTTTTATCACCACACAATCACAAATTATGAGCATTAAAAGCTGTATTTCCCCAAATCTACAAAATAGAAAAGGCTTTTTGATCTGCAGATTAACCAGCATGGGGTATAGTAGGAGAGTGGCTATGTTATTGGACGAATAAATCAGAGGCTTTGTGTGGTGATTGAGAGACTTGACTTCAATTCACCCATGGCAGCTGGAGAATTTAAATTCAGTTAATTAAATAAATTGGAAATAAAAAGCTAAAATGGGTAATAGTGACCACGTAACTACCAGATTGTTGTAGAAACCCGTGTTGTTTACTCATTTCCTTAGTCAATCTGGCCGACATGTGACTTCTTGACTGCCCTCAAGTGGCCTAGCAAGCCACTCAGTCATATAGGGGTGGGCAATAAATGGAGGTCTTACCAACGTGCCCACATCCCATGGGCAAATTGATCTTGCCGCATCAAAGCATTGATAATGATGGAACCCCTAGGAAAGTATGAACAGCTCCTCAACAAAAGTGTTATACACATCAAATGTACCAGGCTTGTCCAACCTTTTCACATGGGGGGCCACATTTCAAAAGTTTTCTCACTCGTGGCCAATGTGCAAATTTCAGAAAGGTAAAAGTTGGCAAGGCATTAAATACGAATTTCAAAAAAACTGAGGTACGAAAAGAAACAACTTGCTGAACAAAAAAAGAACGACGAGTAATAAATAAAGATGTTTATTAGAGTGTGATGGGCTAAGTGTGCGTGTCCAGCTCACTCCCAGTCTCGGGATGCTAACTCACTCACCCTCACCCACTGTGAGAGCCGATGGGAGTGCATGATGGT